>NW_024870772.1:47645000-48310000 GCF_019054845.1 Dipodomys spectabilis | reverse complement strand
TCCCCACCCAGACTCATTATAAGCATGTATAGAATATCATAGTACAAATGCCTTGGTGTAACTTGCATATGTTAATTTAAAAATCTTTAAAAGCAAAAAGTAAAAAAACAACATCTTTTTCCTTTGTCCTAATGAACCTATGGTAGCTACCTCAACTTACCAACCATGTTAGTTTATAACTATATATGTATTTATAACATTTTTTGATACCACATGCCTAGGATCTGTTTTGAATAAATACAGTATAGGAATGCTCAGCCCTCCCTATGGTGAGGTTAGTTGTTAATTATTCCAAGGCAATTATTTATGTGCTTGCCGTGGGTCTGCGAAGCCCCAGTCCTCAGTGTTCAGACGCGGAAGAGACAAGTAGACTTGCAGAAAGACAAATTAATTATTTAGGGAAGAAAGCCTTCATCACGGCACCCAACCACTGCACTTATTAGGCTTTAGAAAAGAAAGGAACCATTACCCAACCCAGTTCACTTTTATTGTTCTTGGTTCTCCTTAAATATCAGAATTTCATATCTGCCCTATTTCATGGAAGGAGCCTGCCACCCCCCCCCACATCTCCCACCCGCTCCATCTCATCTCCTTTCATTACTACAGCCAAAGGACTCTGAGAGGCCTGACACGCACTCTTCCCTGTGGGAATTCCCTACAGCTCCAGATCCGGACTTCTGGGCGAACAATTGGTGGTGTGGGGGGGGACCCTGCAGCACCTCATTTTCCAGTGCTTTTGAAAACCGAAAAGCAGAGTGCATAGCCCAGCCTGGAACGAGGCCTTTCTTTTCAGCTATTCGCTGTAAAACATTGAAAACTAGAGCTATCAAATTTGATCAAATGTTTTAAAACAGGTTAAAATCGATCCTTGGGTTGTGTGTTGGGTTTTGCCCAAATAGGCCTTAGATTCGGGCCTGGGCAGTGTGAATGTATGTCATCAGAAAAGGGACAGAGAAGCCCTTAACGGTGACCGTTACAGCTACCCAAACTCAAGGCCTGTCAGAAGCCTTCTTCCTCTCCGCGTGGAATATCCAGTCTCTGGGCTTGCATGTACGCTTGGACTAAACGGATAAAATGCAGTGAGAGTTTTTGTCAAACAAAGACTTGTTTGGTTTGGGCCTTGTCAATCTTCTTTATGGAACAGAAAAACATGGAAACTCCTGGGTTAGCACACACCTGTGATGCTAGCTATTCAGGAGGCTGAGATCTGAGGATCACAGTTTGAAGCCAGCCTGGGCCCAAAAGGCCATGATACTCCAATTAATCATCAAAATGCTGGTAGTGGAACCCCAGCTTAACAGAGTGCTAGCCTTGGGGGGAGGGGGAAAGCTCCAGGACAGCACCCAGGACCTCAGTTCAAGTCCCAGGACACTGTCTGTCTCTGTCTCTGTCTCTGTCTGTCTGTCTCTCTCTCTTTTTCTCTCTCTCTCCCTCACACACACACACATACACACAAATACTCACAATAAGTGGAAACCCACAGGAGGCAGGGCCTTGTGGCTCTGGTCTGGATCGCCAGTGAATATTAATTCCATTTATTTCTGTGATGTTCGTCCAAGGGTAAGCAGCACCTTTCTTGGAGAAACTGCAGGTCCCTGACTGCCTTTCTCTCCCCGTGAATCCTCTCAACCCCTAGGAGAAGCTGGGGAGAAAACCCTCCCCCTGGCTGCCTGGACAGATGGATACTCTGGGTTTGGGGAGGTTACGTGGGTTTCCAAGGAGAGGCTGCTGGGGGAGGGAGCGCTGGGTTCTGGGTTCAGGAGCTGTGGATAGGAATCTCAGGAACACAGGCTCCTCTGTGTTACACATGCATTCGTGTAGAGAGAAGGCAGCTAGATGCTACAGGTTTTCTGCTGTGCCTTCCCATTACACACACACACACACACACACACACACACACACACACACACACACACACTCACAG
Source organism: Dipodomys spectabilis (assembly GCF_019054845.1). NCBI lineage: Eukaryota > Metazoa > Chordata > Mammalia > Rodentia > Heteromyidae > Dipodomys > Dipodomys spectabilis. The sequence continues at coordinate 48,308,076 of NW_024870772.1, read as the reverse complement.
ACATGGGGGGGCTGGGGTTAGCCCTGGATTAGAACTTGCAAATAACTGGCTTCCTTTAAGGACCTCAATGCAGTCTATTGTTTCAGACTCTAATACTGGAAGGTGGTGTGGCCGCCTCCTCCCCTCACCCTGCAAACAGGGCTCAGGTATTTCATTATGGCCATATTTAAGGAGCTGGGATAAGAACAAGCCCCCATTGATACGGGCTTTACTTTCGGAACACACACACACACACACACACACACACACACACACACACACGACTTTATGGAAGATTTATTGCCATCATCACAGGAGAGAATAAAGATGGCGTGTAATTCAGGGAAGAAGGGAAATCCTACATCTCCAGGGATGTGGGCCAGAGGCCTTGCATTAGCATCCTGGAATGAAGCAAAGATGCAGGGCCTTGCTTCTCAGGTGTGAAGAGTGTCAGAGCAAGGGAAAAGAAAGATTCCACATCTTAAGAAACACATTCTTCTACTCAGTCACAGAGCTGGGATTAGAATAAGACACGTTAGAAGTTTCCAAAGGTGAACTCAAACAGAAGCCCTGCCTGTGGGGACAATGACCTGTCCTCAGGACACAGAAATAGACACATCAAAGTTGAGGAGGAAAGAGAATACCATCTTCCGGATGAGCGGGGCCTTCCCGCTTGTGTATATGCAGGTTTGTAAGTACAATAGATCCTTTGGTAACATGTTTGTACCTCAAAGGCTGATTTTTATTATTTTTATTTTTAATTTTTGAATTGCACGTCTGCCATCTAGTGGCCAGTTTCTAAAACAGCAGGCTCCTGGTGTTAACTGATGTCATCCCTTGGATGCAAATTACTTGGTTGAAGGGGTTTTTTTTCCTTTTTTTTTTAATGACTAATGCCTGCATCAATCATAGCAAGCTATCGAGAATTTCACTTCCGGCAGGCTGGGCTGGCAATGGCTTGCAAGAAGTAAAACTATCTGCATATTGGCCATTTAAATCATAGCAAGTTTTGTGTGTGTGTGTGTGTGTGTGTGTGTGTGTGTGTGTGTGTGTGTGTGTTATTTTTTCAGTGCTGAGACCAACTTCCTTGATTCATTACCTACAATTGAATTAACTTGACATTGTTTCTGGGGTCTGCCAGGAATTTTACCAAATTTATGCTTAAATTCATCATGTATTCTACTGTGAAAATGAAGGAGAGTTGAGCCTTTGATTGAAAATGTCTGCGAAGCTTTCTCAGTTCAGTGTTCTAGGTGGAGAGGGAGGGGGCTGTGGGGGGATGTGGGGAGGGAGGGAAGGAGTCGGATGGCCTTGAAGGGGACACAAGGATCACCATAGGAAGTTATACCACTGATCATGAGGGAGAAAATGCTTCTCAGGAGCATCAAGTTGACATAGAAAGAATTAGAATCCAAGCCAGAACACATTTTGTTTTTTTCTTTCAGGTCTTTAGCACCTCTGAAGCTTGCCATTCTCTGTGTGTGTGTGTGTGTGTGTGTGTGTGTGTGTATACTAGACCTGGGCATTGTCCCTTAGTTTTTTTTGCTCAAGACTAGAGCTCTACCATTTGAGCCACAGCTCCACTTATAGCTTTTTGGTTAATTGGAGATTAGAGTTTCTCAGACTTTTCCTGCCCGGGCTGGCTTTGAACTAAAATCCTCAGATCTCAGCCTCCTGAGTAGCTAAGACTACAGGCGAGCCACCAACACCTATCCCTGCTTCTTCCTATTTATTTGTTTTTGCTGCAACAACAATATCTAGTTAGAATGTCATATGATGATAGTTTACATTGTCTTTGGTTATAACTTCTTTTTAAAGGCTACTGATAATGTCTTTTCATTAAAGTAGTGGCATAAAATGTCCCTTTAGGAAGGGATCAATTCTGGGGACTGACCTCAGTCCTTTCCCTTGCTAGACCCTTAAAGTTTCCCTTTAAGATTAATTGACTCCAGGAAGCCCGTGAGTCGGTTAGAAGGAGCAGTGTAGACTAGGCACGGGCAGTAGGCACAGGAGCTCAGGGGAGGGTGGACTTCAGGGCAGGTCCATGGGAAATGGTGAGCTGCCCTGGCCTGGGCACACGCGGTCTCTCCTCCCCTGGGGGACCTGGCCTCACCTGCAGGACCGCCAGGTCTGCTGCTGTCTCTCCTGCCACTTCCTGCCTCCTCTTCTTTTTCTTGAATAATTAATTTACTGTTATTCTAGAGGTGATGTACAGAGGGATTACAATGACAGGAGTCAGGTAGTGAGTAACGAGTACGTTTCCTTTCGCAGTGTCTTCAGTTCCTTTCCCTGTCTCCCTCCCTCCTGTCTCCACCCATGAGTTGTAGGCATAGTCTACTTTCACCAGTGTCCAGCGAGCGCACTGCTGCACATTTCCACCCTTCTGCCCTCCAGTTCTGTGCCTGCCCCCGCCCTCCTGAAGATAATCACGTGAATACGCCATACATAAAGAAAGGAAAACCGAATCATCAAAAAATATAAATTATATATCTATATAAAGAGAAAGAAAGCTCTTGTGGTTCCATATCTTGGAGTTTATTTTGATACATATATATGTAGATAGATAGATATTATTTTATGTCAATATAAAGAGGCACATAGGCTTTGTGCCTTGGTGGTTTTCTCTTCTGTAGAGAGAGGGTTGGGAAGAGCAGGCTCAAAGCAGTCAGTGAACTGAGAGTCCTTCAAGCACTGTTTACAGAGAAGGAATTCTCTGTCCAAATTCAGGGCACAGAGCTAGGAGAGGAAGAGGTACTCTCAATAAAACCTCAGGTTGATAAAGGCAGACTTGATCCTCAGACCTCCGCCTCCTGAGTGAGCTGGGATTCCATGCGTGAGCCACCATGCCCTGTGGTGAAAAGGCATGGCGATGAGGACCTACGCCCATGTCCACCTGTCCCCAACCCCAAGCCCCCAGTCATGTCTGCCAACATTCTAGCTCCTGCAAGCGGCCATCATCCGATCAAAGATCTATCAGAACATAGCATGTCTTATCATGGGGTTTCAGAGGCACAGCAGAAATCTACTCCTGAAGGCCAGACAAAGCCGGCTGCAAGAACACAGCAGGCAGGGGCGGCTTTCCTGCTGTCTGGCTCCGAGTGGGGCGCAGCGTGGGCAGCAGGAGACAGCGCACGCCCCTCCCCCGCCCCCCTTCCCGCTGGGGAGAATCCACCATCGCACCCTGGTGACATCTACATCCTAGTGACATCTGGGGGACTGGCAGGTGGAGATCTGCAGGAAGAGCGGAGGATTATTCTAGGTGACAGGATCACGCTGGGGAGAAGCAGGCTGGCCAGCGGCAAGAGAATGCCGAAAGCTTAAGGAACCCTAAGAAAATCTGGGGTGCAGGAGAGCAGGCCCAGGTCAGGGCTGTGAATCGGAGATTCAGGATCTCCAAAGAACCACCAGAAGACCAGGCGTGGCGTGGGGCTCCCCACGGCAGAACTCTCACCTGGAGCAGCGCAAAGGTTGACCTGGGCCCAGGGAAGCATGCAGGAACTGCAGAGTGTGTGGCAGGAATGTGGCCCACAGGCTCTGTGGGGAGGGAGGAGGTCCAGAGACCGCCACGGGCCTCTGCAGGGTAAGCCAGCGCCTGCTGTCAGGCCGGCCTGCCTCCCACGCCCTCTTCCAGGGGCAGAGAGAGGTCTGAGCCACCTCGGGCCACAGCCACCCAGCCTGACAAATGACAGGTCCCAGAGCCACAGCCCCATCCTGGGCACCTGCCATCCTCCGCTCTGGACGTGGTCTGGCCTCTCCAGCTAGATGGGTCCCTGCTAGGGAGGTGGGTCATCATCGTCATCATCATCATCATCATCGTCATCATCATTATTATGATTAATTTAGGCAGCTGTACAAAGGAGCTGCCTCTGAGCCTCCATCAGCGTTGCCCCTTTCCACCTTCTCACCCGGGTGGGGCTTCCGCAAGACAGCATAAGGCAAACCTAACGCCAACACGTCTGCCCGCCTGGCTGCTCAGGACCCAGGGCTCCCCAGCACGGCTGTGAAGAACAGAAAAACCAAGGAGGGGTGACACTGTCCATGAAGAATGCACTCAGCACCCGACTTGCCATGTGGGGGCCCCTCAGTGCAGCACCTTCGTAATTGGAATACTATGTTCTTAAGTGCGGACTTTGGCCATCAGACCCCAAGCTCTCCTCTCTCAAGGATCCTCAGCCTGCCCCTCTGCCACCAGAGAAACCAGCATCCCTCCCCTCCTCAGCCCTACCCCTCTCCACAGCCCTCCCTCCTCTCCTAGCCTTCCTTCCTCTCCTCAGCCCTGCCTCCTCTCCTCAGCCCTCCCCCTTCACAGCCCTCCCCCTCTTCAGAGCCCTCTCCACCTCTCCTCAGCCCTCCCCCCTCTCCACAGCCCCCACCACACCACCAAACCTGTGTTTGATGTCCCATGTGCGGACCCCAACTTCTGAAATGGAGAGAAATAAATGTCTGCTCTTAATAGGTTGTCGCGTCTGTGGTGATTTGTCACCGCAGCTCCAGTGCCTGGCTGTATCCGCATCGCGTGGACAACTTATGTTTTTCTGCGGGAGGCCAGGCTACCATTCCACTATTGAAGGGAAGGGGTCCAGGTCTCAAAATCCCACAGCTCCTCCCCCCAACCCTCCTGTATCCACTCGGCACAGCAGTGCTGGGAGGTGGACAAGCAGCTGGGGGGGGGGGGGTGAGGGAGGGCAGCGTGAGCTGGGTCCCCGGGCTCTGCCACCCCTGAGCAAACCCAGCAAACCCTGAGTGGCCACAGAGAGCCACGGCAGACCCTCACACCCTCATCTGCCCCACCATGGGCCTGGGCCCCTTGCAGGCCCCGGCTAAGAAGGCTAGAGCAGGACACAACCTGTGTGGATCTCAGATCTGCTCCCAGATGGCTCTGCAGGGGAAATCCCAGCAGATCCCCGAGGGCCGGAAAGAAATGGGGATGGAAGGAGTGGCTCCCCCAGAGCTGGCCTCCTGACAGCTGGGTGGCAGAGGTCAAAGCCAAGACAGGCAGTGATGGCCACACATCGCTTCTCTTCGCTTTATCTCCAGACCACAGGAAACTTGAACTCTATGCCTCTTCAGGAACTGTTTTCAAGGACAATTATCATCATCTTCTTTAGCAAGGAAGCAAGCCATTTCTAAAATCTCTGTCTTATTGGAGGTGTATGATTCCAGAGAGGCCTGAGCCAGGTGCCCCCAAAGGAAGCTCCGTCACCCCACAACCCTAAAGGGCCCCTTGGAAGCAGTGGGGGACAGGCTTCAACTGTAGGAACATCAGGGACATTGGGTGCCAAGGAGGCTCCTCCAAGGTCTTCCTTTATCTTCCTCTCCCCTCAGGGCCTCTGTATGAGACAGGCAGCGGCCACCAGCCGTGGCCTGCTATCTAGAAGGAAAGACCCTGGATGCTAGCTCCTCCTTCAGGGGAAATGTCTTCACTTGTCAAAGCCCAGCTATCTGGCCTCTTACTCACATGGCTTTGAGCCATGTCTGTTTCTGTGCGAAGCTGATACTGGATTTAAAGTTCAGCATGGTTCTTTTGTAGGTTTATGGGAGGGGTGGAGGGAGGAAGAGAGGGAGGGAAGGAGGGAGAGGTGGATACAGAAGCTACGGGCCCCAAGTATCCAGGGGGATGCTGTGTCCGGTCCCCCTTGAGGAGAGTCGCTGCTGCTTTTGCCTTTGGGGAATTAACCAGATGCCCCCACCCCGAGATGTCCCCCCCCCCCGTGGCCCTCCTCCCCCCATTCTCTCCTGAGGCTGCCGTGACATGAGGTAATGACACTCATCTCCAGAGCCGGAAGGCCGAGCTCTGACTCATGCCTGTCTCATCTGAACGACTCTGCACTCAGTACCCATGCCGGCGTCTGCAGCCACAGAGGTACAGCGCCATCCACTGCTTGTGTACTTCCAGAATTCAGTTTGGGGTCGTAGGAATGGTTGTGCAATTTCTTTCTTCCTTTTCTTTTTCTTTTTTTTTGGTCGGTCATGGGGCTTGAACTCTGGGCCTGGGCGCTGTCCCTCAGCTCTTCAGCTCAAGGTGAGCACTCTACCACTTGAGCCACAGCGCCACATCTGGTTTTCTCACGGACTTACCTGCCCTGGCTGGCTTTGAACCGTGATCCTCAGATCTCAGCCTCCTGAGTAGCCAGGATGACAGGCATGAGCCACCGACACCCGGCTTTGCACAATTTCTTTTGACATCGGGCATGGGGAGCTCATGGATTTATCTGGGAATCCGGATCGAGTCTGATGTTCAGTGCGGCCGTGCTCAGGCAAGGCAGGGCAGGGCTGCTGCTCCTCCGCTGCATGGCCAGGCTGCTGCTGCATGCTGCCAGCCCTGCTTTCCTGTCCAGAAATGCCAGGAAGGTGGCTGCGGGAGGGTTCCCCATGCGGCTCAGCTCCTCCCTGGGCTCTCAGGACACAGGTGCTGTGTTCAGATCCTCCACCTGTCCTGCACAAGCCACAGTCTCCGCTTCGTGGAACCTAACCCCACCTGCCACTGCATCTGCAGCTGTCGGCCCCCAGAGGATGGCATGGAGAGATGGAGACCCCCTTCTCTCCCCCAGCCCACAGCAAGCCCAGCTTGTGTCCCACAAGGGTGCCCCCCTCCCCGTCCCCCTTCCCAGGCCACATGTACTCCTTTCTGTCTCACTGTCCAACTGCTATCTGTCACCGTGTCCCCTCCCTGCCATGCACCCTCAGCCCCTGCACAGGCCAGGGGCCATCCCAGGACACTGCTAGGAGGCCTTTCCCTCCCTTCCATCTCTCCCACCACCAGGGAGCCCATGGATAACCAAGAACTGAGGCTCTCTGGACTCCCACTGTGCTTCCCGGTGATTTTCTGATTGTTCCTGTGTCTCCACCCAGAGCCACAGCTGGCATGTGACCGGTGTCACAGAGCCGGGCACCGAGGTTCACACTGGCCCCACCAATGCCAGCTCAGCTCCCAACAAGAAGCCTCTAGGAGGGTGCAGTGCCCCTCTGCTTGCAGGCGCACCAGAGGGGGCCGGGGCATGTGCACAGTGGGTGTGGAGTTCTGTGTTTCATACGTACAGTGGGTGTGGAGTTCCGTGTTTCATGCACACAGTGGGTGTGGGGTTCTATGTTTTATGTGCAAGTGGATGTGGAGTCCCGTGGCTCATGCACACAGTGGGTGTGGAGTCCCGTGGTTCATGCACACATTGGGTTGGAGTCCCATTGCTCATGCACACAGTGGGTGTGGAGTCTCGTGGCTCATGCGCACAGTGGGCTGGAGTTCTATGGCTCATGCACACAGTGGTGTGGGGTTCCATCTCCTGTCCTGCTCCCCACTGAGCTGTCCTGCAGCCCCTGCCCAGTGTCCCTGCCTGGCCACCAGAGCTGAACTTTCTGCCTGCTGCCCCGGCAGGTCGCGAGCTGACCTGCAAGGAAGCTGTCTCGGGGCCTGTGGATTTCACATAACCAAAGCTATCCAGACAAGCAAAAGCTTTGGAGCCAGAGAAATCTCACTGAAGTCTCTCTATCTCTACTTACCTGTGTGGCTCTGGGTAGACCAAGTCTCAACTGGCTCGTTTGCAGCATGTCTTCTGGGTCCAGACTCGATGACATGAAATCTTATGTGGAAACTTTTATGTGCGTGTGTGTGAGTGCGTGTGTGTGTGTGTGTGTGTGTGTGTGTGTGAGAGAGAGAGAGAGAGAGAGAGAGAGAGAGAGAGAGAGAGATTCTTTCATCAGATGGCTCACCCATACTAATTCTCTCCCCTCACTTGATTGGGTTGGTCAAGCCCAGGCAGGGCAAGCACACTCTCTTCCCGGCTAATGCTGTCTGTGTACTCATAGTCTTTACAAATCCTGCTCCTCCTGAGTGCGACACTGAGCCATGCACCAGCATCAGGGCAGATGCGCTAATTGATTCACTAGGCTTGCCCTGCTGTGTCCCCCACCTGTCCTTCTCCGGGAGAGCGGGAGGTTCTGCAAAGACAGCCACCTCCAGGCCAGCCGGCCCTTCTCCCTCGATCTCAGCCATAACGCACGGTGATGGATGGCGTGCTTCCGCGCCGCCGTGTGATTGCGGTGAGCAGCGGCAGCAGCGGCGTTGAGGAAATTCAGACTCACAGGGAACACAGCGCTGCCCAAGCCACCGCTGTTCCAAAATTAGACCTTTCCTCCACTCCATCATTACATGGGTAAGCAGTCAGAACACTTCCTGAACGAGAACCACAGATCAGAAGTGATTTATAGAAACATCCACATGTGTGGATGGGTGGCAGAGAAAGGAAGGGAGGCTGGGCCCGGCCCCAGACCAGCCACGGCTCCAGCCAAACGACAGCTGCGCCTGTGCCAGCCTGACTCAGCTCACAGCCTCCCGGGACAAACAACTACGAGGGCCACTTGACTCACAGACTTCTCAGATCACGGGGTTGGCTGCAGGGCCTGCTCAAAATTCAGCTAGCTGGTCAGGCACGGGTGGCTCACGCCTGTCATCCTGACTTCTCAGGAGGCTGAGATCTGAGGGTCATGGTTCAAAGCCAGCCGGGGCAGAGAAGTCAGTGAGACTCTCATCTCCAAATAACCAACAAAAAGTCTGAAGTGGAGCTTCAAGCTTCAGTGGTAGAGTGCTAGCCTTGAGCAAAAAGAGCTTAGGGACAGTGCCCTGGCCCAGAGTTCAAGCCCCAGGACTGACATACACAAGAAGTCTGGCCTGGGTCTGGGCTTCTGATGAGCTCCCTCCATCTTTGGCTCTCAAATCTGCTTTCCCAAGGGACCTCAGGAGAACTCGTCCATGAAGGGAAGAGTTTGTGCTGTTGTTGTTGCTTTAACTTATTATTATTATTATTATTATTATAGAGGTGATGTACAGAGGGGTTACAGTTACACAGCTCAGGTAATGAGTCCATTTCTTCTTGAAGAATGTCCCCTCTTCCCTTCTTTTCTCCCATCTTTTCCCCTCCCAACCCCTCTCCCCCACAAGTTGTATAGCTCATTTCTCACGTGGTGTCTGGTGAGGATCACTGCTGCATTTGTTCACCCTTTGTCCCACCATTTCTGTGACCGGAAGCATTTTGATGCCAAAAAATGGCATTTGGCACTCCCAATCCTGAGCATTCTACGGTAGCTCGCTGTGGAATGTCCGCTGTCCATCTCACAGCCTCCCCTGCCCCCAGCCTGGGCAGTCACTTCCCATAGGTACCAAGTAGTGTGTGTTGGGCGGGGGGGGGGGGGGGGGGAATGTCTCAAAATTCCAAATTCCAAGCATGAATTCTACCGCCAGGACATTGAGTTTACATCATGATGAAGTTGACAAATCCCAAAGGAGTCATGGCACACTGGGGCCATCTGCTCAGGTCCAGGCCGAACAGTGAACACTGTCCGCTGCAGGCACTGGACACTGAGTCTTGTTCAAGAACACTGGGTGATGTGGATAGGCGATCAGGTGTGAGGACTGGTGTCTGGAGGATTGGTGAAGTGTGAGTGATATGGCAGAGCCCAGTGCCTCTTTAATTCAGTACCATCAAACTGAACTTCAGAGCCGCTGTGGGTCAGTGAATTCCGAGTGAGGTCTGAAATCCGGTTACCCATGGGACTCGCCTGAGCGGTTCAGTTCCCTAATATAGTCGCGAAGCATGTAACTCAGATTCACTGAAGCCTGAGCTGTAGTGAGGAGTCATTGTTATTTGTTTGTTTAAGTTCTTGGGTGATTTGGAGAACCACTGACTTTGAAATGTTGCACAGATCTTCTGATTTCTAAACATGTAGGAGACAGAGTGTGCTTTTGTGTGTGGGCATGGTAAGTGAGTGTATCTACAGTTTTTTTTTTTTTTAATTTTTTTGAAAAAGTTCGGTTTGGGGGTTTGATTTGTTCATTTTTGGTTTGTTTTTATAGGTCATGAGATTTGAACTCAGGGCCTGGGTACCACCCTAAACTTTTTTGCCCAAAGCTAGTGCTCTACCACTTTAAGCCACAGCACCACTTCTGGGTTTCTGGTGGTTCATTGGAGATGAGTCTCACGGACTTTTCTGGCTAGGCTGGCTTCGAACTGTGATCCTCCGATCTTAGCCTCCTGAGTAGCTGGGATGACAGGTGTGAGCCATTGGCACCAGGCTTTATTAGTGAAAGATGTTTGGTTGATGTGTGGAAATTGCAAAATAAAGATGTGGCCCCAACCTGGTGCTACCCTGAGCCCTCGGGGAGGAGCGCTGTGGGCAGAGGACGCCCATTCACGTTGACTCCACATCAGGGCCTCTTCCCCTGCCTCTCTCCTCATCCAGGTCCCCACAAGCAAAGGTGGCTGCATCAGAACCCACGAGGTGCCCTGTTTTCGAGGGGCTTCCCTGGAACCTGGGGGCGGGGGATTGGTCTGTGGCATCATTTCTAATGGAAAAAACCTTTGGCAGGGAGGGCCTCAGTGCGGCTTCCTGCTCGCTGTGAGGCGGCAAGGCCTGGGTTTATCTCAGCCGGGGCTTCTCAGAGACATGGATTTCTCTGAGAGTCTCCCGAAGTTTGCTTTCAACCCTGCCAAGGGCAGATTAAATGGCTACATGAATGGGCAAATGCAGGCGGCTTGGAAACAGATGGTTGGCTGTGCACGCTCAGACACTTTGCCAAGCCCTGGATGGTGGAGTCATGTGAATGAGAAATCCCATCGCGGCTGGGTTTTTATTTCTTCAACCTATGGCTGACAGCAGCTCCCCTGTGCCCTGGCGGCTGGGCCACGAGCAGCTACTCACTATTATTTGTCTCCCATTGGGCCAGGCTCCCAGCCTCCCTGGATTGTCCCGGTCTCTTTCTCTGAAAGGGAGTGTCATTCTAGACTAAATTCCTGATGGTGTGAATGACTTAGCAAGGGCTGCCGCTTATCCCCAGAGCTGCAGAAGGCTTTAAGGCCCTTAATAAATATGACAGCCACCACGGCCAAATAGTCTTCCAACTTGCATTGGGGATGAAAACAAGCTTGAACAGTCCTCACAAAGGGTATCTCTTCAATTATGCATCATGAATTTTAAAGTCAGTAGGCAAAGGTGTCAGCAAATGATGGCACAGCTGAAAAGCTGGGGGAAAGACGTGGCTCTGTGCTGAATGAATGCACAGATGCCAGAGAGATCGCAGTTCAAATCCCAGCTCTGGCTCTCCTAAACGGTGTGATTTTGGATGTTTTATAATGTCTCAAGGCTTGGTTGTAAAATCAGATAATCAGCCTCACACCTAGCGAGATCAATGAGCATGAAGAAAGGTACCATTCCTGACATTCATAATTCAACGAAGGACTTTCTATGCGCAAAATACCATTTGAGCCACAGCACCACTTCCAGCTTTTTCTGCATAGTTTATTGGAAATTAGAGTCTCCTGGACATTCCTGCCTGGGCTGGATTCAAACCTCAATCCTCAGATCTCAGCCTCCAGAGTAGCTAGGATTACAGGCATGAGACACTAGCACCTTTTAAACAGTGATCAAATAGTTTTCTCCAATGAACTCTCTTGTTGGTGTAAGTTCTAAAGAAGTATGGTGGTCACATGTGTAATCTTTGTCTTGCTATGATGTTTATTGCATATCCTTTAGTAAACACTGTCCTGTGTGGAAATTAATTTATAACTTCCAGTTATTCTATATGCCTTTCCATCCCACCCTATACACACATGGACCCAGACAAAAAGTTGTTTTTTTTTTTTTGGGTCCAGTCATGGGGCCTGAACTCTGGGCCTGGGCACTGTCCCTCAGCTCTTCTGCTCAGGGCTAGCGCTCTACCACTTGAGCCACAGCGCCACTTCCGGCTTTTTTCTTTTTTGCTTATGTGGTGCTGAGGAATCGAACCCAGGGCCTCAGGCATGCAAGGCAAGCACTCTACCACTGAGCCACCTTCCCAGCCCCAGACGAAAGGTTTACCACAGCACAGATCCAGAAGGATCTGAAATTGTTGTCTCTGTTGGTTCTCCTGACTATTTAACCCTGGTAAAATCCCTTCAGACAATTCAATAGTATATTCCAGATTTAAGAATCAGAACAAGCTAGGCACCAGAATCTTACACCTGTAATTCTAGCTACTCAGGAAGTTGAGATTTGGGGACTACAGTTCAAACCCAGCCTAGACAGGAAAGTCTGTGAGATGCCTACTTCCAATTAGCCCCCAAAAAGCTGGAAGGGGAGCTGTGGCTCAAGTGGTAGAGTGCTAGCCTTGAACACAAAAGCTCTCAGCGCCCAGGCCCTGAGTTCAAGCCCCAGGACCAACACATATAAAAAGAAAAGAAGAGAAGGAAAGAGGGAAAGCTGACATCTTATAAATCTTATAAATATAGTCTAGAGCCCAACGGCACCGTGAAGTTTGTTTTATTCCTTCATTTAAATGATAAGGTAAGTCAGGCGCCGGTGGCTCATGCCTGTAATCCTAGCTACTCAGGAGGCTGAGATCAGAGACTCTCGGTTCAAAGCCTGCCTGGGCAGGAAAGTCTGTGAGACTCTTATCTCCAATAAACCACTAGAAACCCAGAAGTGGCACTGTGGCTCAAGCGGGAAAGTGCTCGCCTTGAGCTGAAGAGTGCAGGGACAGCGCCAAGCCCAGAGTTCAAGCCCCACAACCAACAACAACAACAAAAAAATGATAAAGTAGTCCAGCCATACAGCTGGGAGTAGCAGATAGGGCAAATTAACTGGTCACAAGCACCATGCCAAAGGGGACTGGACATTAAACTCCTGACAACATTGCAGAAGAGGCTTCAGGGCAGTGAGATTCTAGCCTTAGCCTGACTAAAGCAGTCTACTGAGGTTAAAACGCTGCAACATCCAAATAAAATCAGTCCTCAAGGTGAAGTGGAGCAGAGGAGTCATGGAGAACTTCACTCCAGGAAATGAAGCGAGGGTCTTGAAGGACAAGTGCACACACCAATGACTGCACAGCAATTACAGGATCTCCTGAATCCACAAGTGACTGCACTGCTCTTACAGGATCTACTGTACCTGCTAGTGATCAACAGCTCCTACAGGATCTATTGCATCCACCAGTGATCACACAGATCCTACAGGATCTGCTACACTCACCAGTGATCACGCAGCTCCTACAGGATCTACTGTACTCACCAGTGGTCAACAGCTCCTACGGGATCTATTGCACCTGCCAGTGTTCATGCAGCTCCTATAGGATCTGCTGCACTCACCAGTGATCACACAGATCCTACATGATCTCCTGTACCCACCAGTGTTCACACAGATCCTACATGATCTCCTGTACCCACCAGTGTTCACACAGATCCTACAGGACCTCCTGCACCTGCCAGTGATCATACAGCTCCTGCAGGATCTACTGCACCCGCCAGTGTTCATGCAGCTCTTATAGGATCTGCTGCACTCACCAGTGATCACACAGCTCCTACAGGATCTCCTGCACCCACCAGTGATCACACAGATCCTACTGTGTCTAGTGCATCCACCAATAATCGCACAGCTTCTACACTACCAGGAAATAGGGTTTTCCTCTACTCCCTTCATGCTACCTCAGAACCAAAATTAAGCAGAATTAGCTGCTTTTTCTTCCCAATTCTGCCACTCTCCTACTTCAATGGGGTTTGTTCTACAGATGGGAGGTTTGAGTTGTTTGACACTTTAGCCTGCAGGCAACCAACTGATGGCCCCGTCCTCTGACTGTGAGTGTGGAATCCACTCCGCTACTTGGGCCACAATATCCAACTTCCCACGTGCTGCTTCGTGTTGGCCATGTGCCTCTATGTTCTCATCCTGGACGGCATCTCAGCTTTTGGTATTCCAGGATAAAAGCTAGTGTGAGGCCACGCAGGCTCCTCTCAGTCGCTCTGTCATACACGGTGTCTGTCACTTAGTTACAGCCCAGTTCATTTGCCTGCATTTACAGAGTCATTTTCCACCAATCTTCTGATCTTTTTTTTTTAAATGTGAACCCCTGAAGGGAGAAAGGATGAACAAATGCAGCCATGGTGCTCACATTATGTTGAAAATGAACTATACAACTCGTGGGTGGAGATGGGAGGGAACTGGGAGGGAGCGAAGGAAGGGTTGACATCTTTACCTGACTTCTATAGCTGTGGCCCCTCTGTACATCACTTTTATAATGACAATTAAATTTGTTTTCATGGGAACCTTGAGTTGACTCATTCTAAAATCATGATACATATGACTGCTGTCTTGGTTTGGCCTCATCCTGTGTGCTCTGATGGCAGCGTCTTTTCAGTGAAGGTATCTGGCAGGTGCTCCATTCCATCAGCTGCACTCTGAGACATTCTGGAGCAGTAGTGAGTTCTTTAGTTGTTCCCCAAGCTCATGGCATGATGCACCTATCTGCTGACTGGAAACGAGAGCCACATCTCTCCTCTACTGCCCATGTAGACTATTTCAGAAATTCTGTGGCTGCTTCAGTCCATGGCCCTCTTAATGGCATTGATTTTAATGTCATCTTCCTCAGATTTGTCCATATTTTTGCTTTTGTCCAAGCATCCACAAGTTGTGGATGAAATGTGGAACTGCTGACTCAGCAATCTGGATGGACACATCATTGGTGACATCGCATAAACATGTCACTTGACTGTTAGGAAAGAGATGGGAAGGGAGACTTAGAAATAATCACCTATTCAGAGCTACTTCTAACAACCAAATGACACAACTTAAAAGGAAACGTTGGGTTTCCTTGGGTGGAGAGGGCTTTTTATATTTGCAACGTCAAAATAATTGACTAGAAAGATTCGTAGAACCCAAATTTAAAGGAAACACAACAGCCATTTTTGCAAGAATGAGATCTGCCAGGCATGGTGTGGATGGCAGAGATCAGCATCTCACAGAGCAGGAAATCCAGGAGATGCTTTTCAACTATAAGTAAAACCCAGGGTTCTTCTGCCAGTTTTGTGACAGTCATTATTGTTGCATTTACAAGATGAGGAAGACCATGAGAAGCATGCATTTTCCTGTCATTTATCCACTGTTAGTGAAAGAACAAATAAAAAGTTAGTAGAGAACTTGGTGGTTTGCTTTCTAAGTTTTGATGTGCATCAGACAAGAAATTTCCCAATTATCACAGTGTCTTCCAGTGTTACTGGACTGTGGGACCATTTACTCATTGTTTTCCAGAAAATCCCCCCTGGAGATTTATTTGTTACATATGAATTCATAATCAAATTACTTTGTAACTCCAAATGAGTACACTTGGACATTGGGTGAACAATTCAAACCTACTTCCCTTTTGCTCAAATTTTATTTAAAAGCCCAAGTAAATCTTTTTTTTAAGCCACATCCATGTAGTTCTATTTTCAGAATAAGAGAAATTATTAAAGGTTCAATACACAAGAGTCCCTCTTACTCTGGTCTTCCTATCATGCTCTGTCCAAAGCTATCTAATCTTGACATGCTAAATCATTAGAGGCACCACCTACCCTGAGATCTCAGAGAAATGTTTTATTAGCCATCTTAACTTTGAGTTTAAGTCTTGCTTAAGTCAACAGTTAGATCAACGTCAACTGTGTGTCTTCCAATGGAAAGCTCTAAATCCCAGGGTAAAAAAGTAAAGATATTACCACTAGATTCCCTTAGTGGTAAGGAATTTCTCTGAAGAGATGCTGGTCTACAAATATATTTTTTTTCGGCATGAAACACAATGGGAATAAAGCAGAAGAACAGAAATTCTATGGCCCTCTTGTCTCCAGATTCAGTACCCTACCCACAGGGGGAAAATAGCTTTCATCATAAGAAACATTGCTTAAGTTATTTTTTTTTCAACAAGTAATGTTGTATGTGAAAAATTCTATCACCCGTGTTTTCAAGGAAAAGGGGTAGGTACATTACCTTGTGTTTCTACTTTATGATGACCTGTTATTTATTTGCATTTATAGACAAAATATCCTTTGGCACATCATGCTTATAAATCAGTAAGTTGTTCCTACTCCAGATATTTAATAGTACTTTTTAAACACTTGCCCTGAGCTAAGAGCCAGTGATTCTATGGATTGAACTTTAACTCAGGCTTTAAAACTGAGCTCCAAATAGAGATGACTCTTACTGGTGATCTGAGGGGAGGCTTCCCTCTTCCTTGAAGCTATGTGAGCCAAGCTTGCTCTCTCCTGCTGTTTGAAGTCATCCAGGGAGGTAGCAATGGCTGAGCTTTTGCTTGGAGACTCCCACAGACTCACCCGTCTACCAAGACCTAGCCAAGAAGTCACAGGAGATGGAAAACCAGGGGTCTTCCCATATGCTCCGCTTCATACTCATGACTAAGACCTCGGTGTCCTCAGATAGAAGCTGGAGACAATGGCTCATCCCTCTTCATTTGATATATCATCTGTGGGGTACAGTGCTTCCACTAAGGGGAAGAAGGAGACGTAGACAGAGAGAACAGAGAGAGGAGAGAGAGAGAGAAACTTCTAAATAGCAGGAGTCCTACAGTGCATCCACCAAATGTTAAGAGCTTTATACCACACTCCACAGTCCCAAAAAGTAAAAAGTAGGTTTCCTTTTTATTCTACTGTTTTGGTGTAGAATGATCCAGAAGTCTAGTTGCTTTTACATAGGCTGCTTGACTCGGCCAGAAATAGAAGCCATTGTTAGGTGTGGTCATTACGTTCTTCCATCAACATAACGATACTGGGAGTGAACAGTCAAAGCAAATCTTTGAATTGGGACTTGTAGAGTAAATCTCCTTCAGAAAGAGTCACGGCAACCTGGAATAAATAAATGTAATACCCAGGAGTGTTCATTTGACTTTTGGGAAGGGTGCAAAGTCCCTTGATCTAATCCCCTTCCCCGCTGCTCACAGTGTCTTTCAATGACTGAGCTGGGAACATACCCGGGAAGAGAATATCGATGATAAAATATTACCCAGTGTTTGCATTTCAATTTCATTGAATTCTGGTTTTCATCTCAAAACAGCTAACCAAGATGCAAAGTCTGGTCACAGTCCACAGAAAGGTTGCCAAGCTCGATTTTGTTAAGTCTAAGTGAACTCAGCCTGGGCGGCCATTTTGGTACCTGCAGCTCCGCCCACTTCATCTGCGTGCTGCAGCTCCACCTGGAGTTTATAGCAGTGGGGAATGGTGGTTAGCATGTTGCTGATGGGAGCCTTTGTGATTCTTAAAAAGTAAATTCAGCTATAGTGAGGTTGAAACACCGGGGAAAGGGGCTGGGAAGGTGGCTCAGTGGTAGAGCGCTTGCCTTGCATGCCTGAGGCCCTGGGTTCGATTCCTCAGCACCACATAAGCAAAAAGAAAAAAAAGCCAGAACTGGCGCTATGGCTCAAGTGGTAGAGCAAAAGCCGGAAGTGGCGCTGTGGCTCAAGTGGTAGAGCGCCGGCCTTGAGCTGAAGAGCTGAGGGACAGTGCCCAGGCCCAGAGTTCAGGCCCCATGACCGGACCCAAAAAAAATAAAAAAATAAAAAGAAACACCGGGGAAAATAGATTGACTAAAACTCCTTTGTCGTGAATTTTTTTAAATGTGCTGTAGACCAACATGTGAAAAGAGGAAAAAAATGTTCAAGTTCAAGCCAAGTTCGAATAGCTTTTTGCACTAAGGAACAAAATAAAACAAAAACAACAGTTCGAGAGCTCAACTTCCTAGACCCGAAAGCGTGTAAAAATTCAATATCTAGAGAAGTCATTTTTAAATCAAAAATTAAGTTTCGAAGTAATATTAAGCACAAAGTAGTGCATGCAGAGAGACCTGGCTCAGGCCTGCCTACCTCCCCTGACATTCAGCTTACATGCACAGTCTCTAAACTAGGGACCATGTGAAGGGAAAGGCTTGGTGACATCTCTTCTTCCCATGATGTGTGAGCACGTGCACCACAGTGGATTTTAAACTGGAGACAAAGACACTGGGATGGAATTCCTTCTCTGGTGACCCCATACCACAGCAAGCCCAGCCGCACAGGGCCTCCACCTTCCCCGGTCTCTGGCAGACCTGTGTCCTCACAGAAATAATCTACAAAGAAACTAGAGTCCGGAGGGAGAGGGTTTTGTGTCTCCATGTGCTCCAGGCCTCACATACATAATCAGTGACCTCCCATATTCCAACATGATGCCAGCTACTCGTAGGAAAACAGCGCAATAATAAGCTAGGGTGTCCTGCCGGACAGAGGGGCAGCCCCATCCACCTAGCAGCAGCCAGACACGCAGCACATCTGTCACAGAATTCTTCTATAACACTGGGAAGTGTGGTCCGGAGATGCAGAGGAAGGGTGGTGTTTCACAACCGCCATGGCCATGTCCCACAACGGTTACTTGCACACCTGTGTAGTAACACCGGCCATTTTTTCCAATAATGCCTTTTTGTTTGCCAGTCCTGGGACTTGAACTCTGGGCCTGGGCACTGTCCCTGGACTTCTTTTGCTCAAGGCAAGTGCTCTATCCCTTGAGCCATAGAGCCACTTCCAGCTTTTTGAGTGGTTTATTGGAGATGAGAGTCTCATGGACTTCCCTGCCAGGGCTGGCTTTGAACTGCAATCCTCAGATCTCAGTCTCCTGAGTATGAGTAACTAGGATGACAAGCATGAGCCACAGGTGCCAGGCTCCAATAATGCTTTTTAAGATCTAAAAGTATAAGTCTATCTAGACCCCTGGAGAAATTCTTTTTATTTAGTACTAGTACTAGGGCTTGAACTTGAACTCAGAGCTATTACTGGGGCTCGAACTTGAACTCAGGGCTAGTCCTGGGGCTCGAACTTGAACTCAGGTCTATTACTAGGGCTCGAACTTGAACTCAGAGCTATTACTGGGGCTCGAACTTGAACTCAGGGCTAGTCCTGGGGCTCGAACTTGGACTCAGGGCCTAGTACTCTCACTTGGCTTTTTTGCTCAAGGCTGGCACTCTACCATTTGAACCACAGCTCCAGTTCCTCGATCCATTTTATATTCAACAAATATTAGTTAATTGTCTATCAAGCTCTTTTGAATGCCTTGAGAACATAAGCAGAAGATAAAGAAAATCTCTATTTCACAAGTCTTTATAATGGAATTGAGACAGGAATCAGGAACTTTGACCTTTTATTGAACTAGGACTCTGAGTACCAAGACCAAACTGGGCCCTTTAAACCTGTTCTGTAACCTTTAGAAACCTGAACTCCTCCACTTTTCACTGGCCCTTCTATATTTATCAGGATCTCCATTTTGAACTTGTCTGTATGCCTCTAAGATTTATCAGAAAGATATTTAAGCTTTTGTGGAAGAAGAGTATGAAGTACTCATCCATTTTCCCTTTGTGTTTCCTTTATCACTAATGGAGAGAATAGCTAAATTTCTATTTCTGTGAAGCCCTGGGTTCAGTCTCCAGCATGAACACAAAACGAAAACCAAAACACCACTTCTGTGAGAGT
Organism: Dipodomys spectabilis; assembly: GCF_019054845.1. Classification (NCBI taxonomy): domain Eukaryota; kingdom Metazoa; phylum Chordata; class Mammalia; order Rodentia; family Heteromyidae; genus Dipodomys; species Dipodomys spectabilis. The sequence goes on along the minus strand of NW_024870772.1, from coordinate 48,288,821 downwards.
ATCAGGGTTTCCCAAACAAGCATAGAGGGGGGAAGCTAAGTAACGGTACTAAGGAATGATGTTTTTCAGCCAAATGGAGTACAAGGCTCCAGAAGAAGAGCAAAGTAGCAAATGAAATGAGGAAGCTGAGGAGCAGGTATCACATCGCAAATTTAGGCAAATGGACTTTGTCTCCAGCAATGAACGTTCTATCAAATCCAATTTCCTTCCACAAGCTTCAACTGAGTCGAGGCAGAATTGCATTTCAAGTAAGCATGTTTCAGTGATTGGCTGTGGATGTTAACAACAAAGGTTGAAAGCCATTATTTCTCCATGGAAGCTACCACAAAGTAGACCAGGAACCATTTCATGGCAAGATACTTAACACAGAGAGACATGGAGATATAAAAGGCCATCATTCCAGCCTTGTTGTTCCTATTTTTTTGGCATCTTTAAAGTAAACATCTCATCTTTTCCCAACTATTAAATATTAAGGGGCTGGGAAGGTGGCTCAGTGGTAGAGCGCTTGCCTTGCAGGCATGAGGCCCTGGATTCGATTCCTCAGCATCACATAAGCAAAAAGTAAAAAAGCCGGAAGTGGCGCTGTGGTTCAAGTGGTAGAGCACTAGCCTTGAGCTGAAGAGCTGAGGGACAGTGCACAGGACCAGAGTTCAGGGCCCATGACTGGACCCCCCAAAAAAAAAATATTAAGACTTCCTGTTCAACTCAATCTTTTGGATTCACCAAGTCCTGTGAATCTCCTGGAATCTTCCAGAAGGGGCTTGCAGTGGCAAGCACACAGACACTTGGGGATCTGAAGATTGGAAGAAAAGCATCCCTCTTATCTGATTAGAGGCTGGGACGGTGTGGGTCTTGGAGTACAAATGGCTGCCCAACATAGTCCTGGAAGACATCTGGTTTACCCTGCCCGGGGTGGGATGGAAACAGACTCTTCTCGTGGGCGAGGGCAGTACAGAAAGGCGGACACCTATAGAAGTTTGTGCTCATGGTACCAGACTGGAAGGGAGACTCCAGCAATGCCGCAGAAGTGACCACTGGGACAGGACGGGCAACTTCCTCATCTCGCTGTGATCGAATCCCCAATGACCACTGCCACCTGGCAGAGAGCCAGCAAATAATCGTTATTGATTTGCTACAATTTTGTTACCACCTCATGGAATGGGAGCTTGAAATTCAAATTGAATTATAGAAAAATAAGGCTCCATTTTCTGCAGGCCTGAGTGGCTGGGCAGTATTCTCATGGGCTACAATTTTATAAGAAGTTTGGTATTTGGGTTTAGTTTGGTATAATTGGAGGTGATTTGAAGAGAGGTTTGTTTTATGAACAGATTTTTTAATCTTTTATTTAAGTGGTTTTGTTTCATCAGTTAGCTGCTCAGAGTTTGAGAAAATAAAGAAGAGGGCGAAATGGTCTCTTCTTATTAGAGCCAAACAGAAGTGACCTTTTGAAAGTTATTAGTCTGAATCTTCACATAGAAAAACTCTAAGATAAACTAATAAAGTTTGATAGAATTAAGATCTTAAGGATTGACATTTAAAATTATTTGTTATCAATTTTAATCTTAATTCAGAGATTGTATACACATTTGAAGGTTGAAGTTAGTCCAAGGTTTTGCTATCAAAGTCCCCCACAGACCAGAATTCGGGGGAAGGGGGAGAGCAGAGACAAGAGGAACTCAAGTTCAAAATCAGCCTTTGCCACATAGTGAAGAGACCACACCACAACCAAACCAGCCAGACCCAAAAATCTCCTGCAGAAATTCTTATACACTGGATCCACCAGACCTAGAATCCGAATCTTTCTGCATCTCTGCGTCCAGAGATTCTGCCTTGAAAATGCTTTGCATTCTTTTTCTGGAATGAGTTCAAGCTGCGATATACCAATAGGTGATACTCATCCCCTTAAGAAGTTAAACCTTTTACAATTACCCACAACCAAAGGGGAGGCCTACCCACCCAGCCCTGTCTGCTTTAAGAACCACAGAGCCACTCAGATCACAGCTGTGGGTGGCACTCTGTTTTGTACACTCAAAAATACACAAGCAAACCCACTCTGGCCACTGGTGGCTCACGCCTATAATCCTAACTACTCAGAAGGCTGAGATCTGAGGATTGTGGTTTAAAGCCAGTCTCAACCAGAAAAGTCCATGAGACTCTTATCTCCAATTGACCTGCAAAAACCTGCAAGTGGAGCCATGGCTCAAGTGGTAGAGCACCAGCCTTGAAAACATAAGCTAAAGGATCATGCTTGGAACTTGGTTCAAGCCCCAGTACTTGTACAAGAAGAGAGAGGGGAAAAATCCACCTATTGGCTATGGAAAAAAGTTAGAAGAGGAAGTAATTCCCACCAATTTTCAGATAGTTGCCGAAAATCTTGATGGGGGAAATAAAAAGCTTTTAATTTTGTTAGCACAGCCCTGGGTTGGAGTAGGATGTTACGGAATGAGTGTACTGCAGGAAGAAAGGCAGAACTCCCACTGAGGCAAGCTGCTCCCCGCGCCCCGCGCTCCACTTCCCGCACCCTGCATCCCGCACAAGACAAAGGACCCACCTGAGGCCCCAGGGTCTCTGCCCCCAGCACAGGGGGACCTAGGCCCCCACCTCTGACCCCGCCCACTTGTCAGCAATTCTCCCCTCCCAAGATTAAATCTGAACAACAGGAAATTAATCCAGCTCCCATAATTCTCCCAGCCGGTTACTAATTTCTAAGCTCATTTCCTTCTCTAAACTCTGTCTCTGCGCCCTGCCTCGTCCTCTGCACCCTGCCCTGCGCCTTGCCCTGCGCTCTGCGCCCTGCGCCCTGCCCTGCGCCCTGCGCTCGCGCCAGGCCCCGGCGCCTCTTCTACTGCACCTGCGCGCTCTAGTGCCACCAGTGAAGTGGTCTTGCCCGCGCGCTGCATTCTAGAACCCTCCCTCGCCCGCCGGCGACTGCGCCCCACGTGGGCTCTGAGGTCGTGGGAGGGGATGCGATGGGTCCGGAGGGTAGACGTGTCGTTTAATGAGAACCCCATCTTCTCTCCAGTGAGGACCCCATCTTCTCTCCAGTGAGGACTCTGTCTTCTCCTCTGGCCCTGCGCCCTGCGCTCTGCGCTGCACCCTGGGGTCCCTGCGCAACTCCACAGGAGCCAAAGCCATGCCCTGTTCTGTTTTGGTGGGACTGAGTTTTGAATTCGGGGCCGGAGCTTGCTAGGCAGGTGCTCTACCACCGGGCCATACCTCCAGCCCTCTTTTTTGCTGGTTTATTTTCAGGATCGGATCTTGTGTCCAGCCTGACACGTGGCTAAGCAGTGATCCGCCTGCTTAGGGTTTCTGTATTTTCTGGAATGACAGGCCTGCGGCCCCACACCCAGCCTCTCTGTGGAGATGGAGGCTCTCTCAGGCTGTCCTGGCTCCCCAACTCAGATCCCGCTTATCTCGGTCTCCCATGCACGTAGCATAACATGGCAGGCCCATACAACTGCACTCGACTTTGAGATAAATTGGAGTCTCGTGGACTTCTCCACCCTGGGTGGCCTCAAACAAGGATCCTCCATTTCTCAGCCTCCCAAGTAGCTCAGGGTGATAGAAAGAATCAGCACCCCTTGCTAGGAATAGGTGACACTTCTAGCGTTCTCCCCCCCCCCCCCCCCCACACACACACACTAGTGAATCAATCTCTTTCTTGTCTTTGGGGAAACAGACATTTTTCTCAGCTTACATAAGAGGAAATTTCATCTTCTAAACACTGGACATTTCTTCTCTCCTTATTTGTTTGTAGAAGACACTCTGCTTTTGGCCTCAGACTTCCATTATATGTGTTTTCCAAATGCAAACTTCCATTATATGAGCAGAGTATGGTGACAGACCTGTACTCCAGGACTCAGGAGGCTGAGAACCGAGGACTGAGCGTACAAGGCCAGCCTGGGCTACATAGCAAGCCCTGATTTCAAAACGAAACAACAACAAAATCTATACTGTGGCATAAATAACAAGAAGCACTAAGTAGAGATACTCTTTTTGTGATATTAGTGCTGGGTATTGAACTGAGGACCTGTGCTTTTTCATTCAAAGCTGGCGCTCTACCATTTGAGTCACTTCCCTTCAAGCTTTTTGCTGGCTAATTGCAGACAAGAGCCTCATAAATTGGCCCCAGCTGGCTCCAAGCCATGGTCCTCAGATCTCAGCCTCCTGAGTATCTAGGATTACAGGTGTGAGCCACAGGAGCCCAAGCCCTCAATGATTTTTTTTTTTTTTTGTCGGTCGTGGGGCTTGAACTCTGGGCTTGGGCGTTGTCCCTCAGCTCTTCAGCTCAAGGTGAGCGCTCTACCACTTGAGCTATAGCGCCACTTCCGGTTTTCTGGTGGTTTATTGGAGATAGGAGTCTCATGGTCTCTCCTGCCCGGGACGGCTTTGAACCACGATCCTCAGATCTCAGCCTCCTGAGTAGCTAGGATTACAGGCGTGAGCCACCAGCGCCCGGCTCCTCAATGATTTTTTTAAAAACTGGCAATCACCCAAAGTCAACCAACAATGTTTGGGTTATTTGAAATAAAAGGTAGGTTTTGCTATTAAGAGATGTATTCAAGCTGAGCACCTGTGACTCATGCCTCATCCCAGCTATTGGGAGGCTGAGAACTGAGGATTGTGGTTCAAAGCCAGCCCAGGTAGCAAAGTCCAGGAGACTCTTATGTCCAATGAACTACTGAAAAGCCAGAAGTGGGGCTGTGGCTCAAGTGGTAGAGCACTAGCCTTACGCACAAAAGCTCAAGGAAAGCACCCAGGCCCTGAGTTCAAGCCTCGGACCAAAGAAAGAAAAGAAAAAAAGAGAATAAAAAACAAAGAGAGAGAGAGAGAGCAGGAAGAAAGGAAGGAAGGAAGGAAGAGGGGGAGGGAGGGAGAAAGGAAGGGAGAGAGGGAAGGAGGGAAGGAAGGAAGAAAGGAAGGGAGGGAGGGAGGGAGGAAGGAAGACCGCACTGGCTCCTGCAGTCTGGGTGCCCAGCCCATGGGAAAGGTGTATGCCACTGGCTCCCCGCCCTGGTGTGCATGGAGATTCCTCCGAGAAGGGTCATGCCCTCATCTTCAAGCTGCCTGAGCGGCTTTGCCCCATACCCTGCCCTCAGATGAACTGTGGTGTAGGCCCAGACCCCACCCGGGGCCGTGGTGGGCTGCCAAGGGCGCAGGGCTGAGCCTCAGCAGCAAAGATAGAACCTGGGGGTGAAGGAAGCATGCAGAAACCAGCCACAGGGAGCAAGAGCCAGAGAGCTGGGACTGGGGGGGTGGGGGGCAGAGGCAGGTAGGGCCTTGGGCAGCCAGGGAGGGGGAGAGGGGAATGAATCCAAATTAATCTCATTTGCTCTCCAGTTAAAAGAATTTTTAAAAGGGGTTTTCGGAGAGTCAAAAGTGCCACCAGGAATGCCGGAGTCCAGTTCGTCGTGCGTGGTGTGTGACTGGGCTGGGAAAGGCTAACTTCTACCCAGATGTCCAATAAAAACACTTAGCAAGTATCATTTCCATAAGGCTCCGTCTACTTGAAACACAAGCCAGTTGTTTGGGTCCAATTTATGAAACAAGGTCTCACCAAGGTTAAGGGTGAGGAGGCCCGATGACAACTAAATTGCCCTAAATGGAGCTGGAAATACCACCTTAAACATTCTCCTCTCCCAAGAAATGCCTAATCGTAAATCAAGCCGCTCAAAACGTATTAAAAATGACAAATAGAGCGAGCACTTACATTTCATTTTTTTTCTCTTTTAATTCACCAATGCATCAAAGATTTTCTCGAAGGCTCTGATTCTGCACAAAAAGAAGATGAAATGTACCAGGAATGGAAGATTCTGGGGATAAGAAAGGATATTAAAAAAAAAAAAATCAAATGGTGACCAGACTTAATGTTAAAAATTATTCTGAAAATAGACATACTCATTTAAAGACAAGGAGATGAGGCTTGTCTTCTCTGAGCGTAGGAGGGGCACTGAATCTCACCATCATTAGACACATGGTTTTCATCTTTGAGGAAATCGTGCATTCATTCCCGGGCATTCAAGTTCATGGGCGCTATTTGTCTACAAGCTCTCTCCTCATTCTTTAATAGGGTTTTGATTTCAATGGGGTTTAAAAAAAAAAAAGAACTTCCAAAGCTCAGTAATGTTTCCTGGATTACCATTAGACTCGCTTTAGAAGTTTGGAGGAATGTGGTAAATGAAACTTTATGTGCAAGAATCCTTCCTATGCCATTGCGTTAGGAATAACAAGCCATTTTTTTATGTGTCCCTTCCGCTGTCTGTAGAAATTAATTCTCTGCAATAAGAATCATTACGTGACTATGTGAAGATACAATGTTCATCTGGAGCTGGAACACATTAGGAAGCGAACAAGAGCGTAGAGGAGTCCAGCCTGCGGAATGGCCAGTCCTCATTCGCATTCTCGCCTGGCGTGGCCTGTGGCAGGAAGGAAGAGCAAACTCCTCTCCCTCCCTTCCGGGCTATTATAGAACACCTCGGGGAGTCAAGCAATTCTCCAGCCAGCGGGCCTGATTTTGTTTTTCACAGCCATTTTCAGTCTGCCTGGAAACATCTGTTTTTAATTGAATTTGGATTTGAAAACTAATTTCGGCGAGATTGGGTTCAGGCTCCAATCAAGTTGGAGTGGAGAGATTATTGCTTCTACACGTACCCCGAGCTTCAGGAGGCGCGGGCCAAGGGTACCCTACTTCCTGAAGGCATGCAGGAGACGCGTGCACTTGGAAATGAAGGGGGAATGGCTAATTCTCTCAGGGAATGTCTTTAAAGCCAGTGATTTGGAGTTTTAAGTTACAGCTTTTAGAATCGGGACTTGATTTGGGGAAAGGTCAGTTAGAGGGCATTGCCTTCCCGGGTACCCCCCCCCCCCAGGTGGTGCGGTGGTTTGGGTTGCTCATTGAAGAGATCAGAATCTCATTCTCTGTCTCTGTCTCTGTCTCTCTCTCTGTCTCTCTCTCTCTCTCCATTTGAAAGAAATGGCAACAAGTACTCTACTGCCTACATTACAGTTTCTCTTCTAATCTCCCAATGGCACAGAACCCTTCTGTGTACCCTACCACCTCTCACCAGAAAGATAGACGAAAAGAAGGAAAGTCTCAAGTCTCCCTCTGTCCCAGGCCGGGGCCACCTGCTGAGTACAGGGTCCCTCCAACTCTTTACCCACCAGACTTTTCTAAAGCCTCTGCCTCAAAGCATCTAATTTTAAATAAGCCTCTTCTTTTTCTAGTTCACACACACACACACACACACACACACACACACACACACAATGTATATTCTTGGAGTGGTCATTAGTGATGTATCACAAAGTACTAAAATCATACATAGCTGCTAAAGTGCAAGAGGCTGTTTTGATTTTCTTTAATGGCTTGGTCCAAAAATAAATAAATAAAAGTAAAACTCATGCCAAGAATTCTTAAGGGATTCTTTGATTCTCTGTTGGAGACTTGAATTGTTCACTTTGCAATGTGACTTCCAGCTAGTGTCAATTTTATCAGGCTGACCAAGAATATAAGAATAAGCACTCCTGGATGTTTTGAAATTGAACCAACCAAAAAGTAAAAGAACACCGAAATATACTTTTCCAATGTGATTAAAAAAAATTACTACAAATGTTAGCCACATCCATATTGAGAAAAGAAAAGTCTTGTATTCTTTCTGCATGCTCAAAAAAAGCTAGATGTTGGTGGCTCACACGTATAATCCTATCTACTCAGGAGACTGAGATCTGAGGATCACAGTTTGAAGCCAGCCCATGCAAGAAAGTCAATGAACCTCTTATCTCCAATTAACCACCAAAAAGCCAGAAGTAGAGCTCAAGTGGTAGAGCATTAGCCTTGAACAAAAAGAACTCAGGGACAGTGCCCAAACCCTGAGTTCAAGCCCCAGGACCAGCACACGCAAAAAATTAAAAGATGCTAGAAAGTTTCCTTACGTCATTAAGCAATCGCTCTAAATATTTTATTCTCTATAGACCATTAACACTCACTTTTATTGAGAAAAAAGCACTGATTATCATTCTCTAATTTGAAATGTTCTCTGCTGAGATTTTCAAAAGTAACAGCTCTTTTTTTCACCCTCAGTACCTGCTATTATGATCTCACTAGAATTTAATATCTAAAATGTGTCAATTTTAATGTTTAATCTTGGCTCACATTTTTTATTTGATGAACTACAGATAGCCAAGGAAAAGACCTTCATTTGAATTTGCTCCCCTGCTAAAATGCTAATAACCTCGGAGACGTTGGAAAAGGAAGAACTTTCCTCACAAATTAACGTCTCAGATACAATGATGAAGTGATTATAGCACTATTTTATTTCTTAGAAGAGACAATATCTAAGAACACAGTTATTCCTCAGTGGAATTCTAATGACAAAAGATTCAAAAAAAAACCTGAGAGAGAAGACTCACAAACTTGCGACAAGCCACAGACGATAGTACACAGGTGGGCACTCCTGAGACCCAGGGCCTGCAGTGTGACCCCACCCCGGTCATGTGACTCCCCTCAACCCAGGCTGTGTAACCCCCCCCCCCCCCCCCCCCCCCCCGCTAGTCCCAGCCTAGGCCAGCATAGTCAGCTGCAGGAAGGCCCTTCAGAGCCCGTAATGGCCTGTAACGAACAAAAGCAGCAGCAAGGATGTTAATTGTTCTTTTCCTTTCACTACCGAATACATCGTTTCCCAAGTCAGCAAGGTTTTACCTTGTGTTTCACAAACATGGGTGATAACTTCTCATTACTTAAAAAATGTACATCCTGCCGGGCGCTGGTGGCTCACGCCTGTAATCCTAGCTACTCAGGAGGCTGAGATCTGAGGATCACGGTTCAAAGCCAGCCCGGGCAGGAAAGTCTGTGAGACTCTTATCTCCAAGAAAACCAGATGTGGCGCTGTGGCTCAAGTGGTAGAGCGCTAGCCTTGAGCTGGAAAGCTGAGGGACAGTGTCCAGGCCCAGAGTTCAAGCCCCACGACCAACCAAAAAAAAAAATGTGCATTCCTTGCACAAATTCTAGAGGGTAGAATCAGTATCAACTAATATCAACAGTTGGAGATAGTAGCCTTGCCTGTGTCTCCTTTTTATCAGTGGTGGTGTTTTGCTTTTGGGACACCGTCTTGCTACTTTATCCCAGGCTGGCTCTGAATTTGCCATTCTCCCGCTTCCTGCTCCCAAGTGTTAAGATTACAGACATGCACCACCAAGCTCAGCCTCATTCTTACCATTGATATACAAGGTATATGAATCTATGTTCATGTGCAGAATATACAAGATACACCCAGTGTATGCAATACTTTTTCTTTGTCTCCATTATGGATAATTTTACACCACTACTTTAAAATCACTTTAGAGTGGCCTACTTATTGAGCATTTGTTTAGGCTGTCTCCACAAAAGCTAAATCACCTATGTGCTAAACATTACTGTTTCTTCCTTCTTCATTGTCTGAGTTCGAGTCTCATTGCTTTTCTTCTTTGCTCGGGAAAGTTTTTGTCCCAATACTCTGTTACCTGTGCTTATTTCCTAATCTGCTCTTTGTCTTTTACTTTTATATTTATGGTTGGCATATAACCTTAACAACTTTTATAATTAATTCTATAAAACTGTTTCCTTCCCATCCATTTCTTTCAATATTACATCAGGTGGGAAGCATCCTGTTTCTCCATGGATAATGATCGCCTAGATATGAAACTCACACGGGGTTTAGCCAAGCAAAGCCCACCTACAGCTGCCTCTTGTGTTCAAGTTCAAGGGGGGGAGGGGCCGCGGAGGGTGGTGTGGAATCTCCCTCAACCGTGCATGGCGGCCTGGTAGCTTCTCCTCTGGAGAACACTCCTGGGTACGGCTGCTGATTTCTTTATTCTTCTCTACTTCTTAATATTTCTTTACCTTTAAGAAATGCTTCATTTCAAAATAGTAACAAATATGTTTGGACTCGTTGGGTGCTCAAATGTGTTCATGAAAAAACCTGATTTTACTCTCATTCAACACTGATAAGCTCATCTAAAGGTTTTGATTTCTAGGACCTATGGCAAAAGAGAGGAGGGAGGGAAGGAAGGGGTAGAGATAAAGAGGGGGAAAGAGGGGAGACAAAGGAGAAAACAGAGAGAGGAAGAGAATGAGAAAAAAGAGAGAAGGAAGGAGAAAAAGAAAGAAAGAAAGAAAGAAGGAAGGAAGGAAGGAAGGAAAAGAAAGAAAGGAAGGAAGAAAAGAAAGGAGGGAGGGAGGGAAGGAGGGAGGGAGCATACAAGTGCAGATTTAAATGAGGGTTGAGAAGGGTGCAGGACTGGAAGCACACTGGCTTCCTGCTTGATTGACGCTGGCACACGGCGATGTCCACGCTGAAGGCTGTGTGCCTGCTCAGGTGGCATGCACTGGTGTTAGTATGGAAATCCAGTGCATGTGAATTCTGCTTCCAGAGCTGAAAGGAGCTTGAGAAGCTGCGAGGGTGGGTTCTATCCGGGGCTCTGCGGAAGGTTGGTCCCCATCAGCATCCACGCGTGGCGGGAAGGTGGACGCGGAGAGGCGGAGGCGCTGCCAAGGGCCGGGAGGGAGCCCAGCAAAGAATGCCTTGCAGCTCCCGCAGAGGCCAGGGGGTCCAGGCACAGGGCAGGAGGCAGAGAGCCACACATAAGCCCTGACATCCCAGTCATGCCAAGAGTCCCCTAAAAGCAGGAACACGGGAAGAACAATGGTCCTGAGGGGGCGATCGAAATATTCAAAAACAGTCCAGAAGTCACTGAAGATAAAGCGGAAGCAGTTGTTTCCTGAATTCTTATGCTTTTGGAACCCAGCGAATAGTCAGGAGTTGTGGGTGGTCAGGAGGTCAGGTGGTCAGATTGCTCAGCCAGGCACTCAGCTGAAACCAATTTGACTGATACTTGCCTTTTTGAAATAACTTCAATATTGGTTGATTTTTCTTTAGTCTGATCAATATCAAGATTCCTCGTTCACGCACAGTCTCTTCTCTAGCCCAGATACATGAAGTTCTCTTCACACTGCAGAAGATGCGTGGGCAAGGTGATCAAAGGTGCAGCCCTTGGTCAGCTTGGGTCAGGCCTGCGCCCCGTGGCCTCCACCCCATGGCCGCTTCCCCATGGCCTCTGTCCCGGGCAGGATGAGGGTCATCTCTAGACTGTCAGGATTTGCGTTTTCTCTGGCTCAAGATCTTACTGAGCCCTGAACAATTCTTGCATACGAAGCTACACTACCTCTGAAATGAACACTGTACCCTAAATATATTTCCAAAAGTCAACAGACATCTTGACTGTTTTACTGGTGAGCATGGAGGGAGGGAGGGAATCTCTTCCTGGCACATTCATCTCTCTCTCTCTCTCTCTCTCTCTCATATATGCCAATCTTGGGCTTGAACTCAGGGCCTGAGCACTGTCCATGCACTTTTGTGTGCTCAGCCCTAGCTCTGTAGCACCCTGGAGCTGAGCTGCTTAGGAAGGGAGGGGCGCAATGGAGAAAGGAAGGAAAGCAAAGCGAATTAGCATTCGAAGAGATTAAATGTAATATTAGTAGCCCTAGAAATTAACAACAAACCTAAAACATGAAAAGCTACTCTTGAGAGTGCAGCCAAGCCTCTCAGTGGAGAGAGGTGACAGAAAGACCAGAGCTTGAGACAGATACAAGGCCACGTGGTGTGAGACACCAGGGGATGGCTGGAGCTACCAGGGATCCTGAGATGAGGAAAAAGAAATTTTTTCACCAGTGAATTGCCTACATTTCTAAGGACCAAGAGAATGAGACAATGCAATTCACACCTCTGCACGCAGAGGCTGAAAATGAAGTTATTACCTCACAGGAAATATATCTCCCCTATCGGCACCCACATGGCTGAAGATTTGTCAAAAGAGCCAGCCAAAGGACGCCTCTGAAAGATCTCCAAGGAAAGAATTAAAAAGCAACTGGTCCATAAACTTCTCTATCCGAGCAGAGCGACTTGCTCCCTGTGGCCGCTTGATGGTCACATGCTCACTTAATCAGTCATTAATAAAAGCTGGAGAAGAGCCAAGAGTGATGATCAAAGTGAATGCACTTCTTTAGAAAGCCAGGAAGTACTGGGGTGTAGAATCTTAGTAAATACACAAGACAAATATCTATGTGGAGGTTAAAAAAGAAATCGTCCCTTAAAAATCAGCACATCATCTACCAAGGTAAGTCTGTGATTCCAGAAACTTCTCCAGTCTATTCTTAATTTTTTACTGCTAGCTTCGCATCAGGAGACATGAGACACACAGGCATGTGATGGTAAGAGTCTAGGTAAATCACTTCCACTTGTTTAACATCAAAACTGATGAAGCCTTTATTTTAAACCATTTGGGGAGTGTGAGCCGCAAAGGTAGAGTTCATGGTTTCTTATATATTACAACCACATGTTGAGACAATAAAAAATTACCTTCAAATAGGTTTTGCATTGGATGGGATCTGTTTTATTCCACAATGCTCCAGGTTAGAGAGACCATCAAATACACAATCCTTGGTGAAACTTAATTTTTTTTTGAACTCCGCATTGACCCCACGTTTAACAGCATTCCAAATTCAGTCTCCTTTCCCCACATGAGATATTGGAGCTAAGCAGGACTCGCTTCCAGAAACCTCATAAATTGTCTGAGCTGCACAGTTTCTGCCTGAGGGAGCAAATGGAACAGAGCTGGACTATTATACCATTGCAGACTATTTGCTGCCGAAATTCTGGATTAATTCTGGGTTGATTGAACAAGCTGTGGTGATGAATATATATATATATATATATATATATATATATATATATTCCATTGTCTTAGTGACCTTTTACAAAGTAGTCACTGATGCTGTGATTTATTTAATCGCCTTAGAGTAGCCTCGCTGAGGGGAGGGTGGACAGCGGAGGAAACCGATTGAGTGCACAGAAATCCTAACGGCTTTACCCGAGACTTCCACACCGTTTCTAATTCATTCATCCCACTACTGATCACTGAACACTTGCAACATGCTAAATTCCCAAGACCCAAGACTTGACAAGATGGAGACAGGCCCTGTTCTTATGACTTGTAATTCACACCATGACACCATGAGTTCACCTGATAAAACCTGACAGCATCTCAAGTTGGTTTTGAAATCGCATGTCTCTCCTTCGTAGGCCCTGCTGGGGTAAGTTGGCTGATGACCCAGTTTCCCCCTCTGTTAAGGAGAGGTTGCTATGGAGAATGAGAGAGCCAGGATGGCATGCAGAGGCCTGACCTCCTGCTGGGCCCACAGCTGGGAGCCCTGGCTCTTCCTGGAACCCATGGGGTTTAGAGCTGGTTCTGTAGATTCAAGCCACAGATCTCACACCTGTGTGGCTAAAGCCACCAGGGGGCAGCAGGGAGCCTCACCCCACTGGGCATCTTAAGGAAGGGGGCCACTCATTGGCACACAAGGGAAATGGTGTTTCGCATCACTTACAGAAATCGCCAGGAGTGTTTGACTTTTCCAGCTAGTCTGTCTTGCCTAACGGAATGGAACATGTCTTGATTTATCATTTCTGTTCATTTTCCAAATTACACAGAGCAATTGAAATACAAGTCAATATCATGGAATATAAATGTGCCACCTCCAGACACTCTCGAGATACTGAGATGGTGGTGAGAAACGTTATGCCTTATCAAAGAATCTTATGGGTTTTTAATGAGAAAACGTTCTATTAAAATAAAGGTATTAAAATGAACTGCTCTGTCTTAGTTTGTTTTCTTCCAACTCTTATGACTTGTGGTGTGGGAATTGTGGGCTCTCAGTCATACCCACACCCACAGAGAAGACATCAGGGACTCCTGCAGTGCAAATGAGGATGGACACTCGGGAAAGTTAGCCCAGAGCCATTGCTACCCTGGGTCCATAATGTGGTTGAAGGTGGCAAGCTCACTAACGTGATCACTTACACTCAGCTACAACCTGCAAGCCTATGTCCCCAAACTCACTGCCCACCCTATCCCTGGTATCTGCATATGACAGTTATGCGTGCACATGCCTGTCCTGGAGCTTGAACTCAGGGCCCGGGCACTGTCCTTGAGCTCTTTTGTTCAAAGCTAGTGCTTTCTCACTTGCGCCACAGCTCCACTTCCAGCTTTTGAGTGGTTAATTGGAGATAAGAGTCTCACAGACTTCCCTGCCTGGACTGGCTTCAAACCACAATTCTCAGATCTCAGCCTCCTGAGTAGCTGGGATTACAGATTGGAGCCACTACCACCTGGTTGTGATTTTTTTTTGAAGTTCTCAATATGCTTCATATTTCAAATGCATCTGAGGGCTGATTGTATTCTTTATTTTCCTACAATCTTACAGCTAACTTATCTAGGCCTGTGCAACAACAGGTCACAGTGTCTATGGAGGTCTCTCTCATTTGCCTGAAGCTTGTCTGTAGAGCAAGCACTTAGTGTCTGACTTCTCATTGTAAATAAACTTAGGGATGACAGAAAACTTTGATTTTCACAACTGAACTCCTTCGAAAATCACCCCATGGCCACAAGAAAAGAATAGAATAATTCAATATCTCACTAAAGATTACTGGAATTTTTGCTTTTATCAAAGAATATTCAAAAGGAATTCAACGTAAGATGGTGAATAGATTAGGTACACATGAGGTTAATTGCTTTTTGAAATGAATATAAAATGTTTGTAGGTCTTAAGGAAAAGGCTGTGAGTGCAATGTATTGACAACCTTGTTGTCATATTGAAAATGTTTTAGAGCGGTGCTTACTTAAGACCTTCAAAATTCAAAACACAATAGGACGTTGGTTCAACATAAACTCAATGTAATTGGAAATGCTCAGTATATTTCATATAAGAACATTTTGATATTTTTAAAATAAATGCACATCAGAAGAGGAAGAAGAAAATACAGTCATGAACTCAAGGCATATTCTACAAAATGAAGTAAATTGAGGGACGAGGTATGTTGGTAGGGATGGGAGAGAATCTTGGAAGAGATAACATTGGACAAAATGCCTGGTATTCATAAACCGCTTCATTGAATGACAGCTCCTTGTACAACTATGCAAAGATTAAAAATGAATATTAGGGTCAAAAAATCCTAAATTGTAACCTTGAATGATAAGATTCTTACCTTACTGCAGCAAACAAAAAGCCAATCATAGAGGCAAAGCTGATTGCCCGCTCTGGCGTCCAAGGAGTTGGATACACATTTCTGCCAGAGAGACTGAGCCCTGGGTCTCAGACACACAGCTTTCCTGGGTTCTGTGAAGTGTGCCCAGTCACTTGGGATTCTGTAACGAAGGCCTGAGCAGTCAGTGGTGCTGGTTCCTGGGAAATGCAATTTAATGTCAGAACAAATGGTCTTCTTGGCAAAGTATGTCTTCCTTTGGTCTGAGGCTTAGCCATAGATTGCTTTGAAACATAAATCTCAAATGTAAAATCTAAATATTCTGTGAATTTCTTTTCCTCAAATTGAAGACCTAAGGAAATGGAAAGACATCCCATGTTCATGGCTTATAAGAATTAGTATTGTGATAGGATTATGACCCAAACGATCTACAAGTGTGATATAATCTTTGCCAAAGTCTCAACTCTCTTTCTTAGAAAAACTGTATAAGTGGATTGCCAAGGGCCCCAAATAGTCCAAATAACTCCAAATAAAGAACAGGCTCGGAGCGCTCACTCTTCGTAGCTTCAAAACTGTGACAGTAGTCACAACAGTTCATCACTGCATTCGGAGAGTCATACTGAGCAGACAAACAGAACTCAATATCCAGAAGAAGTCCATACATCTTTAGTCAATTGATAGCTGATGGGAAAGCTAAGACTATTCAAAAGGCAAAAAATTTTGTTCCCACAAATGATATGAGGACAACAGGAAATTCACAGACAAAAGTTTATTTCTTACCTCACCTCATGTACAAAGATTCTCCAGTACTGCAATATATAATCTGTTTAATCTGTATATATGTGTATATATATACATATATAGAGACAAAGTCAAACCTATAAAACACTTCGAAGAAATTCTAAGAGTAAATATACATGAACTTTTTATTTGGTGATACAGTTGTAACTACAAAAGCACAGCAATAAAGGAAAACAGAAACTTCATTAAATTAGAAAGAAGATGTGTATCAGAGGACATTATAAAGAAACTGACAAGACAATGTACAGAAAGAAGAAAACACTTGTAAGTCATGTCTCTGTAAGGGTCGAGTCTGCAGCATTATAAAGAACTCTTCTTACGACACAACCACAAAAGGAAGATATCCCAATTGAAGCAGATTCATTTGGGGTAGATTCCTTTTTTAGTTTATTTTTCTATCATCTTTAAACAGTTATATAGAGGTTTCTCAGGCCAACACGTCAATGTATGAGCGCACACATCTGGATGAGTGTCACCCCGCACCCTTCTCCCCATACTGTCTCCAGAACCCCACCCCTCCCTCCATCTTCACAGACGGACATTCAATATTTTATTCTCTTTTTCCAATATGATTTGGGCTATTGGAAGCACCTTAAAATTCCCTTTGACTTGGAAGTTTCTCTTCAAAAAAAAAGTATTTTTTTAAGGCTGTTGGAATTTTGAATCTGTAGATCACTTTGGACAGTGCCTCATCGGAACAATATTCTGCCTTCCTACCCATAGCTAGTGGATGCTTTTCCTTTTTTTCTCTGTTTTTAGGTCTCATTTATTTCAGCAATTATTTATACTCTCCAGGGTACGGTGTTTCACCATTGTGGTTCTATTTGTTCCCAAGTATTTTCTTCTTTTGAATGGTATGCTAAGTAAGTTCTCTTAAGTTCCTGTCCACGTTGCTCAGTGTGACACAAAAAGGCACAAACGTTGTCTGTGTGTTGGCATTGTATCCTGAACCTTGAGTGGCCACCTGTTAATTTAGGAAGTGTTTTTAGGAAGTGTGTTAGTAGACTTCCAGGATTTGCTATCTGTGAGATTATATCATCTGCAGATGGAAATCGTTTTATTTCTTTCTTTTCAACTTGGATAGCTCTTACTTCTTTTTTGGCTTAATTGTCCTGGCTTGAGCACCTAGCACTGTTCTAAGTCATACTGGGAACGAATTGGGCATCCTTGTCTTATTTCTGATAATAGAAGGAAAAGTTTCCAGTCTTCTCCCACTGAATATGTTAATGGTGAGTTTTTCTACAACTACCCTTCATCCTGGGAAGAAGGCTCCTTCTGTTTCTAGTTGTTTGGTGTTTTCATCATGAATTGGGTGTTGGATTACATCAAAAAAATATTTACAGCAATTGAGATGATTATGGGTCTCTTTGCCTTTGTTCTATTAATATGGCATATTACACTGATTGACTTTCCTGGGATAAATCCCCGCGGGCTAGGGCATATAATCTATTTAATTCGCTGTGGGTTTCAGTTTGCTAGTATTTTGTTAATGGCTTTTGAGTTTATGTTAATAAGGGCACTGGACTCCACTTTTCTCTCTAGTTGTAGCGTTGCCTGACCTGGGCGTCCGCCACATCGGGTGAGCTCATTCCCTTCACTTCCGCTCTCTTGGAAGAGACTGAGGGACTGGTCTCACTTTTCTTTAAAGGTTTCATAGAATTCACCGCTAGAGCCCATATGTTTCTTTCAGGTGGTTTTGGATTTGTGTGTGTGTGTGTGTGTTTTGCCAGTACCGGGGCTTGAACTCAAGGCCTGGGTGCTGTCCCTGAGCTTCTTTTTGTTCAAAGCTAGCACTCTGCCACTTGAGCCAAGCACCACTTCAGCTTTTTTGAGTAGTTTATTGTAGATAAGAGTCTCATGGAGTTTCCTTCCCAGGCTGGCTTCAAATCACAATCCTCAGATCTCAGCCTTCTGAGTTGCTAGGATTACAGGCATGAGCCACCGATGCCCAGCTTCCTGGGTGGGTTTGAATGACTAGTTCCATTTCTTAACTTTTAGATACTTTTCTAATTTTTTTCTGACTCAGTTTTGGCAGATTGCTCCTCTAGGAATTAGCCAACCTCAGTGGGCCTGTGCCAGGCACAGCACCGACTCTGGTGTCTGTAAAGTTGGGAATAACGCCCCCCTGTCGCCTCTCATCTTATTTGCATTTTCTTCTGATCCTAGCTAAATGTTTTCTAGTTTGTTGAATTTCAAAAGAACTCAAGTTTGATTTGTTGAAGCTCTCTACTTTTTTTTTTTAAGACAGGATCTCACAGTTACGTTTAGGCTGGCCTTGAATTCATGATCCTTCTGTCTGTGCCTCCTAAATGCTGGGATAATAGGCATGTACCACCATGCCCGATCTCTACTGTTTGTCTATCCTGTGTTAAAGTAGCCTTCGAAAAGAGCCTGAAGGTCATAGACAGCAGAGATGTTCGTTTTAAGTACAGAAGACTCTTGGACAAGTTTTATCGGGAATGGAGTAGCATTGGGTCATTACATTTGTAAACGAACAGTTTTATTCCCAACTCTGAGGCACAAACACGGAGAGTTTCAACCTCTGTGAATTCTTCCTTCTCTAAGAGGTACAGAAGCGCCTGCACCTCGCATCCACACACCACCCAGCCGGCAGTGAGACAAAGACCACCCTCCAGGTGTTCGATGCTAATCCCCCCGCTTGTGGTTTGATTTGCTGTTAATGCCTCTTCCCCCTGTGCGTTAGCACCGTGGACCGGTGAGGAGTTGGGTGGACACCGGAGCACCCTGCGTGCGCCTCTGCAGGCCCCAGGCGCTCGGCTGAGCGGCGTCCGGGTTTAGGAAGAGCCATTGGCAGCCGTGCTAAGGACTTCTGTGACCACCCAGCCCGTGCGCCCCGCGCCGTGGTGACAGCCACCACCCCCGGACGCCAAAGAAACCCACTCGTGGCCGTGGAGGCGATCGAGAGCCCTGGAGAGGCGCGGGCAGGCCACTCACGGCTGCTATCACAGCAACGGGAGCAACGGCCTGCCGTCCCTTCAGACCCCGCAGGGCGCCCTGAGAACCAGGCAAGAATGTCCGCTCGCCCACCGAGCGGGCAGCGCGGTGAGGATGGCCCTGCACGCTAACGCGACCCAAGTCCCCGGAGCCAAACCGCCGGGTGCTGCGCCCGGGTGCTGCTCCGTGGAGCGGGAGAACGCTCGGGAACAGCCGTGGGGATCGTGCGTGGCTGCGCACCCCCCCACCCCGGGACCGATCGCCCCCGAGGCGGACACGCTGGGCGCGCGGCCCCCGCCCTCCGTCCTCCCCGCCACGCGCGCCGCGGCCGGTGCCAAGCCGTCCCCGCAGCCCCCCACGCGTGCCCCGGCGGATGCCCGCATGGCGGCCTGAGCAGCGTGGCTGGCGCCGGCTGCAGGCCACCACCCGAGCGCGCGGACCTCAGGGCCTGGCCTGCGGTGGAGGCGCCGGCCGCTGGGGTCAGCTGCTTCTCCTACAAGACGTGGCCAGACGTGGCATCCTTGAAGAGGCCGCTGGCCATCCGATCACCGAGGGCTGCTGCTCAGTGTGGCTGTTCAGGTTCACTGTGGTTGTACAGGCTCTGGTTGCACGGGCTGTGGTTTTCCGTCTGCACTGCTCTACGCCCAGCAGACTGGACATCCTCCCCACCGAGACCAAGAGATGGCAGCCGGAGATACCAGGTGTTAAGCATCCAGCACTGCTGACTGACCCTCGAGGCTCTGGTTCTGTAGTAATTTGCCCTCACTCCCTCTAGACAGGAAAGCTTTGGGAGGTGTAGGAACTCCACACACACACACACACACACACACACACACACTCGCTCTGCCTCACATTCGGAGATGAGAGATGGCTCTTTCCCCTCATTCCTATTCTCACGTTCTAGAAAAGCAGGTGAAGATGACACTTGGAAAAGAATCACAAGCCAGGAATGATGGCTCATGCTTGTAATCCTACCTACTTTGAAGGCCGAGAGCTAAAGATCTTGGTTCAAAACTAGAAAGGAAAGTCTATGAGATTCTTATTTCCAAGTCACCACCCAAAGGCCAGAAGAGTAGTTGTGACTAATGGTAGAATGCCAGCCCTGAGCAAAAAAAGCTAAGCAATGGCGCTCAACCCTGAATTCAAGCCCCAGGACTGACACCAAAAAAAGGGGGGGGGGGATAAAGAGGAGGAAGTAGAAGGAACAAGGATGTGATGGAGGGAGTGGAAAGAAGGAAGGAAAGAGGGAGGGAAGGGAAGAAGGAAGAAAAGAAGGAGGGTAGGATGAATGGAAGGAGGGAAGGAATGAAGGAATGAGTACTTATTGTGACTTTATTTTGGTTAGTAATGCTGGTGAGTCTCTTCTAATGTTTCCTCTAATGTAAACTGTCTTTTTGATCCATTGGATCAAATTGGATTGCCTCTTTCTTTCTTTCTTTCTTTCTTTCTTTCTTTCTTTCTTTCTTTCTTTCTTTCTTTCCTTCTTTCTTTCCTTCCTTCCTTCCTTCCTTCCTTTCTTTCTTTCTTTCTTTCTTTCTTTCTTTCTTTCTTTCTTTCTTTCTTTCATTCTTTCTTTCTTCCTTCCTTCCTTTTTTTTTGCCAGCGCCAGAGTTGGAACTTATCATGCTGTCCTTGCTCAGCTTTGCTTGCTGGCTAGTGCTGTACCACTGGAGCCATGCCTCCAACCCTACTTTTTGCTGGTTATTTTGGTGATGGAGTCCTGAAAACTTTTCTGCCTGCGCTGGCTTTGAACTGTGATGCTTAGATCTCAGCCCCCTAAGTAGCTAAAATTACAGGCATGAGCCATCAGCCCTAGATTTGGATTGCTTTTTTTTCCCTTTTAATTCTTTATAGATCCTGTATGTTAATCCATCATCAATTGTATGAAATTTGGCTATATCTTTTCTCCAGCTGGAAAAAAATTATATATCATTGACTCTTTTGTATGATTTAACAGAAGTTTTAAATTACAACATAATTACATTTATCAAATGCATTTGTGGTTTGGGGGGTTTTTTGGTCCTTAAGAAACATTTTTATTTTCTTTTTTTTTTTTTTTTTTAGGTCTGAGACTGGGACTCAAAATAGGTACCTGACACTTTTGCTCATTAGCTAGCATTCTGCCCCCAGTCCCAAGAAACATTTCCACCTAAAGATTTTTTGAAAGTTTTGATTTTTATATTTCTAGTGTTTACCACATAAATGTAATTTATGATGTGAGTTGAAGCTATGGTTGTACTTTTTTTTTTAATTTGACTAATTATTTCCCCCCTTACCATTTGCTAGTTTTTATTTCCCCCTTGGGTCTGCACGGCCAGTTATGAAATAAATGCAGTGTTCCCACATCCTGCAGGCGCTTTCCCACTCGGCTGGCCCGCCAGCCCGCTGGCCCCACGCTCTGGCCGAACCACGCTGCCCACTGCCGCAGCCTTAAAAGAAATCCTGCCATGACTGGGCTGTGGCAGAATTACACACAAGCGAACCAGTGATGCAGAATAAAAGACTCCAGTGTTTCCTTTTCTGTGTGTGCTTGGTATGCCAGATGTTTTGTGTTTTGCCTCTTTGGGGCACTGGGTGCTTAGCTTCCCCTGTCAGGGAAGACAGTTGGGTCACTCATAGTGGGTGGGGACAGAGCCATGAGTGGACTGTGTGTGAATGTCGTGTATTCTCATCAGTGAGCTCGGGGGGTTCGCTCAGAGCGCAGAGCAGCCCTCTGGAGCAGCCTCTCCCCTCTGGCACCCCATCTCCAGACTCGGGGCCCTACCTGACTTCCCTTGGGTCTGCTTTCAAGGCAGTGAGTTAGAAACGGGACTAAATGAGTCAACAGCCCACCAATCGTTACTGTCAGCGCCTTTACGACTTGAGTTTTGTGTGTCATTTGGGGGTTAACTCCAATTCACAAAGCGATAAGGGAAAAAATCAGTTTTGAAGAGCCTAGATAAAGCCAATTTTCAATGTATTTTTCTCATTGTAAGTAATTGCTGAAGTCATCGTAAACATGATTATTCTTCTCCAGATTGTCTCCCCCCCCAAAAAGTAAATATCCATTTTGCTAAATCTTTTGTGCTTAGTGGTGTTACGTATGCATTGCCTACCCTCCACACAAGAAAGAAAGCATTACTGCCAACATTTCTTTCCCACAGAAAGCGTGCACCTAGCTTACTATTTTTAGATTATTTGTGTTTTTGTAGTTACAATCTTGTGAGCGCCAAAGAGTGTAAGCAGGAGAAACCATAGTCACCTGGATTTGAAGAAGATGAGTTTGGTTTCTGTGAAGGGCGGTTTGAGCCGTTAAGGAAAGATGCAAAACCAGAAATGGGGTTCTATGAGAGACTCCCCCGCCCCCAAGGAGCATCACACACAGGAATCTCTCACCCAAGTGGGCAGAAGGAGCAGAACCCAAGACGAGTTGCTGATCGAGAATGAAAGGTTGGCTGAGGCGTGCAGGCTTGGGTGTCGGGCGCCCCTGGGGTCTAGTCTTTGTACTTAGGTTCTTACGTGTATGTGAGAGCAGGTCCCAGGAGTTAGGGAGCATCGCAGGGAAGATAGGGGTGTCTCAGGGCTGGGGTGGGAACGCAGTTTGGACTTCTCAGCCACTGAGACACAAGCAGGGTCAGGGGAGAGGGGAGAGGGCCTGAGGCTGACGCTGTCCCGGCTTTACAGCGGTCACCAGAGGCATGGATACAGGAGACAGCTGGCTTTCTGGTGGTGAATTGGAGCTAATCATTTCATGGACTTTCCTGCACAGGCTGGCTTTTTTTTGGCGGGGGGGGGGGGGGGGGGGGGGGGGGGGGGGGGGGGGGGGGGAAGTCCGGTCATGGGGCCTGAACTCTGGGCCTGGGCGCTATCCCTCAGCTCTTCAGCTCAAGGCTAGCGCTCTACCACTTGAGCCACAGCCCCACTTCCGGCTTTTCTTTTCTGCTTATGTGGTGCTGAGGAATCGAACCCAGGGCCTCTGGCATGCAAGGCAAGCGTTCTACCACTGAGCCACCTTCCCAGCCCAGGCTGGCTTTGAACTGTGATCCTCAGATCTCAGTCACTTGAGGGCCTAGGATTACAGGTGTGAGCCACCAGTGCTCAGCTGAGATTTGTATTTCTTGAGAACTTCATCTTCCCTGTGTGATGGCTCTGACTGGTGGACAGTTCAGCCCCCCGCCAGTTGGGCCTCGGGCTGGGCCTCAGCCAGGCCTCGCTCTGGGAGGTTGTGGGCAAACCTCCTCAGAGGTTCACTTCCTCAGCTGCACAAAAAGTCCACTGTGGTAGGCGTCAGTGCCTTCCTAGCAACATTTGGTGAGAAATGTCAAGACGGAATTAAGCTCAGGCACAAAGATTTACAGCCAAATGCCGGCCATTTTCCTCATCTTTATGATTCATTCAGACTTTGTATTCGGGGCCTGTGGCCACGGTAATAATGCAAAGAGAATCGAAATCATCATTCATATTATTAACAAGTGGGTTTTTTTCCAGTAATATTTTGAGTAAGTGCCTAATAAAGTTGAAGAAATAAAAGTTACTCATGTTTATTAAAGAGGAATTACTAGGTTGCCATTCATAAGCTTGAATATCCTGCTTAATGGTTTCCATACATCCTAGCAGAAACCCAGTGAGTGAATTATGGGGAAGCAGTCCACAAACATGAAGTGGTTTCCTTTTCTACCGTTCCTTCCCACTCCCTGAACTCGCAGTGGGTTGTGTAGCTCAAGGAAGGTCACTTCTTACAACAGAATGAACGCATTAGGGTGACACTGGTTGTATTTCAGCCCACAAGTGAAGGCCCCCGAAGCTGCACGGTCCGACGGTGCCCCCTTGTGGAACATGCAAGGAACCGCAGACAGGAATCTAGGCTCTGCATCTGGCTGGAGAAACAATGACTAGAATTTGTGCTGACCACACTGTTAGGAAGATGGCCCTATATACACCAGGAAATGATGGTAGCTGGCCAGAAAGGGGGAACGAGGCCAGTAAGGCTTGTAATCTGAGGTTCTAGAAATTTCTCTAGCTCATGATGGATTATAAAAATGCCAAAATGAGGTTCACCAGAGGAGCCTTGTCGTGAGCCGGACCTGCTGTGTGAGGGTCCCGCTGTACTGCGGCTGGCAGCTTTGCTGTTCTCTGAGCTTCGGTATTCCCCTGTGTAAGACAGGACAGTAGCAGCACCTCGTTAGGGGTGGACTGCTGTGATGAGGGCTGCCGTGTGGAGAGAGGGAAAGAGTGGTCCGGAAGTATTTTTAAGTGTAGTGTCTGCTATAATAGTGCACTCTCTCAGTGTCTGTCTGTCTGTCTGTCTGTCTGTCTGTCTGTCTGTCTGTCTGTCTCTCTCTCTCTCTCTCTCTCTCTCTCTCTCCTGTCTGTGCATTAAAGCACTGATGGACACTTGCCTTGCTGTTTCTAAAAATGGTTCCAGATGGGCTGGGAAGGTGGCCCAGTGGTAGAGTGCTTGCCTCGCATGCATGAGGCCCTGGGTTCGATTCCTCAGCACCACCTAAGCAGAAAAAAAGCCAGAAGTGGCACTGTGGCTCAAGTGGTAGAGAGCTAGCCTTGAGCTGAAGAGCAGAGGGACAGCACCCAGACCCAGAGTTCAGGCCCCACGACCGACAAAAAAAAAATGGTTCCAGAGACAGACATTCACCAAACACCCAGGAAAGCTGTGCCATAGAGTTGGGGGGCAAAACCTCTCTATAAGTCTACCAGAGGAGGAAGCCAGTTCTGCTGGAGCCATAGTGTGTGTATGTGTGTGTGTGTGTGTGTGTGTGTGTCTGTCTGTCTGTCTGTCTGTCTGTCTGTCTGTCTGTCTGTTCTGTCTGTCTGCCCAAGTGTGCCCACATGTTTGGCTCCATGTGTCCAGCTGGTTTCCACCCGGAAGAGGTGAGGTGGGCAGAAGCAGCAGTGTTCAGCAGGCTGCGCAGGCCACGTAAGTGGTGTGAAGTGGGGGTAGCGTCACTGTGAGAGGCTGTAGACAAAGACAAAAAGCAAAGATCAAATGGCGCCCTGCACATGGAAGACGGCGCCCTGCACATGGAAGACGTCTCCCTGGCCAGATTCTCTAACCTGTTCCCACGATGTAGCTGGCAGAAGGGAAGTTCCTTGTCCACCAACTAGCAACTGGAAGTGAAAGTCCTGCTCCTAATCACTGTAAGAAATAAGTTTATTTCACTTTTCATATCACGGATTGACAGCGTGATGAGCTCTAAAAGTTCATTCATCTTGGCCAGTGTCATGAAATCAAACACAACCAAGCTCAGTGGTTCCAGTCAGCCATCTTGGATGGTCCCTGCGTGCCAGCCATCTTCCAGCTTTGCGTAGATGGCCCCTTGGCCTGGTCCTTCTGCTGCTGTCCTCAGACCCCTGTGTCCAGCACTCCAGTTCTTCCCTTCCATGGACTCGGGCAATTCCAACCTGGTGAGCTCCACCTCTGGGTTCCCATGTGCGGTTTTTCTTCTTCTGGATCTTGACAAGCATCGTTATTTGTGGGGTGGGTTAGGAATAGCACTCGGTACTGTTGGAGTCTCCCATGGCCCTCGGCCCTCATCTGGGACCTGAAATCCCCTCCAGACCTTTGATTCATTCTTCCTGCTGGCTGGACCACTCACCACGTGGGAAATCCCTTGCTTTAGTAGATCTAAGACCATTTTTCTCGGCTCTGCCTTATCCACACAGATTGATTTTTAGTGCCCCTATAAGACATTTGGGGGGGGGGGGCGGGGTCCGGTCTTGGGGCCTGAACTCTGGGCCTGGGCGCTGTCCCTCAGCTCTTCAGCTCAAGGCTAGCGCTCTACCACTTGAGCCACAGTGCCACTTCCCGGCTTTTTTTCTTTTTGCTTATGTGGTGCTGAGGAATCGAACCCAGGGCCTCATGCATGCAAGGCAAGCGCTCTACCACTGAGCCACCTTCCCAGCCCCCTATAAGACATTTTTATATTTGTCTTCAGCCTTCCCTTTCTGCCTCGGACTGTGATCCTCCTGATTCTACTTCCTATGTGGTTGGGATGACAGATGTACAAAACTATGCCCAAATTTTCATTGGTTCAGATGGCTGTCCTGGAGCCATGATTCACTTGATCTCAGCCTCCTGAGTAGCTAGAATTATAGGGGTGAGCCACCACACTCCTCCTAAATGAATCAATTCAAACAAATCCAAATAGACTAATAGCTATAAAGTTAGCTAATTCTTCCAGAGTGCTTGCTATGCTAACGACTTGAATGATGGGTACTGTGCTAGCTCATTTAATTCTCCTAGCATCTTCATAAGCTCCTGCTTTCATTTAGCTGAAGAATGATGGGATAATGCTCTGTACAAAAAGGACACAGCTGCTGTCTGTGGGTCAGCTTCAGCCAGCGGCCCGAGTTTTTACATAAACGTGCTGGTCTGTAGCTACGGTCCCATCCCATGTGTGACCACCACTGGGGCCCGAAACTGGGAAGACTGGAGCCCCCGTGGCAGGGACAGTGTCATTACCTGGTCTTTCCATGGGCTTATATTGACCACCTACTCCAAAAGCTTTGTGATTGTTGTTCTTGGCCATGTGGCTTAAACTCTAGGTCTAGACTCCAACCCTGGGCCTTTTCCTTTAAGGCTTTGAGCTACAGGGGTTTTTTGCTGGTTAATTGGAGTTGAGTCTCTCTGACTTTCCTGCCCAGGCTGGCTTTGAACCACAATCCTCAGCTCTCAGCCTCCTGAGTAGCTGGGATTACAGGTATGAGCCACCAACACCTGGCACCCAGAAGCTTTTGAGGCATGCTAAGAAGTCATTTTTATTTTATGTTTGTTTGCAGCCTGAGAAGGGAGCTCCATTACTCTCCACACCTATTCTAATTTTCTAGTGCTAGTATTTTATGCTTTGATAGTATGTTAAAGCCAAGTCTGTGCATTCATAATGTAAACTAACTTTCCTTGGTAGGAATTTTTTTTTAAAAAACCCTAACATGGTCTTTCTGTTTTACAAAATTTAGAAATTGATAGTGCCTAGGACCAGACCTCTTTTTCCTTTTATTTTTTGCCTTTTCGAGTATTGCTGTCGTTTTCATTGGATTGAACAGTTGAAGTCTGCAGAGATGACTCATACCCATATGAGTGGCGATGCTCTAGCCTGGCACGTCACGCCTCCACCTCCACCTCCTCCTCGGCCAAGGCCTTTGCGCCTTCTCCCCCGACGTGGCATGGGGCTCGACACTTTCTTGTCAGAGACAGAAGAATCAGATGGTTTATTTTCCAGAAGCAATGAGCAAATTCCGGAACCTTCAACATCAAGAGGAACCAGGAAAATCCACCAAGGGATTGCATTTGTTGGACCTTGTTTGAACTCACTTTTTTTTCTTTGTTTACTCTCATTAATGCAGTACATGTGTGTAAGAGGGGGGGGGGGGGAGGGAGAGAGGGAGAGAGAGAGAGAGAGAGAGAGAGAGATGTTCTCAATTTTCATGACCCAACCTTAAGCAAAGGAGAAAAATGCCAGAAGGTCCAACTAGGAGACTATTCCTCTAATAAATATTGGTTTTGATACCATCAGAGCCCTGGGAAAGGGAATCAGAAACTTGCTGATGATTCAGCAGCTCAGTCAGTGAAGAGCACGTGGAAGTCGTGCACCACGCTGCTGCATTCGTACCCACGCTGTCCACGCTGCCGTCCACCATGCCTCACCCCGGCCCTGCATGGGTGAATCTGTGCTTAAAGATATGTCACGGCGAATCAACAAAATATGCAGTTTGATCAGCACATTCTGGGAGCAGATCATTAAAATATGCAACTGGATCCCTGAGTGCATGAAAAATTAACTAACAAGTTTTGTATCTTGATCAGTTTAATGAGCAAGGAGCCGCTGAACACGAGTGTCAAATCGCGCAGCCTGGCAAGGGGCAGGCGGGGGTCTGGAAGGGTTGGAGAGGAGGCTTTTTCGGGTTTCAGCATGCCAGTCAAGTTCAATGTCAGGGAAAGCTGATTAGCATGACGAGGCGGTCCAGCCGGAGCCCAGCAGGAGGTGGGATGCGGACCTTTCTCATGCAAATGAAACAGTGATTCTCCCTTGAAGGCTTCATGAGGCCTCGGCCATGTGCCTGGAAGGCCGTGCCAACAGCATTGGGCATGTGTACACGCGAACACACACACACACACACACACACACACACACACACACACACACACACACTCATGGGGGGGGAGGGGATGTAGGAGTAGTGGCAGCCTCTTGGAACTCCTTAAATCATCTGACCTTGGAGAGAGGGAGGGGTGGAAGAGGATCTCTTTAATCAAACTGAGTTAGATGGGCACTGTGCTCCTATGAAAGCAGAGGCTTAGAGCCATGAATGCCCGGCTAGGGAGTCGGAGGGAAGAGGGAGGGAATGAAGCGCCAACGGTGGATGGATGCCCACCAGGAAGACGTATCAACCGGATTGTCACAGATGACTCCAGGGCCCATGGTCACCCTGCTATCGGGCAGGCGACAGGCCACTGTGCACGCAGCCACACACAGCCCACTGGCTTGGCTGGTGCAAATGGGGGCTTGAGCGGCTGTCTGTTAATTCTGCATGGTGACTTTATCTTGGCCAACCGGCTGGTAACATAGCTGCGGGAAGGCTGTTTTCCCAGGGCATACCTTCCCCTCCTTTCACAGGGAGCTGGATAGCAGCAGAAAGATGGCAGGCCTAAGGGAAAGACCAAAAGCAAATCCACGGGAGAATGGGCCACCAACAAAGAGGAGATTGGCAGCCATGCAGGGCTGAGGCCGGAGCTGGCTGCTGGCTGGCCATGCTCTTAGAAGAGGGCAGGAGATGGGAAAAGAAACAGGCTCGTTTTCTTCCTCCCCTGACTAAATTGGATTAGGCTTTCCCAAAGTGTAGCCCAAATGACGACGATGGGTCAAAGGTGAAGTCTGAACAAACTTTTCACTTTCCATAGTTACGAGTTCTATTTGCATGAATATTAGGTAATACAACACCAATCCCATGACATCACCTCCTAGTCCTTAGGGTTAAGTACAAAAAGGAGCCAAAGTAAACTACAGAAAACGCTACTGCCTGTGTACTAATACACACACAAATGGATTTCTCAGGAATTATAAAGGAATTCTCAAATGGATTCACTTTAGGAATATTTGAGCCTGGCAACTTCTGCCTGAGTAAGAAAGTGTCGTGCAATCCAATCTATAAGCCAGACTGTGTGCATTGTAAATGTGTAGATTGGGGTAGATGTGTGTATGTATGTGTGTATGTCCATCTATGCAAATGCACCCACACCCTAGACCTGAGCTTAAACTCAGGGCCTGGGCTCTGGCTCGGAGCTTTTGTGTTCAAGGCTAGTATTCTACCATTTGAGCCAACAGGTCTACTTCGGACTTTTTAGTATTTTATTGGAGATAAGAGTCTCACAGACTTTCCTACTCAGGCTGGCTTTGAATCATAATCCTAGATCTCAGCTCCTGAGTAGCTAAGGTTACAAGCATTAGCCACCAGTGTCTAGCTGGGGTAGATGATTATTAGCAGGAAATTGGGTGGAAATCAAAGCATTCTAAATTAAGAAGCAGAGATCAGGAGAATCACCATTTGAGGCTAACGTAGGCAAAAGTTAGCAAGACCCTCTCAGCATGCACCCATCCTCCCAGATATACAAGAAATTTTATATCCAATGTATTTTAATAACATCAGGAAGAGAATGAAGTTCAAGCCACATTCTGGGAGAACATATTTCAATACATTATACATGTTTGAACATATATGTATATGAATAAAAGAATCCTAATAAAAAATGATCCCAAAGAACTTGTTGTGAATGAATAAGCACAAAAATGGACAAGTAGGCAAAAGAAATAAAGATACACATGCAGATGAATTTTGCAGAAGGAAAGATGAATAACAGATCAATGGGAAGAGGATGTTCAGGTTCACTGATGACAAGCAGAATCTCCACTGAGAGGGACATAACCTCACACTCAAAGAAGTGGCAAAAACTTAAAAGACTTGTGGGTGGAGATGTGGCTCCGGTGGTAGAGTGCTAGCCAGTGAGTGAAAGCATCAGGTACTGAGTTTGAGTCCTGGTCTCATACCAAAACCAAAACACAAAAAGGAAAGAAAGGGGCTGGGAAGATGGCTCAGTGGTAGAGCACTTGCCTTGCATGCCTGAGGCTCTGGGTTCGATTCCTCAGCACCACATAAGCAAAAAAGAAAAAAAGCCGGAAGTGGCGGTGTGGCTCAAGTGGTAGAGCACTAGCCTTGAGCTGAAGAGCTGAGGGACAGTGCCCAGGCCCAGAGTTCAGGCCCCACGACCGGACCCAAAAAAAAAAAAAAAAAAAAGGAAAGAAAAATGTTTAGACATTACCAACTGTTGGTGATGTAGAGTAAGTGCTCTCTGTAATAGAAAAAAACTGGGAACAGCAGTGAATGGAGAAAGGCTACATAAAATGGAGTGAAAACAAGGAGTGAAAACATGGAGCAAACTTCTGTGCAAGTTTACTAACAAAATCAACCATAGATCCACAAATTCCCAGAGTAGAATGTTGAGCAAAATCATGAATTTCAGACTGATCTGTACCATAGAATCACACCAACTACATAAAAATAGGACATAAAACCATGAAGAAAAAGAAGAAAGCCAAATGTCGGTGGCTCACTCCTGCAATCCTAGCTACTCAGGAGACTAAGATCTGAGGACTATGGTTCCAAGACAGCCCAGGCGGAGAGGTTTTGGAGACTCGTCTCACACAAACCAGCAAAAAGACAGGATTGGAGGAATGACTCAGATGGTAGAATGCCAGCTGGGAATGAAGAAGTCAAGCAAGAGCAGAAGGCCTTGAGTACAAGCCCTGATACCAGTCCAAAACAAAACAAAAATTAAAGCAACCTGAGAAAAAGAAGGAAAGAAAGAGAAAGGAAAGAAAGAAAGAGGAAGGAAGGAGAGGAAGGAGGAAGGAAGGGAAAAAGGAAGGGAAGAAGGGAAGAAGGAAGGGAGGGAGGAAGGAAGGGAAGGGGAAGGAAGGAAGAGAAAGGAGGGAGGAAGGGATGGGGAAAGGAGGAAGGAAGGGAGGGAGGGAAGGAGGGAGGTAGGAAAAAAGAGAAGGGAGGGAAGGAAGAAGGGAAAGGAAGGAAGGAAGGAAAGAAGGAAGGAAGGAAGGAAATAATATATAATTGAAACTGATATGCACTAGTTCTGGATAGACAGAGAAAGGGGAAATTAGGGAAAAGCATACATTCTAATTGAGTGCTCATTAAGAAATGAGCTGAATGGTAAGAACTTGAATGTGTTTTAGTCATATATACATGACATATATATGAAATACATATCAATTGTACGCTCATGTATATATATTTTATAGGACTCATACCTAAAAAACACAGAGATGAGCACATGAGTGTTCATTTCTTAGCATATGTGTGTGTAGATACAGACCTCATACATGAATGCCTATAAATGTATGCATAGGACTCACAAATGAAAAAAAAAAAAACAAAAACAAAGGTGGTTTTACAAGACCATAACCGTCTCGTTGACGGACCTGACCACAGCCGTCTTGGGTCATGAGGAAAAAGGATCTGTGACCGCTGGTGATACAGAGCTGAGACACCGGTGCAGACGTGAGTATTTGGCACCTGCCACGTAATGGTTATTGAAGAAATGTTGGGAGAAATGGAAGAAAAGAAGGGGAAGGTGGTGGAAGGAAAGGTGGGAGAGAGAGTGGCTGAAGAGCAAGGGAAGGGTGGGGAGTGAGGGGCCGGTGCCCTGCATTGGGAAGAAGTAAATCTGCACAATAGATAGACTCTTGTCTGTGGGCAGTGCCCAGTGCCACCTGGCGGGGGTGAGCCTGTTCTGTCTCAGGACGCCTATCCTGTCCGGCCCAGTACTAATGGCTGTACTGACAGCTGCCGGCCACCACTGAGACTTGCTTGTCAAACATGAACTACTACGCGGGGTTATTATAGTATTATAGATTTTTTTTTTCCCCCTGAAAGAGTAATCACTACTACTCATGGGAAGTGACAGAAGCTGCCTGGTAGTATTTAATCGAATCCAAAACTATAAGAAATAGTCCAGCTATGTAAGACATAGAAAGAACAAAAAGGATTTTTTTTTCCTGAAAAATCACGATAGAAGGAATGCCGCTGTGTATAAAAGAAAGCTGTGACCTGACCCAAGGAGTCACCTGCTTCGGATTCACTGGAATTGGGGTTGCAGTAACGCATCCTTTGTATGCCACAATTTGCATTATAATTAATTTTGTAAAGTCAAATAGATACAAAAGAATATTCAAAGCACATTTTTAGAATACAAAATTGATTTTTTTTTTAAAAAGAAGAAGAACTTGAGCCTGGCAAGGTTGCTCAAGCCTGTAATCCTAGCTACTTTCATAGATGCAAATAACCTATTGGAACAGCATTCAACCTCCTCCTTCCTCTCTTCAGCCCAGGCCCTCTGCTGGTCTCCACACACTGTCCAGTCCATTCCTCTGATCTACCTTCCCTGCATTATCAACAGCTTTTCATTGAGTTTCTTTTCACCACTCTCATATGTGCTGGCAATGTGCTACAAAGTTATTCAGCCTCTTTCTTTTTCCCTCTACCTTCTGTGGATCCATAGAAATAATTATGTAAATGGATATACATATTATGTATGTACACATCCGTGTGTGTGTGTGTGTGTGTGTGTGTGTGTGTGTGTGTGTGTGTGTGTCTTCTAGGTCTAGCTTCCACATATGAGTAAAAACATATGTTATCTTGTTTTGAGCTTGGCTTGTCTATCTCAATACAATGTCATCTAATTAATTACATTTCCCTGAAAAGGACATTATTTTGTTTTTCTATGTCTTTGTGAAATATTCCATAGTGTACATAGATAAGAAATAGATAGATGATAGATAGATAGATAGATAGATAGATGATAGATAGATAGATAGACTGACTGACAGCACATTTTCTGTATCTGTTCATCTGTTATTGGGCACTTCAGTTGATGATGTCATTTGACTGTAGTAAGCAGCGCTGCAGTAAACATGGCCATACAGGTCAGGTGTCTTTCTGGTATGTTTATTTACTCTCCTTCAAATATGTGCCCAAAGGGGCTAAGGTCACAGGGAGATTTTACGCTGTAGAGGAATCGCCACACTGATTTCCATAGTGGTTGCATGAGTTTACTCTCCCACCCGCAGTGTGTGAGGGCTTCTTTTTCTCCACATCCCCACCAATATTTGTTGCTGGGTATATTCCTGGGTGGAGTGAGATGGAATCTTTGTGTAGTTTGATTTGCATTTCCTGATTGGCTAAGGATGATGAACTTTGCATTTCTGTACAGCCAAGGATGGTAAATTTCCTGTACAGCCAAGGATGGTACAGCTTTGTGTATGTTAGCTGTTTGTATTTCTTTCTGTGTGAACTGTGTGTTCTGTCTATCCACCCATTCATTGATCAGATTACTGGTTATCTTGCTGTTGAACTTTTTGAATTCTCTTATACATTCTGGACATTAATCTTTTATCTGTTGAGTAGCTAGAAAAGATTTTCTCCCATTTGTGAGTTGAGTCTTGGTTTGGTGACTGCTTTCTTTGCTGCACAGAAGTGCTTTAATTTAATAAAGTCCTATTTGTCAATTCCTGCTTCCATTCTCTGGGCATCTGGAGTGCTATGCAGAAAAAAATTTACCTATTCAGCAGGATTTTTTGAGATTGACCTGAACATAATTTGTGTGTTTTTAAGCCATTCAATTCTTCAGTCATTCATGCCATCCCAATACATGAACACCACACCTTACTTTTCTTCTTGGTGAGTATTGAGGTTTGTTATGTGGTTACATTCGTGTTTCGTGCACTCATTTATGAGTGTGCTTCCTGAGGACTGTGAGTGGGCGTGGCCAGGGTGGGTCACAGCGCAGGCACGTAGCAGCCCACAACCATGGGCACCGGAAATCTCTGTCCTCCTGGGCCGGTGGCTCGTGTTGAATGAAGCCAGATGTCATTTAGATATCTATCAAAGAGCAGAGCTTTTAAAAAAGCCAAAAACTCTGTTTCTAAAAAGGTTCTGACTGATAATTCTGAGGGGAAACAAAAAACATGATGTTAGTGGTAGAAAGTGAAATATTATGTTTGGCACTAACTATTGGGAAAACACCCAAGTTTTGTGGGTTCCTGACTTTATAACTACAAGATATTTGGATAAAAGTATACTTACTGGAGGTAACATATGAATTCATAATCCAAGGGGGGAGAAGCCTCATAAAAATAGCTTAACATTAAGTATGTCTTACAAAAGAACCATTTAACTTGGCAAAATATTAATGAAATAAAACAGATGGGTCAGATTTCCTTTAAAATCCACATAGGAATAAAATGTACTCAAAAAATACGTTACGGCCTTTGCCAAACTAGAAACATCTGAAAAGAACCTAAGAGGGCTCCTTAAGACACAGTAAGTTTCTGGCTTTGCGGACCGTTTAATTATGTGTTGTTTTCATAATGCAGCACATGAAGGCTGGTGGCCATACCTAGCTTACCAAATGCACAAATCACTCTTTATGGGGCAGTAAAGATAAAGACAATAATACCACCCACACAAAAAAAACATTGAATTTCACAGTCTTACCTTCCTAACACATGTTTTATATCAACCTTACTAGTTGTTTTCTGAAATCCCCATTAGTTAATTGTTTGGTCCTTGGAATTTAGTTGGAAATCTCTTCGAGGGCCCAAAGATGCAGGAACTTAGCAAGGGGTTTTTGTGGCAACCATGATGGCATGGTTTGTAAAGAACGAGGCTTACCTATTCTGGGAAAGCATGAGCAGAGGTCAGACCTTTTTCCAGGCATATGATTGCTTCATTTTGTGTCTGAACTCGGTAAGCTCTTAAACTTTTAAAAACCTAGATTGTAGACATTATACAAAAATATCCATAAGTGCCATTTAAGAGAAAATGTAGTAAAATTTAGTCTAATCCCAGTGCGTATGTAGACTAATTTTGTAATCCTATGGGAAAAACAATGCACTTTTGAAATAAACTTTTTACTGCCTTAGAATTGCACTTTCCATAAAGATAATCTAGGTAAACCTAACCAATTGCTTCGCTTTGCTGAGGGCAATAAAATATAGAAAAGTAATTTTTAAGTGTTTGGAGCTAAAAAAAGATCATCTCAAGGTTTGAAAATACAAAACAGATAGTTTTGAGTCGAGATGTGGAGAAAACAGAAGGCCTGGGGATGAGCCAGGTAGGTTTCGGATGACCCGCTGGTACTTGAGCATCACAGAGGTTGAGAAGCTTGGCCATGGCTCAGACAGTGATGCTCACAGAAAGAGGAGGAATGTCAGGCATCGGTAATCCTGTAATCCTAGCTACTCAGGAGGCTGAGATCTGAGGATCGCCGTTCAAAGCCAGCCCGGGCAGGAAAGTCTGTGAGACTCTTATCTCCAACAAACCACTAGAAAACCGGAAGTGGCGCTGTGGCTCAAGTGGTAGAGTGCTAGCCTTGAGTTGAAGAGCTAGGGACGGCGCCCAGGCCCAGAGTTCAAGCCCCATGACCAACAAAAAAAGAAAGAAATAAAGAAGGGAAGGAAGGAAGGAAGGAAAGAAAGAAAGAAAGGAAAGAAAGAAAGAGGAGGATATGATGCGGTCCCAGACCTACTGCAGGGGAAGGAGAGCAGCTGAAGCTTTTGAGAGTTTACAGGGCAAATCAGAATAAAGAAGCTCAAGTTGGCCTCAATTTATCTCAAGACGCAAAACTGGATGAGAACCAAAGCTAACGCCCCCAGGTACCTGACAAGAACATGATATTCTTAGCCTTAAATAAGCTCTATAGAGTACATTGCAAATACAATGTCCATTCACACACCAACACACAATGCCACATACACACACACACACACACACACACACACAAGCAAACAACAAAATAGTCCCAATAGTTCACACAAGAATTTTTTAAAAAACTAAACAAAGAAAAATTTTAGACACATAAAAATATGATGGTTGAGATTAAAGTAGTAAATAGGATAGAATATTAGTCACAGCTGAGGAAAAAAAACTCATGAACTGAATGAGAAGGATGAGTAGCCAGAATGAAGTTAAGAAAGTCAAAGGATGGAAACAATACCAAAATGTGACAGCTAAATAAAACAACAAAGAATAATGTTGTGCATGGGTTCCTAGGTTCTTGTGCTTTCTTCTACTAAGAGGTAAAAAGAGAAGCTGTGAATCAATTACCTCAATTTCACTTGATTTGTGTGTGTGTGTGTGTGTGTGTGTGTGTGTGTGTGTACCAGTCCTGGGCCTTGAACTCAGGGCCTGGGCACTGTCCCTCAGCTATTTTACTCAAGGCTACAGCAGCATTCTACCACTTGAGCCACAGCTCCACTTCTTATGACCTCAGTTGCAAACTCAAGAAAGTAGAAAAAAAGAATAAACCCAAAGAAAGTAATCATAGTGTATGAAAGCCATCCACTGGTAGCTGACACCTGTAATCCTAGCTCATTGGGAGGCTGAGATCTGAAGACTGCGGTTCAAAGCCAGCCTGGGTGGAAAAGTTCCTGTGAGCCTCTTATCTCCAACTGACCACTCAAAAGCCAGAAGTGGTACTGTGACTCAAGTGGTAGAGTGCTAGACATGAGCACAAAGAGGGTCAGGGACAGCACCCAGGCTCTGAGTTCAAAGCCCACAATGGGAAGAAAAAAAAGGTATGAAATCTATAAGTATACTTTAAAGGAACTATTTAGGAAGTTCAAGGAAGAATGTCACTCCAAGAGTTGGGAAATATAAAGGTAGTAGAAGTTGAAGATAAACAGTGAGATCAAAGCAGACCTTAATGAAATAGAAATGACAACAACAAAAGAAAACCAACAAAACTCAAACTCATTCTTTGAATAATGAATGGCAAGATGGTACAAACTAATTAGAAAGAATTAACCAAGACACGTTTTAAAGTAATAATAGAAAGTAAATGGTGGTGCTAAGCGTTTGGTTACTTTTATTCGTGTTTGAATTGCAAACTTTTGGAAGGATGTGTGCTTTCTCTTGTGGTAAAGAGTCAGATAGGAGCCAGGTGCATGGGATACAGGAGCGTTTGGGTGTGTAAGTGGATATCTTTATGCTTCTAATATAATTTAATGTATAAATTAAATATTTTCAAAAATTCAATTAGAGCAAAATACAACTTTTTGTAGCAAAGACCCCCCCCTGAAAAAAACCAAAGCTGAGACACAATTTAAATATTATTATTATATAAGTAGTAGAGTTTAGAGTCTACAATATGTAAAACACAAATCAAAAAGAAAAAGAGACTTCAGATAAATGCATGAAAACAGTATAACCTTCAGTTAGTATTTTAGAAAAGTCACAAACATGTTCAGAATTTAAAATACATTTCATCTCCTCACTTATCAGGAAAAAAGAAAATCAACATAAAAAGGTATCATTTTTATTCGCTAGTAGGTCAAATTAAGAAGTCTTTTCTAAGTTGTCAGAGAGGTGACAAAAAAGAAAACAGCCACCAGGCTGGGAAGGTGGCTCAGTGGTAGAGCTCTTGCCTTGCATGTATGAGGCCCTGGGTTCGATTCCTCAGCACCACATAAGCAGCAGGGGGGAAAAAGCCAGAAGTGGCACTGTGGCTCAAGTGGTAGAGCTCTAGCCTTGAGCTGAAGAGCTGAGGGACAGAGCCCAGGCCCAGAAATTCAGGCCCCATGACCAGACCCCTACGCCACCCCCCCAAAAAAAGAAAACAGCCACCCTAATTGTGAGTGTATTGGTTGTACAGTCATTTTGGAGCATCCTTTTGGCAGTGTTTTATAAAACTAAAATGTGACATGCTCCACAATGCAGAATCTCGAGCACATCCCTACACCTGTGTTAGAGAAGGCTTGCAGGGACTCTCCTTCGGGTATGTGCTTAGCTGACACTCACCAAGGCCTTGCATTCCAACTGTGAGCCCAAGCACTCTACAAATCTCACCCCGTGGCCCCATACAATCTCACAAAGTAAGCACCATGAGCACCCATCTGTCCCTGTGCTTTCCTCAGTTTCCCCTGCTGTCCAGGCCCGTCAGGACAGCCTCCTTCCTGTCCACAGGCTGGAACAGTTCTGAGCCCCATCCTGAGATTCTTGCTTCCAGTGCCCTGACAGTTTAAAGGATTGACCTCACTGTCAGACTGGAGTGACCACCGCTCACTCCCCTGCGGCCACGCCAGCCTCACCGTGGCCGTGGGGTTGCTTGCATCCCATCCCGAGATACCTAGGGATAATTTTTCCACCTGTCCTCGGAGTCCATTACTTTTATCATAGCTGGGATTAGCTTATGTGGTTTGAATGGTCACTGTCTCATCCTCAGTGTGGGGTCCCAAGGGTGTGGGGTGGCCTGGGGAGGGGCCTGGAGCAGTGCAGATGGCAGCCCTGTGCCACTGCAGCACCCCCTACCAGGCCCCTCCCCAGCCCTTCCCCAGGCACACACACGGTGACCCTTCTCCCCCTGACTATCCCAGCTGCAGGACTCCCTGGGGATGGAGTAGGCAAGGGCCACACGTGGAGCTGGGGGACAATATTCCTCCCAGCTTGACTGCCCCTGTGAGCCGGCCAGAGTGGAAAGAGGTTGTCCCGAAGTGAGTTTCCAATCTTCTTAGACTGTGTGGCCACAGCCAGAATCCCAAGTTCCTCATTACTTCTCAGGCTCACCCCTGGGGACGGGGGGCGGTGCACAGCCATGAGGGTCAGTCGTGAGCATGCTGGCCACTGCACAGGTGACTGCCCTGAGTCCTGGAGAAGCCTCCTGGGGCCAGCCTCAGTGAGGCCCGGCTCTCACATCCCCACACCCCTCCAGCACAGACAGGCATGCCCATCACCCCAGCAGACAGATGGGTTTCTTGAGGCAGCTACCCTCTGAGCCAGCTTTGTGGGGGCTCCAGACTGTGTCCCAGTTCATCCAAGGAGGCGCCTGGCCACGGCACCCTGGGGCTTGCTGCGAGGTGAGAGAAATTCTTTTTTTTTCCCCCAAAGCCAGGCTACTGTGCAGACTTCAGGGCACTTATCTAACAGGAGGCACCCTGGGAGGTTGGGAAATGTTCCCAGAGTGAGGCCTGCCAGTAAGAGCGCTGATAGAGAATGTAAAGAGCTCTCTCTTTCTCCCTGGCCCCATGGAGTGGGGGCTCCCCACCCCTCTCTCCCCTCCCCTCCCCTTCCCTCTCCTCCCTGGCTGGAACCTGGTGGCAGGTGCCAGGATATTTTGTTTCTCCTCCTGTGCCATTCTCCCAGGTCTGTGGATCTTACAAGGTTTCCTTTCTTCTCTTGGTAATTCCCAGAGTTCTCCTGGGAGCTCTCGCCTGTACAGACAGCCTTACACCTGTTGCTCGGGCTCTTTGGGGAGTAGCAGGTGAGTACCTACACCTCCCCTCTGTCCCCCGCCTGGAGACCCCCTCTCTGCTACATTTCTACAGGTTCTTAAGATGTCACCTCTTTTATTCCTGACATGAGCAATGTGTGCCTGGTCTGTGTTTTTTCTATTGATTTAGCAAGCTCTTCTTTTTGTTTTCCTTCCTCAGTAAAAGGTTGTAGTCTTTTTCCTCTCATTGTCAGGACTGAGAAACTAATAAGGGAAGAAAATGGATCTCATTCCGGGAGCTTCTTTCTTTCTGCTTATGAATGATTTCTATTGTCAAATGTTTATCTTATTGGTGCATTTATACAGGTATTCCTTCCCCCAAGAAATGTTTCCTGAGTTCTTCCTTTGGGCCAGTAGAAGGTAGAGCTAGAGTTCCTCAAATGAGCTCCACCCCGCTGTCTCTCTGAGGGTCATCAGTTTTTGAGGGAGCGTGGGGTAAAGCGCAGAGGTGGAGTAAAGCGCAGAGGTGGAGGAGCAGTGGCTATCTGACCTCACAAGGTCAGAGGCAAGGGCTGTGCATGGGCCCTAGCAGGCGGCATGCGTCCAGTGGAGGAATGGGCAGCAGCAAGTCATGAGGAAGAAAGGAAAACAACAGTCAGATATCAGTCGGTTCTTAGTTGCAAGCGACAGAGCAGCAGTGTCTGGTGAAACTGAGATGAGTTGTCTGAGAAGATTGGAGCCAGCAACAATGCCAGGGGGTAGGGGTGGAGCACTGTTGCTCATGGCATGGAAACCACACAGCTGCCACTGCCCTGGGCTCCAGGTCACCCCACTGGTAACCCTGGTCACCCTAGCAGCCTGACCTTGCAAATACATCCACTCAGGAAACTTAGAGGCTTCTGCTGCTAGACTCAAAGTCATTTCTGTGGTTCTTCTTCACCAAGTTCTTTGCTTCAAAATCAATCTTGCCCAGAGAGGCAGCGTGGATATCCTTGGGCAACAACAAGCACAGGAATGGAGCTTTTACCTCAATGGGCAGAGCGCCATTTTGAATTCGAAGCAGAAGAGTCACAACGTGTCTGGTGGCAGAATTGAGGGGATGACCAGGGGCTGGGTTGGTGACCTGGAAGGGACAGCTGTCACTATCCAGTTGGTCAGGATGAAGGGTCACCAGCTCCTTACCTATATCCCCAGGGAGGGGCTGGTGGCCACCAGCCACCAATCTACTTCCTATCCCCATGTGGGCTGCTCCACACCATGCACACATAACAGCCCTGGGCTAAAGAGGGCCCTGCTGGTTGTGTGACAAGTCTTCCACAGGGTGGCCTGGGGGGGGGGGGGGGAGTGGGAGTGGGGGGGGGCAGCAGTCAGTGTATTGGCTCAGCTGTGGCCTCACCAAGAAGCTTACTCTTTCTGTCTATAGTCTGAGGACCCTAGCTTCATTGTGGCTGGATGGAGGTAAAGGTCATTTTGTACTCCTACAGGTCCATCTTCCCTTCTCCCTTTTCTTCCCCTCCCTGCTTCTTGTCAACAACTCAGGCAATTACTTCACTGAGCCAGAAAGGGAAGTACCTATATCACTAAGCCTGCCCACAAGATGGAGTCTCTGATAACAGGGCTGCTGTAGGCCTAATGGTCTACCTTCTTAATATCTCATTTAATCATAAACCCAGCACACTGGAGGAGGGGAATCCTGCAGGAGCATGCAGACTGGGAACGTGGATTGTGGCGTCACTGCCAGACCTCTTCATCCAGATCATACAGAACATGAAGGACACAGAGTGGACAGGACTCAAAAGAGTCACTGAAGTGTAGAGAAAGAACGGAGATGGGTGGAGAGGTACTTGGCTCTCCTCACACAGGAGGAGCCAATCAGGAGCCTTCTCTGGCTCGGAAGTAAGAGGTGCTGCTTTTGTTATAACAGTTGTCATTGAAATATACCTTTGACGATGAAACAAACTCTACCTGTCATGGTGTACATCTCTAGTGCCCTACTTTTAAAAGCAGGATGCTCATAGTCAAACCAGCTTTAGGGAAACTGGCTTCAGAGCCCCAAAGGAAGGTACCATGTTTGCTGGTGGCAGGATCCACAAGGGCAAACAGTCCATCTATCCTCTTGCTATCGTGTCTGGCAGCACAAATGTCCCCTCCTCGCGGGCCAGATATTCCTCCTCACCCTCAACTTGGCCTGGAAAGGTCCCATCTCTCTCCCATACATTAGTCACATTGTCCCTTTAGGGCCCATCCAGTTGATGGACATTGATTCCACCCAATGAGCATGGTTTCTTAGGGAGATTTAGCTAGGGTTATGGCTGGGATATGTGGATAGTGGGTGGTAGGCAGGGGAAAATGGTTTTTCACCTCCTGAGCGTGGCTTTTTATTCAGCCAGCAGTTTGTTTGCACAGCAGCCTAATTGCCGGTGATGTGAACATATTACCATTTCCTTACATGTTCCCCTCCCCAGAGGGTCACAGTTTGACTGAATGCACTGGTTGGGAGAGGCTCAGATGAATTGTATCCCCTACAGACAGGCAAGACCTGAGGTCACTGGAGAGGAGAGAAAACCCTTTTCTTCTGCACCCTTGGGAGAAAAGAGCCTCCGGTGCCTTCAGAGCCTTTGAAGAGCGTTTTCCTGCAAGAGCGAGGAGTAAGAGATGAGGGACCACCCTGAAAGACACCCTCCCCCATGTCAGGCCTGAAAGAAGAGTTCTTTCCTTGGGAAATAGGAGGAAGTGTATCAGCCGTTAGGGAGAAGTTGGAGGAATCCCTGGGGTTGTTAGTGTTTTCTTCCCAGCTCTAATGCCATGCCATGCAGATGCAGGCAGGGACAGAGGCAAAGGTCACGCAAGGGCAGGGTGCTGGGAGCGCCTGCTTTTTCTCAGCAATCTTCTAGCCATGTGGAATTTTCTTCCAGCGTGTTAGGCTTCAATATTTCATTCCACTCTTCCCCTCTCTCCCTTTGTCCCCAAGTCCTTTCCTCCATTCCAGGGGGAAAAAGTGGGGGGAAGGAGACTACATCTGATAGAAACCTAAAACTTCCTTGATCCCTTAAAGTGAGTTATTAATTAACAGAACCTAAATTACTGGTTGGTAGACAGATGTAAATCTAATTCTTTTAAACTGCCCAGCAACTCAGAGAAGCGGCTGGAAGTCCACCAGAGAAACCAGTTAGGCTTTGTGCCAATGGTCAGGTCTGAAGAGAAGTTTGGGAGCCGGGAGGGGAAGTTGCTAGTTTGTGGATTCCACACTAGGTTGGAGGGAGGGGCAGCCGATGCGGGAGGCGCAGGGAGCCACCAGCAGCAGCAGCAGCAGCAGCGGCAGCAGCGGCAGTGGCGGCAGCAGCGGCAGTAGCAGCAGCAGCAGGCCAAGCAGGGGCTGCAGACAGCCTAGCAGCTCACTCTAGGGTCATAGCTCAACTGCACTAAAGATCAGGCTTCAGCCACCACAGTTGCCTGGCCTACGAGGTACGGTTGTTTACTTTCCTGTCCTTTTGTTCAGCTAAAAACTAAAGCTGATGTCAGAGAGCTTGGGGAAAGGGCTGGGAAAGGGCTGGCGGTGTCCAGCCGGGCAGGCAGGCACTTCAGGTACTGGGCTCAAAGTCCACGCCTTGGTGGCTGACTACATACAACACATCTTTAGGCCTTAGGAGCTAAAAACCGCTGCTTCTCGATCCTTAAGGTGTGCCGTTTGTGTGTCTCTTTACTCTGTGATAGTCTCCTTCCCCAAATA
This sequence comes from Dipodomys spectabilis, assembly GCF_019054845.1. NCBI lineage: Eukaryota > Metazoa > Chordata > Mammalia > Rodentia > Heteromyidae > Dipodomys > Dipodomys spectabilis. Next base: position 48,245,995 of record NW_024870772.1, on the reverse strand, counting down.
ATTTTGTTGATCTCAAGAAATGCTTTGAAATGGGCAGAAACTGTCCCTGCCTACAGTTTTTCTACACAGGTCCACAGCGACCAGGCATGGCCTTTGCTGATGACCACCGCTGCTGTGGCTTCCTCTGGATCGCATCTTCCAGTCTAACCACCTGCTTTTCTTCTTCTGCACACACATTAAATTAGTATAATAAGCAGCCATTGTGTCCAGTGACACACATAGGTTCTTTACATTTAAAGAAGAGAAAAAAATACTTAGGAGATTCTTTGGATTGCTCATAGAGTTGTATAGTGTGCGCCCTGTACATACAAATGAAGAAAACTCTAACATGAGGGCTTTTCATAGTTGGAGGGTTTGGGATATTTTCTGGCGGGGGCGGGGGGGGGGGGGGAGAGAAATAGACATAATAGACTTGGAATTAGGGCTCAATTTTTATGCAACGATTCGTATCATTCCAGAGCAAATATGATCTGCAAATAAACTTTAACAGGTAACAAACATGGAGACAGTATGAAACTACCCTGAAAGCCTGCAGGGTTTAAAAAGCTCATGGGTAAGTTCTCTCTCATTCCCTGCAGGGAAACCTAAGTTTCCTCTTTACCTGGTTCCAATGCTGTAGCATGTACAGAGAACTAAATAGATTGAGTTCCTACTTAAATCAGTGGCCAATTTGATGTTTGTCTCTGCTTAATGGCCATCAGCCTAGTACAAACACACAGTACGAGTCCTGGTCCAAAAGACAGAGTCAGTGGGTATCGTCTGGAAGATCCGAGCCTGGAAACTGTGTGCAGAAGTGGTAGAGCCGTGCCAGGCAGAGGCACCCAGGGGAGTGCAGGGCACAGAGGCAGGCATCCAGGGACAATAAGCCCTCTGCAAAGGGCTGAAATGTGTGCGGCCAGTTCCATGGGAACGCCTGCAGTCCTGTCAGCCCGTGAGCAAAGGGACGCCCTCCCAAAGAAACTTCTAGCCTTTCTTTCAAGGGGAAAAATAATCTGAGAGCTTTATAAAAAAACGTTCTGGGCCCGGAAGGGTCTAAGTTAGCGAATGGATATTTTTAATTCAGACCAAGAAATCTGAAAATGTATTGGTGCATAATAATGCTGTCCAAAAACACAAAAGAGAGAGGGAGAGAGGAAGAGAGAGAGAGAGAGATGGGAGGGGGGAGAGAGATCTTGCCATTCTCGAAACTTTCTGAAGTTGAGGAAATCAGGAATATTCTGACCTGAGTTGAACGCTAGGGGCTGAATTCCTCTGGATAAATTGACTTCCTGTGCTAAGTAGGTTTAGGGGAACGCCTCACACCCCTCTGAGAATCAGCATTCTCTACTGGCATACCCCCAGAATGGAGGGAATGAACTCTCCCATGTGTGTATTTCCGGATAGTCTACACATGCATAACGAAGTATTCCTTTACTCAGTAGTGCACATGAAGTGCAAGTACCCTTGCAAGGTCGTTGAGAGGGTGCGTGATGTCCCTCTCGTAAACTTACTTGGAAAATTCACGCATCTGAATTTAGGCACAAAAATGGTCTGAGATATAAAGAATTAGGACACATGCTCTGGGTGGAGGGAGGGGAATCACCGTTACTCTTCAGCCTTAATGCGGGTAGGGTCTCTCTCCAGAGGATAAAATAAAGTTGTTACCCCCAAATCTCCAGAAATACATTCAAAAGCAAATGAACTGTATCTGGATGTTAAGACTGGAGGAAAGGGTGATGAAAATGCATACATGATGCAAATAGAGAGGACCAGAGCGCCTCAACACCGAGAACGCCTATTAGTCATCTGTTACCTCTGGAAAGGGAGGCAGGAAGCCACGTGCCTGGGACTCACACCATGATCCTAGCTACTCAGGAGGCTGAGAAATGATGATCCTGGTTCAAAGCCAGCCCAGGCAGGAAAGTCCACAACACACATCTCTAATTAACCACCCAAAACCCAGAAGTGGAGCTGTGGCTCAAAAAGTAGAGCAACACCAGCCTGAGAGAAAAAAAAAAAACCCAGGCAAGGGTACAAAGCCCTGAGATCAAGTCCCAGTATAGGTGCATGTGCGCATGCGCGCATACACACACACACACACACACACACACACACACACACACACACACACACACACACACACACACACACACACGAGGGATAATAGGAGGGAATGAGCTACAAGAACACAGTGCTATTAAAGGACTGGTCCCACTCCTTGGGTGGACGAAGGACAGGATTCTGGGTGAATAAAGGAACTTTCCGTACGCGAGGTGGCGGGAAATGCTGGTGATCATGTGGTGTGCAGGAGGGTTTATGGGGTCACTCTCCTCTAACCAGGAATCATGTCCACCATGGCTTGGAAGGTGTCACACCTGGAGAGAGAGTGTACATCCTGTGATCCTGAAGAGGGACTTCTCTGCAGGAGAGCCCTGAGTACTTTCCTGTGATGACCCGTAAACCCACTAAATCCCCTCTGGGGGAAAGCAGGGGCCAAGAGGAATACTTGGTGTTTTTTAAGCATGGTTCAAAGCATGTACTGTTAGCTTTTGGGTTAACAGGGACAGTTTGAGGTGCCTTTTGTTCTTCTCTGAAATGTTAAAAAAGGTAAGCAAGAGTGACTTTTTTTCTGGTTGTTGCTGCAGTATTTAGAAGTACAACCAGTCTGGTGTAATCCTAGCTACTCAGGGAACTGAGATCTGAGTATCATGATTTGAAGCTAGCCAGTGCAGACAAATCTGTAAAACTCTCATCTCCAATTAACTGCCAAAATGCTGGAAGTCAAGTTGAAGCTCAAGTGGTAGCATGACAGCCTTGAACAAAAAAAACTAAGGAAGAATGCAAAGGTTCTGGGTTCTAATCCCAGAGCCAACACACACACAGAGATGGGCGGGGGGGGGGGGGGGGGGGAGTGGGTATCAGGCCTCAGCCCCATCTCCCCTGGGCCCTGGGGAGACTGCTGACCTTCCCCACCCCCATTCTCCCCAGGGTGAGTGTAAGTTTTCACCAACACTGGGAGTTCTGTCTTCTCCCCTAAACAAAACAAGGCTCCTTTACTGGAGCTGGCTTTGTATCCCCCAGAAAGCGGCTTTCACTGGGTGCCTGTCCAGAGCGAGGTGCTGCCTGTCACCTGACCCTGCCCCTGGGGGGGGGGGGTGCTGCCCGTGGCTTTGGGCTGCATTCCTGGAATTCCTCTCCCTGCCACAGCCCACACCACCCTCCTCCCTGAGCTGAGCGGAGGTCACCAGCCGGCTGCGCCCAGTCTGAAGAGGTGGAGTAGCAAACAGCAAGTTAACGAGACAGGTAAACTGGGGGACAGTTGTGACTCCTCGAAACCATCATGCTTGTTTCTTAGGGAGAGCTCCTCCATCAATCTGTGCTTAAAAACAAATGAAAACCAAAAAACTAAAACTGCCTGAAGAAAGTGCGCCTCAGATAAGGATTGCTTTAAGATTAGGGTAGGAAATAATGAAAAGGAAAGAAATTAAAGAGGTGGAACACAAGAGGCTTTTGCAAGCCGGTGGGTTGTTTTTTGTTTTTTGGTTTTTTTTGGGTCCGGACGTGGGGCCTGAACTCTGGGCCTGGGCGCTGTCCCTCAGCTCTTCAGCTCAAGGCTAGTGCTCTACCACTTGAGCCACAGCGCCACTTCCGGCTTTTTTCTTTTTGCTTATGTGGTGCTGAGGAATCAAACCCAGGGCCTCAGGCATGCAAGGCAAGCACTCTACCACTGAGCCACCTCCCCAGCCCCTGTTTTTGTTTTTTTGAGATGCAGAGAGTGTTGAGGTTTGGAGGCTGAAGTGGCCTGTGGCTCAATGTGGCACTGAACTTGCTGTTTCCTCTTCAATAACATATATTATTAATTAATAATTACTAACAATTATTGACACAAGGTTGGTGGGAGCATGAGGCGGGGAAGCTTTGAGCAGAAATCTTAGAGTGGGAAGCCCCTGAGTCTGGAGGTACACGTGGGTACACGCATGTGTGTTTCAAGCATACTCAAGTGTGTGTACATGTGTGCATGTGTTTGCATTCAGGTGACCCTCAGGATAGTGACATTTGTAAGGAGAAGGAGTTTCTCAGGGCATCAGGCAAAAGTTGTTGGGGATCTGACCACCATTGCTGTGCTGGAGCCAGGCTCTGTAGCTCATTCTATAATCCCAGCTACTCAGGAGGCTGAAACCCGAAGATCAGGGTTCAAAGTCATCCTGGGCAGCAGGGAAGGGTTAGGTGCACACCTGTGTAGGAAGCAAGACCCCTATCGGAAAGCAGCCAGCAAAAAACAGGGCTAGAGGCATGGCTTGGCTGCATCATACCACTGTAACATGTGTGAGCTTTACCCAACCCCAAGGTTCACCTAACCCTGAGGGCTGTGGCAGAATCCTGGAGCTTGTTGCTGCTTGATTAGGAGCACGTAGGAGTATGGTAAGGCTTGAGATCATGTATGAACTAAGGGAAGTGCCAATTTCTATTGCCAAAATAGCAGAATGAATCTAGGGAGGAGGGTAAGAATGGCCTCCGTGTTCAGGATCCTGAAAGACACCAGGCAGGAGTCTAATAGCTAGTCCTGTGTCCCCTCGTTCCTTTGATCCTCGCCTTCTTTTTGATTTCCACAGCAGTCTGGAGAGGGGACAGCTAGCATGTGCCAGGCCTATTTGTTTCTTGTCCACTTTTTGTTTGCCTTGAAATAGAAAAGAGAAAATAAAGAAGTAAGTGCAAGGTATGAGCTGCACTTTTTTTAGGTTAAAATTAAATTCCAGGGAGATCTAATCATTTCTGACAGAACTTCCTGAGCCAAAAATAAGTCGAGAGCTCATCTAAAGACCATCAAGCTGAATCTGTCACTCGGTCCACATTTCCCCTCTGGCGGAGCTAAGGTCACGTCCTGTGCACACATGCCGTTCTGCCAGTGGCTGAAGCCTGTCATTTGTTTCTCTTTCCAGAGAGCGGCTGAGACAACCTCAAAGTCTGGAGGAAAATGGCTTCTTGTGGAATATAAAATCTACCTCCTGGTACATGGTTTTCTCTTCCTAACGCCTGATAACTGAGCACACAGATCTTCAGAAAGTCAACTGATCAAATCCCTCATCATGCATCAACTGTTCAGACTTGTCTTGGGACAAAAAGATCTCTCCCGAGCTGGGGACCTCTTCTCCTTGGATGACTCTGAGATCGAAGACAGCCTGACAGAAGCTTTGGAGCAGATTAAGATAATTAGCTCATCTCCAGTAAGTACTCTAGTTTATAGACAAAATCTCTAAAGTAATGTAGGATTGGATACCACCCGGGGTGGAGAGGAAGTGATGGTTCCAGGGGAGAGGGAGTACCAGTGATAGTCATTCACTGCTCTGTGGTTCAGTTGGTGTCTAAGAAGAAGCATCTAGTTGCTGGAACAATAGATTTCATAGAGCAGTGCTGCACTTGTTCCATGTGCACTGTGTTTTACATGGCTCTGGATGGCTCAGATACTTACCTCCCCCAAAGACAGACACTCAAAAGGATGCAATCTTTTCTCCTGGCTCTGATATCTGGTTCTATGTGGACAGCCTCAGTCTACTGTCCCAATGCCAGAGGCTTTGTGAAGAAGTGCTTAAGGCATGGGTCAGTAATCATTGAGATCATTAACTTTCGGACCCAGGTAAATATAAATCCACTCTTCTATAAGAAAGTGAGAATGTACAAGAGAATCAAATGATGACAGCGCATGTGAAATACCAGGGTGTGAAACCCCGCTTGAGCAACTAGCACACACTTTACAAATAATGATCAGAACTGTAAGACAGGTCCTGTGTGGGGTAGGGGTGCTGGTGAGGGGTGTGGGTATATGAAGAGAGTGAAGGAGGGAGAAGATGGTCAATGTGCTTTACATACATGTGTGAAAATGGAAAGATATTATATTTGTTGAGATTGTATTAGGAAGGGAGTAAGAAAATGAGGGAAGGTAACAGGTACCTTGTATGTTATATAGATGTATCAATATGAAGCTCCATTCTACAACTAATGGGTGCTAATAAAAATGCAAAAAAGAAAAAATGAACAGAAAAAACATCCAGGGAGTTGCTGGCCTAGCAGGCAGGTGTGCCACCGTGTGCCTTCCTGTGGGGACCGGAACTCTGGAGATGGCAGCCCCAAGTGACGGTCTCACAAATAGAGTGGGTGAGCGTTTCATTTACACCCTTAAAATGACGTGGTGAGTGGCAGTAACAAACTTGAGGTCAAAGCTGGCCTGCCAAGATCCACGGGACATCAGTATCTGGGGCAGTGTGTGCTGGAGGCTGAATAATGCAGGAGGCAGGATGGGCCTTCCTGCTGCACAAGTAATGTGAGACCCGGACAGCATCTCCTGGGCACCAACAGTATGGTTACCAGGGCTTGGTGATGCAGACTGAGTTGTCTCTCAGGTTGTCTACCTCTTCTTTGCTCCATCCTCCACCCTCTGTTCCCCCATTTTATTCAACTCACCCAATTTTTTTTTATCAGTCATGGGGCTTGAACTCTGGGCCTGGGCACTGTCCCTCAGCTCTTATGCTCAAGCCTAGCTCTCTACCACCTGAGCCATAGCACCACTTCCAGCTTTTTCTGCTTATGTGATGCTGAGGAATCAAACCCAGGGCCTCATGCATGCAAGGCAAACACTCTACCACTGAGCCACCTTCCCAGCCCCAACTCACCCATTATTAATCACAGGGGTGAACAGACCATTTTAAACCTCCTCCAGGCTTAAACCTCCTCCAGCATTAAGCCTGGCACTGGTGACTGTGTTCATGCTCCATGGCTCTCTTCCACGTTCTGGTAGAGAGCTGGTGTCAGGGCATCTGGGCAGCCCTGGTGGCTCCTTGTGAAGCCTGACAGCGTCTGGCTTGCTGGCAGATGCTTCCCCACTGAGCAATATCCCAAATGTTCGTCCCTTCCCAGGTATCGCCTCTCACAGCAATGGCCTGTCCACACTTTCTTCTCCAGAACATTCATCAGCTTAGGGTGACTCAACTCACCAAGCGTTCCTAGTACTTTTCCACTTTGCGGGGTGATGCTACCATTCCCAACAGCCCAATTATGACCTTTAAACAGCAAGATAATCCATCGAGGCATGATTAAAGCTAACAAATTTATTTGCACTGTTTACACCAGAAAGGGGGCCTGTGACTACCTTGTCCGGGGCTGGATACCCAGAACCAAGAGCAGCCTCGACCACCAAGCCTCCAAGCCTCCAATGGGCAGCCCTGATCCCCTGACCTTTATTAGTTGGTCTGCAAACCTCCAATTAGTCTGTCGGTCTGCAGACCTCCAGCCCCAGACCTCCAAAGCTGCAAAGCTCCAAGCCTCCAAAAGGGAAGGCTTTTGCCTTTCTTCCCTTCCTCCTCCTCTGCAGGCCTCTCCACTCTCCTCTGGCCTGCCCTGCTCTGCTCTGGGAGGCCTCTCCACGGGCCTCTCTAGAGGAGGCCCCGAATGACCTCCGACCTCCCGAGGAGACCTGCCCTGCCCTCCACAGGCTGCCCTGCTCTGCTCCGGCAGGCTTTCCCCTCCTGCCATCTCTCCCTCCACTCCTACTCCTCCCCTTGTCGCTCTCCCTCCCTCCTGCAGCACTCCGGTCTCCTCCAGTCCCCTTAGGACTCCCCTCAGGACTTGGAAAGCACAGCCCTCATATAGGCTAGGCCCCTCCCCTTTTCGGCGGCATGCCCGCCCCTCCGGTGGCATGTCCCTCCCCTCCATTGGCACGCCCCGCCCCGTGGAGCAGTGACGTCAGCCTCTCCATGTCCCGCCCCCTCCAGCGTGCCGGGCCACGGGTCACTCTGATTGTCGGGGCCCCGCTGGTTATTACATAACCTCCCGAGGAGGGCCCAAATGACCTCCGGAGGAGGCCTGCCCTGCTCTGCTCTAGTAGGCGCCTCTTGCCTGCTCTCCCTTCCTGTTGTCTCTCTCTCCACTCCGTCTCTCCACTCTCTATTCTCCATCACTCCATCCACCTCCCCCAGGACTGAGGGTTTCATTGACCTAACGGTTTTGTCAACTGTCATTCTTGCTCCTCCCCCAAGCTGCTCACTGTCCAATCACTTCCTGACAGCTCGTCACGTAAGGCTCGAATCCCCACCCCCTCCAGTAGCAGGCCCCGCCCCCTTTCTGTGGCATGCCCCACCTCCAGCGGCATGCCCCGCCCCTTTCGACGGCATGGCACGCCCTTCCGGCGGTGTGCCCTGTGGGGCGGTGACGTCAGCCTCTGGATGCGCCGTCCTCTCCAGCAGGCCGGGCCTCGGGGCCAGGCTGATTCTTGGGGCCCCCTGGTTATTACACCCCTCTTCTCTAGAAATAACATGGCTGGATAGGCCATGTTTATCTTCACAAGTGAAAAGATGGCAGAGCAGCTCAAGCTAACACGACTCATCCGGGTCCCGAGGACTGTCTCCACCAGAGGCCTGCGGCAGTTCCGGGCCACAGCCTCCAGGCTCCCGGGCTGCTTTGTCTCTGGCAAACTCAGGACTGAGGGCAGGTGAGCTGTCGGCGTCTGTGGGCTGTGTGGGCTGCAGGCCTGCTCACCGGGCGGCCGGCCGTGGGGGAGCTGCCCAGGGATCCCCAGTGACCGTCCATCTGAACAGGGATTCCCCAGTGACTGTCCCGTGTGAACAGGGATTCCCCAGTGACTGTCCCGTGTGAATAGGGACCCCCCCAGTGACCGTATATGTGAACAGCAATCCCCCAGTGACCATCCCGTGTGAACAGGGACCCCCCCCAGTGACTGTCCCATGTAAACATGGACCCCAGTGATAACCCCTATGAACAGGGACCCCCTAGTGATCACCCCATGTGAACAGGGACCCTTCTAGTGACTGTCACATATGAACAAGGATCCCCCAGTGATGGCTCCATGTGAACAGGGATCCAACAATGACCATCCCGTGTGAATAGGGATCCCCCAGTGATTGTCCCGTGTGAACAGGGAGCCCCCCCCAGCGACCGTCAATGTGAACAGGGACCTCCAGTGATCACCCCGTGTGAACAGGGACCCCTCAAGTGACCGTCCCATGTGAACAGGGATCCCCCAGTGATCGTCCCATATGAACAGGGATCTACCAGTGACTGTGTGAACAGGGACCCCCCCAGTGATCACCCCATGTGAACAGGGATCCCCCAGTTACAGTCCCGTGTGAACAGGGACCCCCCAGTGATTGTACCATGTGAACGGGGACCCCCCAGTGATACTCCGTGTGAACAGGGATCCCCCAGTGATTGCCCCATGTGAACAGGGATCCCCAATGACCATCCTGTGTGAACAGGGATTCCCCCAGTGATTGCCCCATGTGAACAGGGATCCCCCAGTGATTGTCTCATGTGAACAGGGATTCCCCCAGTGATTGTCCCGTGTGAACAGGGACCCCCAGTGATCACCACGTGTGAACAGGGATCCCCCACTCATCACCCCGTGTGAACAGGGACCCCCAGTGATCACCCTGTATGAACAGAGATCCCCAGTGATCACCCCATGTGAACAGGGGTCCCCCACTGATCATCCCAGCAACAAGTCTGTGCAGCTTCTCTTTCATTCATTTCTATCACATCTCCTTTTTTTTTTTTTTTTTGTTAGTCCTAGGCCTTGAACTCAGGGGCTAAGCCTCTCTGTGCTCAAGGCTATTGCTCTACCTCTTGAGCCACAGTGTCACTTTCGGCTTTTTCTGAGTAGTTTAGTGGAAATAAGAGCCTCACAGACTTTCCTGCCTGGGCTGGCTTTAAACCTTGATCCTCAGATCTCAGCCTCCTCCATAGCTGGGATGACAGGCATAAGCCACTGGCCCCTAGCTCACTTTCCCTTCTAATGGTTATCCCTAACCATGGAAGCAAAGGAAACATGGTAACTTCCAATTGACATGTACTAAGCTTAAGGTAAGGCTGTCTGCAGCCTCTTCTCTCCCTTTTCAGGTTGACCCACAAGGCCCCCTGTGGCTCGCCTCCCATTAGCACTGCCCATGACCTTGGGGGGGGGGGGGCTGGACATTAGATTTCCTTACTGGATGTCTCCTAAGGACCTGGGCCCCAGTAACCAATTTCTCTGCAGGAGCTTGGACCTGCCCTCGTGGCAAATACTCACTGCGCCAGCGCTCATGCGGGTGACGCTGGAGTGGGGTTTGATACTTTTTCTCTGTCCTTCATTTTCTTGTTCCTCCCCCACCTCATTTAGTTTATTGTTGTTTTAATGGTGAAATATAGTGGGGTTGCCTTTACATACATCAGCTAGTAAGTACATTGTCTATTGCATAGTGTCATCTGATCCCTCCCCCCTCCTATTCCCTCCCTCCACCCACAGCTGGCATAGTTCACTCTCCTCATGGCCAGTGCAGCCATGCGGTCCACTGCTGTACTTCTTCACCGTCTCTGCTCTAATTCCCTGCCCTGCCCCCTACCATGTGTTTGTGAATACACCTTATGTAAGGTCATCCACAAATGGAAAAAAATGGAGAAAAAAGCCCTTTGTTTCCCTATCTTTGGGGTTCATCTCCGTATGTGTATTATTTTATATACAACTGAAAAGGTGCTTGCACCTTTGTGATTCTCTCCAAAGATAATCTTCTTTAGTTTCATTGTATGTGAGTATCTGGAATTCTGTGTAATTGTTCATATCCCAGTGCGTTTTAGATGTAACTTCCACATATCAGGGAGATATGCCTTGGATCTCTCAGAGCTTGGCTTACCTCAGTTAACATGATTTGTTCAAGGCCCATTCACTTCCCTGAAAATGACATTATTTTATTCTTTCTAATGTCTGTGTAAAATTCCATTGTATATAGGTACCACATTGTTTGGATCCACTCATCTTTACGGCATCTGTGTGTTTCCATATTGTGGCTATTGTGAACAGTGCAGCAACGAACATGGGTGTGCAGGTGTCCTTATCATATCCTGGCTCATGATGGTCAGGTAGATGCCCAAAAGTAGTATGTCTGGATTGTAGGGAAGGTCTGTGTTTAGTTTTTTGAGGAACCTCCAGACTGCTGTTCAGAGTGGTTGTGTTAGTTTATGTTCCCACCAGCAGTGCAGTAGGGTTCCTTTTCCCCCACATCCCAATTCACAATTTTAGCCAATCTAACAGGGGTGAAATGGAATCTCAGAGTTATTTTGATTTGCATTTCCTTTACGTCTAGGGATGGTGAGCATTTCTTCAGGTGTTCCTTTGCCATTCTTCCCTCTTCTTCTGAGGAGTCTCTCCTTAGCTCCCTTGCCCATTTAGTGGCTTGTTTATTAGGTTTGGGAAAGTTAGTTTCTTAAGCTCCTTGTGTATATTTAATATTAGGCCTTTGTTTGATATATTGCTGGTAAAGATCTTCTGCCAGTCTATTGACTGTTTATAATTTAGTAACTATGTTCTTAGCTGTGCAGAAACTTTTTATTTTGATGTAGTCTCACTTGTTGAGTCTCTCTCCAGTCTGCTGTGCCCCTGAGACTCTGTTCAGGAAGTTCCTGCCTGTGCCCATAAGTTCTCATGTCTTTCCTACTCTCTCTTGCAGCAGTTTCAGATTTTTGGGTGTGATGTTGAAGTCTTTGATCCACTTTGAACTGATATTAGTATGTGGTGACAAGCAGGGATCCACTTTTAGTTTTCTGCATATGGCTACCCAGTTTTCCCATCAGTTGTAAGAGGCTATGTTTTTTCCCACTGTATGTTGTTGGTTTCTTTGTCAAATATCAGATGGCTGTTTATATCTGGTTTTATTTCTGGGTCTTCTAATCTGTTCCATTGATCTTCAGGTCTGTTTTTGTGACAATACCAAGCTGTTTTTGTTATTATGGCTCTGTAGTAGATTTTGAAATCTGGTATTGTGATACCACCTGCATTGTTGTTTGTTTGTTTGTTTTTGCCTAGAATTGCTTTGGCTATTGTAGGTCTTTTGTTGTTCCATATGAATTTTTGGATTGTTTTCTCTATCTCAGTAAAAACTGTCATTGGGATTTTGATGGGGAGTACATTGAATTTGTATATCATTTTTGGCAGCATGGCCATTTTCACAATATTGATTCTACCTGTCCATGAACATGGAAGGTCTTTCCATTTCCTGGTGTTCTCATTGGAATTGTATAGTTTTCGCTATGAAGATTGTTTACATCTTTGGTTAGGTTGATTCCTAGGAATTTTTTTTGAGGCTATTGCAAATGGAACTGTTGTTCTGCCTTAATTTTCTTTTGGTAAAGGGCCCCTCTTGATGGGGTCTTCACCAAGACTCACTAGCATTGGCAGATTGCTGCCTTGCCTGCCAGGGGAGGGAGGGACGAAGATTGCTAATCTAAGCTAGTCCATCAGAATTTATCCCGAGTAATCACAGGTGGGAAGCTAGCAGAGGCAACTTACCAGGAGAATGGTGGAGGCCAAAAGAGGGGGTCATCTGTCTGTCACCCACGCTGCCTCGCCCACGGAGCAACGGCTAAGCATGTCGGCATTTCCTTCAGATCTACAAGCCACTTGTTAGTAGTAACAGCAACAGAATAGCAGCAGTTGTTGTAGCTACCCCAAATCTTGTTGCTGCTTTCCATAAAAATATTCTGGCAAAGTCACTGCTCTTCCTCTCTTGGAAGTTCAAATGCTTAGTGTATGCCTCCTTTTAGCAGATGAAAGCTTGTTCCTGAAACTTTCTACACATTCTTCTTGTTCTTAATCTCTGCCTCCAGGAATTAAGAGTCTATCTACCCTCTGCTTCTGCAAAGGGGGAAAAAGCCTGAAACATCGGCGACAAGCTCAGGTCTCTTGGCTGGCTTCTGACTTTCTGAGTGGACACTCTTTGATCCTGGGGTTTCCCATGATGGAGAAGGGACAGAGCTATTTCCTGGGAGTGTCAAATTAACTAACCATAGGAAACTTGTTTCCCTAATTTGTCACAATAGTGGTAAGAACAAGAGTAATTTGTCTATAGATTCTAAAAAGACATTTTAATGAAATTTACTTTTCATTCTTGAGATAAAACCAGAATCAGAAAACTAAGAGAATACATGGGTTCTTTTTTAATACTATAACTTACAGTACCAAATATCTGTCTCAATGACAAAAGCCAACATTATGCTTATTAAAGAAATTGAACAAAATGTGTAAACTTTGGAAAGTGAAAGAGACATGTCCTATATGATTTATAACATTTACTGAACTATCTTGGTTTGGCCATAAAGTTTTACATCAAAAAGGAAAGGATGAAATCAGTGTTCTTGGGGTTTTTTGGTCTTTGTTTTTTTATTCTTTGCCATTCCTGGGCTTGAGCTCAGTGCCTGGGCTCTGTCCCTGAGCCGCTCTGTGTTCAAGCCTAGCACTCTACCACTTGAGTCACAGCACCACTTCCAGCTTTTTCTGTGTATGTGGTACTGAGGAATTGAATCCAGGGCTTCATGCATGCTAGGTAAGCACTCAGCCACTAAGCCACATTCCCAGCCCAAATCAGTGTTCTTGGAATCATCACTTTTATGTGGAAGCTTAGGAAATTCTTGATAACAAAATAAGCCTTGATAGGTAAAATGCACACACCTCAGAAAGGCAGCAAGAACCACAGAACTCCTAGAAAACCCAGTAGGTGATCTAGATACTTACCATAAGGAAGAAAACTTGAGCTAAGCAAGTGCTTACAAAATACAATGGATTTGCTACATGAGTAATAGCTAATTTAAAGGGGTAAACCACAATGTGTTTGTTAACAAGAACAAAACAAGACAAGATACAAAAGTAAGCACCTCAAAACACTTTGTAAGTTGGGGCTGGGAAGGTGGCTCAGTGGTAGAGTGCTTGCCTAACATGCATGAGGCCCTGGGTTCGATTCCTTAGCACCACATAAGCAGAAAAAGCCAGAAGTGGTGCTGTGACTCAAGTGGTAGAGCGCTAGCGTTGAGCTGAGGAGCTGAGAGACAGCGCCCAGGCTCAGAGTTCAGACCTCATGATTGGCAAAAAGAAAAAAGAAAAGAAAAGAAAGAAAAAAAATGAACAGAAAAAGAAAGGAAAAAGAAAAAAAACTTTGTAGGACTTGAATAAACAAAGTGACAAAAGTATAATTACAAAAGAAATGACAAACAGATCAAACAGAAAACACAGCCTTGCAACTGAACTTCATGTATACAGAGCAATTATCTAGGAAATGAGTTATTCTGTGAGTGTGTGTGTGTGTGTGTGTGTGTGTGTGTGTGTGTGTGTGAACTTGAACCCAGAACCATGCACCTACTAGGCAAATTCTCTATTGCTGAGATCGACCCCCCAACCCTGGAAATTAAATGTCTAATACATAGTAGTAAGCAGCAAAACACAGTAGCTACTTGGAAGAAAATAGACATTTTAATTTACTTCTCTAAAAACAGATTAAAACACTATATTGACTGGTTAAGGTGACTTTCTAAAATGACAAATAATGGAATATTTTGTTGATTTTTTTATTCACCTAGAAAAAAAGAGGGGTTTGCTAGATTTTCATTATACTTTTCAATAAAGAAAGCAACATGTTTTTAAATAAAATCACAGAAAAGGGAATGCATAGATGACCTCTGTGCCATTTCAGAACACTACCTGGCACTCTCATTCATCAGTATAAACTCTTTTTCACATCTTTTGAACTTTTGTACCATATCTATACACTGTATTTGAAGTCAAAAAAAATTAAAAACAAATTTCTAATTTAAAAAAGGAAAAACAATGAAACATCAAATGATTGATAAGGTATGACTATCCAAATTCTTAGTGTATTAGTAAGTAGTAACAAAACACTCTAAAAATAATAAAATGTGCAGACACATTTGCAACCCAAATGCTGGCGTAATACCCTTGATAGAAAAACATAGTGCACCAGGGGAACCAAAATAAAGTCATCTAAGGTTAAAAAAAAAAAAAAAGACATGACACAGTACACAATTTTCAAAGAAGAAAACACAAATGACAAAAAGATGTGAAAATATCTAGCCTCTCTTTGGATCAAGGAAATTCCTAAGATAAGCAGCAATGAGATACTGTTTTTCAGTGATTAAATTACAAAAATAAACCAAACTTAAAATACTTTGATCTTACAAAGGCACGGGGAACTAACTTGGTCTTCACCCTGCTGACCGAGGGTAAATGACTTTTATCCCCCCAAACTTTCTGGAAAGTCATGCTATGAGTCTTGAAAATATCCCTGCCCTTCACCTCAGAAACTTCTTCTTTAGATGAATCTAGAGTACAATGAATCCACGATGCAGGAGGGAATTGTTCAAGGCATGTACTGTCCATTCACTGTATCATGTGTATCCTGAAAGAGAGAGGCAGCTCATGAGGAGAAATGAAAAATTGCTTGAATTCTTTCTTTTTCATAACTGTTACTGACAGTCACATAGCCTGAAGATTAAAGTCACTTGCAAATGACTAATGAAGCTCCTCTGGGCTCTCGCTGTCCTCCTTGGTGGGTGCTGTAGGACCCTGTGGTATTTTGGCAAACTTGCTCATCTGCACGTCTCAGGGGGGAAAGATATGTATGATGTCCGGCTTTATAACCTCACCCCCACCCCTCAGCACCCAGCATGGCTTCCATTTTCTCAGTGACAGAGCTAGTGTACCCTCCTTTGAAGGATGACTTTGTAGACTATGACTTAACATGAAGGTGTCCTTTCCAAATAGGATTACCAAACCAGTAACAATGACCAGGCTGTGGTTGAAGTCTGTATCACAAGAATAACAACAGCCATCAGAGAGACAGAGTCCATTGAGAAGCACGCCAAGGCCCTGGTGGGGCTCTGGGACGCCTGCCTGGAACACAGCCTGAGACCCTACGGGAAAGACGAAGACACACCTCATGCCAAAATCGCATCGGACATCATGAGCTGCATTCTGCAGGTAGGTGGGTGCTCGTGTTCTAGCAGCTGGATGCCGAGCCAGCAGCATGTGGAAGCACATGATGGTTCTGTGCCAAGACCCTGTATCCCAGGGCCACTTAGACACTGTGTGACCACACCACTGGCCAGGCCCAGCAGCACGCTCGCAATCCCAGCTGCTCAGTAGAGGTGGGAGGAGTGCGCTTCTGAACCAGCCCCAGCAAAAGTGTGGAAGATCCCATCTCAACCAAACCAAGTCTGGCAGTGTATAGCTGGCACCTCAGAGGCAGAGATAGAGAGTCATGGTTTGATGCCAACCCAAGCAAAAGCATGAGATGCTGTCTGAAAAACAAGCTAGGAACGGAACTGAGGGTATGAGTGCAGTGGAGAACAAGTGTGAGGCCCTGCACTCAATCCCCAATAGCGCACGCACACACACACACACACACACACACACACACACACACACACACACACACACACACACACACACACACACACACACACACACACACACACACACACACACACACACACACACACACACACACACACACACACACCATTACTAAGCCAGAAGGCTGCTAAGTAATACACTGAGAAGGTTCTATCAAGCCCCCAGTTCTAGACAAGACATGCTGTAAGGAATTCAGGTAACACCACTGCAAAACTCCCATGTGGTTCGTAAGGTGTACACATAGAAGCAGCTGATAAAAGCAACATATGCCAGATCCTAAAGAGGAAATGCATGTGAGGAAACCTTTCCCCTCAGTGGGGTCCAAGGAAGGAATGGAGATGAAGCTAGAGATACGGTGAAAACAAGTTCCTCTGCCCTGCCTCTCCCTCCTCTGCTGGGGCGCGATGCCTGGCTCGGGACAAACCCGGTCTTTCTCTTAGAAGTTGGGACATTTTGGGAGAGAAGCACACTTACAATTGTCTCACTGTAACCTGGATGTTGGTGGCACACACCTGTAATCCTAGCTACTCAGGAGACTGAGATCTGCGGATTGCAGTTCACAGCCATCCTGGGAAGGAAAATCTGTTAGACTCTTGTCTCCAATTAACCACCAAAAAGGAAGAGTGGAGGTGTGGCTCAAGTGGTAGAGTACCAGTAGTGAGTCAAAAAATTGAGCTAGAGCACAAGGCCCAAAGCTCAAGTCCTAGTACAGGTACATGAGAAGAAGGAAGGAAGGAAGGGAAGGAATGGGGTGGGGGGTAGGGGGAGGAGGGGAGAAAGAGGGAAGGAGGGAGGGAAGATTCAGTAAGTCCCATTCAGGACATCAATCCACAGAAATCCAGTACTGGTAATTGATGAATGCACACTCAGAGGCCCCTTACTACATGAGCAATCTCCATGTGTGGACAAGTACCTAAATGAAGCTACTGTTTGTGTGGGGTTTAGAGCTTCCACTGAGCTAGGTTTCCATTGTCCACTGCCATCTCCTGGAAAAATCCTGAAAAAGAAGATCCCTGCTCCCCTCTCCTCCCTTCCTCCCCCACTCCACCTTGCCCCTCCCAAGGCACTGGGCCTTCCAAGATGAACACACCTGGTGGTGAGGGTCAATGGAGACTGAGAAGTACACTGGGGATGCTGCTCTTGTTGCTTGGATGGTGTGCTAGAGTGACATTCTGGAGAACTGGCAGGTCGGCCAGCAGCCACTGGACGCTATGAGAGCCAGTTCCAGCCATTCCTGCAGCCAGGGCCTACCAGACTGACTGACCAGAGCTGTGGCCATGTCATCTCTTCTCCCCTCCCTGCCCTTCTGCTGATGCTTATACAAAGAGAGACATCATCAGAGGGGCTGCCCAGGGACAGGGCACAAGGAATAATTCCTAAACCAGACCACATGTGTTTCCCTCTTTTTAGAGAAGTCCGGTGTCCACTTGCCGGTCCTGCTGAGTCCTCATTCAGTCACAGCAGGACAACCAGGCATACAGAAGAAGGACTGGCTATCTCAATCAGATTGCTAATTGATAATGTTGAGATTCTATTGATAATCTCAGATTAGTTAAGATTAGGCAATCTCAGCTCTACAAGTCACCCTAGTATAATCTTGGCCAAATCCATCCTTCTGTGACCTCAGTTTCCTTGTATGCAAGATGCAGGCAATAGGAGCAGCTTGTTAGGAGCTTGTATGAGCCCATCCTTGCCAAAATGATTTTGTGGTGAGGAGTCAAAGCACAGTCATATAGCAAGTGCTGCCTGAACATTATTAACTGTGGTTGCTAGGGTCATCAGCTGTACCCAACACTTTCCCAGGACAATTAAGTTCATCCATTATTTATTGGAGCCATTGTCTGATCATCTAGCTCTACCCTAGCCCAAGTTATAAGCTTGGTTTATTCATGGAAGTGATCTCAGCACCTAAAATAGCACCCAGTGCAGAGCCGGTGCTCAAATCATGTTTACTGAATTACAGAACAAATGAATGGGCTTTGGAGAAATAATGCCCCTGGCTTTGGTAAAGCTACACTGCTCTCCAGAGTGGGGCCCAGGATCTGATCCCAGCATTAGACAGAGGCCTGGAAGGGAAGAGAACTGGGGCAAGCCACCGCCCCTGAGGTCTGAATCTTAGCATCTGTCACAATGCCCCCTGGAAAACTGTGTCAATAGATTTTTCTATTTAGCCAGACTGCAAGGAACCTGGCACTTTATAGGTAATTCCAAAATAAGTGTGACAATGCTAGAAGGAGTGTTTTAATAATTGAATTTTTCTCAAGCTCGATCATTTCCTACAGCTCTTTAGTTGAATGTCAGACCTGAAAAACAGCACACTTTTCAATTGGTGACATTGTACATAGTGGTCTCTTCTACTCTAGCTTGTTTCCTTCCGATCTTAAAATGCTGGGAAATAGTCCCAAAGTGCAATTTCGAAAGAAGAAAAAATCTTCTCTCAAAAGCTCAGGCTGGTGTTCATCCAGTTAAGAAATATAATCATTGGCAACCGTAGAACAAAGCCCTTTTGTTTTACCTCTCCAGCAGTAGATAGCTGACCCTACAAGCACCCACACTCAGTCTCCTCTCCAGCACTGTACACTCACGCCGAAGCTCGAATACGTGCCAGGGCTTCCAACACTGCCAGTTGCTGCGTACATGGTGCAGTTGCAGGACCAGTGCCGCCAGACTTTCTCTGACCGTGTGCCATATCTGTGATCCAAATCATTTGGGAGATAGAAATAATTCTATGGGCCTGAGATCTGTTATATTCGCTGCCTTTGAACGAGGGCTCGGGTACTGAGAGGGGGTTGTTTGTTACTTGCTGGTTCCCCAGGACCTGCTGTCCGGCGGCATCTTGGCTTCCTCGTGCCTTACTCACATCCTGTTGGTCATAGCAGAGCCCATGACTTCTTGATGCCCGAGGAACTGTCTAGACACTGGGCCCAAGAGGCTCTGGTGGCCATTCCTTAGTGATTGTGTGAACTAATTGCTCTTTTCTTGATCTTTTCTTTCTTTGAGAGAGGTCCAAGACTCATGTGGGAGGGAAACAGAAAATTCGGGTTTGTTTGCTTACAGGATGGCGTTAGTCATCTGGGGTGAGGACATACATTTCAACTGGAACCAGAAATAGACTTGACTAGCTGGTCACTATTTTTCTCCAGAGCACCTACAGTTGTTGTAAAGAAGAGATCAGACTGGTTAAGATAGGCTGGTTTCAATGTTGTTACTGGCAAGTAACGTTGACCCCAAAGCTTAAAATCATCCAGGTCTGGAAATGGTGATTTCCGTTGACTGATCTTTCACAGCTTCAATGCCAATACCATTGTTGTTCAACAAGCTACAAGTGTGCAAGGGGGTCGGTTCTCCTGATGGAAGGCATACATCACCTCTCTACCTTCAAGCCGTCCTTGGCAAAAGAGCCAGAATAGATCGGACACACCTGGAGTTCTTTGGTGAGAATCTCTGAGAATTGTGTGAATGAGCTGGCTTCCATATTGAACCCACTACAGTGTGCCATTCACATTCAGAAAATTCTGAAACAAAGATGGTGACACTTGCATATAGTTTACTGTATTTATGCTAACTTTTGAGTCTACTTGAAGCTGAATTTCAACTCTTTCCTATGACATAAGATAGCTAAGAAAAAATGGTTAGCCCATGTCTGAATTAATTTTCAGTTAACAAAACTTCATCATTAGGACCTAGACCAAAATTAGCATCTAAAGAAACAGCGATTTTGTCATGCTGTTAGACTGTTTGGGTATCTTCATTTGTAAAATGTCTGTCTAATTTTCTATTTGGTTGTTTCCTGTTTCTCAAAGATCTGAAGATTTTCTTATATATTCTAGGTATGTGAGACTTGTTGGATAAGAGTATTGCAAATGTCTTCTTTCACAGTGGGAGTTATCCTTTTACTTTTAAATGCTGCCACTTGATGACTAGAAATTCTTCCTTTAATCTATTCTATAACTTTCTCTTTTTTTCTTTTTCTTTTTGTCAGTGGTAGAGCTTGAACTACTGGGCCTGGGCACTGTTCCTGAGCTCTTCAACTCAAGGATAGCGCTCTACCACTTCAGCCACAGCACCACCACTGGTTTTCTGGTGGTTAATTGGAAATAAGAGTCTCATGGACTTTCCCACCCCATCCTCAGATCTCAGCCTCCTGAGTAGCTAAGATTGCAGGTGTGAGCCACCAGCACCCAGCTAAACAGTGATTTTTTTTTTGCTAGTCCTGGGCCTTGAACTCATGGCCTGGGCACTGTCCCTGAGCTTCTTTTTGCTCAAGGCTAAAACTCTACCATTTGAGCCACTGCACCACTTCTGGCTTTTTCTGTTTATGTGGAACTGTGGAATTGAATCCAGGGCCTCATGCATGCTAGGCAAGCACTCTACCACTAAGCCACATTCCCAGCTCTTCTCTCTCTTTATTGTTAATATTTTTGAGTTCAGTTTGAAGATATCTTGGCCTCCAGGTAGGCCTGCGGCCATCAGTATATTCTGTGTGCTTTCTTTTCTGCCTCAATTTTCTTTTCTCATCTTTAGATATTCTGTGTATCTGGTGCTGATTGCTGCTATGCCTGGTATAATAGTGAATACACAGTTTTCTCCCATGTAAATAGCTACTTGTCCCAATTGTCACCACTTCCAAGATGACATCATACTGCCGAGAGACCTGTATGCCACTGACGATCTGTAAGACTTGGTTTGGGAAAGGTGAAATCCTCTATTTCCTACCATCTACAGATTTAGCTTTCTCTCTCTCTTTTTTTGTTTTTTTGTCTGTTGTGGGGCTTGAACTGTGGGCCTGGGCGCTGTCCCTCAGCTC
Source organism: Dipodomys spectabilis (assembly GCF_019054845.1). Classification (NCBI taxonomy): domain Eukaryota; kingdom Metazoa; phylum Chordata; class Mammalia; order Rodentia; family Heteromyidae; genus Dipodomys; species Dipodomys spectabilis. Next base: position 48,224,969 of record NW_024870772.1, on the reverse strand, counting down.
TTCAGCTCAAGGCTAGCACTCTACCACTTGAGCCACAGCGCCACTTCCAGCTTTTTCTGTTTATGTGGTAACGCAGGGCCTCATGCTTGCAAGGCAAGCACTCTACCACTGAGCCACTTTTCTAGCCCAGATTTAGCTTTCTCTTTAAGCTCCAGGAGAAACTTTAAGAACAGAAGTGGGCTAGGCATCTGTGGCTCACGCCTGTCATCCTAGCTACTCAGGAGGCTGAGATCTGAGGATCACGGTTCAAAGCCAGCCTGGGCAGAAAAGTCAGTGAGACTCTTTTTTTTGGGGGGGGAGCGGGGGTCCGGTCATGGGGCCTGAACTCTGGGCCTGGGCGCTGTCCCTCAGCTCTTCAGCTCAAGGCTAGTGCTCTACCACTTGAGCCACAGCGCCACTTCCGGCTTTTTTCTTTTTGCTTATGTGGTGCTGAGGAATCGAACCCAGGGCCTCATGCATGCAAGGCAAGCGCTCTACCACTGAGCCACCTTCCCAGCCCCGTCAGTGAGACTCTTATCTACAATAAACCACCAGAAAACCAGAAGTGGAGCTGTGGCTCAAGTGGTAGAGCACAAGCCTTGAGCTGAAGAGCTCAGGGACAGTGTCCAGGCCCAGAGTTCAAGCCCCACGACCAATAAAAAAGAAGAAAATAAGAAGAAGAAGAAGGAGGAGGAGGAGGAGGAGGAGGAACAACAACAACAACAGAAGAGGTGGCCCAGGCCTTGCAGTGTCAAGATACAGACTCAGATGACAAAGATATCAGTATAGAAACGAATTAAACAACATAGAATTTACCTCATCTCTCATCAAACAACTCAGGATAGCAGTCCAGGGGTGGTATGGTGACTCCGTGGTGTCACAAACCCAGGCTCCTTCTCTGTCTTCTCTGCGCACATCAAACAATGCCTGGTTTCTCTCACTTATGGTCTAGATAATTGCTCAGTTTTCTACCTTCTGTCCCAGGCAGCATTCAAGAGAGAACAAGACTCAGGCTCCAGTCCCTCCATAATAATGACAACAGAGAAGCTGAACATACAAGCCAGGCACAGGTGGTGCATGCCTGTAATCCTTGCTACTCAGGAGGCTGAGATGTGGAGAATTGTGCTTCAAAAGCAACCCAAACCCCCCTCTCCCCCCCCCCCCACAAAAAAAAAAAAACAGTCTGAGAAACTCTATCTTCAAACCAGCAAAAATCCTGGACTAGGGTCTCAGCTCAAGGAGTAGAGCACCATCCATGAGCTCAGATTCCAAAAGAGAGTAAAAGGCCCTGAGTTCAAGTCCTAATGTGATACATGCGCACATGCACACGCACACACACATACACACACATTTCTATCCCATTGTCTGAAGCTGTACTTGGCAACACCCAGTTGCAAAGAGGGTTGGGAAATGCTATCTCTAGCCATGTGTCAATAGAAACCCAGCAACCTTCCACCAAAGGAAAGGGAGTGACAGCTCCTCCTAATATCTCCCCACCTGCCCAGGTCTCCCTTCAATGTGTTACTTGCTGTGGATTGAACCAGGATGCTGGTTGCCGATGTGTAGGCTTGTGTTTAGATGGTGATCCTTAACCCAGACTTCTTTGAAACATGGTCAGTACACTCAAAATCCTAGAAAGTCTTCCTGCAGCACAGTCAGGCTGTGAGATCTACTTATCAGAGAGTGGTCAGTCTATATTTATCCATCCATCCATCATCTATCAATCATTCCATCTATCTATCATCTATCATCCATCTGTCCATTATCTATCTATTTACATACTTCATTTGCAGTACTGGGTTTTAACTCAGGCTCTATTTTCTATGCTTGGTTCCTTTTAAGGTAGTCATACTTTTTCTCCTGGGGGGGGGGGGGGGGGGAAGGGGGTGTCTGGAACTGTGATCTCTCATTTATGCTTGGGTGTCACTTGGTTTATAGACATATACCATGGTGCCCACCTTTTTCTGTTGAGACAGGGTTTCTGGAACCATTTTGACTGGGGATAGGATGGGGAGGACAGCCCTGTGACCCTCCTGACCCCCCACTTCCTGAGCATCTAGGGTTCCCTGCATGAGCCTCTAGCACTGGGCCTATCCAGCATGTCTGGGAAAGATGGTGACATTCTGTACAGGTGAAGGCTGGCTAGTGGGGACCCCATGAACACAGCAGGATGGGAAAGGGTTCAGATGAGAATCCAGGGCCTGCTTTTCCCCTGCTCCCCTCCCCCACACGAGGTGCCATGACAGTTACCACCAGAGAGGCAGAGAGGTGCACTTCTTTTTCATTGATGTTATGCAATTTGACCCACCATAACCCTATACCTGTATTATCATAACTCTACTCTAGGAGCCTAGCTCAGTAAATACTTTATAGGTGGATGGATGGATGGACGAACGGATGGACTGATGGATGGATGGATAGATGGATGGATGGATGGACAGATGAATGATGGACAGAAGGATGGATGAATGGATGGGTGGATGGACAGACGGGTAGACAGATGGGTGGATGGATGGATGGATGGATGGAAGGATGGCCTGACGGATGGATGGATGGATGGGCAGACGGATGGACAGATGGGTGGATGGATGAGTGGATGGATGGATGGACGAATGGATGGATGGATGGACGGGTGGATGGATGGATGGACAGATGGACGGATGGATGGATAGATGGATGGATGGATGGATAGATGGATGGATGGACGGGAGGACGGAAGGACGGATGGATGGATGGAAGGATGGACGGATGGACAAATGGATGAATGGATGGATGGGTGGGTGGGTGGGTGGGTGGGTGAATGGATGGATGGATGGATAGATGCATAGACAGATGGATGGATGGACAGACAGATGATGGGCAGATGGGTGAATGGATGGATGGATGGAAGGATGGATGGATGGACAGACAGATGGATGGATGGATGGATAGATGGGTGGGTGGATGGCTAGGTGGATGGATGGGTGGGTGGATGGATGGATGGATGAGCCATGACTCATTTATGAGTGGCTGGCTTGTGTCTCCCCAGAATTACAACCGGCCCCCCGTCATGGCCGTGGCCATTCCGGTAGCCGTGAAATTCCTGCATGGCAGCAGCAAGGACATGCGCAGGAATTTGTCCAACTACCTGTCACTGGCGGCCACCACCAGGGCGGAGTTGCTGGCAGGCCACACGGAGGCAGTGCTGTCGAGCGTCCTGCAAGGTGCGGGCAAGCTGGGTGTGTCAGGGTGGAGGAGTGCATCCAGGAGGCACGGACACGTGCGTGGAGGGCTGGGAACTTGCACATGGAGGGTTGGGCGTGCGCGAGGAGGGCTGGGCAGTATGTGGAGGGCTTGGCAGTACATGGAGGGCCGGGCATGTGCACACAGAGGGCCGTGTGCGCAGAGGGCCAGGTGTGAGCAATGATGTATACAGAAAATACATGACTACTACTCCTGGAGCGAGGGTCACGTGGAGGGCCATGCATGTGGAGGGCCATGTGTGCTTGAAGGGCCGGGCGCGTGTGTGGAGGGCTGGGCCTGGAGTGAGGGGCGCGTGGAGGGCCATGCGTGCGTGGAAGACCAGGCCAGGAGCGTGGGCGTGTGGAGGGGTACATGGTACATGAGGGCCAGGCTTGGAGGACCGTGCACTTGGAAGGCTGTGGGTGTGGAGGGCTGGTGGGTGGAGGGCTGGTGCGTGGAGGGCCGGGCCGGAGCACAGGGTGCTCCATAGGCACAAGTTGATGATGGACTGGAAAGTCCTTGCCAGAGCCCGCTTCTCTTCCCAGGCGCAAGCCCCAGCCTTGGGCCTCCTTCCCGCCCTGCGCCCCGAAGCCCAGCCGTTTCCCATGACTCTACTCAGCTGGCGCCACCCTCAGCCATGGGGAGTGAGGCCACAGCATCATGGGCAGTGCTCGCTGAGGCCAGTAGGGCAAAAACCCTCCTCCTCCTCTGCTTTCCAAAAGCAGAAGCCTTGTGCAATGAGGCATACGGAAAATGCAAGGCAACTTCACAAATAGGAACCTGACTCAAGAATACTACCATGCACACGCAAGCACACGCACTCACACAACCAGCTCAGCACACCTCTGACGGTTCTCCCCACATTTGAATGAAACATGTCAGGTGACAGAACATTCACTTGCCTTCTCCTTTTCTCTTTGGTTTCAGATCTACCAGAAACCAGAGTTTTTTATATTTGTGGTCAGAAAACAATGTACTGTATTATTTGATATGCATCTAGACGTCTCCAGCCATCATTAATAAAAATGCATGAGGTCCATGAGTATTTTGGCCCATATACGACTGACACAACCCCTTCCTGTACATGGATGACACAACCCCCTCCACAATATGACTGACACATCTCTCATCTGACTGACACAACCCCTCCTGTATATGGCTGACACAACCCCCTCTCCATGCTCAGGATCAGCATCAACCCCTTGCGAAGTGAGCTGAGCTCCTTCAACTGCAGGATCAAGTTGATAGCTCCTTTTTATATGTGGTGTTGAATTTGCTAAAAGTCCAGAGGAGCAATTATGATTTTTTTACCACATTGAAAATATTTTTTGGAAAGAATTCTAATACTCACCAAACATTTTAAAACCATAGTAGTTAGGCTTGTAAGTAATTTATGAAAGAAAAAAAAGAATCATTATGTCTTTACAGCTGCCAAGAACTTAGCTCATCCATTTGTTTGTTCTTAATGCTTTTTCAATAATGAAGAAATCTTTGAAACACAAAATACACTTTCTAAAGTCATTGCAAGCATTTGATATAAACAAATGACTTGGTTTATTTGTTCAGGCAGTATTAAAATTACCATAAAAATGGTAATTAGACCTATGAAAGGTTTTGGATTTTAGAGCTGATGTAACTGTAAAACTCCCCAGTCACTCTCTGGGGTTGCAAAGCAAAGAATTTTGTATCACTGCATCATTTTCTGCTTTGCAGAGCTTTGCCTCCTGCCAAACAGCTTTGGAAATCATCACTGATTTCTTTTCTCATTCTTAGCCTTTATACCTTCTTCTTTAGCTTGTAGTGTTCTAATCTTTGTTCTCCCATAGTTATACTTCTAAAAAAGAAAAGAAAAGAAAAGGTCACCTCCCCAATAATTACAGTACCGCTGATAATAACTACAATGGCTAACATTTATTACATGCTTTCTTTATGGTAGATTATATCACTTGATACCATAAGAACCCCATTTTACCAATAAGCAGAATTAAGTAACAGAAAAGTCCTGCTATCAATGGCTGAAGAAGAGAAAAAGGAAGGTTGAAGAAGAGACGGAGACTCAGGAGGAACCAGAACAACAATTTGCAAACACGTTGTGTGACTGAGAGATACACAAGGACTTCAGACTTCCGTTGTTACTTGATTCGGGGTTCAATGGCCATTCCCAGAGCCATGGCTCAGCTTGCTTTCTGTGGATTTGGTTGATTTCATGTCCCACAGTGTGGACCACCCCAGCTTTCAGGTCCCCTTCATCAGGAATACTAATAGCCAGAAAATGCCCATAGCCAGTCTCAGTTTTTCCTTTCTGACAGGGACCACGTGACCATTTCTGAGCCAACCCATCACTGCTACCAGTGTGCATGCTGTACATCAAATGGTGGAGTTGTGGTTGCCAGCCACCCTCAAAACAAGATGGAGTCAGCTTCACGATAGCCACTTGGGTGAGGGATTAAGAAGGAGTGGATCCAGAAGAAATCCAGACTGTGGTCAGGACCCAGCACTGGACACAGAGACTCTACAGATGCCCACGGTATCATCTTTAGATGAGCATGCTGAATCGCAGGGAGCTTAAAGCAAGACTCTTTCATGGCCATTTCACTGGAAAGCCTACTTTACTGCTGAATCCCAGCTCCACCAAATACTGGTTGCATGCTTCATTTTGCTGAGCCTTCATTTCCTTCTGCATAACAGATTGGTCTGGGCAATCACATGAAAGGAGGCCTGCACATAGCCCTCAATAGGTATTCGCTTAGAATAGTGAAGATAAAATCATGACTGTCTCCTTCTATTTGAGCTCGTTAGGGCCAGAGACAATCTACATTATCCCGGGACAAATTCCTGTATTGAATCACAAGTTCTTTCCCGCGGCCTCCCATGTGTGGTAGGCCTTTCCCTGGGGCAAAACCCCATGTTGCTCTTTCACACAGTAAGCTTCCAAATACTGGGGCACAACTACCATTTCTCACTTCTCCTCCACCCCACCCCTCTTCTTCCTCAGTCATAACTATCACAGATCTCCTGCCAGCTTGCTGACTTGGCATATGATTACTCAGCCTGCGTCCAGGACATTCTCTGGTCCCTCCTGCTCTCCCCTTGCCATCCTGCCCTCCATAGCTAACCATGATGGGCCAGGCTTCATCCTGAGAATTAACGTGGACATAGCCTCCTGTAAAGAAGCTGCATTTTGCCTAGCATATCCAAGAAACAGATTCCCACAGCATAACATCTTTAATGTCTTTTGTGCTTATGGTCCACCAAATCTCCAAAGACTTTTTTTTTTAAAAAAATAGGAGTTCTTGAAAGGACACATGGAGCGGTGTCTGCCGAACTCTGAATGTTTCCTTCTTGTTTGTTTCTGTGAGACTTTTATCTCCAATAAACCACCAGAAAACCAGAAGTGGTGCTATAGCTCAAGTGGTAGAGTGCTAGCCTTTAGCTGAAGAGCTCAAGGACAGCACGCAGGCCCAGAGTTCAAGCCTCCACAACCAACCAAAAAAAGAAAAAGAAAAAAGAAAATAAGATTTTCTACAAGCAAACCCCAAATACTTCATAGTCAGGTTTTAGACACAATAAGAGAAATTTCTGTAAACTTGCAGAAAGTGATGTCAAAACCCAGGAACAATTAATTGAAAATATATTCATAGTTATTTATGTGTTTATTATTATTCTCGCCAGTACTAGAGCTTGAACTCAGTGCTCCTACCACTGGATCCACAGCCCCAGTTCCAGCTTTTTGCTAATGAATTGGAAGTAGACTGACAGATTTATCTGCCCCACTGGTGTCAAACCATGTTGTTCATATAACCTCCTGAGTAGCTGAAATGTTGCTGAAATGATATTATTTAAAGCAGGAAAAAAAGCACACAATACCTAGTAGAAGAGTGAAATAAAATTATAACATTTTGGAAAGCAATCAAAGATAAGCAAATATATCAATATACTATGTCATGAATGGAAGAATTTGATGTAGCTCAGATGTTGCTTTTTAACATATTCAGTGAAACAGTAAAATTCCAACTGAGATTACTATGAAGGACAACAAAGCCGTAAAAAAGACAAAACAGAATAAAATATCTCAGCCAATTTTGAAGATAGGAGTTGTGCAGTAGCGGGGAGGCAATAATTTCCTTAACATGTTGTAAAATCCTAGCAATGAAGAGAACACAGTACAGGTGCAAGAATAGGCAAGGAGCATGAACCAAGGGCAGAAGTAAGCCCTTACAGACCTGAAAACTAGATAAATATACAGCAGTGAAGCTTTGCAATAGAAGAGTAAACTATTCAATGAGTTATCCTAAGATATTTGTCCATAGCACATGTCTTTAATTTCAGGTGACATAGAAAACTGGATATAAAAACTGATAGCAACGTCACAAAAACAAAACAAAAATAAACTCAAATTATACCTAATGGATACATTAGTGAGTGCTTCCACTTGAATTTGAATTAAAAAAAATAAGCCAAGGTGTCACCTGAGTTCTCCCAACTTATTCTTTGCCGCATGCATACGGGCCATGCCACCTGTCCAGTATGGGAAAAAGAAGCAACATGAGCTACCACATCTTGCATGCAAGGTGACTGATTTATTAGGAGCATCTCTCTGGCCTTAAAGGATCGTGTTGAGAGCTTATAGGGAAGTCTATTTGTACATGTTGATCAGGACCTCTGTGACGTGGTCTACACCACTGGTATCTAACTGGAAAGCAGTGACATCCCTGAAGCAAGGGCCTTAAGAAGGAAGTCTGCCCTTTCAACATACCATTCCCCTTGTGCCCTGGCACAAACCACAAGATGGCTCAAATGACTGGAAACTTAGCAAATCTGGGGAGAAAATGTCATATTATCTCCAAAAGCGTTCCAATTCCTTTCTAATTGACTGACAACATCCCAGAAAAGGCTGTCTAGTTAATTAAAAATAAATGCAAATTTTATCTCATTTCTTCCTTTGTGTGAAACAAGATTCAAACCATTGCTTAGTGAGAAGTCTCAGAGAAATGGAGTTAGAAAATTCATTCCAACATAGCAATAAGAATATGCATCACGCAGGACAGATTAAATGTAAGTCAATAAAGCATCTATAATTGGAATATTTCTCAGCCCACTGTTCATCATGATTTTGGGATTCTCCAAATATCATCATCATCATCATCCTCATCATCATCATCATCGGAATTGTTATCAGCAACAGTGTAGTACCTGCCATGTACCAGGTCCCTAGTAAATTATTACAGTCGGAGCCATGGCCATTTGTTAACTTTGATACTTCCTAGAGAGATACTCAAGCATTAAAAATCCATGGAACAATTCTTCCTGAAAAAAAAAATAATAACAGCTTTAAGGTAATGCATTACAGGTTGTTAGGAAAAAAATTACTAAACCAATACTTTTAAGTAATGAGCTATTAATTTCATTTTATTAGGAATATTCAACTTGAATGCTAATACACATAATAGAATATGAATAAAAACCTGGAGAGAGATACTTTGGAACAGACAAGAGCCTTCTCAGGACTACTAGCCCAGCCTTGAACGTGGTGCCTGTCAGAGCTGACACCTTCTCCACTTCACCAGCAGATGGGGCCCTGTAGGAGGGGGAGGCCTGCACCCACCCCAATTGCGTGCACACTCAGAAAACGACTCAATGGAAAAGAATCCTAGACTCTCAGTCAGTGACACCTTAAGTTACATGATCTGCTGAGTGGTTTCCTGTCCTCAAATCCAAAATAGGTCTCCTGAAAGGCAAATGTCACCAAAGGTGAGGTGAACATGCTCACATGGTGAGGGAGCACTGTAGATTGTTGTAGAGTGGCATGGCTTTAGTGGAAGCTGGACAAGTTTATGGGAAAACTGAATCTCACATCTGTAGAGCAGCCCTGGATTCTGCAGCCTGAGCTCGCAGATTTTCCCCTACTGGTATGGATCTGTGTGACAGACAGCATGGGGTCTGATGGTACAGACCGGTGGCTGGAGTTACAGCCACCACCCCCACACTCCAGTCAGAGAGGAGGGAGGGGAGGACCATCACACACAGCAGTGAGCTGTTCAGAGCCATCCCACACTCCAGTCAGAGAGGAGGGAGGGGAGGACCATCACACACAGCAGTGAGCTGTTCAGAGCCATCCCACATTCCAACCAGAGAGGAGGGTGGGGAGGATCATCACACACAGCAGTGAGCTGTTCAGAGCCATCCCACATTCCAACCAGAGAGGAGGGTGGGGAGGATCATCACACACAGCAGTCAGCTGTTCAGAGCTAGGGCACGGATGGCGTTGCTGGCCCTGTGCAAAAATGCCTGGGGAGAGTGTGGGCCCTGAGGTCAAGCCTTGTGCCCAGCACACACTCACACTGACACATTCACACACGTTCACTCACCCAAATTCAAGTGGAGGACACGAGCTAGTGTTATAAAACATTTTATTTACAAGAGACTTATAAAAATAAAATTAATACAAACTCACTTTACAACATAACTTACACGACTGTGTTCTGGGGAAGGGCCGCGGTTACCGCCGTGCAGCCCCCCCCCCCCCCGCGCTTGTTACAAGCTCACGTGGGAGTGTGGGGTGTATCAGAGCGAGGACTGCGAGCCTCCTGTTCTCCTGGCAACGTAGGATGCGCTCAGGCCGCAGCGAGACGAACCCAAAGCGACTGGCCGCTGTCCTCTGCGCCGCCGCCCGGGAGGGGATGGGAACGGGGCCGGCCGTGCGTGGCCCAGCCTCCCCGCCGCACCCCACGAGCCCGTCCGGCGCCGCGTGTCCGCGCACGCAGGGGGGTCCTCCGGCCGGCCCCGCAGGGCGCGCATGTCCGTGTCGCGCGTGGGGAGGGCAGGCGGCCTAGGAGAGGTACTGCGCACCACCATGGGGCAGGATCTCGGTGATGCCCCAGCCGACCACGTTCCCGCGGACGTGGCAGGACTCGTCCCCGCCGGCCTCGCGGATCTCGGCCTCGCTCAAGACACGGTCCCAGATGTTGAAGCCGGTGAGCCACCCAGAGAAGGCGGGAGCGTCGTCGACGCTGCCGGCGCCTCGGCCGCCCTCCTGGCCGATCCGCAGGGCGCCGCCCGCAGGGACCTGATGGCCGGCGGCCACCTCCGCCGCGGCGGCCAGCAGCTGCCCGTCGGCCCACAGGGAGGCGCGGCCGCCCCGCGACGCCCACGTGCCGCACAGGTGCGTCCACCGCCCCGGGACCACGGCCCGGGCCGCCGCCAGCCCCTGCCCTTCCCCGCCCACCACGAGCTCCACGGCGCGGGGACCCAGGGAGAGCTGCATCTCGCGTGGACTCTGCTCCGTGCCGTAGGAGAAGAGGACGGTCTTGTTGAGCACCTCCGAGGCCCGCACCCAGAGGCACGCGCTGAAGGCGTGCAGCTGCAAGGGCCGCACGGGGTGCACGCTGCCAAAGATCCGCGGGGAGCGCATCGGGAACACGAGGGCCACTTCACAGCCTGCCGGGCGAGAGTGGGGGGAGAGGGGCGGGCGTGAGACACGTGCACTCCGGGCCATCTAACTGACATCACCATGCACATCGCTGGTGATGGAGAGGCCTCTGTCCACTGTCTGCCTCCTCCCACCTTCCCCCCACCCTGCCCGAACCCCAAAGAGAAGATAAACCCCGCCAACCAGCCCCAGCCCGCATAATAATGACAACCAGGCCTCACAATCCCTCCCCTGCAACTGCCATCTTTTCTTTGTTGCCGCTTTTCTAGTGGTCCAGTCACATTGAGTTACATCAGACAATGATCCTGTAATCTCCAAGGATCTGGAGCTCAGCGCCATCTCCTCTTCTTGCTATGCTTGGGATCCTTGAATAACAAACTGAAGCTCAATGCACCTAGCCCAGTCTCCATCATTAAGTGGAATTCCACATCAGCGATGGAACCTGGGAATCCACCTTCATATACCACACATTTGGGGATGGCTGTGCATGTCTAGTTGATGAGGTTTTTAAACTTGGGTTTTAATGTGGGCAGCCTGCTTGCAGAAGCCCCTTTCACACTCCACTGCCTCCTAATAACAGAATCCTTACATTTGGCTATGTCACTGAAATTCAGCTTGCTATGTTGCTATTAGGGACTGGGCAGCTCTTGGCAAGCCCCTAGTCGCTAGGCTTTAGTGTTCTGTATAAAAGGCCCCACCTCCTCTGTGAGTCTGTAAGAAACAAGGTGTGTAGCACTCAAAAAGGACTTAATGGGTTAAGGACATGATTAAAAACGCTTAACTTGGTCAAATAAACCCTTACAGTGGCCCAAAACTGTAATTCTAGTTATTCTGGAGGCTGAGATCTGATTGTGATTCAAAACCAGCCTCAGCAGAGAAGTGTGAGACTCTTATCTCCAATGAACCAGCAAAAAGCTGGAAGTAGAAGTATGGTTCAGTGATAGTTGTAAGTGAAAAAGCCTGAGCTCAATAGTTAAGCAGGAATAGAAAAATCTTTGAGTAGTGACTTCTTTTTTCAAAGGGCCTCATTGGAGAACACATTTCTGCAGAAGAGCCCTTAGGAAGAATTAACATCAGGCCAAGAGGTCAGTCTGCTGTTAACCATGTCCCTCCCAAGGCCATATGACTGGGCTGAGAGCTGGAAGGGAAGACGTAGGTATGTTTGGGGAATGGTGGTGCCAAAGCCTTTAACAGATAAGCTCAGATTTCTGTAGAATATATATGTATATAGAGAGGGAAATTTTTAGAAACTAAATTGAGATTAAACATTCACTTTATAACAACCTACAGAAGATGAACCATAAAATAGTGATTCCTATAGCATGTAAAGGCAAATTGGGGACTAGACAGATCTTCCAGGAAACAAAACTTTACATGTTTCCATGTAAAGTTTTTTGATAGCCTGTGTTACTGCCCAACAGGTGGCTCTGATCCAGGCTCTGTCCTGAAAACAGTAAGCAGAAGTAGACTTGATCTTTCAATGATAGTCAAAGAAGATGCAGTGATCTAGCAAAGTCATAAAAAAGTAACACAAGAGCCCTGATATCAGTACTCACAGCTGTCATCCTTGCTATCCAGAAGGCTGAGATCTAAGAGTGACAGTTCAAAACCAACCTGGGCAGACAAACCCAAGAGACTCTAATTTCCAATGACCCAGCAAAAAGCCAGAAGCGAAGCTATGGCTCAAGTGGTAGAGTGCCAGTCTTGAACAAAACAAAAGCTAAGAGACAGTGTCCAGGCCCTGAGATCAAGCCCAGTCACTGAGATATTTTATTCTGTTTTGTCAATACTGGTACAAAAAGAAAGAAAGCAAACAACCAAGCACAATACTAATGCATAGCACTGGTCCTGTCACCCCTGAAAATTCAGATTGTTCTGTGAAAAACAATGTCAGAGGTTTTGTAATTTTATTATTATTTTGCTTTTTGTCGGTCATGGGGCCTGAACTCTGGGCCTGGGTGCTGTCCCTCAGCTCTTCAGCTCAAGGCTAGCACTCTACCACTTGAGCCACAGCACCATTTCCAGCTTTTTCTGCTTATGTGGTGCTGAAGAATGGAACTCAGGCTAGAGCCTCATACATGCAAGGCAAGCACTATAACACTGAGCCACCTTCCCAGCCCTTGTACATTAATTTTTAATGAGGCTTTTTTTACTGTCATGGGGTCTGAACTCTGGGCCTTGGTACTGTCCCTCAGCTCTTCAGCTCAAGGTTATTGCCTTGAGCCACAGCACCACTTGAGCCACAGCACCACTTCTGGCTTTTTTCTGCTTATGTGGTGCTGAGGAATCCAACCCAGCGCCTCATGCATGCAAGGTAAGTATGCTACCACTGAACCACTTTCCCAGTCCCTAATGAGGCATTTTTTATGAGATTTTGCTGGGTGTGATGCTTTTCCTTGCCCTATTAATAAAATCAAAGCTCGTGGGACAGAGGTTGTCATATCTGTGGGTGTTTGAGGATTCAGATCTCTGCTAGGTTTCAGTAAGGAGGTACTCAAGAGGGAGCTGACTGCAATGTAATTTACTAAGTCTGTTGAAGCAGGGCCAGGGGTCAGGTTTGCATTCCACAGAGCCCCTTGATGGAGCCTGGGAGACCCCAATTTCTCTGGCTGGGGTACAGTGCCTGGTGGAAGCTCATGTTGGAAGATTTCTGTGGAATTTTTTTTGGGGGGGATGGGGGAGGGGGGGGGTTGGGAGACCAGTGATAGAATCTCTTGATTCCTCTTTTAAATGGCAGAAGCACAATCACGAAGTGACTTTTAGCTAGTCTTTCTATTCTATCAAAGATTAAACAAAATTAAAACCAGGTTCTTACAGGGCCAGCAAGATGATTAGCCCCCCCTTGGGAGTGAGGCTGGCAGGGGAAAGATTTATTGGAGGAACTGCTCCCGGATTTTATGTACCCTGTATGTGCAAATAGACTAAATCCGTGCATGACAATAGCACAGAACTGTTTGCTACCACGTTGAGGAGCTCTACTGTATGTTGGATTTTACGCTTTCTGTCTGAAGCTTACTTCACAGCTCAGGAACTATTCCACTGACTCGCGATCTCCGATACTTAGGAGAAGACGAACCACCTGCCTCAGCAGGTCCGATGAAGCCTGTGCCCCCACAGGCTTAAGAACGGTCCCCCCCCCCTCGTTTCCTTGAAATAATGGGTGGGGGGATTGCTTGCAATTGTGTTGTTTCTGAGATTTCTCAAGAAACATTCGAATTATATTCGAATTATCTGCACTGACCTTCTAAAACAACGCACGTATTGGGTTTTGTTTTGTTTTTAGAAAAGTTGACTTCTGCAGTGTTACTTCTGGCTTCCAAGACCTTCCTTCCTCCCTCACCCTGTGTGATTCTGGCTTCAGGGAGGCCACGGACAATCGTGGGTCCCTGGTCGGTGGCCCTCGAGTCTCGGGCTACCACGGGCAGGGAGGGTCACCGACAGCCCCTGACCCTCGCGGTCCACCCCTGGGAGGTGGAACTGGACCCCGGGTTCCCGCGGGGAAGGCGCGGGAGGAGCCGGCAGAGGGCGGGTCAACTCGGCTGGAAGTCTGCCGGACTTAGTGCAAGGAAATCCGAGCTCCCCGAAGACAGGGGCCCGATAGAATCAGAAGAGGAGGAAATCCCGAGGGGAGGGAAAGCGAGCCGCGGGGTGTGTGGGGGCGGGGGGGGGTGAGGTCCAGCGGGGCTGGCGGAACCGGCGTAGGGGCCTCGGGGTCTGGGTCAGGGCTGTGACGTTACCGTCCCCAGCCTCCTCCGGGCTCTCGGGTCGGGGTCGTTTTGAAAGGGAGATTTCCGGCCGGGGACGGGGTGCGCGCGGTGGGGGAACCGCCGGGGCCGTGCGCTCCCACGGAGAGGACCCGGCGCGATCGCGACCCGACGCGGGAGGGAGGACGTGCGGGTCCCCGCGGGTCCCCGCGACCCGGACCTTACCTGCCGGCAGCCCGTGGCGGGCAGCCCACCGGCGCACCGCCCGCAGCTCCGCGCGGGTCTCCCGCAGCTCGCGCAGCATCGCGCCCAGGGCGCGCCCGGCCTCCGCCTCCGCCGGCGCCGCTGGGCGCCGCGCCTCGGCGTCCTCCAGGCGCGCCAGCCGGCGGCTCGCGTCGCGGCTGCCCTGCAGAAGCTCGTCCAGCGCCCGGGCCAACCGGGCCTCCCCGGGGCCCGCGGCGCATGGCCGGGCCAGGCCGCCCGCCAGCCGGCCCAGCTCGGCTCGCAGCCTCTGCATCTCCCCGCGGAGCACCGCGTCGGTGGCCTCCAGCAGCATGGCCTCCCGCATCTGCGAGTTCTCCAGCATGGTGAACAGTTTGTCCCACTCCGAGGGCTCGCGGCGACAGTCGCACGGCGTGGCTAGGGAGCAGGACACACACGCATCGGTCACCGGCCCTGGGCCTTCCCCGCGCCTCCCCGGGGGTCCCAGGTCCACTGCAGGCCTCCCTAGGGATCCCAGGTCCCGGCCGATCTCCCCGGGGGTCCCAGGTTCGGGCCGATCTCCCCGGGGGTCCCAGGTCACCTCCTGCTCCTAGCACCCCTCCTCTGAAGGACACCCCCAAGCAAGATGCATGCAGGTCTCCAGAGCGCCCCCCGAGTGAATCTCTAGGCGCAGACCCCTGTCTGCGCGATCGTCTTTGTGCCGTGCGCGCCGGGGTACAGCGGGACCCGAGAGGCGCCGCGGCGGGAGAGCCGGGAGACTCACGCTCGTCGGTGGGGAGCTGCGCGGGCTCCAGCTCGTTATCCAGGTTCAAGTACAGGAGCTCGTAGTCGTCCGCGGGGCCGGCGCCCGCGGCGGCGCTCAGCGCACACAGCAGCAGCGCGGGGAGCCGCATGGCCAGGGCGCGCGTCGGGGCCGCGGAGGGGATGTGAGCCCCGGCCAGGGAAGGAGCGCGGGGGCCGGCCGCGTCGGAGCCCAGCCGCTGAGGGGATGTGAGCCCGGGCCCAGCCCGGCCCTTAATAAGGACCGCGAGTCCGTGCGGGGCCAAACGCGCAACGCCGCCCCGCGCGCGCGAAGCGAGTTCCAGCTTCTGGGGGAGGGGACGGGGGAGGTCGGGGAGCCGAGAACTTGCACAATGGTTTACCCTGATTGGAGGAGGGCCAGCGGGGAGAGAGAAGAGGGACTGGACTCCCACTGTCCCCTGGAGATCAGTGGTGACTTGGATTGGCCGGGCTGGGGGAGGGGGGGGGTCGGGAGCGCAGGGGTGCAGAAATCACCATCTGGCACAGGGGGGGCGGGGGGAAACCTGCGCGGGATTCCCACCCCGACCGGCCGGCCGAGCAGAGGAGCCAACCCTCTCCCGGGTACTAAGGGCGCGCCTGCCTGGCCCTGACCTCAGCCGGGAACGTGCCTGTCCAGCCTGGAATTACGTCCACGGAAGACGGTACACTTACTTTGCCATCCTCCGCTGTGACGGCCACAGAAAACAAACGCATCCTCTGTGCAGAGGCTTTGGGAAGATCTAGAAACCCATTTGGGGATTCTGCCTTGCTACCGAATTCTGTGATCCCAGTACCTGGACAGACCCAAGACTCATTGCACATTCTCCTTCTCAGACCCGGTTCATCTGCTCCTGCAGACGACCCACTGCCCACGACATGGCTAGAAACCGTGCCTAGGGAGACACGGGTTGGTAAACGTGGAATCAGCTGTAGGGTGGATTAGAGAGCTGCTGCCCACATCTATAAACAGAACACCGTCCAGCCATAAGAACAAATGAAGAAAATCCTCAAAAAAAAAAAAACACGTCAACGTGGAATGGAAAAATATATTACTGCATATGGTATATAATGTAGTAGGATATACTATCATATAATTAATATCACCATACAACATAACTACATCATAATTAATCCACTATAACCTATGGTATTATTCATAAAATGTGAAATCATGCAAAAGATTATGGAGACATACACGTGTACTAACGGTGTAAAGATTTCCCGTGTAGAGAAACACCGATTCTTGCATGGAGATTGTCTTCAGGGAGAACAATGAAACTCATAAGAAACAATTAAGGCAGGAGGTGATGGACGGTGTCTGGCCCCTGCCCTTATTGCCTATGCTGTCATAATTTATGAATGAGAATGAGATTTCTTCATCCAGCTGTGTTCCCTTTTCTGGATACTATTTTATTATCTTTGAATAGTTCAAGAAAGCAGTTTATGGATATGGTGCAGCTTGATCAATGTTGCCTGTCCAACACTCTCACCCACCCCTCCCAGCCGCCTCCTCCCCATCCCTCACTTTTCTTCGTTTTTAAGTCAGATATTGAATTTTTTTGCCATTCAGCAGAGCAGTTTGTGTGATCCCTTCAACATTTCCACCCCCTTTGACCCACCCTTTCCCTTATTTTTCTTAATTCTGTGGTATATACAATGAATTCTTGCCTGAATTCTCCCCATTTCCCAGCTTCATCTACCTCTCTCCCTTTGGCCCCCACAATCCCCTCTTGCAAGTACCCATTTCCTGGTACTTATTTTACTGGGCTTTGACTTAATCTTCTCAAAGAACTATACTATTTGAGCTTTCCATAGTCTATTATCCTTCAGTAGATTCATTTGGAACTACTTGCATACCACCTGTGGGTTTACTTATAGATTGGTGGGCACATTCTAGCATCAGTTTCTAACACAGAAAATTATTCTGCATTGACTTTTTTATTACTTGATTTAAAATTGAGCTCAGCTGAAAATGACTGAGCTAGGATTCTCTCCTCTAAGCTAGTGACAGTTCTCCTTCTAGGCCTTCAGTTACCATTATACAAAAAGCCACTTGTGGTGTTTCTGTCCCACACCATGATATCTTCCATCAGAAGATGGTCATCGTGTCACTATAACTAAGCCCTGTGACCTAGTGTGTTCCGTACAAATTCAGTGCTGCACTCAACTCTCAATCCTTCTGGGTACCAGTGCTTCATGTCTATAATACTAGCCTGAGATCTAAGGATCATGGTTCAAAGCCAACCTGAGCAAAGAAGTCTTTTCTTTGCGTTGGTGGTGGTGGGCTTTAACTCAGGACCTGGGCACTGGCCCTGAGCTTTTTGGCTCAAAGCAAGTGCTCTATCACTTTTTTTGTGTGTGTGTCTTTTATTTTTTGGTACTGAGGATTGAACCCAAGACATCATACTTGCTAGGCAAGCGCTTTGCCCCTGAGCTACATCCCAGCCCATTTGTTGTTGGTGGTGGTGGTGGGGCCTGAACTCTGGGCCTGGGTGCTGTCCCTCAGCTCTTCAGCTCAAGGCTAGCACTCTACCACTTGAGCCACAGTACTACTTCCAGCTTTTTCTGCTTATGTGGTGCTGAGGAATCGAACTCAGGGCCTCATTCATGCAAGGCAAGCACTCTACCACTCAGCCAACTTCCCAGCCCATGCACTCTACCACTTTGAGCCACAGCACCACTTCTGGTTTTCTGGTGATTCATTGGAGATAAGAGTCTCACAGACTGGGCTGGGATATAGCTCAGTGGCAAAGCGCTTGCCTAGCAAGTGCAACGTCCTGGGTTCGATCCCCAGTACCAAAAAGAAAAGACAAAAAAAAGGGTCTCACAGACTTTCCTGCGTGGGCTGGCTTTGAGCCATGATCCTCAGATCTCAGCCTCCTGAGTAGCTAGGATTACAGGCCAGAACCATGGCACCTGGCTCTATGAGACTCTTATCTCCAAGTAACCATCAAAAAGCTGAAATTAGACCTATGGCTCCAGGGATAAGGATATAAATTTGAGCAAAAAAGCTAAGGGAGAGCACATGGTCCAAAGTTCAAGCCCCAATATGGGCATACATGCGCTCGTGCACACACACACACACACACACACACACACACACACACATATACACGAACACCCCACTTTCAATCCTTTAGGAAGCTCTTATTAAGTGATAAACAGAAAACAAATAAATTACATAAAGTTGTTGAAAATGTAATGTAATGGACACGATTTTTTTTTAAATCTGAGTATTTCCAACACCTTACATTCTGTGGGCATACAACTAAGACATGTTTGAGCTAAGTCCAAAAAATACAAATGGGAAAGACAATTCTCAATATTTATTGTCACCAAATACATTCATTTTTATCCCTTTCACTAAAGGTAAGCATTGATATTCTGTAAAACCTCAAAATATTTGAGAATTCTTTCCTTCATACCCATTATTAAGTATCTTTTACATAGGAGTGCATCCTCGCCTCTTAATGAAGATCTATGTGTGTACAGTTCCTGCTTTTAAAAAATTCTGTCCATGTATGTCTCCTATAAACAAAGCCAAATTTAAAAGAAAATCATTTGGGGCTGGGGTATGTTTAGCTCAGTGGTAGAACATTGCTTAGCTTGTGTGAGGTCCTAGGTTCAATCTCTGGTGTTGCCAAGAAAAAAAAATGAAAAAGTAAATAGTGTCAAGAAAATTCTTGTCCAAGAAATCCCTAGAAACCAATTCCTCTGAGATGCTTAAGTATTTGAGAGGAATTTGGGAGCAAGAGAAAAAAAATCCATACCATCAAGCAATAAACAGATGGCTCCCATATGTTGCTTGCCTATGGAATATTTTCTCTTGAGGTGTTGCCATTTGAAATCCCTGTGTCTGCACACCTTGTGGAGGCAAATCATATGTGACAAACTGAGGCCCTTCAAAGAGTGCAAAAGTTAGGGACTTAAATCTGCATGGCTACTTTTTAAACTATTCCTAACACAATACCTGCTTTCTGAATGTCCTTGACCTCCATCATTCTTTGTGGCCCTCAGGAATGTGAAGACATTCCTCTGTGGTTTTTCCCAATTTTTTTCTCTTCGTTCAGTTTCATTTGGGTTCAAGCTTTCAACACCACTGACTTTCCATTTTAGCATCATTGAAACCTGGCTCCTTGTCAGGAATTCTCCACTGGAGCCTTTCCTTCCCAGGGCGTGGCCTGCTTACTGTCAAATGTGCCTTGTTTCCCCGAGGTACATTACTCGGGAAAATTTTTACTTGGATAAGAGTACTGATTGTATCATGAAACAGCCCCTTTCATGAAATCAGCTTAAATCATGCTTTAGTGGAGTTTTTTTTTTTTTCCTCAGAATAAGATACTGTGGGTTTTTTTCTCCCCCAACAGAAAACAGTTACTGGCCTTGCTATGTAATGCATAAGAAAATGCAAAGGTATGTATTGACATCAATGTTGTTTCTTCTGCAAGCCGACTGATGAAGCCTTTTCTGGTTCACCCCACAGGAAATGTCATGTTACTGAGGGTGCTACCTGCTGTGTATGAAAAGCAGCCTCAACCAATTAACAGACGCCTGAGTGAACTCCTGGCCTTGATGTCTCAGCTGGAGCCCCCAGAACAATACCATCTACTGAAGCTTTTGCATGTAGCAGCAAAGAGAAAACACGTGGAGGTAACTGCGCCTTGTACACTTGCTGCAAACAACAAGATGTAGTTCCTGATGGAGGGAAGGAATGGTGTTCTCAGGGCTTCTCCTCACTCATGCATAAATAAACACCGTTCTTCAGGAAAAGCTCTCAGCCACTTCCCATACCTGTGTGTATGCATCTGTGTACATGTATAGATGAACTGGCTCATGCAATTATGAAGGCTAAGAGTTCCACTCTGTTGTTTGCCAGCTGGAGACCCAGGAAAGCCTGCGGTGTGGCCCTCAAGTCCCAAACCCTAAGAACTGGAGGAATAGTGAGGGAGGGCGAATCTGTTTGAAGACAGGAACACCAAGCAATCAGGCAAAGCAAAATTTTTATTCTATTCTATTTTATTCTATTATTTTTATTTTATTTGCATTTTTCACCAGTGGTAGCATGCACATTGGAAGGACAATGTGCTTTATTCTACCTACCCACTGAGATGTTGATTGTATTGACAATTGTTCTCACAGACACACAGATAGAATGTAATCAGTCAACTGATATCAGAAATGATCCTTCCTAGGTACAACAAAGGCAAGCCATAGCGCAGATCTGTAGTCACTGCGGGGCAGTTTCAGTGCTGGTTTATTATTTTCTGTTTGCTGGAGATTGAATGCTGAAGTTAGGCAAGCATTCTACCATTGATCTAGATCCCAAACCCTTAGTGCATGTCTACTATGTTTATACAGAGTTAAAAATAAGTAGTTTCTCAGGTTGGGCCAAGGAAAAGATCATTTGTGAGGAAATCAGCCCATAATGAGAGCAAAGCCTCATTTTCTAGATAGCACATCCACTGTTGTTTGTATTTAAATGAAAGATTGAAATGATGAGGGTATTGGTGATTACTAGGAACACAGAGCCCAAGCCAGAGGACTTCCAATCATGGAAGCTCTCTACAGTGAATGTTGTAGAAAAGTCAAACAGGACTTCAGATGAGGCTTGATCCAAGATTCAAGCATGCGAACAAAAAAAAAAAAACCTCTCTTCCCACTTCTCAGGTTTTATTTCTAGATTTTTGGACCCTCAAGATCAGAGGGTCAGTAGCTCATCTAATAAAGTATTGATCTAGGGGTGGAGCTCAAGGGCTGAGTGTTTGCCTGCCACATGTAAGGCCTGGGTTCTATCTCCAGCCCAGGTCACAGCAACATCCACACACCCTGGGGCTGCAGGGTGTGCCTGTCCAGCCAGTGAGCTCCCATTCTTCCTCAGCTCCCAGCAGACTCCAGACTTTTCTCTGAGATTTGAAGCCAGTTCCTACTAGACAGCGCTAAGGACACCAGCCTGAGGAAATGCCTGAGAACAATCTAAGAACAATCCATCCTAAGCCCAGAGCACTGCTTTTCCTCTGTGTGTGTTTGTGTGTGTGTGTGTCTGTTTGTGTGTGATAAGCTTCAAGAAATAGCTGTTTTCTATCAGTGTTATTAGGAATGCACAGCAAAATAACCAAATCAGGTTTCATATCTAAAACTATTATTACTTTGCTTACGGGCTCAGTTTCTCTGCCCTTTCCTATTTCTGCAGATTCAGTGGTGCCCAAAAGTATATATCAGAGACCCTTTTCCAGACACCCTCTCCCCTCCTTCCCCCTCCTCTCCTCTCCCTTCCTCTCTTCTCCTCTTCCCTCCTCTCCTCCCTTCTCCTTTCCCTTTCTTTTTTCCTTCCTTTTTTCTTTCCCTTCTTTCCTTCCTTCCTTCTTTCTTCCTTCCTCCCTTCCTCCCTCCTTCCTTCCTTCTCTTTTTCCTTCACTCTTTCCTTCCTTCCTTCCTTTCTTTTTCCTTTCTTTCTTTCTTTCTTTCTTTCTTTCTTTCTTTCTTTCTTTCTTTCTTTCTTTCTTTCTCTCTTTCTTTCTTTCTTTCCTCCTTATTTTCTTTAAGGTATAAACAATACAACAGTGTCCTGCAAGATTTGGGGTGTATGGCTGGCATTCAGACTCAGTAATGAAGCTAGCTAGTATGACTAGAGCTTCATGTCCTGTGGAGCATGGTTTCCAGGCACACGATCTGCATAGCAAGGATTGGGATGTGGAATTGGATGGAAGGGGCAGGAAATGCATGAGCATTTTCCTTTTCTAATAGTCCCGGGTTGGGTGTGAACCTGACCCAGAGCAGCTGGCTGTGGCTTCTACCTTGGTGCCAGGGATCCCTGCAGGACACAGCCGCTTCCTGAGGCACAGGCAGCCTCACAGAACTGCGGGTTCATCCTGGAAACCAGCCCCGTCCTTTCCTTCCCAGAGTACCCGTCCCAATATGAAGTTCAATCTATACATACGTACGATAATTCTGCTCATCCTTCAACTATGTTGTTTATGTTAAACATCTACAATCACTCAGCTGTGGAGTGAGAATAATGTTTTATTCAAATGTCACCCTACAAAATTATTTAGATTTCCCCTCCATCGATTAATCCTCAATATTTATCAACTCATCTGCTGTGCTAAGCACTGGAAACCCACAAGCACAAAATCACCATGATTCTCAGCCTGCTGAAGTTCATTCCAGCCTGAATCACAGGCATCCAAACCAGTGCTGAGAAAGGGGAGGCAGGAGGAGAAGGAGGTGCAAGGACCCCAGAGCCAATAAGGGCTCCATGGAAGCTGGACTGAGGCAGAAAGGTGACAGCCATAGACTTTCCGGAAGGACCAGTTCATCAAAGGCCTCGCGAGCTCTCTGGAGAATGAGAATCCCAAGTAGAACAAATCAGATGAGTAAAAGCCCCAGTGAGACACAAGAGCAAGCTTGGTGGGTGAGGACCATTTTTGGAGCAATACAGGATAATTGAAGCATGCTGTTGGAGGAGGTAGGATGGAGAGAGAGAGAGAGAGAGAGAGAGAGAGAGAGGAGATGAGGGGGTGGGGCTGAGTGTGAGGGGGCGGGGCCAAGCTTCTGTCTGGACAGCAAGGACTGCAGTGGACGCGGGCATCATGAAGGGAAGGGACACCACTGTGACCACAGGATGGGAGGGCACTGGACAGGCAAGACAGAAGGCAGAGGACCTGTTGGGGCGCTGGAACTGTCCACATGCAAGGCTGTGGGATCCTGGTCTCAGTGGATGTCCCCACAGAGGGGCCTTCGCCGAGCCTCCAGCCTGCAGTGGGGTTACCTTCTGTAACCGTGCAGCCCTGATGCAGTCACTTGTGTCTGGAAGGAATCCTGTCGGATATGCAAGCAGCTCTAATAACCCCAGCACCTAGAACACCAGGTGCTACAGAAAGGGCTCAGTGGATGTGTGTGGATGGAAGAAGGAGGAGCAGGGAAATGGGGGAGAGAGTGGGTGGACACATCTGTGGGGTGTCGGGCAAGGGGAATGGACAGGCCTTGGTGATTGCTGGCATATGAGGGACAGGACTGGGAATCACCCCCGTTGCCTGGCTCGAGTAGCCCCATGAATAATTGTGTTGTTTATGGAAGGGAAACAGTACACCAGATTCAATTCCAACACTGAACTACACTTACAAGCTACCTTACCAAAAAAAGGAACAAGCCAAAAAAAAAAAAAAAAAAGAGCCAACCAATAGCAAACAAAAAAAATAAGCCTAACAGAAACATGATGGCCCATTTTCTTTACTCGTTTAACTTTACATGATTTTTTTCTTTCCTAGTTCTTTTATTTTAGTAGACAAAGCATCCTTAAATTCTCAGTATGCCATAAGTCTATGTACTAATGTAGTGACTTTATTCTACCCCAAAATCACATGTTTTCCTATGAATTATTTCATTTTACATTTATAAAAGCATTTGAGAATCTAGAAAGAAATGCTGGGGCAATGGGAATATGGTAGAAATCATTTTGCTTTAGTAATTTTATCCAACTGCTATTTTCTTGGATCAAAATGGAAGATTGAAGGCAGTGTAGGAAATCTTTCCCGTTGGTATTGCTGAACTGTCTCAATGGTATTTTCCCAAATTGAAGGCTTTGGGTAAAAAGCTTCTTACACATCTCCATTATCCTCTAAATCATAGCTCCTGTAGTTGGTAGAAGAAATGGAACATTCCTCCACATGAAATCTTGGTTCATGAGTAGCAGCCTCAAAGCATGATGTAAGCTTTATTCTTCCATGGCTGGGCCCAGATGAAGAAAAGAAAGAAACTGCAAGTCCTGAAGATTTTATTGTACATTTTACATTCCCAAGGCTAGATGTTTGCCTGAGTTCCTGTGAGCATAATAATCCAGGATGTGTTAAGTTCATATGTAATACTCAAAGTGTTGGCTCTCAAATGAATTCTGATTTAATTAAGCTTCTCTAATTGTCTGTTCTTTCTCCCCTCCTCATCTCCTCTCTGTCTGCAGGTGGTACAGAATGGTGTTCCTTTCCTCATCAAGCATTTGAAGGATGCAGCCCACAATGATGCCATTCTGAACATTCTTATAGAGATAGCCAGTTATGAGCCGCTGGCTTTGACCAGTTTCCTTCCAATGCTGAAAGAGACCAGTGAGAAATTCCCCTACCTCATCGGACAAACGGCCAGGATCTACGGAGCTGTTGGGCGTGTGGATGAAGTGAGTTTGGCTTTTTCCTCTGTTTTCCTGAGTTCCTTAGGCACAGTGGCCTGCCAGAGCTCTAGAGTCCCCAAATTTCTTCTAAAACCTCTTTAGACCTTTTCGTGGCATCTGCCTCAAGGGATTGGAAGTGTGGAGGAGAAAAAGGAAGAGGGAGGGTTAAGATGAGGAGCCCCTAAGACTGATTCAAGACCACTTTAGAATAGTAACAACCCATAAACGGCTTCATCTCCTTTCTGGATGGAGCTCTACTTAGCCGCATGTGAGCACCGAGTTTCCTCTCAGAGGTGTGGACTCATGAGAGCCCGTAGCTTTCATGTCAGTAGGAGCCTGGGCTCTGTATGTTCTGAGCTCTCTGGATCATGTGACTCAGGACAGTGAAGTAAATGTTTGTGGATGTCAAAGTTCCAGCCTAAATATTTGCATAATGGAATCGTTCAGCAAGAACAGCAGGATTCTGTCAGAGCCTTAGGGATTAAGCATGTAAGAAAGCTTCTGGGAATTTGAATATGTACATACACACATACACACACACACACACACACACACACACACACACACACACAAATACGTTTCCTCTCTAATGACTTTTTTATGTAGGGGGTTAGGATTTTAAGTATTCTTAAACAAAAGCAAATATATAATTGACAGAAGCTTTTCATTTAGTTTACTTGTATGCAATTAGACAAGGATAACACTGCTAAGATTTTAAAAGGAAATGTCATAGATCACTAAATTCAGTCCCCTAAAGCACAATTAAAAATCAAGAAGGTTAGCTAGGTATGATAGCTCACACCTATAATTCCAGCTACTTGGGAAGCAGAGATGGGAGGATTGAGATCCTATAGTAACAAACAAGACAGACATGATACATGGCTACAATCCCAGTCCAAGAGGATCACAGTCGAATGCCAGGCCCAGGTAAAATGTAGGAGACTTTATCTGAAAAAAATAGCTAAAATCCCAGAGGGAAAAAGTGGCCAAGCATCTTCTAGCAAACATAGGCCTGGAGCCTCAAACCCTGGTACTGCCAAAAGGGTACCATGCCAGCAATGGTAGTAAATGCCTGCAATCCCACACGCAATGGGATTGAGGCAGGAGGACTGTGAGCATAAGACCAACCTGGGACACATGACAAGACCCTGTGTCAAAGAAAGACAAGCAAACCAACCAACAAAACCCAGGCAGGTGACATGACTTACCCAGACAAGGACAGCTGGAGCTAAATCACTACTATACTTCACATGCACCTTCAGACTTGGTCTGAAACCCACATCTGTGGTGCTATTTCTCTTCTTCTGACTGAGTTGTGTTCAGCCCTGTGGTTCCCAGGGTTCCACCTGATGGAAGGTCTTGTCCAGCTCCCAGAAGGAGGTGGGGAGCCCAGTTCCCACACAGCCTAAGACTGTCATGTGATATGGGTCTCAACGGCATCATGTGACGTGGGTCTCACAGGGCACAGCTGCTCAGCAGAACCCCTTTCTACCTCTGCTGTGGGGAACCCCTGCCATATGCCCTGGCTGCTTCCTGGACCTGATTCCCCTGTTGGTATCTTTATTGCCAAGGAGGCTGGTGTAAGCTAACAGCTGCCTGACTCAAACAGCTGGCATTTCAGATTTTTGCAAGGAGAAAAAAAAAAAATCAGTGTCCGTGATGTATGTATCTCCTTTTGTTGCAAACACATTGATGATTCACTGAGGTGTGTGAAAGCTCTGGGAGTGACTAAATGCCCACTGCCCACTGCAGTCTACCCACAGCAGCTGCACTGCTGTAGGCTCACCCGAACGCAGGCAAAGCTCCGAGAGCAGTGTGGTACTGACAGCATGCATGTGGCTCCCAGCCGATGCACAGCAAGGAGAGTTGGACTGACATAGCCTGAGGAGTTCAGTCCTCCCTCTGTGTTCTCAGGAGATTGGTACCAGCACCCCAGAGGGTGCCCAGATCTGCAAGTGCTTAAATACCTTGCATAAAATGGTACAGTATTTACATCAAACCTTTACCTACTTCCTATTTACTTTAAGCCCTCTCCAGATGGCTTGTGACACCTAATGCAATATGAATGCTACACTATTGACGTAGCACTGTAGAACAGGTTTGGCTGAGAGCAATGCACAAAGCCCTAAGCAACAGTGCTTTAAACAATTACAGCATCTGTTTCTCTCAAGTGTTATGTCTAGAAGGCAGTCAGTTCAGAGCTCAGGCTCTTTCTATGTAGTTGCTCTCCCAGCTACAAAAACACTCAGAACATATGGCAACCATGACAAGATGGTCCAAGTCAGCTACCCTGTCCACCCATCAGGTCAGCATCTCAACCAGCAGGATTGGGGAAGAAGAGAGTGACTCTTCTAGACAGACATGCACAATCCTTCACTTGCATCCCACTGGCTAACTAGAGCAAAGATGAATATCTAGCTGCAAGGGAGGCGGGAATGTCTCATCTCCATTCAGTTGGCCATAGCTCAGATAATCAAGAGAGATGGGCAGAAAGAATGAGGACAAGCAATACTTGCAGGTCAAATCATTTCACTGGGTCTTTCTCCCCTCAAAAGTGATGGCTTTACATGGGATGACCTCTCTTCTGGCTCTTATTTTGATTCTGTCATTCCATTTCATTTAGGATCAGTCTAATAAAATGACCTGTGCTCAGAAGTACAAAATTACTTCTCTACTCAGAAGCAATGCCCCCCTGGCCCTTATTTCTGCTTTATTTAAGTGAACATGCTCAACTATATAAAGAAAATGTTGTGAAACTATATGAAAAGGCCAAAACCCTGGGGAGGGGGAGTATGTTTCTATTCAGCCCATCTAGATTCTCTCAGATTCTCTCTAGAAACAAGAGTTTCTGAGGTATGCTGAGAGTTGGGCATAAGTGAAGTCCATTATGGGATCCTGGATATCCATGGAAGATGAAATGATAATAGAGAAAGGGGCAGGAGCTTTGTCCTAAAAACCCCACCACAGTCTCTGTGGGGACCCTGGGACGGGAGGAGGCAATATGAGACATGGTGTTCTCAGAGTGTGGGATGAGAAACGGGCCCTAGTGAGCTCAGGCCCTCTCTTCTCTCCTAAACCATCTTTGTTGAAAGCTAACTTGACTTACAGTCTGTCTCTTTGACACCTGAGTACATTTCAGTTATGTTCAGAGCTCTAAAGAATCAGCTACTTTTCCTACGACGATTTAAAAGATT
This sequence comes from Dipodomys spectabilis, assembly GCF_019054845.1. Classification (NCBI taxonomy): domain Eukaryota; kingdom Metazoa; phylum Chordata; class Mammalia; order Rodentia; family Heteromyidae; genus Dipodomys; species Dipodomys spectabilis. The sequence goes on along the minus strand of NW_024870772.1, from coordinate 48,197,279 downwards.
TTAGAAATACAAAATGATCATTTTGACTTTGGGAAACTCACTCCAATTTGTAAAATATATATGATCTGGGGCTGATTGCTACCTGCTGACTGGCTTGTAGAAACCCCCACAGTTTGGTCCTTAAGAAAATATGGGACCATCAGTCCAGAGATAGCCACAGGGCAGACTCAGCCTGGAAAGTTATTAATTGGCTTATGTCTTACCTTCTGTGCTTGCCTGAGCCTGGCATAAGAATTGCAGGTCTGGCTCCAAGAACCAGACTGGGTGTGATTGTCTTTCAAATCAAGGCCCATCTGGGTGGGCAAATGGTTTCCGACAGCTTGGTAATGGAACCAGAATTTTTTCTTCTGTTTTGCTCAGCAGAACAAAGCTGTAGTCATACATCCTTATTTTTCTCTACCCTCCCCAAAGGAGCTCAGTGACTTTCCTTGCACAAATTTAAATAGAGCCATGATTAATATAGCTGGGAGGATCTTGTGTCACTGAAGGAGATTCTATAATAACCCATAGGCCTCATCCGAGCCTGTGCTTGTATCGAAGGCTCATCTTCTGGGTGGCAAGTGCAGCAGGAAGGATCCATGGACCATGCTGGACTGGGCTACCCCACCCTTGAGATGCTCTTTTCTGCCCTGAGAAGGTCACTGTGAAGGTCACATTTAGTTCACCGTCTCTCTAGGATTTACTCTACTCCTGTGGGATGCTCTGCTGAGGCAAATTCACAAAATAAGAACTAGTACTTTATTAGACATATCCCCCAAATAGCAAAAACCCAGGAGTGCCTGTTTTCTTTCTCAAATGAGAAGGTTGCCATGGAGAGCTCTCAGCCAACAGCAGAAATAAGCTTGGTAATTGCTCGGGGTCCCTCTCACTGTCACCCCCAGAGAACTCACAGTCAGCACTGGGCGGTACCTATGCCATGTGCTGACAGCAGCACAGCGACAGTGAGCCAGTGAGCTGAGCTGTGCAGATGATTGGGGGTGGGGGTGGGCAGGGGGAAGCATCTCCCAGCCAGAAGCGTGGGGTCACGCCCTTATTTTTCTTTTCTGTGCCATGCCTTCAGTTCTGGTTTTTGCTAGTTGTTTGGACATAAGAGTCCTGCACACTTTTCTGCCTTCGAATGGTTTCAAACCGTGATTCTCAGATCTCAGATCCCTGCATAGCTAGGGTTATAGGCTTGAGCCACTGGCACCCCACTTCTGACTAGGTTTTAGCATTTTTGTTTGTTGATGTCTCCCCTCGCTGCCTGGACTCTCTCCCCTCACTGCACAAGGCCTTGGCCCACACAATAGGTTGTGGTAATCAAACTGGTCTTCTTCCTATCAAATAGGCCAACGTGGAAAAGACTCTTTAGAAGGATTTGATTTTTATTTTTTAGAGGCTATCTTGAATTTATACGATCTGTCCCTCTACCTAAGTCTCAAATGAGTGCACTGAAACTGTTTTAGGTCAACAGCTCCATCCTCATTAGGGCCTGATCTATTAGAAGTCAGAAACCAGCAAGTATCGAGTGCTCTGTTTTTGAGCTGGAAGCCAGACGTTGAGCCCACAGCCGTACAGAGTGGAAACGAGGGTTGGCAGCATCAAAGTGCTTAGCAAATGCTCTCCTCGCACAGGCAAGGATGCTGCGGGCTGCTTGTGTTTCCTCAGCTGGAGACCACTGGGCTGCACCTGTGAAGAATCAAATGGCGCGTCCCTGGCGCCAGCACTGCCGTCGCAGGCGTTAAATCCTGTGCCCTCTCCCTTGTTATTCTAACTGGCTGGAATATGCTGGCCCAGCACATGGGTGTATTTATTACATCCTCTCTGGGCTCAGAGTCATGGATGTTTTTTAAGTATAGAAGTGACCCACAGTTTTGCCCAGGTCATGTTTCTCTGACATCCGGCAGACCTACAAAATCAGTTCCATGAGGAAAAGGAAAGAAAAGACAAAGGCAACTGAAGAGCGAGTTACTGCTCTCATCCTGCTGCTGGGAAAACATCCTGGCAACTGGGGTTGGGGGAAATGGTTCACACGTTTAACTTGCAAATCGAGAACCTGGGGAAGAGCCCACCAGTGATGTGGGACCATAGATCCCCACGAATAAAGAGTTTAGTGAAAACTTGGGTAGACTCAATGACGTTAGGATTCATTTTTCTCAAACTGATGGGTGCCAGTTGGCTGCTAGTTAATACCACAAAATTGTCATTGACTGAGAAAGATTTTCTTTTTCTTTACAGTGAAAATAATTTTGGTTTCCTCTTAGTGCTGAGAATCAAACCCAAGTCTTTGTGTATGCTAAGGACTCACTGTTCCGCTGAGCTATACACCCCTAGTCTTTGAAAATAACAACACTTTATACTATAAAAAAAAAAAAGGTTCTACGCTAACTGAAGACTAAGCCAGTTGCTAGTGGCTCACGCCTATAATCTTAGCTACTCAGGAGACTGAGCTCTGAGGATTGTGTTCAAAGCCAGCCCAGGCAGGGAAGTCCGAGAGACTCTTACCTCCAATAAAGTACACAGAAAAAGCCAGAAGTAGCACTGTGGTTCAAGTGGTGGAGTGCTAGCCTTGAGCAAAAGAATCTCAGGGACAGCACCCAGACCCTGAGTTCAAGCCCCAGGACTAGCACCAAAATAATTAATAACAATAATACAAAGGCCAAATTTCCAAGTGGAAGGGAAAAACAAAACAATTTCAAATATACATAAATATACTTCCAAATAAAAATGTTGCTATCCCATCTCTCAAGGAGTTAGGGCTGGATTGCTGATTGATTCTTTCTAGATACACATTCAGTGGGCGTAATCACAATAGAGAGAGGAGAAAAACATAGCCACGGACCTAAAGATATGCACAGCAAATGGGAGCAGGGGAAGCAAGGGAGACGTACAGGCTAGACAGATTTAGTTTGATGCTGGCTGTTTATGAATCTTGGGATGAATGGAGAAAGTAGGAAGTGCCTCTTGTGCGTGGGGAGTAGAGGTGGGAGTAGGAAGGGTATCATAACTGTGGCTTGTAGGCTAGGTATGTGTAGGGGCAGAGGAGAGGGTCCCAGGGGAACCACACCCCAGCATCCACTGGGAAAAGGCACTGACTCTTCTGGAAACCCTGAAGTTTCTACTGCTGGGAGTGGAAGGTGAAAATGGAAGGGAGGACAAGATGGGCTGGCCAGCGGACTGGGGCTGCATGCCCGCACTGAGGAGTGCATTAGCAGGCAGCTTTCCCCTTCTCTAACTTTGCCCAGGTGATCTGGGGAGAGCATTTTGTTTCCCTCGGTGGTGTAGACACACAAGTGTAATCTTACACTGCAGAGTGTCAAGAGCCGCATCAGTAAAAGGATGGACAGTGCCGTCAGTAGTGGAGAGTGCTGTGCATGAAGTGACGTGCTGTCATGGTTATCCAAAATGTCCAGTGACAGTCAGCTGTGCGCCTTCCAACTGACTCAGTCTACTGAGAGCCTCAGAACTCCCTGTAGGCTGGGAAAGCTTGGCAGCTCTCACGGTGCTAGGACACTGGGCCACGATGCTAGGCCACTGACACATGGTGCCAGGACACTGATACCCGATGCTAGAACACTTACACATGGTGCTACACATTGACACACGATGCCAGGACAGTGGCACATGGTGCTAGAACACTGACACAGGATGCTAGGACAGTGGCACATGGTGCTAGAACACTGACACAGGATGCTAGGACAGTGGCACATGGTGCTAGAACACTGACACAGGATGCTAGGACAGTGGCACATGGTGCTAAAACACTGACACAGGATGTTAGGACACTGGCACATGATGCCAGGACACTGACACAGGATGCTAGGACACTGACACACAATGCTAGGACACTGACACAGGATGCTAGGACACTGACACAGGATGCCAGGACACTGACACAGGATGCTAGGACACTGACACAGGATGCTAGGACACTGACACATAGTGCTAGACATTGACATACAGTGTTAGGACACTGACACTCAGTGCTAGGACACTGATACACTGTGCTAGGACACTGACACAGGATGTTAGGACACTGACACATGATGCAGGACACTGACACAACATGTTAGGACGCTGACACACGATGCCAGGACACTGACACACCATGCTTGGTCTAAGACACTAACACACCATGCTAGGACACTGACACAGGATGTTAGGACACTGACACACAATGCCAGGACACTGACACAGGATGCTAGGACACTGACACACAATGCTAGGACACTGACACAGGATGCTAGGACACTGACACAGGATGCCAGGACACTGACACAGGATGCTAGGACACTGACACAGGATGCTAGGACACTGACACATAGTGCTAGACATTGACATACAGTGTTAGGACACTGACACTCAGTGCTAGGACACTGATACACTGTGCTAGGACACTGACACAGGATGCTAGGACACTGACACATGATGCAGGACACTGACACAACATGTTAGGACGCTGACACACGATGCCAGGACACTGACACACCATGCTTGGTCTAAGACACTAATACACCATGCTAGGACACTGACACAGGATGTTAGGACACTGACACACAATGCCAGGACACTGACACAGGATGTTAGGACACTGACACACAATGCCAGGACACTGACACAGGATGTTAGGACACTGACACACGATGCCAGGACACTGACACAGGATGTTAGGACACTGACACACAATGCCAGGACACTGACACACCATGCTTGGACACTGACACTTGGTGTTAGAACACTGACACATGGTGCTAGGAAACTGACACACAATGCTAGAACACTGACACACAGTACTAGGACACTGACACATGATGCTAGACACTGACACACTATGCTAGGACACTGACAGTGCTAGACACTGACACAGGATGCAAGGACACTGACACATGGTGCTAGACACTGACACACGATGCCAGGACACTGACACACCATACTTGGTCTAAGACACTAACACACCATGCTAGGACACTGACAGTGCTAGACACTGACACAGGATGCAAGGACACTGACACATGGTGCTAGACACTGACATACGATGCCAGGACACAGCCATATAATGCTAGGACACTGACACAGGATGCTAGAACACTAACACATGGTACTAGACTGCCACACGATGCTGGGACATTGACACATGGTGCTAGACACTGACACACGATGCTAGGACACTGACACAGAATGCCAGGACACTGACACATAATGCTAGGACACTGACACTTGGTGCTAGGACACTGACACAGGATGCTAGGACACTATCCCACAATGCGGGCTCCTTCTCACAGGGGGTGTCTCAGATTAGGTCCCATCCAAGTAACATAACAGAGGCACACAGACACTGCCAAGTGTAGTGCAGAGAGAGCTGGTGGCAGGAGCAGCTGGTTGTGAGGAAGGTGGGGTCTGCAGAGAAACTGGATTGTGTCATAGCTACTGGGTGTCAGGATCTGCTTCCTGAAGGCAGCCTCAGTCCTGAGAACAGCAACTTGGCATCACCCACCATGTCAGCAGAGTCTGCAACTCAAGTTCCCTAGGGTGCATGCCCCAGGTGCCTGGCCTGGCCCACGGGTGTGCATACATGCACGGCGTGCTCACACTCACATACCACTGGAGCTTGCTTTGGGAGACGTGTTCATTTTCACGTGAAGAATCAATGAACACAGCCCAACCTGCACACTTGTGGAAACGCCACAGGAAAACCCACCGGTGGTTATCATAACAAAACAGTATTTTTGGCTGGGGCAGGATAAACCATACTTAGGAATACACAAGTTTAGGGATATTGCTCACACGTTCTCTATGTGGGCACTGTAGGAGCAAAGAGAAATAAGATGCTACCTTTTGAGAGGCTGTTGGCTTCTTTTTTTGTTTGTTTGTCAGTTGTGGGGCTTGAACTCAAGGCCTGAGTGCTGACCCTGGCCCTCTCTGTGCTTAAGGCTAGCGCTCTACCAATTGAGCCACAGTGCCACAGTGCCACTTCCATTTGAGGGGTTAATTAGAGATAAGAGTCTCACAGGGGGACTTTTCTGCCCTGGCTGGCTTTGAACCAGATCTCAGCTTACAGGTTACAGATCTCAGATCTCAGGTTTGCTCGGGTTTGTGACGCTTCCTGTGCATGGCTGTTGGGGTTCTCTCCCCACCCCCGCTTCTATGATGGTTTCACACAGAATGTCAGGGGAAACATAGAAGCCCATTCCTCTTGCTCAAGTTTCATATGGAATTGTTTAAAATCTTACTTGGCTAATCAAATTCCCAGAGATCCCTTCAGGCTGGGACAGACAAATGTCACCATCCTCGAGGCCTTATTACAACTCACTGCCAGAACAGAGGATGAGAACACCTGAAGGCAGAAACACTTTCTAACTATAATTCTATTGCTACTATTAAAGTGTTGGACAGAGGAGTTGCCATTTGGTAAATCAGGTAATGAGTACATTGCCTTTTGGACAATGTCACCCCTTCCTTCACTTTTCCCCAAGTTCCTTCTTCCTGTCCATGCCCACGGGTGGCGTACTTCATTTTCCACATGGTATTTATTGGACATTTGTTCATCCACCCTCCCTCCATTTCTGAGAGCAGATACGTTTTCTGAAGAGCTATGAATGCTTTTTGGACTGGTATATGTCAGCCTTCATTGTCTGCTTATCACAAATGTAAGCCTTGATTTATTTTGTGGGGATTGGTGGTGGTTCATAAGGTCTGGACTAACGCTCTATAGGGAAGACCCTTAGCGGGTACCAGTGACTTACACCGCCATTCTAACTGCTTAAGACAGTCAGGAGGATTGCAGTTTAAGGCTAGCCTGGGCATATACACAGATGTCTCTTCACCCAACAGCTGAGGATTGTGGCATGCTGCTTCTATCCCAGCTCTGAGAAGAAGCCTACAATACCCAGATGTGGTCCAGCTGTGCACCAGGCAGGAAGCAAGACCTCAAAAAACAGCCATGATGTTAGGCATCGGTCCCATTAACAGCAATTTCCTTCCTCCCTCTCTCCCTCCCTCCCTCCCTTCCTCCCTCCCTTCCTTCCTTCCTTTCCTCCTCCCTTCCCTCCTCTCTCCTTTACCTCCCTCCACTCCTTCCCTTCCTTCCTCTCTCCCTCCTTCCCTCCATTCTCTTCCTCCCTCTCTCCCTCCCATTCTCCCTCCCTTCCCTCCTTCCCTTCCCTTCCTCCCTCCTTCCCATTTTCCCTCACTCCTTCCCTTTTTCCCTCACTCCTTCCCTTTTTCCCTCCCTTCCCTCTCTTCCTTCCTTCCTCCCTCCCTCCCTCCCTTCCTTCTTTCCTTCTTCCCTCCTTCTTCCTTCCCTCCTTCCCTCCTTCCCTCCCTCCTTCCATTCCTCCCTCCCTTTTTCCTTCCTTCCTCCCTCCCTCCTTCTTCCTTCCCTTCCTCCCTCTCTCCCTCTTTTCTTCCTTTCTGTCACTTCTCTCTTCCCTAAAGCAGTTAAGGCAGATCACAGTGAAAATCCAGTTTCTATTAGAGTAAATTTTGTCATTTTGCTCCTTTCTCTAATGAGCAGTAATGAGCACATGCTTTTTGCCCACTTCTTCCCTTATTCCAGAAGCAATTCTCTTTCTCTCCCTGTCTCTTTCTTTGTTTCTCCTCAAACCAACCAGCTCTGGCCCCGCATACCTAGCCAGGGGCCTGTGGTTACTTTTCTCTCGGCTCAATAATTATACCACATTTGTTAAACAGATACTGTCTAATCACCACCAGGCTGCTGCTTCAAGTTCTCAAGATATTTTTCAATACTGAGTTCCCTACGTTCTTTCAAGAAGTTTGCTTAGTTAAAGCAAAGGGAATAGTGGAACCTTTGTTCTGGGTAATCAGTGAGAGGTCATTTGCATGAAGGGGTGGGAGATTCCGGCTCAGAATAATCCAGTCTGGGACCCTTGAGCCGACACAAAAGGTTTACCTTTAAGAGGCTCCGTTCCCAAGCCCTGGGTGAGTAGAAAGAAAATCTGAACTACACCACCTCTAAACCTTTTACCACCCACAAAACAGCACTGCATTCAAGGCTCAAACTAGACTGCTACAAGCTTTAAAATCTATTTGGGGATCCATGCAAGGCACAAATGCTGGAAAATAAACTCTTAGCACAAAGGAAGGGACTCAGGTATTGAAATGTAAATACGGCCACACTGAATAAATGCTCTGTGGGGTAAATTTAAAATGGGAAAATTTGATTTGATAGTAGTTCATGTCCAGCAGTTTTGCACCTTAAGAAGTAAGAAATGAAAACTGACTTGTGGAATTTAAAATCCTTTGTACAACTACTTCATACGTATTTTTAAAGGAACCTGAAAAAAAAAGGAAAGAAGAAATTAACCAAAATGAAGTGAAAACATGATGTTGCCTCAAAGAGCATGAAGTTAAATTAATACATGAAGTCAACATTAAGTTACTAAGTTTATTAAATTCTCAAGTTAATAACTCACTATTAACATATTGACTGAGGAACTGAACACAGTAAGCCAGCTTCTACATACTTCCATTTCATCCAAACTTTTTTTCGAGTAAGATATATAGTAAGAATCAGATTTAAGTAAGTCTGTGTCATATTGCTTAATAAGGAAAAAAATAACACCTCACTGGATTTCCTACACTAGTGGGATTTCTTTAGTATTCTGTGCCATGTACATTGCGCTGAATTGACTCCAATTCAGCCTTACTTTTTATCCTGTTACAAAATCCGAGTTTCATACAAAACAAAGGGTACATCTGTTCTCATCAGCTGTTTCTTAACTTTTATTACTGGAACTTATTTTTTAAAATTGTTTTGTGCAGACAGCGTTTTTCACTAGGCATGATTTATTACCCTGCCACGTGCCCCAGAGACTTCTTTCCTGACGCCCTCAAACTGAGTCAAAATAATAAAGGGAGTAAAGACTTCCTTCCCCATCTGACTGAGTGATCAATTAGGGTATGGAAGCATGTCTGTGCTTAAAGTCAATTTTATCAATCATCGGGTAGAAAATATGTTCAATTATCCCAGGATAATATAGAAAACAATTGAAGTGTGATTGAAGATTGTCACTTGGAATGCTATCTTAAAAAATCAACCAGGGGCCAGTGGCTCACGCCTGTGATCCTAGTTACTCAGGAGGATGAGACCTGAGGATCTTTCCTGCCAGCTCAGGCAGGAAAGCCAGTGAGACTCTTACCTCCAATTAACCACCAGAAAACCGGAAGTGGCGCTGTGGCTAAAAGTCATAGAGGGGGCTGGGAATGTGGCTCAGTGGTAGAGCGCTTGCCTTGCATGCCTGAGGCCCTGGGTTCGATTCCTCAGCACCACATAAGCAAAAAGAAAAAAGCCAGAAGTGGCGCTGTAGCTCAAGTGGTAGAGCGCTAGCCTTGAGCTGAAGAGCTGAGGGACAGCGCCCAGGCCCAGAGTTCAGGCTCCACGACCGGACCCAGAAAAAAAAATTAAAAAAAAAAAAGTGGTAGAGTGCTAGCCTTGAGCAGAAAAGCTCATAGATAGTGCCCAGGCCCTGAGTTCAAACTCAGGGAAAAAAAACAAAAAAAAGCTCAAAATTAGGTGACTTGTACCTAAAATAGATACTGGTAAAGTTTGTGTCTGTTTGGATTACCTTAGCACATAAAACAGGATTCCAGGCAGTTCACACTCTGTGTGTTCTGTCCAACCCTTGAATATGATAAACTAACATTTGAGACATCTTTCTTTACAAGCTTTGCACATTTTATGCTGGCATTTTAAGACCAGAAGAGTCTTATTCTTGTTTGCAAGGTATATTTTTTCAAGAACTAAATCTATTGATTAAAGTGTATGGATCCCAGGGCTGCTGGACCTTACTGGCTTGTGTACTTCAATAGCAGCAAGATTTTGCAGAATTGACTTAGTTTGATGAAACAGTAGAGATGATTTTATGAAATCTCCATCCTGAGTACATATGTTGTAATATTCTGAGGCTAAATAGAGTGCACAATACCTTTTTTCCTCATTTTTTTTCTGTGCTAGTACTGGGCTTGAAGTAAGGACCTTGCAATCTTTCTTGATGTTTTCCACTCCAGGCTGGTGCTCTACCACTTGAGCTACACCTCTACTTGTGACTTTCTTTTTGGTGGGGGGGGTCCGGTAGTGGGGCCTGAACTCTGGGCCTGGGTGCTGTCCCTCAGCTCTTCAGCTCAAGGCTAGCACTCTACCATTTGAGCCACAGCACCACTTCAGGCTTTTTTTTTTCTGCTTATGTGGTACTGAGGAATCGAACCCAGGGCCTCAAGCATGCAAGGTGAGTGCTCTACCACTGAGCCACCTTCCCAGACCTACTTGTGACTTTTTGATGGAGATAAATTTCGAATGGCTTTTTCTGCATAAGCTGGCTTTTTAACTGTGATTATCAGATCTTAACCTCCTGAGTAGTTAGGATTACAACGTGAGCCACGAGTGCATTGCTTGGCCCAGGACTTCTGAAATACAGTGTTGCCTTAAGGAAAAAAAAAAAAAAAAAAATATATATATATATATATATATATGTATGTATATATATTTGTGACTTTGACCTAGTAGCTCAACTAGCTATTTCCTTCACAGAATAGTTTTTACTTGGAAGAATGTTCGATAGATAGCCAACAATTATTGAGTCTGGATATTTGGTAGATATTATCTGTTAAAGATATGAAGTGAGCCTTTACTTCAGCCAAAACCACTAACATGACCTCCCTCTTCCTTCAGGATCCATGAGGTTTGATTCCAGGACCCCCAGGGCTGACAGAACCCAGATGCCCCATTCTCTTGTATAAAATGACATAGTATTTACATGTCACCAGCATACATTAAGTCATTGTCTACCTTAAATCACTTCTAGATGATTTTTAGCTCCTTACATGCCAGGTTGTCCTGTAAGAAGCAGTGCGCTGTATTGTTTGGGGAACACTGTTGGGAACCAGATCTGACTGTGGGCTGTACAGATGGGCCGTGTTTGCTCTGCACCTTTGTGATCTGCTGTTTGCTGAGCCCACAGATTTGGAAGGTGGCTACAGCACACCAGGTGCATAGCACAGAGAAAACGTGAGAGGGGAAATGAAAATGTGAGTTTGGGACCATCTGTGCCCACCAGTCTAAAAGCGGCTTACCAGTGCTTATCCGAGGACTGGCACCATTAATAAACTTGTGGTGTGGGGTTAATCTAATGAAGCTCAGGCTTTGGAAGTCCAGCCTAACAGTGAGCAAGTATTTTCCCAGATGACTAACGTCATGCACAGAACAAAATGGAGCCATAGACATGAACGGAGCTTGGTCCAAAATGCTAATAATTCATGTTTCACATTGCAACCAGGTTCTAAGAAACTATTACCTATTGAGTTTTGGTGCAGCATCCAAGAATATATACACATCTGTTTGGATAATAGGCCTTCTTTCCCCAGCTTAAGGCCAGATTTAAACCCACATACAGAAGCAGATATGAGAATCCAGCTGGTGTCCATTCTGGTAGCTACAAAAGAGATTTGCACAAATGAATAAAGAGACCACTCTCCTTGCCCCATAGTTGTTTTGGAAAATATGAATTTTTTTAAGCTGGGAATGTGGGCACATGCTTCTTTGTCTTCTAAGAGTGTGCTGATTCTTTTGAATCTCTCAGTTTTAATTTCCAATGTGGTAAATGCCCGTAGATAGACAAAATGTCTGCAGGGCTCTGAGGAAGGAAGAGGGCTGGGAGCGTGACTCAGTGGTGGGGTGCCTGATCTCACTACAGCCAAAATAAATCAATAGAAGTTAAGCGAGGAAGGGGGCCTAAAGCCAAAAGGTTAAAGAACAGCCCATCTATTTGTTACTTCCAGAGTGTACACGATGTTTGTGTAATAAACCAAACCCAAGTCAGCAAGGAGAACTAGGCCTGTGCAGGCCCAAGCCATGGGGAAAAAGGGGCTGGCTTGTTGGTGGGCGGGCCTGGGTTTGTGAGGGAGAGGCACAGGGAGAGAAGGGACAGTCTCAGGAGGGGGTGCACATGTTGCTTGGAGCAAAGGGGACCTTTCTACCCGTGCCTCAGTTTCCTCCTGACAAATGGCAGCAGTCCATGCTTCTCCAAGAACTGCATGAGTGAACACTGAAAGCTTGGTGCTTAGATTGCTCTGGGTGGCTCTGCTGTTGTGGTTGTAATAATAATAACAATAACAATAATAACAGTAACAACAGCTTGGTGTCAGGTTCGCTATGAAGGCATGCAGCAGGGCCTCAGGTGGGGTGTCTGATGGTAGAACACAGCCTCCAGCTCCCAGAGACAAAATACCTTGGGGCTGAGGAAGAAATGAGAACCTCCTCGCCCCATTCTTGCACTAGCATTGCACTCTGTGCTCCAGAAGCTCCAGCTGTTACCCCACGAGGCTCCTAGGTGCACCCAGGGACTGAGAACAGGCCGTGCCAGGGTGGCCCAGATTCCTGTGTCAGCACCAGAAAAGTCTCCATTTTTCTTCTTCCTCAACTGTGATTAATCTTCCTTTCAGCTCAGTGAAGTTGCCAAAAGATCATCCAGAATTATGTCGATGTCAGCAAATACCCATGCAGCCAGCCCACCTTTACGAGGACAGATGCTTCCAAGAAAGGCCTTGCCAGTTTTCATAGTGAGAGTTACTTAGGTTTTGTTTTTTTTTTCAGTGCAGGGCCTCACACATCTCTAGTCCAGGAACAGTTCCTAATAGGGGAACAGGAAACTTTCTAGAAAAGTAAATGACATGACTGTGGCTTGACTTAAAAAAAAAAAAATTATATATATATATATATATATATATATGTGCGTGCGTGCGTGTGTGTGCGTGTGTGTGTGTGTGTGTGTGTGTATAGAGAGAGAGAGAGAGATGTTGTTATTGTAAAGGCGATGTACAGAGGGGTTACAGTTACACAAGTCAGGTAAAGAGCACATTTCTCTCTCCCAGTTTTCTTTCCTGTCCCCACCCACAAGTTGTCTAGTTCATTTTCAACAGTGTGTAGTGAGCACCACTGCAGCATTTGTTCACCCTCTGTCCTCCATTTCTGTGCCCTTTAATTGCTTTACCAAAGACATACAAATGAACATACAGGACAAAAAGGAAAGAAAAACAGCAATAAATAAATAAATAAATAGGGAAAAAACTATTTCCGGGAGTCCATTTCAATAAGTATTATTCTGTATGATCAGATGCACATGGGATTGTGCCTTTCTGTTCCTTCCCTAAGAGTGTCCCCCTTTGGTCTCATTGTGTGTGACTGGCCTGGCTTTTTTTTTGGGGGGGAGGTCTGGTTGTGGGGCCTGAACTCTGGGCCTGGGCGCTGTCCCTCAGCTCTTCACTTGAGCTACAGCACCACTTCTGGCTTTTTTTTTTCTTTTTGCTTATGTGGTGCTGAGGAATTGAACCCAGGGCCTCAGGCATGCAAAGCAAGCGCTCTACCACTAAGCCACCTTCCCAGCCCTGGCCTGGCTTTTTTAAATGTTGGAGCTAAGTGTCATATCTCATGCCCGTAATCCTAGCTACTCAAGAGGCTGAGATCAGGAGGACTGAAACTTGAGATTAGCCTCTGACCAAAAACGTTAGTATAAATAGAGGAATTTCAGTTTAGGCTGGGCCATGATCCTCAGATCTCAGTTTCCTAACTAGCTAGGATTACAGGTTCAAGCCACTGCTACCTTGCTTGGTTTTTTGTTTGTTTGGTTGGTTGGTTTGGTTTGGTTTTTTTGTCATGGGGCTTGAACTCTGGGCCTGGGCGCTGTCCCTCAGCTCTTCAGTTCAAGGTTAGCACTCTACCACTGGAGCCACGGCTCCACTTCCGGTTTTCTGGTGGTTCATTGGACATAAGAATCTCACAGACTTTCCTTCCTCAGGCTGGCTCTGAACCTTGATCTTCAGATCTTAGCTTCCTGAGTAGCTAGGGTTACAGGTGTGATCCACCAGCGCCCTGCCTGTGTGGCTTTTACACAGTTTCTAAAAACCACGAACTAAAGACTAGGAAACTCCACTGCTAGAATTTTCTTTGTAGTAAGTACAGAAATCCTTTGCGACCACATACTTCATTTGTAGGGTCATGTTTTGGCATGTCAGTTTTGCTTGACTCAATTAATTGGGGCGCATGCACACGTGCGAGCAAGCACACACACACACACACACACACACACACACACACACACACACACACAGAGGAGAATGCTTAGTTCTTTGCCAGGCCCCAGTAACTGAGCACTGAGGAGGCCTCTCTGGGAGTCTTGGCTGGCATCTTAACTGTTAGAGAAGTCTAAAGTAAACGGGGCTCCTTCAAGGCAAGCACGCCCCTCTGGTTGGCCTGTGCCATCCAGAGTCTGGTACAGGCATACCATATCTGTTGGGTGATTGAGTGAAAGCATAGGCAAGCCAACACACATGACCCCGGAAGTGTTTACAGGTGTTGATCATTTAAATCTAACTTCCACATATGAGAGAAAACATGCAAACAGTGTAACAAAATAGCAGGAAACTGAACCATGTTTTGTCCGGGTGGGAGGAGGAGACGAAGGGAGAGGAGAAGGGAGAAGAATGCAGTCATAATATTCAGTGTACACATGTGAGCAGGGAACCAGGAAATGGGGTGGCGGGGTCAGGAGAGGTGGGGGGAACCATGGACGGGGTGATACACTGATCAAGAAGCCTTGTACTCATAATCTGACATGTTGAGCTGGAACCCCTTGGTACAACTACTTAAAGATAATATGTTTTAAACTCTGCCCCTTGCGGTGCGGTCAGGAGCGAGCACGGAGCTGCCTGCCGCCCCTGGTGAGCCAGCTGGCCAGCGCTGAGCACTCATCCCACCACCTCCTCCTGCTGGAGATCAAAAGCATCACCGATGCCTTCTCCTCCATCCTCGGCCCCCACAGCAGAGACATCTTTCGCATGAGCAACAGCTTCGCCACCATCGCCAGGCTCCTTTCGCGACAACTGGGAGCTGCCAAGGCGGAAGGCAGCAGGTGAGCAGAGACCTGCTGGGCCCCAGGCCCATGCCAGGGAGGGGCTGGGCACATGCAGACCGACCCCTGGCAGCAGACTCCTCTTCCCACGGGCTGGGGCGCCCCAAGGAAGGCCAAGCCCACATCCAAGCAGAGAGAAACTTCTAGATCAGCTGGGTCATATGCCAGAACTTTGCTACCTACTCAATAAAAGATGTGCAGGATACAGTAAAGTAGTAAGAGTGTAGTGCAATAGTCATGCTGTTCAATACTTCTTTATTTCTTCAGCAAGCATTTGATAAGTACTTATTATGCACCAGGTACACAATACGTGAAGAGACTGAACATATTCTCGCCTTTGCTTGTTAATAAAGGAGATAAATAGTTAAATAATTAGAAAAATCTAACTTGACAGTAGTGGAAAGTTGTTGATGAAATGGCTTCAAAGAACTTCAGGCATGCTGAATGGAAGCCTCTTCCTCTGTCTGAAAGGGAGCTGAGATCAGACAAGACTTGGAGGAGGAGATGTTTAGAACTGAACACAGACTGCATGTGCAGAAGCAGGTTTGTTTAAGACCTGTGTCACCGTGAGTGGCTCGGGTGTAGGTTATGAGAAGGACAGCCACTGAAGACACTGCTTTTATCCTGTAGGCTATGCCATGTCTTCCTGAGCTCCTAAGCGTGGAGCTTAGGAGCCCATTGCTCTGGCCTCTGGCCTCCTTGCGTAAACTGTCTTGAGAATCAGCTAGGAGTCAGGGGAGATGGGGAGGGACAGGACGGTGTCCACATGTGTGAGTTGTGAGGAGGTGGTGGGTGAACCAGCAGTAGTCTGGCTGTGCCAAAACCAGGGTACCTGGAGTTGATGCAGTGCACAAGACTGACCTGGCAGTAGCTGGAGCTTTGGAAAAACAAGGGAGACCTTGCAAAAGAGAGGGAGGGAGGGAATGAGGGGTGAAAAGGAAAGAAGGAAGGAAGGGAAAGGAACGGCAGAAGAAAGGAAAGGAGGAAGGGAAGGAGGGAAGAAGAGAAGAAAAGAGAGGAAGGAAGGAGAAGGGAAGGAGAAGGAAGGAACTAAAAACAGAAAGCAAGGAAGGAAGGGGAAGAGAGGTGGAAAAGAAGGAAGGAACTGAAATGTGGCGTGCAGGGCCGTGGGGCTGTGGCTGGGTGACAGGTTGTGCCTGTGTAAGCCCCACCCCCCCCCAGTAATTCCACCCCCAGCACCACACAATAAAGGTCACCCCTCACCCCGCCACCTCCGCCTCACTATATCCATTCAAAACACTTCTCAGCCTGCACCCCCTCTCCCTGTCAGTCTCCATCTAATGGATGCTAATCAAGGGGCAGGAGCCTCCAAGCCATTGTACGGCTGCTCAACCCCCTTGGTGGGTTGCTAGGGTTTCTCTTCCATCATCCCCCCCCCACCTCCATGACTGTCACAGAGACCATTGAGTCCCAGTCATTTCCATCTGTACCCCCAAGATAGAAAGGTCTATACTTTTGTCTACAGCACACAGCAAAACCTGATCCTTACAATTAAAGAGGGAAAGAATAAGCGACGAGATGTAGAAGGGAATTAAAGATGATAAAATACAAAACAAGATGTCATCTCATTTACAAATGTGACACTAGCTCAGCAGGCCAGATTTTTAGACCTGAGGCCAAAACTATTCGAGTGTTCAAAGAAAGCCCATTAGCCTCCCAGAGAGAATGAGAAAACAAGCACTGAACTTTCTTTGTGCCAAACGTTGCTGAGTAGAAGTTTCTCAAGCTGCAGCAGGTGAGAATGTGTTTTTCCTGTTGCTCCATTCTAACAAGTGTTTATTTATATCTAAGTAAAATGTGTGTCCAGACATACTGGACATTGTATGCATGTATGAAAATGTCACAACGACCCCCCAACCTTAGATGACCAATATATGCTAGTGAAAGTATTTATTAAAAACAAAAATCACCTTGTAACAAAGAAATAACCAACAGACACTAAGTCACAGGACAGCCAGGGCAGAGCATTTGGACTTTGAAATTAATTCTGGAGAAACAAAAGGGTGCAGCCGCCTTTGTGGATTGCCAAGATGGGGAGTGGGGGAGGGAATTGCCCCACCTGAGGCTGAACAAATTCTACAGAGCCTGCTGGGTGGTCTTTAGCCATCCCCTGTTTGTCAAGGCCAGGAAGGAGAGCATGGCGCCTGGCTGCTACCGGGTGAATGGCCGGCACCAGTGTGCTGCTATGGTCAGGCACTGAGAGCAGTTTGCTATAAGTTTTAGGAGATCAAGCCCAGACCCCAAATGGGCTTGGGAACTGTGAGGAATGGAAACTGTGGACAGAAAGAGATAGGGAAGTAAACGAGAAACCGGAAAAGAGAGTGAGACAAGATGAGGAAACAAGAACAAGAACAGAGGAGTAATGCTCCAGCCTTGCTCCCTAAACTTTTGACTGGGCTAAATGATAGATACATACACACATACATACATATGATAGACGATAATGACAAACATGATAATGAACAACATGATAGACAGATACACACATAAATACATACATATGTACTTACGGTAGAAGATAATGAGAGATATGATAGATATGATAGGCAGATACATAGATAAGTAGACAGATACATACATACATAGTTATGATGATAATGTTGACATGATAGACACATGGATAGATACATAGATATGATAGATGATAGTGATATGATAATGATAACATAGATAGATAGATATAGGATAGATAGGGTGGACAAGCAGACAGACAGACATAGATTCATTAGAGAAATTACACATAAGAACTCCCACTTATGGGGCTGGGAAGGTGGCTCAGTGGTAGAGCGCTTGCCTTGAACTGAAGAGCTGAGGGACAGCGCCCAGGCCCAGAGTTCAGGCCCCACAACCGGACCCAAAAAATAAAAAATAAAAAAATAAAGAACTCCCACTTTTTCAGGCAAGCCATGTGTACACAGGAGAATTCGGATTCTTTGTGAGCGGGGTAATGCACATGGTGGGTTCAGGATGTCATAAGTGCCATGGGTGTTCTGGTTAGTGTGGTCCCTGCCTAGGACAAGCTGACAAGCGCTACCCAACAAAGCTGCTTTTCAGAACGAGTTTTCTAAGGAAGAGGTGTATCTTGAAGAAAGAAAACTGGAACAGCCCTGTGTGTTCCTCCCTTCTCCGTGGTCCCCACTTCATTTTCGGCCCCTCTGGGAGCTGCAGGATTAAGTCTGGTGAGAGGCTCTGCTTAGGCTCCCCGGGGATTCATTTGTCCCCTGGCCATCCTCCTCCAGTGGGCCAGCCAGCGCTGTGGGCTGGTTTGCCTTCCTCAGATACCTGAGGAATTCATTCATTAGCCAGCAGGAGCTCCTGCTGTAGGCTCGGCCATAGCGATGGGCCGGCGAGGCCTGGGCTGCTCTGCAGAGTGTGGGCAGAGGATGTGGGCAGCCTGCTTCAGAGGGAGGGTGCCTGGCTGCTCCCCCGGGGAATAGGGGAAGAGGGCAGAGCCCTTCCATGGAATGGGGCAAGGCTGAAAATTGGTGGCCAAGGGAACTGCGCCTGGGAGACCCCATTTCCACACAGCCCAGACTTCTAGACAGGAAGGTGACCAGGAGTCCAGCCCTCTCCCACCAGTGAGGGGTGGGGGACGGGGTCCAGCGGCTTGGTATTTCAGCCCGACCTGCCCCCCACCATGGTCCTTGTTCTTTCTGTCATCTGTCATGTTTGGATTTTATTTTCTACTATGATGTCATTATTTTATATTCTGATAGGGGATTTCTGAACATCTTCTCAGTTTGGGTAACAAGAAGGTGCATAATTCCTTTCTCCAGTTTTATGGAACGCTTAGTGACTTAAGACTCCACTCTGTTGACCCAGAGAGACCAGGATAGGGTCATTCTTCCTGGGAACTAGTCTTCCTAGTCACCATACGAGGTGTGACTTAGTCCTGCAGTAAACTAGGAGAAGCCCTGGGGCTGGAGGACCGGATGGAGTGAGTGAGGTGGGGAGCACATTCCCTCCACTGCCTGGCTGACCTGCAGCCAGTGCCACATCTCTGCTCTTCCCCTCCTCTGGCTTACAGGGACCCGCTCACCCAGCTGTGTGAGAAATCATCCCCGCACCGTGGCTCTGTTCCACGTCTCCCAGTGCAGGCCTGAAACCCCAAAGAGTACCTAGTACCAAGCACTCTTTCAATAGATAGATAGATAGATAGACAGATAGATAGATAGATAGAGATAGACAGATGATAGAGGGATAATAGATGATAGAGAGGTAGATGATAGAGCTAGATCTATGGATAGATAGATATATGGTAGAGGGATAATAGACAGATGATAGAGATAGATAGATGATAGAGGGAAGATAGGTAAGTAGAAGATACACAATAGAAGAAAGATAGGTTGTGGGGGAAAGATAGGTGATAGAGATGGATGATACAGGGATGATAAAGAGATGATAGAGCAATAGATAGGGATAGATAATGGATAAGTGGATGATAGAGAAAAGATAGATGATAAAGAGATGGACAGACAGACAGACAGTTTTTTCCAATACACATATGCCTGTGATAAACTTCATATTATTAACTTGGAAGCATTTGGAACAAACCATAAGTAATAATAAAATAGACCAAAATTATGACCTCCAACTACAATGGAAGCTATCTGAGCCTGGTCTCTCTGGTCCTGTCAGAATATCTTATTGGAATGCCTTTTGCTTTTTCCCTTCACTATGAAGTGAAGGGGAGGGAGGCGGAGCTTAACTGCTCTTAAAGGTAGACACAAAGTAGCTAGCAGGTGATGACCTACACCGCGCTGCGCGGGTATCCTGGGCTAGGGACATTTCTTGTCCCTGGTGAGGTGGAGCAGGGTGCCTGATTTCATCATGCTTCTCAAAAGGGTGTATAATTTTAAACAAATGAATTGCTTCTGGAATTTTCCACTGAACATCATGGGCCACTCTAACCCCAGAAAGCAAACCTCAAAAAAGTGAAGCACACATGCCCTCAAGTCCTTGGGCATGCGTGCGCACAGGTGATTTTACACAACATGTCCTCCAGGCCAGAACTACTGGAGGTATGACTCAGACCAGCACCCCGCGTACACAGTTTCAAACCAGACTGCAGCAGAGTGAGTGCAGACACTGAAGCCAGAAAATGTGCATTTGGAAACACCTGCAGCGACTCGTGTTGCTGCCACATGCAGCGCTCACGCAGGTTTTGCCTTCTGTATTTCCACGCTGCAGACAGCTGAGCATCTGCATGACACAAAATTGGCCCTTCCTTGTACAAGGCTTAATACTTTTGCCTAGTTGTAGGAAATCCCTCTCATGATGTACGATTGTTCCAAAGTCAGACTTGCAGTGCCATGGGACCGGCCTCCCTCGGTCAGCACACGAAGAAGCCCCCCAGTGAAGGCAGGGTGCTCTCTGCTCCTGGGGTTTGAGCAGGCACCACCTGTCTTCCAGACTTCACTTTGCCTGCACACACCTCCCTCTGTAGGGTCCACAGTGGGAAGCAAACAACTCGGGTTTTCCCACTTGAATTTTTCTCTCTCTGTGGCCTCACTGTCCAATCTATTACCTCGAGTGATGCTTTTAGAAACCCAGCAATGCAATCATGAGTACCACTTTAATTTAACAAAAATGAGGATTGAGTGATTTTCCCTTGCACAAATAAACTGCACATGGGAGCTGTGGGTGGGGTCTTGGCACCCTCGGGTTAGGAGCAGCCCGTGTCTGCATGTCATCTCTTCCATTTTGTTGTGCTGGCTTGTTTTCTTGCAAAGATGGAGATTGAACCTAGGCCTCGTGCGAAGAACAAGCCCTGAGGCCCCAGCCCTTCTAGAAGATTCAGGTGGATAGATAAACTGAGGAGGCAGTGCTTCTCAGAGAAATGCTACCCCAGGCAGGCCCACACTCGGACCCCAGGGTGAGGGCACATTTGCCCATCTCTGCTCTTACCTACTGAGTGATCAGAGACAGAAGACCGTGCCTGGGCCCTCGGTCATTGCATCCTCCTCCTCCCGCAAGATTCCCTCTGCACAAGCACAAGTCCTGGACACGCAGCTGTAAGCCAACATTGTCAGATATTAACTCAGGTCATTCGTCTTTGATTTGGGAGCCAGTCTCTCCACTCCTGCCAGCCTTATAGTCTTTCTCTCAGTTTAGGGAGAGCAGAAAGCTACCCAAGGGCCAACTTGTTTCTCATGAGAGGGAGGGGGAGTGGTTATTAGCCTTCTCCCCACCCACCCCTCACCCTGGTCATCCCTAGAGGTAATTGTTTAAACTTTACTTTGGCAACTGAGACCAGAAACCATTCAGACTGGAAATCATCGGAACCTCTTGTCATGTGGTGTGTTGAGTTAAGGCCAAGTTAATATTGAGGGGATTATAGAACTCTGGCAACGCTTTCTGTAAAATTACCTCTGGAGTTAGAAGTGACAAATGGAAAAGAAATAGCAACCCCTGCCTGGGCCCAACCCACGGGCCAGAGCCCCACAAATAAACATCCACAGGGCTGTGGCTCCACCGGCAATTGTACATTCATGACGCATTCCCTTCTTTGGAAGAGGAGCAGGAGAATTTGTTTATCTCTGGAAAGCATCTCTGTTTTCAAAGAGTCATTTATCATCCTCTATTCTCTCTCTTTCTGTCTGTCTGTCTCTCATTCTCTCCTCTCTCTCTCTCTCATATCTTTTTTTTTTTTTGTCGGTCATGGGGCTTGAACTCTGGGCCTGGGCGCTGTCCCTGCGCTCTTCAGCTCAAGGCAAGCGTTCTACCACTTGAGCCACAGTGCTACTTCCGGTTTTCTAGTGGTTTATTGGAATATGAGTTTCACAGCCTTTCCTGCCCCGGCTGGCTTTGAACTGTGATCCTCAGATCTCATCCTCCTGAGTAGCTAGGATTACAGGCGTGAGCCACCAGCGCCCGGCTTCTCTCTCATATCTTGGGGCTTGAACTCTAGGCCTGGGCACTGTCCCTGAACTCCTTTTTGCTTCAGGCTTGTGCTCTACCACTCGAGCTACAGCACCACTTCCATCTTTTTCTGTGATTAACTGGAGATTAGAGTCTCTGGGACTTTCCTGCCTGAGCTGGCTTTGAACCACAATCCTCAGATCTCAGCCTCCTAAGTAGCAGAATTATAGGCATGAGCCATGGGGTACCTAGCTCTCTATTCTGTTTTAAAAGTAAGAAGAGGAGGGGCCGAGGAAGTATTATAACGCAAATCCTTTCATCTATAGTTTCCCAACCTTCTAATCATTACAGGCGTGATGATTAGACCTACCTCTGGCTATGGCTGAGTGCATGCAGGGGGTTGATGCGCAGCCACAGAAAGGTCTCTTTGAACTATCCTGAGACTTATGGCTGCTGCTGGCTCTCCACTGTCCCCCTGCTCCCGACTTCTGTGTTCTATAATGCTCCAGATAACAAAAACCAAGGACGGAGAGAATTCTACTCAACAGAGCCTCTTGTCAGTCTCACGTCTGCAGACCATTTCTTTGGAGAAGACATTTTATTGTTGTGTCTTCACTCTTCCTTACCACCTGGGGAATGGGCCATGCTCCTGGGCCTCTGCCTCGGGAGCAGGAGGCAGGGTGGAGGAGAGGGCAGCTGACTTCCAACACCACCGCTTGCTCTTGCTCACTTCCTCTACCCACTGTATAGACACAGGAACAGAGCAGAGATATGCTTCCTGCCTGCCCAGAAGCAGGGTTTAGCTCAGACCTCACAATTTAAAACACCTGAAAGCCACTTGAATTTTAGAGAGAAAAGTTTTTGTGTTTTTACCATAATTTTAGCATTAAAAAAATACATCCTTAGGATGTCCCTACAAGGGAACATACAAAAGTAGTGACAAATATTGATCAACAACAACATTTAAAATATACAAAATAGTTTTGTTTTATAAAAATAAATAGGTATGGTTAGATCCTGTAGTCTGTTAATACCTTTGCTCTGAGGGAGGTGACTTAATCAGTACCTAGTGGTTTATCAACTCTACCATAAGCCAGGTGGCCAGCAGCTCACTCCTGTAAGAGCTGGTAAGGTCCCCACTGAAGGGCCAAGCCAGACATACCTACAACACCGCCTCTCACCAAAGCTGGAGGTGCTCATGCAGAGCCATTATGGGAAGCATAAAACAGGCGGATCATAATCCAAGCTTGGGCCTGGGCAAAGAGTGAGATCCTGCTCAAAATAACCAGTGCAATAAAAGGCTGGACACATGGCACAGCAGTAGTTCAAGGCCCTGAGTTCAAAGCCCAGTACTGAAGAAAAAAAAAAAGCAATCAAACAAAAAACTGCTATAGAACTACTCTATTTGGAACTACTAATATCATTTATGGAATATCTCCTTTCCCCAACATCTTCAATTTTAGACTTTTCTTGCTTTAAGGATAAGCTACACTAATTTCTTTAAAATTAACAAAGCTGGGAACTTACAAATCCACATGAAGTTTACTTCTCTCAATTTTAGTACAAATATATCAGCACATGTAAACTTGCTAGATAATATGTGATGTGAATTGCATATTTTTGGAGCATTCTCAAATCAGAATATAGTAGAATAGTCAAATAGTAGAGTAGTCTTAAATACTTCACCATGTGTTTCTAGTACAAAGTGGACCGAAACACCAATGTTCCCCAATTCTTTGAGCATAAGTTATATACAAGCAATTTTGAAGCTCTATGTCTCTAATGGACACTCAATAAATACTTGATAAATGGGCAATAAGATACTATCACCCAGCAAAAACCTAGCTCTGAATAAAAGGCAGTTAAGTCAAGAAAGTCGCCACTCTGAAGGCGGAATGTGACCATCATCTAACTTGATCCTTTCTGTTCCTTTAGGATAAAAACCAGCTCTGATGTTGCATTTCCTGAGAAACTGGGAGAAGCCAAACTCACAGCAGCTGGAAATAAAGACGATGAAAAGCTGCAGGTGAAAATCCAGGCCTTTGAAAACAAAATGAATGCCTCCATCAATAGCTCCGGCTCTATCAGGCGATACAGTTTGGGCCATGTTTGCAAGGAAGAAAGAAAAAGCATGAGATTCAACAGGTATGAATTTTATTCAGCTCATTATTTAAAGCATGCACTTCATGTTTGCTATTGGTTCTGTTATTCATGGTGTTTGGGGAGTACTTTTTTTTTTTTTTGTCAGTTGTGGGGCTTGAACTCAGGGCCTGGGTGCTGTCCCTGAGCTTCTTTATACTCAAGGCTAACACTCTACCACTTGAGCCACAGTCCACTTCTGGTTTTTGAGTGGCTAATTGGAGATAAGAATCTCCTCAAATAAAATAAAATAAAATTTAAAAAAAAAAAAAAGAATCTCACGGTGGGGGGGAGGCTTGGGAAGGTGGCTCAGTGGCAGAGCGCTTGCCTTGCATAAGCAAAAAGAAAAAAGCCGGAACTGGCACTATGGTTCAAGTGGTAGAGCGCTAGCCTTCAGCTGAAGAACTGAGGAACAGCGCCCAGGCCCAGAGTTCAGGCCCACGACCAGACCCCCCCCCCCAAAAAAAAGAATCTCACCCGGACTTTTCTGCCACAGCTGGCTTCAAGCTGCAATCCTCAGATCTCAGTCTCTTGGGTAGCTAGGATTATAGGTGTGAGCCACGGCACCTGGCTGGGGGTACTTTTTATGCATCTATTACCACCCAAAGTTCTGCGCTTTTGTGGGTGAAGTATTAACCATAATGTTATCCAAGCTCATTACTTTAATTGGGTAATAAAAAGGAAAGACAAACCTATGGGTTTTTTTTTTATACCTTTTGAATATAAGCATATGTCAATTTTGTTTTTGTTTTTGTTGGTTCTAGGGCTTGAACTCAGGGCCTAGGCACTGACTTTGAGCACCTTTCGAAGCTAGTGCTCTAACACTTTAAGCTATTAGCACCACTTCCGGTTTTGTGGTGGTTAGTTGGAGATAAGAGTCATGCTGACTTTTCTGCCCATGCTAGCTTTGAGCCGCAGTCCTCAGATCTCAGCCTCCTGAATAGCTAGGATTACAGACCATGAGTACAGGCACCCAGCTACATATACCACTTTTGAGAATGATTGCCAACAGCTTCTCTTGACAGCTGGTGAAAAATCAGAAGTAAAACTAGAAAAAGAGCCAGGTACTGGCAGCTCATGCCTAGAATCCTAGCTACTCAGGAGGCTGAGATCTAAGGATGGAAATTTGAAGCCAGGACAAGCAGGAAAGTAAGTTGAGACTCTTCAATTAACCACCAAAAAGCTGGAAGTGGAGCAGTGGTTCACTAGCCTTGAGAAACAAAGCTCAGGGACAGTGCCCAGGCCTTGTGTTCAAACCCCAGAACTAACATTGAAAAATAAATTAGAAAAAGAATAAAAATATATAAAGTCCACTTCAGAGCCAGTTTTGCTATGAAATTGACTTTTAAATCTTGCTTTTGGGATGATTGAGATTTTCAAAGATAGGATTTATTACATCATGGGGGGGAGGGTGGTCAATGAATCATTCTCCTCCCTGGAGGCAGTAAATATTTGTCCTTGTGTTAAGATTTCTTTTCCTTTGCAGAGTGTGATAACCAGACTTGTTTAACTATAGGGCCTTCTGTCTCATAGGTCCAGAAGTTTGGCTCTGCACACCCTGCTCTCGAAGGGCATGAGCTCCGATGACGGGGAGGAGGAGGAAAGGACTGAGCCGCCCACCAGCCTCTCCCTGTCAGAGATAAACCCATGGGGCCACAGGAGTGACATGCTGGCCCTGAAGACTGACACCCACCAGCCACCACTCAGAAACCCCTCGGCTTCACACCCAACCATTGCACAGATAGAATCAGAGAATCTGACAGAAACAGTGCAAGGGAAGTCTCAGGAAGCAACTCCAGGGGCCACCACGAGTCCTGCAGAATATCAAGATAAGCTCTACCTGCATCTGAAGGAAAACCTTAGTGCCGTGAAGGCCTATGCCCTGGAAATCGCCAGGAAGGTCCCCATTCCCGATCAGTGCACCATTGAAGGTAAGCACTCCCACCGACCCATCCATCCACCCATCCATCCGTCCATCCATTGTTCCAAGCTTGAGAAATTTCACATGGTCAAGAAAACACAGGAAATCAAACCACATGAATGTGGTACAGTTTAGCAAAGTGGATTCTTTTGAAAGTATTCCACTATCTTAATTACTTTTGTTGTTGTTTGTAAAATTCTTCTTCATCCTTCAGCTGGTCATTTGAACCTACTTGGGAGCATCAGGCCACTAACAGATTTTTACAATCATGATAAATTATTTCTAGTTACACATCTCCAGAGTGCATAAAAATCCTGGAAAGAATCTGGGCACCAGTGGCTCCTACCTATAATCCTAGCTACTCAGGAGGCTGAGATCTGAGGATTTTGGATTAAAGCCAGCCCAAGCAGGAAAGTCCATGAGACTCTCATTTCCAATTAACCCCCCAAAATGAAGCTGAAAGTGGAGTTGTGACAAGTGCTAGAGCACTAGCCTTGAGAACAAAAGTTCAGAAACAGGCTGAGATTTGATGATCACTGTTCAAAGCCAGCCTGGGCAAGGAAAGTCTGTGAGACTCTTATCTCCAATAAACCATTAGAAAACCAGAAGTGGCGCTGTGGCTCAAGTGGTAGAGCGCTTGCCTTGAGCTGAAGAGCTGAGGGACAGCGCCCAAGCCCAGAGTTCAAGCCCCATGACCGACAAAAAAAAAAAGAAAGAAAGAAAATGGCAGCACCATGGTGGGGGTGGTGTAGGAGCCAGTCAGCAAACCAAGGACACAGGGAAAGCAGGGTGCCAGGGACAGATCTCCCTTGAGAAACACAATTGAAGGTGGCACCTGAAAATAGCAGAGGAAGTGGCACCATGGCTCAAGTGGTAAAAGCACTAGCCTTGAGCTGAAGAGCTAAGAGATAGCACTCAGGCCCAGAGTTCAAGCCCCATGACCAACAACAACAACAACAAAAAAAAAAAATTAATGAATGAAAATAGTAGAATTTTAAGTCCTGACAGGATTAATAAGCTGATGGTGTCTTGGGCAAAAGAAATCATTAGTAATATCAATCCTGTCTCTAATTACAACATGGCTATGTCTCATCACAGACTTGTTTTGTATTCTTTTATGTTTTAACTTTTCTTACCTGTATTGATAACAAGTTTCCTGGCAGTCTTTTTTTTTTCCTTTTTTTTTTAATTGTGAAAATACTGTATAGAGGGGTTACAATTACATGGGCAAGATAATGATCCTGGCAGTCTTATCCGATGAGCCCTCATCCTGCCTCTGGGGAAAGGTGGTGATTTGAGAGGTGGGAGCTACCGTGACAGAAGACCCCAGGCAGGCTCACCCTTCTGACTGAACTGGCTTAGATGGATCAAAGGCCTCTTTGGCTCATTTGGACTTTCTCTGGTGATTCTTAGACCTGATCTTCCTTGTACACACCGGCACAAAGGCCCTAGCACTGTGGCTGAGTTTGCTATCCATCACAGGCTACAGCCAAGGTTCCCCTCCAGAGAAAAACACAGCCAAGAGAGCCATCCAGTTCATCCTCACCCGCGACTGACTCTCGGGGCTTGGTAGGAGAAGGGCTGTTTACACTACTCTACTTTCTGCCCTTTCCTACTTGGGGGTTGGGGGGGTGGGAGTGGATCTGCGCCAATTGGAGGCTTGAACAGCTCATAATAACACCAGGTTCTTCAGCACCTCTGTGGAGAACCCTGGCCCTTTCAAAACTGCAATAACTTGGTAAGGCTTCCTAAATTCTTCAGGAAAGGGCCAAAATAAAAGTAATATTGCTCCTAGCAAGTGCTGCTGTCATCTGAGCTCCACAGGAGATAGAGATGAGAAAGGTCAGGGTTGCAGACCAGCCAGGGGCAAGAAAGTTCATGAGATAACCCCCTGCCACCTCAACAGAAAAAAAAAAAGAAAAAGAAAAGAAAGAAAAGAAACGTTTGGATTGGCTGCGCATGCCTGTCATCCCAGCCATGGTGAGAGCAGAAGGAGGGGATGGTGATCAAGACAGCCAGACAAAGAGTGAGACCCTGTCGCAGAAACAATCAGAGCAAAGGGCTACGGTGTGACTCGCACAGTAGAGTGCCGGGCTGGCAAGAAAGCCTTGCGTAGTAGTGCTCACATTCAGGATTTTATTATGATAGCGTAGGAATACCTACAATCAGCAAACCCAGTCAGATGAACTCTTTAGAACTGATTATTTTTCTAAATATCTATCTAAGGCACAAGTTGAAGAATCTAATGCAGGAGAGGCTGAGTAGAGGGGATCTACAGCAAACGTCAAGTTAGATACATTTCCATTTGCCAGAATAATTTGTGTGCTTGTGGGTTTACATTTGGCCCAACCTGTGAACTGCTTGCTACAAAATAGACTCCACTCTTGTGAAAATGTGGGCAAAAGTCTGCAGATAGTTCAAGCACCTAGTTGTCATAAACACTTCTTACTGCCTTGAATTATTTGGAGAGTCAAAATTAGTTGGTGACTCAAATAACTTGGATTTTTTTCCCCCAAAATAGTGAATGAATCCATCATCTTTCCTTTTGATACTGATATTTCTTATCAGGGATGACCTGGAACAGAGTGTATATTTTTTTAAGATGACATTTTGGGATTCATTCATATGTTTGCAATTTCCTTGGTAAGTCCTTGCATGGGGGATATGTGTAAGGGATGGAAGATTTATTTAATGACTCAACTGTCAATACATTCACAAAGAAAGGACACAGAGTGGTGGCAGAGATTGTATAACTCATTCAGGGAAAGCCAAGGTCATCTGGCTGGTACAGTTTTGCTTCCTGTCATAAATCACTCAGCACAGTAGGGTTCTGCTTCTTCCCTTCAAAACTTACTGGGATACGATTTGGGCTTAGAAATTGTGTTCTGTTGAAAGTAAGATTCATATAAAAGAAACTTATCTCATCTTTATTGATGAATCTATGCAAACCATTTAAGAAACAAGAGCAAAGCAAAGTCATGTCTGCAACGCTTAAAGTTAAAGAGCTGCCAGTAGGATACAACCACAGAAAATAGTTCCATATTGAGGCTGCTGTGTCTCTCTTGCAAGAGTAATTGAAGGTTCACCAGATGCTGGTGGTGCTCACTTCTCTAGTCTTTGCTCAGAAGGCTGAGATCTGAGGATTGCAGTTTGAAGCCAATATGGGTAGACAAATGCGAGAGATTCATCAATTAACCAGCAAAACACTGGGAGTGGAACTGTGGCTCAAGTGGTAGAGCACCAGCCTTGAGTGGAAAAGCCAAATGAGATCAGAAGGCCTTGGGTTCAAACCTCAGTGCTGGCATGAAGAAGAAGGAAGAGGAGGAGGAGGAGGAGGAGAAAGGGGGGGGTGGGAGAGAGAGGAGGAGAAGACAGAAAGGAAAAGAAATAAAATTAAAGGGAAAAAAAAGAAATTCTCTTGACATTAGGCTTGTCCACATGAAAGGAAAAACTGGCCAGGCACCAGTGGCTCATGCCTATCATCCTAGCTACTCAGAAGGCTGAGATCTGAGGATCATGGTTCAAAGCCAGCCCAGACAGGAAAGTCCATGAGACTCTTATCTCCAATAAACCACTGGAAAACTGGAAGTGGCACTGTGGCTCAAGTGGTAGAGTGCTAGCCTTGAGCTGAAGAGCTGAGGGACAGTCTTCCGGCCCAGAGTTCAAGCCCTATGACCAAAAAAAAAAAAAGAAAGAAAGGAGAGAGAGAGAGAAAGAGAAAAAGAGAGAGAGAGAGAGAATGAGAGAGAGAAAGAGCTGAATTGGACTGTTTTGACCTACAAAAACAAAAGTTTCATAGAGTGCAGGCTGACACCCCATAATAAACGGTGCTGAGGGGCGAGGTGCTCAGAGCCAGGACGATGCCGTAGAGAGGCATGGGGACACAGCCGCCTCCCTAACCCAGCTGGCCACTTTCTGCCGCTGATGCTGACCACGGAGGGACAGACGGGCCTACAGGTGGCCCCTGCAAACCAGGCCAACCCCAGGTCTTCCTGCGGTTGGGTTGGGTGACATTTTGAACATAAAAATAGGCTGGTATTGCAAGTCAGTGTATCCTCCTGAGCCTGGAGGTCGCTGGTTTGGTTTCCTGGGCTCAGGAAGTTCTGTGTTCCCCGAGCAGAGGCAGGCTCCGGGTTGCTCTGCTTGATTGATTGCTTCCAAACAAGACCGGGAGGACTGAGTGCATCTGACAAAAGGTGCCTTAAAATTCGGAATCATTGGTATTTGTTCATGTGAACAAAAATGATTGGAGGAAGAAAAAAATGCGCACAATAGTAAAACAGAACTTTGAAAAACCTAGACCATCACTAGAGTTCCATAGAAGCTCGTAGAAGAGCTTCTAAAAAAATTTTTAAACCCTTCATCAGTGTTACTTTGGTTTACTTTGAAATATTTCTTCATTTGGGGGAAATACATTCCATCTGTCTAGACTATCAGTGAGCCTGATTCACAGAAAGCTAATTTTCAAGCTAAGAAGAAGGTCTTGTCTATAATCAGACCGTGTGAACTCGTTTATCTTGAAGTAAAGGTCACTATAAATACCAGGGGCCATTTTCATGCTCAGTACAAATCCTTGTTGGCTATGGGTGTGCGGTCCTACTGTCCCCAGCCTGTATGGCGACTGGGCCCCCCGCCAATGCTGGTCCTCTCGTCCTTCTGGTCAATTATGCCATCCACAGTGGGCTTCAAAGCCAACAGAAGCATAGCCAAGAAATAAGAGAGGGGAGGAGGAGGCACAGCCTATGGCCAGTAAGGAGATCAGGGGAGTCCCTTCCAGGGCCTGGGTTCTACTTCAGAAACCCTGCAGGGGCAGACATATTCCCGGCATGCTCAGGTCAGTCTCCCAGTTCAAAAGGAAAGATAGAGCATGCTTAGCTTGAGGATTTGCACATGTTCAAAACTTTTAAATGGCAGGTGCTGATATTCAGGGACCTGTACTGTTGTGTTGTAAAGATGGCAGACAGGCCAGGCACTGGTGGCTCATGCCTGTAACCCTAGTTACTCAGGAGGCTGAGATCTGAAGATCACAGTTTTGAACTGATAGCCTGGGCAGGAAAGTCTGTGAGACTCTTATCTCCAATAAACCACTAGAAAACAGGAAGTGGCGCTGTGGCTCAAGCAGTAGAGCGCTTACCTTGATCTGAAGAGCTGAGGGACAGCCCCCAAGCCCAGAGTTCAAGCCCTACAACTGAAAAAAAAAGAAAAAGATGGCGGACAGGAGCATCTGGAGAGCAACAATGGGGAATGTATGCTCAGTGGTTTGGGGGAAGTTTCTTCTTTATTTTTTAGTTTAGCCATGGGGTAGAGATTATTTCTCCATGAAGGAAGCTATAAAGTCTGTAGCTTTTGTTCTTTCTCACAGAATCTGAGAGAGAAACACAGTAAATGGAGCCTTGCAGTGCCCTGCTTAGCCAAGTTGGGTAATTGAGGGAGAAACATATGGCTGACATTTCCCTTAACATATGCAGAGAATTAAAATTGGGCAAAAATAAGTTGGA
This sequence comes from Dipodomys spectabilis, assembly GCF_019054845.1. NCBI lineage: Eukaryota > Metazoa > Chordata > Mammalia > Rodentia > Heteromyidae > Dipodomys > Dipodomys spectabilis. Next base: position 48,165,939 of record NW_024870772.1, on the reverse strand, counting down.
GACAACATACGCTCTCCTAAACACAAGGTATGGGAAGGGGAGTTGATGCAGGTGCTGTGTGCAAGTTTACCCACCATGGGGATTCCTCAGCCAAGGCAGTCAGCCACATTCCTTTTTATGGAAACTGACATTATTTTGCTGTGGCATTGAAGTCACATGAGGGTTTGTTTGGTTTCTTTGCCAAGTTCTTTCCAAAAGAACCTTGAATAGGCTTAAATGTAAGCTATCTTTTCCAGTAAATAGTTAAGTCTATGCCTATAGCCCTGTCATATCTTCCTATTGAACTTTTATTTCATAGCCACACCAAAACAGTTATATCAGGAGATATTTTTATTTCAGTATTTGCTTGTTTTTTATTTAAACAAAGTCTTTAAACTTATCAAAAGTTGAGTCTACTGCACAAGAATCAACACAAATGCAGAGTTCCTCGGTGTCCCTAGATTATTGACATTGTACCATCTCATTAATTCAAATGTCAAATTCATAGCAAACACTTTGATGTTATTATTTCTAGAGACTCTACCATATTTAACTTTACATTCCCTGATCTATCTTGTATTTTGAATCTGTGTGCAATGAGGAGAATAACTATTCTTTTTCTTAAAGTAATTCAGTAACTTGGTAAAAACACAAAATACATGAGGAAGGTTTCCAAAGCAAAAAATAGAAAACAAGCCAGGGGCTAGTGGCTCACATCTATAATCCCAGCAACTCAGAAGGTAGAGATCTGAGGATTATGGTTCAAAGCCAGTTTAGGCAGAAAAACCCATTAGATGCTTATCTCCAATTAACCAGAAAAACAAACAAACAAACAAAAACACTGAAGGTGTGGCTCAAATGGGAGAGTGGCATTAAGCAAAAGGAGAAGTGAAATGAGAATCACAAGGCCTTGAGTTCAAGCCCCAGTATTGGCACAAAAAATAAAAATAAATGAAACAACAGCGTATTGCCATTCTTGCTTGGTTAAGGTATCTGTGAATACATTCAGTATGAATGACGATGTCCTAATGGGCCAGGAAGACCAGCCATGTTCAACTCAGAAGCTGATTTTCCAAACACTTGGAGCTTCAGAGTTCCCAGATGCTTTAGTGAAACGTGGCCGTTGTTCATTTTGACCTGGAGCACATTTTTAAGGAAATGTAACCCATGTGTTCATTTTCACTCTATCCACAAATGAATCCAAATTCGTGCTCACGCTGTCTCTGGGGCAAGGCTTGAGGTGCTCCCCTGAGCCCCAGGAGGCGATCCACTGACGACAGCTATCTCAAGGTGGGCTCTGCCCCATGGCGAGGGCCCTGCCTGCATGACGACCCTCTTGGGTTTTTTCAAATAACGGGAATTACTTGCGATATAATATCCCATCTTTGTTCTGATGTTAAGCTATTCTGAACCCTGGTTCTCTCACCTTTTCATTCCCTAAAGCAGAAAGGAAAGCTTTGCTAATGCTTATTTGTAGTCACTCCTGGTATTATTGTTGAGGTTCTGGCATCAATGAAGTCGTCAAAAAATGACAGAAAGGGGACTTCAGGGTGCAGACTGGCATGTCTAGGCCTCCTCTGCAGAGGGGAGCGGAGGGAGGGAGGCTGGTGCCTGTAGTGGCCGGTGGGCCACTCTTCCAAGGCTTTGCTTCAGCTGACACCCCGAGCAGTGTTAGGAAGCCATGGGCTTGGGAGGGACAAATACAAGGTCACTAGCACAAAAAAATTGAAATCAATACATAAAACAATAGCATGTTGTTATTAATAAAAACAAGTTATAACACCATAGGCAGATGCAAGGCCACTACCAAGCCCTCAGCTTCCTAACACAGCTCATGAAAGTGAAGTGGGGAGTTCAGGTCCGGCTGGTGCCATCTTGGCCACATGGTGGAGGAGGGTGGGGTCTGGCATCTTGTCTTCATGCTGGGGAAAGGGGAAGTCCTGGCCTCCCAGGTGATGGGAGTGCAGGGGCCTGTACTCAGCTGATAGGCTGCTAAACCTGTCAGCCCAGTGCCTGGGAGTGGGAGTTTCCTGTGATCCTGCCCCCTGCCTTGATCCCATTTAGGCCCAGACCAGCGCAGGCACCATTATCCCATGCCACATGTCTGCATGTTCCTGTCCTGTCCTGTCCTGGCTCCTGGCTCCTCTCCAGTCACCACGGCATCCCAGTTCAGCTCTCCATCGGAGCTGAATGGGTTAGTATTGTTTTTTTAATCTCCAGCCTTCCTGGCTCAGTTTCCTAACAGTGTTGTGTCTTTGCTGACTGCTGGCTTTTGAGACAGGAGTCTACCACGCAGTCATTAGCCTTTTAATGAAGACTTCAAAATGTGGCTTCTCCGTTTTCTCACCTTACAACGAAAGAAGAAATGGGGTACGAGGTCACTGAATTGTATATAACAGGCTTCACCCACTCTGAGCCAATAACCTCTACTGCTTTTCCCGGAAGTGCACTTGGAAAACGGATGAGGAAAGCAAGCATTTTGTGGCGGCTAGCATGCTTTGTCCTCCAGCAGACATGGGTTCCATTCAGGTCCTGTGCCCCCTCTTCAGAAGGAAAACATTTGATTCCATGACTTCCTTTCCTGTAATAAATTTTCCTTTCTCCGCCCTCTCTTTGATGTCCTCCTCTCCCGCAGTTCACCAATTTGCACTCTATCCCATGCACGTTCCTCTCATTCTTGAGGTTCTTCTAATCTCTTGGGTTTCAGTACCCAGCCCAGATCCCCATTCTTGGGAAATTCTTGGTGATGCCCTTAGACCATTCCTAGTGCACAGTAACAAATGGCATCAAACTTCTTCAGGCATAATGGCTCTCCACATTGCAACAGCAATGACACCAAAGGAAAGTGATGTGTAATGACATCGGTCACGATCTGTGCTCTTAAGACTGCAACTCATCACCTGCAGTGGCCTTCCTGAGAAGTTTCCCAGCAGACCCCAGGCTCCTGCTGATTTGAGTTTCCCTAAGACTGGCATTATTTTCTAAAAGCAGCTTCCAAAGTCAAGGTAGACACACCCAAATTCGCTTCATAGAATTCGTTTTCTGTTCCACGAATCCCATTTAGCAGCAAAACAAATGAAGTAAGATGACTGCGACCCTTTGCATGCCTGCCACCTGATTAGACCACAGCAGACGTCACACCAAGGACGTCTTGTGATAGCTCTGGTGACCTTTGGACTTGCCAAGTACCACTGTTTGCGAGAACTTTAGGGCTTGACACATCAATATACACTCGGAGGAAGTGCTGTACACCTGCTCCAACCTCCCTGACACAATCAGCCCTCCTGACAAGGATGCAAAATGCTTGTCTTGAGGCCAGTGGGCAACACTGAGACCAGAAGGTCTTACTCGGGACTGGCAGCTAGAGCACAGGAGGAAAATGAATCACACGTGGACTGCTGTGGGACTGCCTTCCCACCCTGGGGAGAAAAAATGCAAACAGGCTCGTTTCCGTGGAATTTAATAATCCAACTTTCTAAAGGTTTCTGTCCTCCAAATCTGGTTGCCGTTAGGCCTTTCGCAGCATCGCTAAGTAACTGGTCATGCGTGGCCCTGCTACCTACAGAGCTCACAGCTTACTGCCGCGTTCGCCTCTACAAACGTTTGGTAGATCGCCACTTAGTAAGGCCAAACTTTTATTTAGAGCATATGGCTTCTCATGACGCTGGGTGAGCACTGAGTGATTCTGTATCACTGCCAGACACCAACTGCATCAGCCCCATGTCAAACAGAAATGTGTGTTTGATTTAAAATGCATAGAAATTCCACCATGCCTTTCATGTCTGTGAGCTCGGCTGGGTCTCCTGAAAATGCCCTACATTTATTTCTGACGATGTCTGACGACTCAGCTGCTCTGTGTCCATACTGTTAGGATGCATAACTGGGGTTTAGGAAGCATCAAGGGTGGGTGGCAGGAGGACTCTGAGTTCCTCCCGTGATCCTCCCTGGGAGGATTCTGTGACGTCGGATCAGTGCTGCGTCACAGCTATCAGAGAATGACTCCTCCCCAGAGGTCTCCAAAGCTCACCAGAAATAGCACAGTTCTTTAAAGATGCATTCGATTCTCAGTCAGATCTATGACCTCTTATTATTGCTACTTTGAGGGGATTACTGGCTAAATTCCTAGAAATATTAGAGACAAGATGGAAATGAACCAAAGATATAAATAATGACACTATAGCAGCCGGTGCTGAAATTGTAAGTAGACTGTCATCTAGTCAGAAACACTCCTGACAGGTGCTCTCTGGAGCAGCTGCTCCTCATCTGCCGAGGAACTGGAGACCAGAAAGAGACTGCAGATGTCACGATTCAGACGCATCAGCTTTATGACATGACAGCTTTATTTTTAAATCTGAGCATTACTAGGATAAGCAAATGACTACTTGAAAATAGATGACCATTCCTCAGTAAGATCAACACAGAATGACCATATGACCAGATATTCTTAAGAATGGAAAACAAGAGTTGAAACAAACACAGGTGTTCATACTGTTTGTAGCAGCACTGTTCAAAATAACCAAGAGTGAAAAGAACCCTAACACCTACCAGTGAGTGAACAGACACAGAAAATGTGGTATGTCCATACCACAGAGTATTATTTAGCCACCAAAAGGAATGCAATGCTATACATGCTGAACCCTGAACATACCCTGCTAGATGAAAGGAACCAGGCATAGTTCCATTTGCTTGAAATGTGCAAAGTAAGCCAAGCCCTGGATGAAAGATGCAGAGCTCCATTGCCAGGAGCTGGAAGGAGGGAGTAACAATTCGTTGTTCAATGGATTTCCATTGGTGGCGATGAGAAAGTTAGAACCAGACAATAGTGATGGACATATACCATAATGAACAGACTAAATGATGCACTTTAAAACGGTAAACTTTATATGTCATGTGTAATTTTATCATAATTAGACATTTAAAGACCTGACCACACATTCTGAAACATACCCCATACTTAATAAGCATCAGATTTGGACAAATAAGCCCTGGAAATATAACTACAGATTGTGCTAGCTAATCCTTAGATGCCAGGGCTAGCATCAAGCATTGTATTCTAGACTCTCTTTCATTTGTGTGTATGCTGACCCCGGGCTTGAACTCGGGGGCTGAGCACTGTCATTGAGCTTTTTTGTTCAAGGCTAGCACTATACCACTTGAGCCACAGCTCTATTTTCAGCTTTTGATGGTTAATTGGAGATAAGTGTTTCACAGACTTTCCTGTCTGGGCTGACTTTGAACCTTGATTCTCAGATATCAGCCTCCTGAGTAGCTGGACTTCTAGACATGAGCAACTGGCATCTGACGTTAGCCTGTGTTTCTAAAAGTATATAAAAGGAAATTGAAATATAGGAAGAAAAAAGCCCACATCTCATAAGTGGCACACAGTGGAGCTGAGATTTGGACCCAGGCAGGAGTCCCTGGGAAGCGGAGCATTCACTCAGAAGTGAGCTGAGCTGACCCCTGACCACGCAGGTTGTCTTTAGCTCTTTAAAGAGCCTGCATTCTTATTTCCTTTATTCTTTTTTTTTTTTTTTTTGCAAAGGAAAGGAAGTAAACATTTATTCATTTTTCTTTTTTCAATGTTTTTTATTGTAAAAATACTGTACAGAGGGGTTACAGTTACATGAATAAGGTAATGAGTACATTTCCTATTGAGAATTGTTACCCCCCCTTCCTTTGTTTTTCCCCTGACATCCCTTCCCTTCCGGCCTCCCCAACTCCTCCTCCCTTCCCCCCCCCCCCCCCCCCGCAAGTTGTGAAGTTGGGTTTCAACATAGTGTCTTGTACATCTCATTGTTACAATGGGTCAACCTGTATCCTTAGTTCAGCATTTTGTTATTTCCCTTCCCCTCCACAAATTAGAAATATGTATATACAAGATGCAGGGCAAAGACATCAAATACAGTGAAAACAGGTTATACCGTGGGGGGAGTACATACAAAGAAACAAAAAAAGAAAATCACAAAGTACATTATAAGCAAGAAAGAAAAAAAAAAAACCATGTGTCCCTATCTTGGGGTTCATTTTGCTTAGCATCATCTTATATGGTCATATGTACATAGCTTTTGACCTTTTCTGCTTGTCCTACACATATACTAGTTCTTGCAACTAAGGTAAACCATGGCACCTGTGACTGGGCAGTGCTGTGTCTTCCAAGAGCAGAGGGTGCATGGCTGCAATGGCCCGGGGCCTTTCTCCCTTCCCCTCCACACTGTGGAGAACCAGCCCATCAAGGGAGAGATCATTGAACGCCATCAGCTTCCTCTTGAGCTCCTCAGTGGACCGTCTGACTTCTTCTAGAGAAGGAAGTGTATAACCAGCTGTTTTAAATTTACTACTAGACGGGAGAGTCCTGAAAGTTGAATAACATTGCAGCTCAATTTTATACTATATTATAATATTATATATTATATTTCTCTAGGCAGTGATAAGAAAATGAAGGTATAAATAATTAATTACAGTCAAAAGAGAAAGGCAACTCTTTCATTTCATTAATTGTGATGATGATGAATGACATAGCTACTGGATTTGAGGTCACAGAAGGATGGAATGGAACACATATGTATAACCTGAAAGATGTAACTATGACATCAGATTTAAAAGACACATGGACCTCTGTCACGTAAAACATTAATTTATATTAATTTATAGCAAAAATCGTTTTATGCTCGTGACATTTGCTTGTGCTATAGATGTGCCTCAGGAAAGTCCCTTGCTTCCTAATGGCTTTGGCTCAGGCGGTTCAGGGTGGGATTTGGGGGTCAGTCAGCTGGTCAGTCAGCTTGTCCCTGGGGTCAGTCCCCCCAGGGACAAACAAGCATGAGTGAAAATGCACTGCACCTCACTCACTGATGGCATAGAAAGCTGAGCTGCACTGAAGACCAATAAACACCCATCCACAAATCTCTAAAATACTGTGAAAGCAAAGGTGATATGCAGTTACAAGCCCGAAGGAACTAGAGAGATGGAGGTCTAAATTATACCGATTTTGACCCACGCAGAGTTGGACCTCCCTTGGAAGGTCACTTCCCAGTCACGTGACCTGGGGCAAATTGTTTAGTGTCTTCAGATGGTTCCTTGAAGCTGGAAGTATCTATGTACTGTCTCATAAGCATTATTAGGGTCCCTATCACCTCTGAAGAAACTTTAATTCATTTCTGCTTTTTAACAGTGTGAGGCCATTCTTTTAATTCACTTAAAAGTTCAGATTGATTCTGTGACAATGTTTCCCTGAACTACCACTATAATTCTACAAATGTTAAAAGTCTGCCACGTGGTAGCACCTAAAGCATCTAACGTGGTATCAGCCATACTGAGTTCAAATCCTGCCTCAGGATGAACAGCCTTGAGCTTTTATCTTTTTTTTTTTTCTGGATTCCCAAATGCCATTCTTCTCTCGTTGTGTGGTAACAATTTACCTTTTAACCAATTTACCTATAGAGGGCGGCACACCGCTACATGTTATGTGGTTCCAAGGTGAGCAAGGTGGTCTGAGTGGATCAGAACACTAGGCTGGCTTTCTAATAGTCTAGATTTCCTCATCTCCAAAGTGAAGTAAAAAGACATGTGTCAGTCAGCTTTTCAGAGCTGTGACAAAAGACCTGAGGAAAAGAGGCTTATGGGAGGGAAGGTTTCTGTTGACTTACAGCTTCAGAGGTTTCGGTGCATGGCTGGTCTGCTCCATTGCTCTAGGCCTGAAGTGAGGCAGATCATGGAGGCAGAAGTGAGAGGCAGAGGAGGCTGGCCTCTCGGTAGCCAGGAAGCAGAGAGGAGGGAGGGGAAGGGTGGGGCTGGGGAGAGGGGAGGGGGAGAAGGAAGGAGAGAGGAGGGGAGAGGAAGAGAGAAGAGGGGAGGGAGGAGAGGAGAGGAGAGGGAGGAGGAGAGGGGAGGAGAGGGGACAGGAGGGAAGGAGAAGGGAGGAGAGGAAAGGAGGAGAGGAGAGGGAACTGAGGGGGAGGGGAGGAGAGGAGAGGAGAGGTGAGGGAACAGGAGGGGAGGGGAGGAAAGGGGAGGAGAGGAGGGAGAGGGAGAGGAAGGAAGGGGAGGAGGAGAGGAGAAGGGACAGGAGGGAGAGGGGAGGAGAGGAGAGGGGAAGAGAAGTGAGGGAAGGAGAGGAGAGGGGAGGAGGGGAAGGGAGGAGGAGAGGAGAGGAGACAGGAGGAGAGGAGGGGAGGAGAAGAGGGGAGGAGAGGAAGGGAGGAAAGGAAAGGGGAGGGGAGGAGAAGAGAGGGAAGGAGAGGAGAGGGGAGGAGAGGGGACCAGAGGAGAGGAGGGAAGAAGAGAGGACAGGAGTAAGGACATACCCTACTCCCTCCAGCTTGGCTTCCCCTCTTAAAATCACTCGGACCAAACCATGGAGGAGGAGGAGCTGAGCGCCTTCTCAGCCCCACCACAGGAGTCTTCAGGGGAGGCCTCAGGTTCAGACCATAGCCACTGTGACTACGACTGTTCCCTGGTTAACCCCAGCCTTGCACATTCCGCCTCGGCCCGCGTTCACTCCGTCCATTCACTGACTCATCCTGGACCGTCCCCACACGTGGCTCCTCCCACCACACTCACTCTACCCCTCCCCCATGTCACCACATTCTTTTTTTTTTCTTTTTCTTTTTCTCTTTTTCGTGGGGCTTGAACTCTGGGCCTGGGCGCTGTCCCTCAGCTCTTCAGCTCAAGGCGAGTGCTCTTGAGCACTCAAGCTACAGCGCCACTTCGGGTTTTCTAGTGGTGTATTGGAGATAAGAGTCTCACGGACTTTCCTGCCCAGGCTGGCTTTGAACCGCGATCCTCAGATCCACCAGAGCCTGGCTTGTCACCACATTCTTGCCCCTAAAGGATGATCTCATTTAGTAGCTCTAACAAAGATCTCCAGACTTCTCCTGGAAGTTGTCTTTGTAGTTTCTACACAGCCAAGAGAACAGGGCCACAAGTAGCCAACACCCCCTCCACCCATCCCCCACCCCCTGTCCACCTCTGCCTGTCTGTGGGACTTATTCCTCCCAGGTGTCCAATCAGAGGGATGGGCCGCAAGCTGGGTGAGCCTTTTTTTTATTGAGGGGAAGCCTTCCCTTCTGTGGTGATTGCTTGAAAATTCTCCCCATGTTGTCATTCAAAACAAGAGAAAGCAACCTGTTCCAGAAAGCTTCATTTAGGGCTGCCTTCCATAAGAGACATGTCTTCTCTCCAAGCTCGGTGAGCTCACAGCCTGCATGCTGAAGAAGGGCTTCCAAAGGTGTCAGTAACAGTGGGACTCTTTGCTTGCTTCTAGACACGGTGAGAAGCTGTGTGGCCAAGCTGTTCTTCACCTGCGCCCTCAAGGGCCATTACTGTCTGTACAGTAAGTCCAGCTTCACCCTCGTCAGCCCCAAGCCCGAGCCATGGATCAAGATCATGTTTCTCTTCCAGCAGGTACGGGGCACTGGGTGGTGCGATGCCCTCCATGATCGATCCCCTCCAAGATGGGCCGGCGGTGCACTGATGATCATTGTTACTCAACTATGACTTTGGCAAAAGCCAGTATGCAGATTACAGCAGCACATACAGTTCATCAATAATTTTACTCTAGGTTTTTATATTTTAAGATAAACTTTCTTATAGAGGGAGCTGGGTTATTCATCCATAGGACAAAGCTAGTCTTACCTTGAATTAGCTTTTTTAAAAAAAATTATTTAAGTAGTTGTACAAAGAAGTTCCCATCCTACAAAACAGTATATGAATACAAAGTGTCTGACAACATTGTCACACATGCTCCTAACCCACTCCTTCTCTCACTTTTCTTCTTTTTTTAAAATTGTGATTAGATGATTACATAAATTTCACATATTTTGCAGTATTGTGGTTGAATTCGCTTTTTAAAATGATAGGAGTGAAATCAGAGGTAGAGATCTTGTGTGGCACATAGAAGGCTCTGAGTTGGAACCCCATACTGCAGAGAAAAATGAAAAGCAGTGGAAAATAGCAAATACAAAACAGCAAGAAAAAAAAAACATCTTATTTGGAGAGATAACTTGACTTTTGTCGAGTTAGGCTTTATTTCTATTTCTTCTCTCCCAAACCAACTGATTTTCTTGTGAGCCTTCCCTTTGGGGCAATGGTAAGACATACTAATAAGCTACTTTTTCTTTCTACTGGTTGGATGAAATTTCATTTAAAATGTTGACCTTAACAATGACAACTTCCATGCCAAAGTGTGAATTACCAAAGAGGCTTTTGTTCGGGAACACTTGTCTTAGATACATTAAATTGTTACCTAAAATATCAGTGTAGATTATAAAATGTGGGTCGCTGTGATTTCACACACCATGCTGTGAATGAGGAATTTTGCAGATGGCTGGCTCTCCCACATGGTGATCTCTCCACTCTGGACTTACATTCAAAAGTAAAATGCTTAAAAACAATCGATTCAATTTTACAAAAAGAAAATGGAGGGCTACAGGATGGAGAAGGGAAAACAACACAAAGGAAGGTGAGAAGAAAAAATAAACGAGATGCAATGTTCTATGTTTGAAAATTAAACCAAAGAGTAAGATATTTCTGCGATAAATCCTACAGACATCACCAGTCAAATAATCATATTGTTTTTATAAAGTCAGGCTTATTGAGGACAAACGAATTTCATGATGAAGAACATATCAAGTACTACAGTGATACTATAGTAGTTAGATACGCACTGGCTGTGGCTTCCGGACATCAACTTTTCCAACAGGAAGGAAGTCTTTAAAGATCTCGTAATAGCGTCTCATACAGAGCAACCCAGATTTTGATGTGAATCAAACTGACTGCAAGAACAAACACAGAACATTGATTCCTTTGTTTTTACTTTTCTTGAAATGATGATCTTAGTTTTCTTCCACTTTACTTATATTTGTCAAATAGTTTTCACCAGTGATTTGGTATTCACCTTTGGCTTCATTCTTAAGAGATGTTTGAAAAAAAAAAGAAAGAAAGAAAGAAAAAGAAAGAGAGAGAAAAAAAACAAAAGAAAAGAAAAAGAAGGAAGGAGGGGGGAAGGAGGGAGAGAAAAGAAAAGAAAAAAAAGAAAAGAGAAGAGAAGGAAACTTGGCTTTCCTCTCTGGTAGTCTTATTCTATTGATTTTGTCTCTTCTGTCTGTTTAAGCAAAATCACTGAAGAAGCTCCCCCATGTTTTTTACTGTAACAGTTTCTTTATTTTTCCAAGCCTTTGTTATTATAAAAACCTGGGTGAGTCCTAGCTTGGGGGTAAGTAGCAACCCAACTTTCACTCAGGTGATTACAAACCCAGGGCTACTCTTGGGTGCTGAGTCTGAATTGCTTTTCTGTCAATTTCACACTTCCTGGTCTTTAGACTAATGAGTTTGCTCTTCAAGACAGAGCTCTTTATTGCCCCAGTGAAATTTAAATCACCTGAAAGATCACCCCAAGGCCACGAAGGGTGGTGGGACCGAGCAATCAGTCACCTATGGGGTCCAATCACTAGCTGTCTCTGAACCGAGAGTAATGAGATGCCTCTCGTCTTGATTCAGAGCCTGTTTCCTGAGCCCTTGTCCATACAGAGTCATTCTGTGCAGTTACTCCGAGCCCTGTGGGAGAAGACACAGGCAGGGGGCACCCACAGCTTCGAAACCGCCATGACGCAGTCCACGTTCCCACAGCAAAAGGTAAATGCTTCTCTCTGTGGATAATTACTTTATGTTATTGTGATGATTTTTTGGTACCAGTCCAGCATGAATCAGGACAGCATCCAGGCCCTGATTTCTTTATCTCAAGGCTAGTGCCCTACCACTTGAGCCACAACACCTTTCTAGATATTTCTGAGTAGTGTACAGGGGCTGCGAAGGTGGCTCAGTGGTAGAGTGCTTGCCTTGCTTGCATGAGGCCCTGGATTCGATTCCTAAGCACCACATAAGCAGAAAAAGCTGGAAGTGGTACTGTGGTTCAAGTGGTAGAGCGCTCACCTTGAGTTGAAGAGCTAAAGAGCCCAGAGTACAGGCCCCACAACAGACAGTGGGTCACACCTGTAATCCTATACCCAGGAGGCTGTGATCTGAGGATCAAAGTTCAAAGCCAGCCTGGGAAGGTAAGTCCGTCAGACTCTTATCTCCAATTAACCTCCTGAAAACTGGAAGTGGTGCTGCGGATCAAAGTGGTAGAGCACTAGCCTTGAGTAATAAAGCCTCAAGAACAGTACCTAGGCCCTGAGTTTGAGCCCCAAAACCAAAAAAAAAAAAAAAAAAAGTTGTGCAAATTTATAGGATGTTATGGGATGTTTAAATACATGCATTCAGCATATAATATTCTAATCAGGACAAGAATATGCATCTTCTCAGACATTTGACATTTCCTTGTAAACATCCAAAATCCTTTGTTGAAATATCTAGCACCTGATCACTACCTGGAGACACCCCATTGGGAAGTAGAAGCCCAGAACGCCATCTCTGGTCTAATTATAAGTTGGAACCAACAAACATGCCAATAACTCAAAGTATAAACAAGTAGCAAATGAATTAAAAGTGTGACATCGTGACACTCCATCATATCTCTTTGGGTGATGGAGAAAGAGGCAGGGTGAGCCATGGGAAGGGCTGATGGGAAATTTATTTCTGTGAGTCTGTAAGAGACTAAAGAGACATCCAACTATTTCATCACTATTTTTTGGCTTCAGTTTAAGAATTTGACAAGAAGTATTTGCTTAAAAAGGGAATACCACAATCGAATCAGCATAAAATAAAATGGAATTCCTTGCATATTTCATTCAAATTTTCAATTGTTGCCTCATATCAAGACAATGCATCAGAGTCTCATAAATTTTTCGTTGTGAACCATATTTTTACTGGAGGCATAGTAAATTAAAACTTGGCAGCCTATTTCACATCCTAAGAGATTTAAAAAAAAAAAAACAACTTGGCAACTTGATTTTTCCTTGCTTACAAGCATACTGATTCATCTTTCTCCTATTTCATGCCAATAAATTTCCCTCTAGGGTAAGTTTAACTGCAATGCTTGACATTTCATAATTTCGTTTATTCATGAGTAATAGAAAAACTTTGGTACCTGGAATGTACACTGTGTGGCAAATTTATCTGACCGGGACTTCTCCATCAACTTGGCTCTCTCTACCTTTTATGAAGAGCTCTGCATACAAAACACAAAATAGCTGTGAGAATTGTGCAGAGCCTGCTTTATTTTCACAATACTGAGCCTGTGTGTATGTGTATGTGTATGTACATGCACGTATGCATGCACTAGTGATCTGGAAGTGATGGGCCCTTGTGCATCCGTTCCTGCAATGAGGCTTTGCCTCAGAGCTGGGAATCCAGGCACTGGGAAAAGAAGAAAAGCAGTTCTGAGAAAATGCCCAAGCATCCAGACTATAACCTTCTGCAGGATTTGTTATAGTAGTTGCCTTTTAGTGTGTGCATTTGTGTGTATGTGTGTGTGTGTGTGTGTGTGTGTGTGTGTGTGTGTGTGTGTGTGTGCCAGTACAGGGACTTGAACTTAGGACCTTACACTCTCACTTGACTTTTTTTTTGCTCATGGATGGCACTCTACCACTTGAGCCACAGCTCCACTTCCAGCCTTTTGCTGGTTACCTGGAGAAGAGTTTCTTGGATTTGTTTGACCAGGCTGACTTGATCTACTCAGATCTCAGCCTCCTGAGTAGCTCGGATTACAATTGTGACCGTCAGCTCTCAGCTAGGACTTGTTTTTGGATAGAATCTTGGACATTTAAAGCTGAACTTGATCATAAAGATCTATTAAGTTAGTGCTGAGCATGGTGGTTCCTCCATTATTCCAATATTTGAAAGGCTAGTCAGGAGGATTACAAGTTCAAGACCAGCCTTGTAGAAGTATCCACTTAGAGTGCCCATGGTCCATTGCTGAAGCTTGGACATGGCCAAGCCCTTCTTCAGGAGACCCTCAGGAGAGAGGGGCAGACCAGCTGGTGTTGGGCCTGATGTCACCACGGTGTGTGAGCAGCTCTAGCTCTGACACAGATTTTCACCATCCCTTCCCTTCTGGAGTGCACGAGGGAAGCAGCCTTGTTCATGCACTGAGGTGGTTGATGCTCACTGTCGAGAGCATGCTGCCTGCCCAGCACTGAGCCACCTGCCCAGCAGGAAAGGGCAAACTGGATTGCTCTGCCCACTTGAGACCTGCACTTTTACAGAGCCTTCATTTATCTAGATTTTGTTTAGGGGGTGTCTATTTATGTAGGCTGGTCTTGGACTCAGAAAAGAATTGCAATTGTATTGTGCGTTTCAATATCTAGAGATACCCTTTATTTTTTCTTTCAAAAGATTTTCATCTGTGGATCTTTCTATTTTTTTTATCATCACTTTATCTCAGAGATCACCCTGCTAAACATTAAATTGGAACTCAGCTCACCTCAGTTAGGAAGTACTGACATATTAACACACTCTTCATTAACATATTTCTAACATTCATTCATCCCACCCAGGAACCAGACATATCACTATGTTTATTCACGTCTCATTTCTCCCCATGGCTCTATGACCCGGAGAAAATTGACTTCTCTTCTACTTAATGTAGTCATTTATAAAATGGGGACAATAGCATGTTTGTTTCATTATGTTGTTGGGATGAAGTGACATTAAGCATATAGGAGAATTCCTGGAGGGTTTTGTATGTCCAGTGAAATTCATCTGCAAGTATTGTTATTAATGTTGTTGATTCTGATAGGTTTCTTGTTTCATTTTTTTTCTTTGGCGATGCTGGGAATTGAATTCAAGGCCTTGCATTTTCTAAGCAAGTTCAAGACAATACCTTTTTACTTCATAATTTGCATTTCTAGGAATCCGTTCCAAAGAAATAATCCAAAATATGACCAAAACTCAAGACGCACACAGAAAAGAATTGGGGTATGGTTATCAAACAATTTAAATGTCTAAGGATGAGAAAATAAAATCATGAGCTATCCATTTAAAAGAATATTCTGGGCTGGGAAGGTGGCTCAGTGGTAGAGCACTTGCCTTGCATGCATGAGGCCCTGGATTCGATTCCCCAGCACCACATAAGCAAAAAGAAAAAATAAAATAAAATCTACATATATTTTAAAAAAAGAATATTTTAAAACCATGAAATACCATAGTTACCAGTGATATTTTAATAACATTAAACCTAAGAGTATAAGTAACATATTTTAAGATATACACACTTTTAGAGGACTGCCAAAGGAAAATGTACAAAAATGTGAACATTGCCTGGCTGTGGAAAGTCTTCGTGTGTGCATTGCTTTTATAGTGAAGTAACGTCGTAATATTGAGCCATGTACTTAAAGGAGGCTCCATTCTGGATGATCCAGGCCTATTGTGAAATATGGATTTCAGGAAAAGGAGGAAAAGGCCCTGACTTCCTGAAGAAACGAACAGGATCTCCAGAGGACATCAGTAATTCTACCCCAGACCCTGCCACTCGGCCCTGCAGGGGGAGCCAGGCTCTCGCCACCTTCGGTGGAGCGGACAGCTGCAGCCGCCAGCCTGCCAGGGCCAGCTCTGGAGAGAGAATCCCCAGCTTCCACATGTGCTGCACTTCCCAGAGCAGGGCAAGTTCCAGACGCCAGGGAAACAAGGTCTAAACTATGCCCATCACGGAAACAGAAAATAATCGAGCCTACTGCTGCAGTAAGATGTCCCTAGCTGGCTACAGTTTGGATGTTTCTGTCCCGATTGCTGCGAGCACACCCAGGGCGAGCGGCTAAAGTGGCAAAGCTGACCTGGATGGAAGGGAAGGAGACCTGGTGATGTGTCCCAAGGATGGGTTGGAGTGTCTGGAGTTAAGGTGTTCGTGTGCTTGGATAAATAAATGCACAAGTCAGTAGATAGTGAATTTATTTTATATGAGAGGATTTAGGGCCACGTGTATGGTGGAAGCCATAGGCATCATGGACGGTGGACCTCCAGGAGCAGAGGGAGCTCCTTAGACAGATGAGTTATGATGAACCTCCCTTTCAGAGCAAGCTCTGTGGGGTGTGGGCTTGGGGATTTTGGAAGTTAGGTGGTGGTGGGGGGCATCCATTTCAGGCTGTGAGCTAAAATGAGCAGAATTTGATAGCAGAGTCTTAGCAGCCAAGGTGAAGTAAGGATTAAAAGGAATGAGAGGCCAGGCCAAGGGTCAAACCCAGCCACTAGGGGGAGGTAGTGAGGTTGGTGAACCAGAGGCCGAAATCTGGGGTTTGGGAGCCACAGATAGATGAAGGTGGGGTGGGGGTGCAGATGCAAACACCTAGCGCTCTCTTTGCTCTGGGAGGCCAGAGCTAAAATACAAGTTCTGGCTTAAAAGAAGAAGATGGTTCCATGTGGGAAAAATGGAATGAGTGACAAGGGAGGGAGGGAGAGAAGGAGGAAGGGAGGGAAAAGGGAAGAAAAGAATCACAGTGAAACCCTGCCAGGTCCATCCTGTTAGCCAAAAATATATTTTGCACTGAGTGCCAGTGGCTCCACCTGTAGTCCTAGCTACTCACGAAGCTGAGATCTAAGGATCACAGTTCAAAGCCAGCCTGGGCAAAGTCCCCAGCAGACTCTATTTCCCATAAACTACCAGAAAACCAGAGGTGGCTCTGTGGCTCAAAGTGGTAGAGCACCAGCCTTGAACAAAATTGCTCAGGGAGAGTACCCAGGGCCTGAGTTCAAGCCCCACAACTGACAGAAAAAAAATTACATATATATGCATATATATATGTATATATATATGTGTGTGTATGTATATAGGTATACATATATACATATACTATATACATATACATATACATATATATATATATACATATATATATATATATCAAAGTGAATGCCAATGGCTCACAGCTGCAATCCTAGCTACCCCAGAGACTGAAATCTGAGGATCACAGTTGAAGCCAGCCAAGCAGAAAAGTTTGTGAGAGAGTCTTATCATCAATTAACCAACTAAAAGCCAAAGTGGAGCTCTGGCTCAAGTGGTAGAGTGCTAATGTTGACCACAAAAACTTGGGGACAGTGCTCAGGCCCTGAGTTCAAGCTCCAATACCAGCATATACACACTGTGTGTTTGTGTGAGTGTGTGTGTGTGTATATGTGTGAATCATGAGATCACCATGCCACCTCCCTTGCTGCACTTCTGCTGAGAGGCCAGTGCTATTACACTGCGAATGCCTGGTCAGCTGCCACCTCACCAGGAGCCACAGTCCCTGTGCTGGGGGGACCCATGACACAACTCCTGTGAGATGGCCCAGGGGAGTTGTTCCACGCCACGTGGGCATTCACACATGGAGCAACTTAGGCCAGAAAGGTAGATTCGATAGCTATCAATGGAACTATAGAGACATCATAACCATGGAGACGCTGAAAATCAAAGGGAAGAATAAGGCAATCTTGGAAGAGGACGTAAAGAGGAAAAAGCCCCATTCAGGGTCCACTGTAGATGGCAGCTGAAGGGCACAAGCTCAGGAAAGAGCTGCTGGGTTGGTAGAGCACTTTTTCGGCATGCATGAAACCTCTGGTTCAAATGCAGCCAAAGGAAGGAAGAGCCTGTTTTTCTGTAGTCCTTGTTTTATCCTGGTTGAGAAACTATCATGCTACTAAATACCAGCTACTCATAGCCCCTAACCACTACCCACATGTATTCAGACTCTGTGCATATACTCTCCTAAACATTTGAAATTGGCATGGAAGAGCTTTCTGGATTTAGCTGAGGTCCTCACTTACCACATGTATTCTATTTCTGTCACTGTTCAAAACCAGACTCTCCCAGAATGCACCATGCCCATTTACTACTGTCCTGAACAGTCCTTCACAGTCAGACAGATGTTCTGCATCAGGCCAGGAATTTTTCTTTAAAAAAAGAAAAAAGAAAAGAAAAATGTGCAGTGAACAGTTAATGAAATAACTCTATTCCGGAGGGAGCAGAGGTATGCATTCCTCTGCAGTGTGTTCTCTCCTCTTGGTGGTGTAATAGACCTTCTCTCAAGTAATCAGAGCCTGTGTAAAGCCCTCTTTCCCCCTGCTGACCTAGCAGTGTGTAAATGCCCGCAAACACCGTGCACAAATTGGCAAGGAGAAACAGCGCCTCTTGTCATAGCACATAAATGTGTAGTGGCTGGAAACTCAGGATCTGGGCTTAAAACCTGCCTGTGCTGTTTCCTTAGCTGCCCTCTATCTGATTCCTCAGTGCCTTGGCTTTCTTACCTGAGAAATGCAGGAAATCACATTCCTGCACCCTGGGCAGGAATGTTATGAGAATGGAAAGACAATGTGGGTGGGCCAGGTAGGAAGAGGGCAGTCCCTCACTCTTGTAAGAGATCGGTAAATGCTCAGTGGTCCCGTGACCCCACAAGTTCCTCTGAACCAAATCACCCCTCAGCCATGCCTCCAAAACCTTTCCTGCATGTGGTAAAGCAGTCCACACACTGCAGAACTGTTTTTGGAGGGGCCTCTGCACTCCAGTCATCTCTGGGGTCGGAGTCTTCTTCCCCTCAGAGAGGCTGTGTCTTCTGTCTGTGCAAAAATTGCTTCAGGATAGAATCTAAGCATGGAAGAATGTCCAGTTCATCCAGATGCTGGTCAGGGGTGGGGGGACAAGGGTGGTGGGCCTGCGGCAGGGTCCCCCACAGTGCAGGGTCACCGTGTAAGCTCCAGAGGCCACTATGCATACTGACACCCCACTATGCATACTGACACATCCCATCAAGTTGCCTCGAGCTGTCACTTGTTAGCAAACTTATGCTGTAAATATCCTCTCACCTTCCTTAATTTTTTTTTTTTTTTTGGTCAGTCATGGGGCTTGAACTCAGGGCCTGAGCGCTGTCCCCCAGCTCTTCAGCTCAAGGCTAGCGCTCTACCACTTGAGCCACAGCTCCACTTCCTGGCTTTTTCTGCTTATGTGGTGCTGAGGAATCAAACCCAGGGTCTCATGCATGCAAGGCAAGCACTCAACCACTGAGCCACCTTCCCAGCCCCATCCTCGCGCCTTTCTACACAGCCTGGTTTGTTTCCCCTATATTCTTATATTGTCCAAATCCCTACTTTCATGAATAATTTTTCTAAAATTGGAGGGAAAGCCATCCAACCAATGCTTTTGAAAACCTGTTTTTCTCATCTGCAATGACTTTGCACTGTTTTGAGTTAGATGATGCTTGTCATGAAAGTCCTTCGTAGTGCATGCTTAGGAAGATGATTTTGTATGCTATTTTCAAGTAAAAATGAATACTTTGAAATTCAATATTCTTCACGTTTTATCGGGATCTAGCTTGAAATACACCTGAGCAAATATGGCAACCCTAGATAGAACCATCACTTACATGGAGAATCAAAAGGCCAGGTTGTTGACAGAAATCATTTATTTGTAGTTGTGGATCAAAAGACTTGATTTCCTACTGGCTGTTAGAAGTCACTCTGAGTTTCATGTCATTCATAATAATACAGCAGCTTGCTCCAAGGCCAGCAAGAGAGTCTTGTATGGTTATCTGGTCACAGGCTGAATCTCAATGGATGCACATGCACACATGTATGTAAATCATGAGATTAATATACCACCTCCTTTGCCATATTTTTGGTGAGAAGCAAGTGCTAAGCAAGATCTTCCCTTATTCGACGGGAGGAGATGGACAGGCAGGTGAACACAGGAGGCAAGAGTTCGCCCACAGAGGCTCCGTTAGAACTCAGAGAGTGGCTGAGAATTACTTATAAATTATTCCTTATCATTCTTCTCCAGTCTAGTGATCATAAAGGGAGTTTGTAATGCATTGATTTTAGTTGTCATCCTGAAAAAGAAGGAGAAGAAGAAAAGAAGACTAGAAAGAAGGTGGAATAGAGAAGAAAGGCAGAGGAAAGAGGAGGGACAAGATAGAGTTCATAAGCAATGTAGACTAAAATAATGATGACTATTATTGTAAGGATGAAAAGGTGTTTGCAACTTTAAAAAATATAATAAAAAGAAAAAAGAGAAGGAGGACAAGGAAGAGAGGAAGAAGAAAGGAAGCTAAAAGAGAAGAAGGAGGAAGAGGAGGAGAGGAGGAAAAAGGAGAGGAAGGAGGAGAAGAAGGAAGAGGAGGATGAGAAGAACAAAGAAAGCAGAAGGAAGAGGAGGAGGAGGAGCAGGAGGAAGAGGAGGAGGAGGAAGAGGAGCAGGAGGAGAAGGAGGAAGAGGAGGAGGAGGAGGAAGAGGAGGAGCAGGAGGAGGAGCAGGAGGAGGAGGAGGAGGAGGAGGAAGAGGAGGAGCAGGAGGAGGAGCAGGAGGAGGAGGAGAGGGAGGAGGAGGAAAGGGAGGAGGAAGGACCACCTGTGGATGCTGTAGGACACAGAGGGTAAAGATAAATAGGAGAGACAAATAATGAGTTGAAGCACACTCACGTAAGAGGTCAGAATCCCCCAGATTTAGGATGACTGGCTGTTGCTTGGTTGCTCCGTGCTTGCTGCTTTTGTAACCAGTTTTACTTGGCTTTCCTCGCATGCTGGTGGTGATGAGCTCCAGGCTGCCTCTCTCCTCCAGGGCTGTTCCTGCCCCAGTCAGGAGTGCAGTTCCACCATCTCTGTGCCTCCCTGGGTGTCTTTAACACCTAAATCCTCTGAGGAGGTGAGGCTGCTGCTTGCTTCAGAGCCTGAGCTCAGGGATGGGTTACCATCTGTCTCAAACTTTTCAAGGCACTTTTTGCTAAAGCCAGTGTGGATTGGCAGCAATAATCTGGGAGTGTGGGCTCAGAAGAGGAGACATAAAGGAGCCCTGAGCACGGTTTGAAGCACTTTGGTTTGCTAGTAGTATTTGTAAGGAATGAAAAATTGATCCTTAATTGTGTGAGGAGCTGAAAAGCCATCTGCATGCCAATGGCCAAGTCCAGACTTCAGGGACTGAACAGTTTTGAAACTGATATTTATGAACATCTGCTTTTCCCCCATAAATTTTAATATGGATTTCATCCTTTGAAACCTACAAAACTCCCAGGTGCTTCTTCAACCATTATCTTGGGGAACATTCTTTAAAAAAAAAAAAGAAAGAAAGAAAAAGAAAAAAGTCTTCATTTTCCCAAGCAACACACTCTAAATCACTTCTATAAAAATGCTTTCTGATATATACAGTGCTATTGGAATGCCTGTAATAAGCTATTAAATGTTAGGAATACAAAAGCTGTGGTCAGCATTTTCTGCTAAGCCCAAGGTACAGACCATCAGAGTCTTAGTAATCAAAGCTGGAAAGTATTTATTCTGTTATTCCACAAGTAGCTTTTTTTTTTTTTTTTTTTTTTTTTTGTCATTCATGGGGCTTGAACTCTGGGCCTTGGCACTGCCTTTCCAGTTTTCTAGTGGTTTATTGGAGATAAAGAGTCTCACCAACCTTTCCTGCCCAGGCTGGCTTTGAACCATGATCCTCAGATCTCAGCCTCCTGAGTAGCTAGGATTACAGGCATGAGCCACAGGCACACAGCTCCACAAGTATCTTTTAATGCTTGCTACGTACCAGGCACTTTTAGGTGCTGAGGTTTACCATAACGAACTCTACAGACAAATCCCTGTCTTTGGGACAGACTAGGCTGTAGTCTTTAGCAATGTTCTCTTTAAAACAAAAATCTCCTTAAATTTCCATGTAGTGCATTGGAAACAGGCTGTGCACTGAGCCTGCCAAGCGGTGATGCTGCTCCATTCCTGATACCAAACTTGACCCTGGGCACAGAGCTGTGTAAACGAAACACATATGTGCCTGCTCTCCAGGAGCCAGCATCTCACACTGTCTTACCTGGATCAAGAAGAGGAGGAGGACGAGGGGGGAGGATTTGGGAGACCCTAGTTCCTCCTCAATCAGGTACCTGAAGCAATGCAAGCATCACCTGTGCCACTCAACTCTTGAGAACACATGGAATTCCTCAGGTAGAGAAGACAGGAGCCCTCGGGGCCAAAGATTGGGAATCAAATAACAGCTCAACAGAAGACAAATGCAAAATGGATACAAAAGGAAGCTGTAGTTAACAAGATTGTTAACTTGGGAGCAACCCTTGAAGAGGACAGTCCTAGCCATTTTGTAATGATGGGTTTGAGTTATTTGCCTAAGAGAAAGTTTAGGGGGACAGTAAGTTACTTAACTCAGACTGATAGATTTCCATCCATTTACAATCTAATGGAACCTCTTCACTCTGCCGCTTGCCAGATGGACCCTCAAAATGGGCGTTCTCTTTGGTGTATCGAATTCCACTCAAAGGCTCAGAGGAGAAAAATAATTAATTTGCTGATAAATAAGACTGATTTCTGTTAAAACCAAGAAAGACATATTATGGAATACCATGCAAAATTTGCATCTGTATTTAAGATAAAGCCTTAAAACTAAGTAATTAATTACTTAGAACTCTGTGCCCAGGGTCAAGTTTGGTATCAGGAATGGAGCAGCATCACCGCTTGGCAGGCTCAGTGCACAGCCTGTTTCCAATGCACTACATGGAAATTTAAGGAGATTTTTGTTTTAAAGAGAACATTGCTAAAGACTACAGCCTAGTCTGTCCCAGAATTACTTAAAACTAAGTAATTCTGGAGCCTGATGAGTAGTTCTGAAGGACGAAGGCCCTATTTCCCATCGACTCGTTCGTTGCAAAGCCAACCTTATTAAAGAAATATTTTTGGAACCTGTAGACAGGGACAGGAGGGAGAGACTGGGGGAGAGGGAAGGAAAAGATGACGTTGCCCCGAAAAGAACTGCACTTGTTATCTTCTTATGAAAGGGTAACCCCGTCCGTGTAACATCTCAATAATAGCAAACACATTACATTAAAAAAAAATGTTGAATGAATGAATTGGTGGTCAATATTAAATAAAATGTAAATTAAAATGTAGTATTTCCTTCAGCCACACTGGGGCTTGGCTGGGTCTCTGCAATTCTGGAATTGCTACTTGTGACACCTTTCCCAGAACCCCAACACCCAGGCCCTGAGGCCATGCCCCTCCCCTCCACAATCAACAAATGTGCGTGTTTGAAGAGTTCGAGCTGACTGTTCCAACTCTAACTGACCAAGTACTGAGCCTGCCCAAGCAGAGCACTGACGTCCCAACTGAGCGCCCTCCTCCACTGGTGTGGACATGCAGAGTGGTGGCAGGCTGCTCCAGTCATGTTCTGTGTGCTTCGTGTTTCCCAAACAGGCTCTGGACCAGGTTCAGCTCCATCTGGAAGAAGTGCGGTTCTTTGACGTGTTTGGCTTCAGTGAAGCAGCTGGAGCGTGGCAGTGCTTTATGTGCAACAACCCTGAAAAAGCAAGTGGTAAGAAGCCCCTGCTGCCGCAGAGAGCTGGTGACACCAGGTGGACGAGGGTCCGGGAGCCCCGCTGTTCTAGCTGGCCAATCTCTTACTCAAATGCCCTGAGTAGCCATCATGCAGAGCCATGCCTAGTGCCTATTCCCTGCTTCATGCTGAGAAAGGCAGCTCACCCAAGTGAGCATCCGAGAAAAGGCAGGGCGAGAAACAGAGGTAATGAGCCCAAGAACACAGCCCCATCTCCCTGAGTGAGCAGGTGCACATTACCCCTGGCTATCCCTCATCGTGGGGCTGGGCGATGGAACTGTGTAAAAGTGAAAGACTTTAAGAGGAAGTAAATGTCCAAAGAATAATTGATTATCAGTTATTCACCCTTCCTCCCTTTTCTGCTGTTTGAGTTTACTGACCTTGTCTAAACATAATAATAATGAGAGCCAGGTAATGTACTACCATATCAGACACTGTATCTCATTTAGTAGATACAATAACCTTAGGAAGTATTTATCTCTGACTTACTGAGGGGGAGACTAAGGCAGGAGACTAAGGTCCTATGGGGTTTGAACCCAACCAACTCCAGAGCCCACGTTCTGCATCCTGGTGGTACTGGACACAGTCTGGCTGGTAGAAATAGGGGGAAGGTGAGTCTAGGGCTACGAGGTCAGGTTGTCTTTGGAAATGGAATCTTCCATGATTCGTTTTCCTGCTGGGAAGAGAGCATCCTCACCACTCAATCATAGGAGCAGTGCTCAGGCCCCGCGGGATGCTGGGAATCCATTGATGATGATGCCTGCGCTCAGCCCTTTCCTTTGGAGGTTTTGTGGTTCTCAGGGTGATCCATTGCAGGACGTCTGCTCTCCGGTTCACTGCCAGAGTGTAGAGACTGGAATGAGAAAGCGTGTGTATTTGGCCAGATGGAGGTGTGAGGGGCTCACAAACACCAATTAAAATGCATTGCTCCCTAGAATAGCTGCAGAATGGAAATGTTGGCAGAGGAGGCTGCAGCCTTTGTGAGGCACAGATTGCTGCTGGCTGATTAGAGAGGCACCAGAGTGAGCACCCCAATTTTTTGATCCAAGTAAATAAGGGATTGGAGAATTGAGTGGCTCTGATATAAAACTTTCTACCTAGACCTTATTTCATATATATATAATATATTTCATATATATATATTATATATATATATTCTACCTAGACCTTATTTCATATCTATATTTCATGTATATATATATATATACATATACATATACACACACACACACACACACATATATATATATATATATATATATATATGAAAGCAACAACTTACTGGAGAGCATGGTGAAATGAGGTACTTATCCCTTCAGAGTTCCCACTCCAAGTTCAATAAGTATCTCCTTGTATCCGCCCAAGAGAGGCCTCTGGAATGGGACACGCGCTGGACACACAACGTGTTCCTTGAGAATCTGTTCTCCCAGATTCACTGCCATGCACTTGGAAGGAACATTTATTCTCTCTTATTTGTGTTTCTCACAGTTAAATATAGACTGGGAACATACAGCAATAAAAAGCCAAACAAGGCCCGATATTTTATAGCAGAACATATTGAATCAAAATGTTTGGCCCTGAAAATCTCAGTGCGATGGATTTCTTTGCTCATTTCATTTTGCTACATGAAACTCATTTAGGTCCGAGGGAAATCCTATTTTCAACTCTTTTTTTTTTCTGCCCCTAAAAAAGAAAAAAAATATTCCCTGAGCTTATATTTGTTGTTGGTTTCATTTTATTTCTAAACATACAAATTATGCATTTACTCTGAATGAAAGCTCTTATATAATACTATGTCCATGTGTGCTTCTCTTTTTATATTTTCTTTTCTTTATTCTTTTTTTTTTTTTTTTCCGTAGAGCTTGATCTCTGGGCCTGGGTGTCTCTGAGTTCTTTTGCTCAGGCAAGCACTCTACTACTTTGAGCCACAGCGCCACTTCTAGTTTTCTGGTAGTTAATTGGAGATGAGTCTCACCAACTTTCCTGCCAGTGGCTTTGAGCTGAGATCCTCAGATATTAGCCTCCTGAGTAGCTAGGATTATAGGCGTGAGCCACCAACACCCAGTTTCACATGAATTTTTCATAGACATAGTATTTACATTCATGCTCTGTTTAAATCCTAAGTTCAACCAATCAAAACAGCAGAATGAACATTTTGTGTAGTGTGCACATTGAGCCTAGCACTACAGCCCATGTTTTATTGACACTGGGCATGGTCTTGTCTAATTGATGGTGTGTCTTCGCAGCATGACCTTTGGGGTAGAACTCTGAATGAGGTGCAGGGTCTCAGCTCTGAGAAGGATTCATCCTCTAAACAGAGACAGAGGGCATACAGGAAAGTATTCCGCATACCTCCTTGGCATGTCTTTAGCATGCAATAATTATTGGTTGAGTGAATGTAATACTTCTTTTTTTTTTTTTTTGGTTGGAATGGGGCTTGAACCCAGGGCCTGGGCACTGTCCCTGAGCTCTTTTGCTCAAGTGTAGCGGTCTATCACTTTGAGCCACAGCATCACTACCAGTTTTGAGTGGTTAATTGGAGATAAGAGTCTCACAGACTTTCCTGCCCAAGCTAGCTTTGAACTGCAATCCTCAGATCTCAGCCTCCTGAATAGATAGGATTACAGATGTGAACCACCAGCCGTTGGCTGAAAAATGTACAACATTTCTAAAAGGCAAAGTCAGCTATGCCTTGCCCATTGATGTGCATGCTTCAAGACTGCGATCACCAAATGGGGCACTGGGCCATACCCAGTCCATCATAAGCCCGCAAATAGAACCTGGAGCTGTTCCTCTTCGGGAGATTCACCCCATATGAAACCAAACCCCATATGAAACCGAAGGCCATCCCCAGCCTTAGCATCCCTCTCAGCCCCTCTCCCAGGCCAGAAGCCCACCAGCCCCTAGAGTCCAAGTAGGAGTAAACTCAACCACAAAAGGCTAGATACACTAGATTTGGCTGGGGATGTTTGTTGTTGTTTTATTTTAGGGATTGGCTAACCATGCAGTGGTTTTTCTCACATATTGGATGTTTCGAAGCCGACCAGCAGCTTCATAGTAGTAAGACCCTGGACATCAGCACCTATATCCAAACCCAGCCAATACTTCCTACAGTGCAGGAGGTCATAGGAATTGAGGTCACATCACTTAATCCCCGCCCCTTTGGTGGAATGCTGCCTGCTGTCTTCCCACCGGCTTCCCTGTCTACACACACAAAGTCACTGCGGGGCTGGGAATGTGGCTTAATGGTACAGTGCTTGCTGGCATGCATGAAGCCCTGGGTTTGATTCCTTAGTTCCACATAAACAGAAAAAAGCAGAAGTGGCACTGTCGCTCAAGTGTTAGAGTGCTAGCCTCGAGCAAAAGAAGCTCAGGCACAGGGCTCAGGCCCTGAGTTCAAGCCCAAGACTAGCAAAAAAAGAAAGAAAGAAAGGAGGGAGGGAGGGAGGAAGGGAAGGAAGAAAGGAAGAAAGGAAGGAAGGAAGGAAGGAAGGAAGGAAGGAAGGAAGGAAGGAAGGAAGGAAGAAAGGAAGGAAGGAAGGAAGGAAGGAAGGAAGGAAGGGTCACTGAGCAATATCTAATGATCAATGAAACTTCAGTGTGAATCCAGTCAGGGAAACCAAAGCAGCTCTGCTAGGATTAAAACTGCTCATTCTTCTAAACCATGATGCATCAGCTTTACAAGCATCTTCCCACTTTTTTTTTTTTTTGGTCTATGGGGCTTGAACTCTGGGCCTGAGCACTATCCCTTAGCTCTTCTGCTCAAGGCTAGCACTCTACCACTTCTGGTTTTCTGGTGGTTTATTGGAGATAAGAGTTTCATGGATTTTCCTGCCCGGGCTGGCTTTGAACCACAATCCTCAGATCTCAGCCTCCTGAGTAGCTACAGGCATGAGCCACCAGTGCCCGGCACATTTTTCTCACTCTCTTACCACTCTATTAACTCTACAGATGAGGGAACCAAACACAGAGAGATGAAGTTGTTCTCCCAAGGTTGCACAGAGACCGAGGGGTAGAACCAGGCTTTGAATCCACAGCCTCAACTTTCAAATTTTAGTCCAAATCCAAGGACATAGAATAGTGAAATTCCAAGAACAGTTATTCCATAACACTAATATACAATAAAGATCTAGGGGAATTCTAATTTGTTTTAATTTGCCAACCTCTTCAGTGGCTTATTTTACCAGAAGAGGAGGAAGCTCAATGTGGTAATGTGTGGGAAATTAGCACATGTGGCCAGGAGTTACAATAGAAACACTTCCAGTCCAATCACAGATTCACTTTTGGTAACCATTTGATAGAAGTACTTTTATATAATTTTACTAGACTAGAAAAGCCACAGGAATAACTCGGTCATCCTGGGAGAGTTGCCTGGCTACATTAATTTCAGATCTTCTGGCTCCAGATGTAAAACAAAATCAAGATTGAGCAACTGTGCTTAACAGAACACAGCTTCTTTCTGGAAATCCATGCAAATGCTGTGTATCAGCAGGAACTACACAGTGCATGTAATAGTAAGAGCTCATCAGCTGGACTGGTCTGGGATGCATCTGGTCTTCTATGTAGTCAGATGTTTTAGTAGGAGGAAGAACTCAGTCCTGACTTTCACTCTTGTTTCTCAAGATGTGTGGGAGGCTTTGCTTCTAACTCCCCACCCCCACCCCTGAAGGGGGCCAGGCAGAGTTCTGGCTTGGTGCTCAAGCTCCTCCAGGATGATCTCTCTCCAGTCCCTAGATATTTAGAGTTTGAATGCTACTGTCAGCAGAGGACCTCCTTGGGTTCTAAAGAAAACAGGAGAATTCTTTTCATACAACCTTTGTCCCTTGTCCTCTGCAGAAGTGATTTTGAGTATTTGTGCAGGAGTTTGCAGCCCCTGAAATCACATGGGCAAGGAGACATCACTTGGGAATGAAATCCGTATTCAGAAGGCCTTTATCGTAAAGAGGTTTTCTTCAGGCATTTGAGGGTCGCCTTTGATGGGCACTGTTCTCACAGGCAAGGGGATGTCCTGAAGATGGACATGTGACCTCTGACCTCTGAGAGGCCAGCCTCCCACCACAGAGAGCTCACGCCCGTGAATACCATACTTCTCCATTTATTTCCAATGGCAGCCTTCTACAACTGCTAAAGTAAGGCAAGAACCCCTGAAGTGAATGCAGGCAATGGTTGGTCTGTGGTGTGTCATCTTTCCTGTGAGAACACTGTCTCATCTGCTGAAAGTTAGAGAACAGAGACAATGAGGTGCTTCTCACAGAAACCACTTGTGGTCACATGTTCATATTCATACTGACTGCTAGTTTCTTCTGATCATATAAAACTGAACCCTAGTTTACAAGTCAGGCAAAGAGTCCATTTCTTGGGGACAATGTCACCCCTTCCCTTACCCTCTCCGAGTTTTCCCCTTCTACCCACAAGTTGTGTAGTTCATTTCCAACATAATATTCAGTGAGTATCACTGAGACAAGTACTGAGTACTGAGAGACAACTACCCTTTGTCTCTCCATTTCTGTGCCTCCCCTTACCCTCTTAAAGACAGCTAAATGAGCAAACAGAACAAAAAGAAAGGGAAACAAAAGCAGTACAAAAGAAAAAGCCTCGGGGCTGGGAAGGTGGCTCAGTGGTAGAGTGCTTACCTCGCATGCATGAGGCCTTGGGTTCGATTCCTTAGCACCACATAAGCAGAAAAAGCCAGAAGTGGTGCTATGGTTCAAGTGGTAGAGCACTAGACTTGAGCTGAAGAGTTGAGGGACAGTGCCCAGGCCCAGAGTTCAGGCCCCATGACTGACAAAAACAAAAAACAAACAACAACAAAAAACACCTCTTCGTTCCATATCTTGAAATTCACTTCAATAAGGATTATTTTGTATGATCAGATGCACATAAACATTGCGCCTTTCTGTTCCTCTCCTAAGAGTGTCCTCCGTTGGTCTCACTGTGTGTGAATGCCTAGAGACCTGTGTAATTTCTCATGTCCCAGTGTATTTTAGATGTAGAAAACCATGCATCATTTGTCTCTCTGAGTTTGGCTTGCTTCACTTAATATGATTTGTTCTAGGCCCATCCATCCATACAAATGACATAATATTATTCTTTCTAATGGCTATATAAAAATCCGCTATGTATAGGTACCACATTTTTTGGATCCACTTTATTGAATGGCATCTGGGCTACTTCCACAGCTTGGATATTGTGAATAGTACAACAATGAACATGACTGTCTTTACAGTATCTTGGCCTGTGATGTTCTGGGTAGATGACCAGCGGTGGTATGACTAAGTCATAAGGAAGATCTATGTGTATCTGCTATCCAGAGTGCTTGTACTAATTTGCATTCCCACCAACAGTGTGTAATAGATTCCTTTTTCTCCACATCCCTGCCAACATTTGTTACTGTTTGAATTCACAATGTTAGCCAATCTAAACAGTGTGAGATGAAATCTTGGGGTTGTTTTGATTTGTATTTCCTTTATGGCCAGAGATGGTGAACATTTCCTCATGTGTTTCTTTGCCAATTCTTACCTCTTCTGAGAAGTCTCTCCTTATCTCCTTTGCCCATGTAGTAATCCTAGCTACTCAGGAGATGAGATCTAAGGATCACAGTTCAAAGCTAGCCCAGGAAATTCCAGGAGATTCTTACCTCCATTTTACCACCAAAGACTAGAAGTGGAGCTGTGGCTCAAGTGCCAGCCTTGAGCAAGAAAAGCTGAGAACCAGGCCCCAAGTTAAGTCCAGGACCGGCTACATACATGCAAACAAATAAACAAAAGAAGTACAACTCAATTCCACTACAAGACTTGCATGAATGTTAAATAACCTTTGTTGGAGGAAGCCTCTGGGGACAATTCATTCCCTCCCAGTCTATGCCACAACCACAGCAGAAAAGAGGTGTTCCTCTGTATTTCAGATTCATGGTCCCCTTTGCTCCTTTCTAATCTCCTTCTAGAATACAGGAGCTGACACACAAGACAGGATCAGGTGAGTGCAGATTATCCATTAAAAAAAAAAGTCAAGGGCTGGGAAGGTGGCTCAGTGGTAGAGCACTAGCCTTGAGCTGAAGAGCTGAGGGACAGCACCCAGACCCAGAGTTCAGGCCCACAACTGGACTCAAAAAAAAAAGTCAATGCCATTATTTTGAAGGTGCTATGGTAATTGAACTTGTGTGTATATGTGCGTGTGTGTGTTTAAATCATTGCTCTACTCCAAATGGAGCTTTCTACTGAGCTCAGATGCCTTCATATAAGTTTAACTCTTACTAAGTATTGGTAGCTCACACCTACTGTAATCCTAGTTACTCAGGAGGCTGAGATCTGAGGATCACAGTTCAAAGCCAGCCCGGCAGGAAAATCCATAAAACTCTTATGTCCAATTAACCACCAGAAAACCAGAAGTGGCACTGTGGCCCAAGTGGTAGAGCACTAACCTTGAACTGAAGAGCTGAGGGCAGTGCCCAGGCCCAGAGTTCAAGCCCCATGACATACCAAAAGAAAAAAAAATTAAATCTTACAGAGTAGGTAAAAGAAATGAAATCCTTCCGCTCAGCATCTCATCTTCTGACACTGTAATGAGTCTTCTGATGGTATCACTGCGCTTTGCATTGAAGTAAGCCACAGGCAGCTGTGACTAGGAAAGAGAGGGAGGGGGAACAGAGCACCGAGCGCTGGGTGTGTTTGCCTTTCAGTGTTGAAGCTTTAGGAACCACTCTCTTAGAGTGTGGCCTGGTCTTTAAGTTGCCAAACAGCTGTATATGCTGAACCTGTGACTACTTGCAGAGCTGTCTTTCGAAGTAGTTTATATGTCACAAGCAATAGAACTGTGTTGTTTATTACTTAGTTACTAGGAAAATTAATAGTAGGAAGTGAGCTTTTGATAACTAAATCTTTTGTGCCAAAATTTCAAACTTGCGCTAATGGGATTTGTTTAAATCTACGGAACAGAATATGTTGGAGCAAGGCCGCCCCAAGACACAGAAAGCAGGGTGTCTGCAAGAACCCCTGCTAACCACAGGCTCAAGTGAGCTAAGTCCCTTCGGAAATCTCCCTGAGGGTTTTCAACACTTCCCACAATGTCCGTATCGGGCATTCTTTTAGGCAGAAAGAAGGAAAGGTTAGCTAAATTCACGATTTATTAGCCCACTTTTTCAATATGCTTGTGGGTTCTGGTTTACCATACCATTCCAACCTTTGATCACTTGCCAAATCAATAATGGGAAATAAACAGTTTGATCCTGTTGTCTTCTTCCGCAGTTGTAAATCAAGAAGGTCAGCCCCTCATGGAAGGAAAGCTTAAGGAAAAGCAGGTCAGATGGAAGTTCATCAGAAGGTGGAAAACGCGCTACTTTACACTGGCTGGGAACCAACTTCTGTTTCAAAAAGGGAAATCTGTAAGTTCCTCTGTTGTCTTTCAAGCTTGCATTTTTTCATTTTTTTTTTTTTATTGTTAAAGTGATGAATGCTTGCAGTTTTTAAGGTCTCATTTCCACCACCCAGCTAAGAGTTTTATATTGGGTTAATCCTCTGATGAAACGCTTTTCCTTTTCCACTCTCCTTTTCTTGCAGTATCATCTTGTGACAAATGTCCTTTTGTCTAGTCTCTGGATTCCTACATTATCTCGCTCATTGTCATTCTTCAGTTTTATATAGAGTCTTTATCTGATTGACTTGAGCATTAGAAATTGAACAGTAGAGCAATGACTTGGCCAGCTTGGCTCAAATACCAGGCATTCTGTTTTCTTATGGACCACCTACACGCAATTGTGACTTATAATATTAACTCTCATTTTTTAAAGTACTATAGGTTATATTTGGAAATGCAAGGCCAAAAAAAAAGAGAACAGTAGACAGGAAGGAAGGAATGAAGGTTGATTTGTTTAAAGTAACTTCTATAGTCAACAAAGCTCCATTTTTATTAGCATATATTAGTTGTACAAAAGAGTTTCATTGTGATCTTCTTGTATCTGCATATGAATACCCCCTAACAAATTCACCTCCACTTGCCCCCATAACAAATTCAGCCCTTCTGGCCCTCCTCCTTACCCCCCTCCCTGCTTCTTGAAATGTTTTCTATAGGTTTCTGCTTCTGTGCATACGTAGAGAGTAACAGAGTTCAATTTTGATTAGGAAAAATACTTGTCTTTCAATCATTTAAAGTTTGGTTCATAATTATTAAAGTAAATGCTAATTTAATTTTCACCCTGAACTAAGATGCTCAGTGAAATGTCTTAATTCTGAATTTTTCTGTGGGAAAATTTCCCCTAAAATAGCATTCCATTCCAGTCAACAATACCAAGTGATCCTTTTCCTCCTCTTTGGAACAGTTTTATTTATTATTCAACTCTACTAAGGCCAAATCAGGGGGAATAAGATCTTGACCAAATTCTTGGCTATTTTGACATTCGAGAATAATCACTTGCATTTATTCAATGTTTATTATGGTCTCGCTGATGGCCTCAAACTATCACTGTTATTACAGATGAGGAAGCTGAGGTTTAGGGACATGGCGTGGCTTGTTTAAGAGAGGAACCCATAACGCAAGGAAGGGTTGGACTGGAGCCACGCTCAGGTGAAGTGTTCCAACCCACGTTCTGAACTGAGGATTCTCTGTAACTTCCCCCACACTTAAAATGCAGAGCCTGTATTAGTCAAGAGCTGTATTAGTCAAGACATAGAACCGAAGGAATACCTGCATTCAGCATAAGTAATAACCGCAAAGGATCAATGGAGTAAAGGTAAGTGGGGAGTCTGATCATATGTACATGTATGGACACATCAGAATGAAAGCCCTTCGTGTAACTAATTGAGGCTAAAAATGATAGAAAAGAGGCTGGACACTGGTGGCTCATGTCTGTAACTCTAGCTACTCGGGAGGCTGAGATCTGAAGATCATGGTTTGTAGCTTGCCCAGGCAGAAAAGTCTGTGAGTCTCTTATCGTCAATATCACACACACACACACACACACACACACACACACACACACACACACACACACACACCAAAAGAGGTAGAGCTCAGGCCTTGAGCAAAAGAAGCTCAGGGACAGCACTTAGGCCCTGAGTTCAAGTCCCAAGACTGGCACAAAAACAAATAAATAAATAAAAGGGAAAGATAAGATGCACAGAGTACAGAAGGGACTTATATTAAGAATTGACTCACACAAGTATGGTGGCTACGAAGTTGCAAAGGGTGGAAGTTCCACAGGCCACCTGGGAGCTGGAGAGCCAGGTGAAATTCTGTCTACCATGTAAGACAGCCAGTGGTGTCAAAGGCCAAGGACTTAGGCCTAGGGGCAGGGAGGGGAGGGGCTGGTGAAGTTCAGAGTCTACAGGCCCAAGAACCAGCAGTTGCAATGCTGAGAGAGGGAAGACGTGCCACCTGCACCTTCTATGTCACCACGTCCCCATTGCTGAGGACAGCTCAGTTTCCCAGTCTACTGACAACGCAGTGCTAATCTCTTCTGTGAACACTTCGCAGACAGACTCAGACATGATGTTTTAATCACTATCTGCATACCTATTAGCCCAGTCAAGTGGACATAGGCACTTAACTACCACAAAAGCCAAATTATGAACTATTTTACTCAACAGGAATCTATTTCGTGTTTACTTGTTGAATGAAAATAAATATTTTGGTGACAATACACATTACTATCTTTGTGTGTGTGGCAGTGGTGGTAGTGTGTGTGTGTGTGTGTGTGTGTGTGCGCGCGCGTGTGTGCCAGAACTGAGGCTTGAACTCAGAGCCTTGCACTCTCCCTTAGCCTTTTCACTCAAAGTGGAGCTCTACCTCCTGAGCCACACCTCCAGCTCTGTTTTTTACTAGTTAATTGGAAATAAGAATTTCTGGGCTTTCTAACCTCAGCCTCCAGCTCTCAGCCTCCCAAGCAGCTAGGCTTACAGGTGTGAACTGTTGGCAGCAGGCTCAAATTGCTTTTTTGATTTAATTTTTTTTGATTTGTTATCACCAAGTGAGCTTTCTGTGCAGGAAGATCTTTAGAAATTCAGTTTAAGCAGTGATTGGAGATTTTTTTGGGGTGGGGTGGGGTCTAGTCATAGGGCCTGAACTCTGGGTCTGGGCGCTATCCCTCAGCTCTTCAGCTCAAAGCTAGCGCTCTACCACTTGAGCCACAGCGCCACTTCCAGCTTTTTTCTTTTTGCTTATGTGGTGCTAAGGAATCAAACCCAGGGCCTCATGCGTGCAAAGCAAGCACTCTACCACTGAGCCACCTTCCCAGCCCAATACTTAATTGGGTCTTTTGTTTGTTTGTTTGTTTTTTGGTTGGTCATGGGGCTTGAACTCTGAGCCTGAGCACTGTCCCTCAGCTCTTCAGCTCCAGGCGAGCGCTCTACCACTTGAGCCACAGCACCACTTCCTGATTGGAGATTTGAAGGAAAGACATTTTTGGCCTAGATTCACATTGAAGCAATTTTAAAGTGTTTAAAATGACCATCTGAATTTCCTGTTTTCCTCCAAAAGATTAGGGAGGGAAGGGGAGAGAACATGGTTTCTAAGACCCCTGATATAGAGCAGAATTCATTTGTAAGTGACCTGTGTGCCTCTCCCTTCAAAGCTTTCAAATAAGGCTTAGAGTAGAAGCTGTTTTCAAAGTAGCTAACTTGTTTGACATCTTTACCGGGGAATAATTGCTTGACATTCCAGAAATCTGACAGAACATGGGGCTCAAAGAGTGGGAAATAATATAATGTCGCACAAAAGCTGCAGCCCAGCGCCCCTACCCTCTGGGGACAAGGGCCAGCCAGTGGCCAGCAGGTCATGGAAAGCTCAGCTGCATATATGAATCTGTTCTTTAAATGAGGATGGTGTGTGCTTCAAAATGAAAACAGGCTGAACGATTACAGTATAATCCTTTACTTTTATATTCCTAATAAGGTCCTGACACCCCAACCAATGAGATGCATGACCTTCACCTCTGACAACTCCCATCTTAACTGTCCCCAGCTCCTCTTTAGTCACTACAGGAACTCCTCCTCATCAATCCCTAAGAGCTGTGACTTCTGTATTATGGACTAAGTCAGAGAAATGCGATCCTATTACCACCAGACATTTCATGTTAGGTTACTCGGGTGGTGTCTTGTGTAAACATCCTCCAACATCATCCTGTATATCCCCAAAAGAATCCTGAAGCATTCTTGAAATAGATACCTTTAGTTGCATTCACATATTTGTCATAAGCACTAGAAGAGTTTGACCTCTGTTGAATTGTAAATATTGACACTTCAACACAAAAGGAATGCATCTCTCCTTTACATGTAATTATTAGAATAAAATACAGCACTTTAATACCTAACACCACCCATTTTATTTATTTATTATTTTTCTGTGCTCATATTGGGGCTTGAACTGAGGATCCAGGCACTGTTCCTTAGCTCTTTTGCTCAAGATAGGCACTCTACTGCTTGAGCCACAACTCTACTTCTGGCTATTGGGTGGTTTATTAGATGTAAAAGTCTCACAGACTTTCCTGCCTGGGCTGGCTTTGAACCACAATCCTCAGAGCTCAAACTCCTGAGTAGCTAGGATTACAAGCATAAGCCACTGGCACCCAGCCCATCCATGTTTGTTTGTTTTTTAAATCTTTTTTGTTTTTTGGGTTTTTTTTGTCAGTCATGGGGCTTGAACTCAAGGCCTGGGAGCTGTCCCTGAACTCTTTTGCATAAGGCTAGCATTCTACCATTTTGAGCCATAGCACCACTTCTGGTTTTCTGGTGGTTAATTGGAGTTCAGAGTCTCACAGACTTTCCTACCCGGGGTGGCTTTGAACCACGATCTTCAGATTTCAGCCTCTCTAGTAGCTAGGATTACAGTCGTGAGCCACCAGTGTCTAGCTCATTTTATTTTATTTTTAATGTCCATAAATTAACTCTTCATTAGTAGAGATATCAACATTGCTTTTTATCCTTCTGTTCCTATTTCTGTTTTACCTCTCCATGACAACTTTATCCTGAAGGCCTGCCATCTTTCACTATAATAAAACCATGTACATAATTGAAAGTTAAGTGTTTTGAGTTATTGTGAGCATCAGTCCCTAAGGAATAAGATTTTTTCCAGCTCAGTTAGCTTTAAAACACATTATAGCATTTGTCTAAAAAAGACTAAATATAATAGCAAAGTTAAGAAATAACTATTGAGCATTATAATGGGAACATCTATTAATGAATTGCAAAGGATATTGAGCTTCCTGATTGACAGCTATTTCCTGGCACCAACAAGTTGAATTCCTTCTGGGGTCAGTGTTGCTGGGGGTTTTCTAAGCTGAAAAACGTGGTTGTAAGAGGGACTGTGGGCAAGAAGAACTAGAAGATTCTTGAACTAGAAGATTCTTTCTTCACTGACAGCATGTATCCAGGATCCTGAAGAGTAGAAATTGCTTTAGAGAAGTTTTTCATTACCTTAAAAAATCACTCCTGGTAGCTGGGAAGGTGGCTTAGTGGTAGAGTGCTTGCCTAGCATGCATGAAGCTCTGGGGTCAATTCCTCAGTACCACATAAACAGAAAAGTCCAGAAGTGGTGCTGTGGCTCAAGTGATGGAGCACTAGCCCAGAGCACAGAGAGGCTCAGGGACAGAGCCCAGGCCCTGAGTTCAAGCCTAGAACTGGCAAAAAAAAAAAAAAAAAATCACTCCTGGTGACAAACATGAGGGCATTAAACATTCCCTCTCTTAGCATTTGAGGACAAAGCATGCTTCCACAGAGCAGAGACTTCAAAAGAGTTTGATCTACTCAAACAAGAGAACTCTGTTTACTCAATTAACAAGTTGGGAAACCCCTTATCAGAGAGATAACAGAGAGAGGGAAAAATGCTGTGCCCCTCAGCCATCTGCAATTGAGTTAAGAATATTCTGAATTGTATGGCCGCCATTGCTCTATGAGTATAGTGCTAACAGCACATAATAGAATGAAGAGTCAGAGAACTGTGGTTCAGGAAATCCTGCCCAGCCACTTGGAAATAATGTCCACGGGCTGCCTGGTGCCTGCTGTAACACAGCCCCAGTCACCAAGTCCTTCTAGATTTCACAAGGCCTCAGCCTCCAACATAGCGAAGGGCAGCGGAAGGAACTGGCCCAGCAGGCTGGGCCCCCTCCGAGCCAGCTCATGTTCTTTCCTTCCCTTGCCTGCAGAGAGACGATGCTGATGATGCCCCAATAGAGCTCAGCAAAGTGCAGAGCGTGAAAGCCGTGGCAAAGACACGCAGGGACCGCGCTCTCCCTCGGGCCTTCGAGATCTTCACCGACACCAAAACCTACGTGTTCAAGGCCAAGGACGAGAAGAACGCAGAGGAGTGGCTGCAGTGCATCAACGTGGCGGTGGCGCAGGCCAGGGAGAGGGATAGCAGAGAAGTGACCACCTACCTGTAGCCAGGAGAGGGAGAGCAAAGACGTGACCTCCCACTGTAGCCTGCCGGGGTCAGGAAGCCAGAATGCCTGCAACTGACCACCACCGGCCCAACACAGCCAGATTCTAGCAAATTCCATGCCCCCAACCGCTACGCTGGCCACAGGACAGCTCTCTGAGCCGTCTGTGGAAGAGCAGCTGGGACCATCTCTGTAGTATGTGGTGGCCCAGAAGGGGCGAGTTTGGGGTGAAGGAACTTCTGCAGACGCACCACGAGAACCAGGAGATGGACTCTGATGAAAAGCAGTCCATCAAAGTGTTAAAGGGGGTGGGGGAGGGGGGAAGCTAGGCCCTGGTGGTTCACGCTTGTCATCCTAGCTATTCAAGAGGCTTGAGATCTGAGGATCACAGTTCAAAGCCAGCCAAGGCAGGAAAGTCCATGAGACTCTTGTCTCTAATTAAAGATCAAAAGGCCAGATGTGGAGCTGTAGCTCAAGTGGTAGAACACTGACCTTAGGCAAAAAGATTCAAGGACAAGCCGGGTGCCAATGTCACATGCCTGTAATCCTAGCTACTCAGGAGGCTGAGATCTGAGAATAGCAGTTCAAAGCCAGCCTGGGCAGGGAAAGTCCATGAGATTCTTATCTCCAATAAACCACTCAGAAGTGGCACTGTGGCTGAAGTGGTAGAGTGTTAGCCTTGAGCTGAACTGCTGAGGGACAGTGCCCAGGCCCAGAGTTCAAGCCCCACGACTGACCAAAAAAAGAAAGGTTCAAGGACAGCACCCAGGCCCTGAGTTCAAGCTCCAGGACCAACACACAGATAAGTAAATAAATAAGAACCTACCAGGAAATATCAAAACATTACATTGAATAATACCATTTAACTCACTTATAAGCATAGAATTACATCCATCTTCTTTTTACAAATAATGCTAATATGTGGTCAAATTGTTCTCAAATTAAGACACTTATGTATTTAAGTGGCTGTCTTTTAGAGTTGCTTATTTAACTGCCCAGGAAGCCACTATAAAATAAATAGAGCATAGAAAGCCTTTTTTTTCCCTCTTCCCTGAGCTTGAAGAGTGAGTTAACGGTGTGTGCATTTCTTCTTTTGATTCAACCTTGTAGTGTCTTCACATTGCCAGCATTTATGGTTTTGCCATTGCTTATGTATATAAACTTATTAAGGTGCTGCATCCAGGACTGTAAGACAGATTCCAGTAACCCAAACCTGGTATCGGGTCCAGCCCTGGGGGCAACAGTGGCCCCTAAGATTGTTTGCTTGTTTTAATTTTATTTTTGTCATGGGGCTTGAACCCAGGGCCTGGGCCCTGTCCCTGAGCTCTTTCACTCAAGGCTAGCACTCTACTACTTTGAGCCACAGCGCCACTTCCCATTTTCTGGTAGTGAGTTGGAGATACGAGTCTCACAGACTTTCTACATAGGGTTGACTTTGAACCTGGATCCTCAGATCTCAGCCTCCCTAGTAGCTAGGATTACAGCTGTAAGCCAAAAGCTTAAGCTTGTTTTTTAACCTAGGTGATATTACAAAGGAGACAAGATCATCCCTTCCCATGATCATAGTGACAAATGTGAAAAGATTCTTTTGGATGAAGTTAAGACCCTGATCAGTTAGCTTAGAATTAACCATAGAGATGTGGTGGAAAGGCCTGACCTAATCAGGTAAGTTCCTTAGAAGAGAGTGAATGAGCCAAGGACTTTCCTCTAGCCTGGACTGAGCTTGGCACACCAGTGTTGCCATGTGACCTGGCAGCCGGCTGTGAACCTGTAGGAGAGCCCTTGCCCACAGCACCTAGGTGTGCCTTAAGGAGTGCACAGCCCAGCTCACAAAAATGCTGAGCGAGTAAACATGAACTGTTCTAAAATGCTAATTTGTTGGCAGTTTTAGCAAGTATTTCAGCATAATAGGACAAAGTAGGGAAAATAGAAGAAGAAAGGGAAAGAGAAACATTTCCCTCCCCGTGTGGAAATGGGAGGTAAAGTCTTCCTCTGGAGCCAGGGGTCAGCTGCTGCCTTCCTAGCTTCTCCAGAGGCTCAGAATTAGAGGAACATAATTCAAAGTCAGCCTGGGCAGAAAAAAATCCACAAAATTCCATCTCCAAATAACCGGCAAAAAGCCAGGCTGGAGATATGGCCCAAGTGGTAGAGCACCAGCTGAACAAGGTGAGTTAAGCTAACACCCTGAGTTCAAGCCCCATGGTAGCAAAGAAAATTTTTCTTTTTAAAAAATAATTTTTAATACCAGTAATTAATATTTTAATGGAAAACCTTACCTGACTGGACAGAGGATAATTATTTCCTTGACATTTACTTACTATCCAGTTTAGTGTAGAATCCCTGAGGAAGATTACAAACAGCCGACACCCTGACTCCCCCGCTTACTGACTGGGAGAAGGACTATAAGAGAGGTCATGTTTGAGAAACACACTTAAATCAATTGTAACTTAGGGAGTGTAAGTGTACTACGAGTCACGGATGTCAGCACACAATGGAAATAGAGTTCTAGAGGGCAAAATTGGAATACATAGGTAGCTGCTAAACGTCTGCAGCTAGATGAAATCACCTAAAAAGAATAAGAAACAAGCCAGGCACCAATGGCTTGCACCTGTAATCCTAGCTAGTTAGGAAGCTGAGATCTGAGGATCATGGTTCCAAGACACCCCAGGGAAGTCTGTGAGACTCTTCTCTCCAATTAACCACCTAAAAACCAAAGTGGTGCTGCGGCTTCAAGTAGTAGAGCACTAGCCTTGAGCAAAAATGCTCAAGGAAAGCACGTAATCTCTGAGTTCAAGCCCATGATCACCAACAACAACCACAAAAAAAAAAAAAGAATAAGAAACACAAGGATTCGTGGGACCTCTTAGTACAGCCGCATTTAAGCAAAGGCAGGCTGGATGGGCTGGGTAGTGCTCATCTGTAGCCCAGGAAACATGACACAAAAACCAGATTACACAGGATTTGGGGCAGGTGGGGGGAGGGGGAGTCAATGATTTGAAATTATGAAGAGTAATAACTCAAGACAAAGCTTGACTTTCACAATTAGGACGCAAGTTAAATTTCAGAATACTGGAGAATTCATGAGAGGCGAGGAACTAAAGCCTTATAATTGGACTGGCTTTTCAAAAAAAAAAAAAAGCCTGAGATGAAAAAGGTAGCATGAGAATATGTTTTCTTGTTTGCTTTTTAGCATGTCTTAAGGGAAGTGAGAAAGGTAAAAGTAAAGCTAGGAAGGGAGCAACACAGAGAAAGAGAAAAATAACTTTGTTCCTGACTGGGGATATAGCTAACATGGTTGAGTGCCTGCCTGGCATCTGCAAGGCCCTGAGTTCAAACCTTAGTTCCACCAAAAGAGAGAGAGAGAGAGAGAGCACAGAGGAGTCTGTCCCCTCCCCAGCCACCCTGGCTCTGCGATCTCTCCCGCCTGCCATGGTGGTAAAGCCAGCCCAGGGCCTGGCTCTGGGACCTCTAGAACTGAGCTGTTTAAACTCCTCTCATTCACAAAGGTAGCCAGCCTCCACTTTTTCACTCTAGTATGGGAGAGACTTACACAAGCAGTGGAGAGCCGTGAGATCATCAAATAGTCGCAGAGGCTCGGGTGGCATTGCAACTGTTATTAAGTTTAAGAGCCAACAATGAGCTCAAGCCTTTTAGGAGAACACAGTACACAAGAGCATGTTGTTAAAAAATAAAAATTGGTTAATTGCAGATTCTTTTCCCACTGAATGCCTGGCCCAAGAAAAGAAAAACTCTACCAGCTCAATCTGAGGGGGAAAGAATTTACTTTTATCATTTATTACAAAATCTTTGTGAGGGGCTGG
The DNA here is from genome assembly GCF_019054845.1 of Dipodomys spectabilis. NCBI lineage: Eukaryota > Metazoa > Chordata > Mammalia > Rodentia > Heteromyidae > Dipodomys > Dipodomys spectabilis. The sequence continues at coordinate 48,124,553 of NW_024870772.1, read as the reverse complement.
GAAGGTGGCTCAGTGGTAGAGCGCTTGCCTTGCATGCATGAGGCCCTGGGTTCGATTCCTCAGCACCACATAAGCAAAAAGAAAAAAGCCGGAAGTGGCGCTGTGGCTCAAGTGGTACAGTGCTAGCCTTGAGCTGAAGAGCTGAGGGATAGTGCCCAGGCCCAGAGTTCAGGCCCCACGACCGGATCCCCCCCCCAAAAAAAAAAAAAAATCTTTGTGATTTAGTTCATCAAACGCCTATAATGACATCATGGTTCTCCATGCCTCTGGACATGATCTAAGGAGAAACAAATATAAGTATACTTAATGCCCTTCGTGGCTTTACTCCCTGATCCATTCCAAACGCAAGTTGATTTTCCTGGGCTCAGGAGTTTCAGGGTCCAGCTTCTAGTGGGAGTTTTAAGGGCCCCAGCTTCCAGTGGGAGTTTCAAAGGCCCCAGCTTCCAGTGGGAGTTTCAAAGGCCCCAGCTTCCAGTGGGAGTTTCAAAGGCCCCAGCTTCCAGTGGGAGTTTCAAGAGCCTCAGCTTCCACTGGGCTTTCCTGGCCCTTCCACCCAATGCCATGGGCTCACCACAGACTGACTGGACCTTCCCCGGGAGCGGCCATTCTTGTGCAAACACACTGATGCCTTAAAAAATGTTGGCTTGAATAAAATCTTTATCATGAAAAGAAATTCACACGGCCTTCACGTGTATTTCATTTTGATTCTTTTTCCCCAAATAACCTTGGAAGCATAGACGTGTAGGTGTAAAGATCTTAACTGGCTGTTTTTTAAGAACCTCGAATTTGGTAAATAATAATAGCTGGGCACCAGTGGCTCACCTGTAATCCTAGCTACTCAGGAGTCTAAGATCTAAGGATGGCGGTTCAAAGCCAAGCCAGGCAGGAAAGTCCATGAGACTTATCTCCAGTGAATCACCAAAAAAACAAAAGTGATGCTATGGCTCAAAGTGGTAGAGTGCTAGCCTTTAGCAAAAAAGTTCAGGGACTGCACCCAGGGCCTGAGTTCAAGCCCCAGGACCACCACCAACAACAACTAATAATAACAACAACAAGAACAATGCTCAATGCTTTTCTTCTTTCCTTCCTTCCTTCCTTTCTTTTTTTTTTTTTTTTTTTTTTTTGGTCAGTCATGAGTTCAAGACCCACCGCCAACAACAACAACGAAAAAAGACCCTCAGAATCGTTGGTACAGGACGAGGCACGTGTGCTCCTGTAAAGCCTGCAGTTAGAGACAGGGCTGGGAGAGAAGCTCAGCACAACCCCAGTCCAAAAGTCAGTCCAAAAAAAGTCAATAGGCCTACCACCTGACCCAGAAATCTCCCAAAGATTTGGAGGCCAGTATTTCACAATCAAATATTTGGGATAAAAGTTCATGTGTGTACATGTCCCCATGTTCATGATGGTGCTATTCACGACAGTCAAGGCATGGAGTCAACCCGAATGTCCATTGATTGACCTAAGAAAGAAAACATGTTCACACACAGTGTGGCGCAAAATTCAGCCTCTTTGTGGAGGGATGTTCTCGTTTGGAACACCACCATGTGTGCAGCTGGGGAACATAAAATAGAGCTGGGCAGGGGAGGAGGAGCGCGCGCGTGCGCGCGCGCACACACACACACACACACACACACACACACACACACGGAAGCAACTGAACTCAGAGCCGATGGTAGAAAAATGGCCATCAGAGGCTGAGGAAGGAACCAAATGGGAAGATTGTCACCAAAGTGAGCAAAGCCTCCATTAGATGAGAGAAAGAAGTTGGTGACTGAGCGTTTGGCTCTGTTTTGATTGGCTTGGACACCCACGCACAGCGTGGAGAACACCATTAGTAATGATGTGCTGAACGTTCAGAATCATCCAGGAGCAAACCCCGGGCATTCTCATCACAAATATGAGTGATGGCCACGTTAATTCACTTGATTTAATCATTCCATCTTGTGTTCATAAATCATCATCACTGGGTATCCCATAAATATATACAAGTATAATTTATCAATTTGTAACTTTAAAAAAGAATGAAGGGCCCAGGGACAAAGCAAAGGCAGAGGAGGAATAGAGAGACTCAGAGAAGAAAAAGTCCAAAAGTCAGTCCAAAAGTCCAAAAGGAGACCCCCTACATGTGTTGGGGAGAATATAAATCGTATAGCCATATGGGAAACCGCAAAAAAAGTCAGTAGGCTTACCACCTGACTTAGCAAGTGGGCACCGGGTTGCTGCCAGCAGAGTTACAGAGAAATCTGGGAGAAACAGAAGCACACTGGGGGAGGAGGGAGGGGGCATTGTGCCCATTGCGAAGATTAACAGGCATAAGGCAAGAAGAAAGCAAGAACAGAGAATTAATTCTTGACCAGGAGTTGCAAAATCCACTCCCAACATTTATAACCAACATGATCATATCAAAAGCTAAAACATTGTTATTAGAAAAATAAGGCTTTTGAGAGATGAGAGATTGCTTTGAATTCCAAGGTCCAATGCTCATCAGTGCCACAGTCCCAGGTTGTACTATAGATAGTGGAGCTGGAAAATGCTCAGGTGATGTGTATCCATTTTGCCACACTTTCCCAAGACCAGAGGGAAAGGCATTGGTTGGAGGAAAAAAGATAATTAATGAGAGAAAGAGGTGGGGGGAGGGAGGGAGGGAGAGCCAGACACTGGTAGCATATGCATGTAATCCTAGCAATCTGAGGATTGCAGTTCAAAGCCAGCCCAGGCAGTAGTCTAAGAGACTCTCATCTTCAATAAACTACTCAGAAAAATCCGGAAGTGGCTCTGTGGCTCGAGTGGTAGAGTGCTAGCCTTGTACAAAAGAAGCTCAGGGACAGCGCCCAGGCCCTGAGTGCAAGCCCCAGGACCAGCACAGAAAAAGAGCAAGAAAATGAGCAAATGAACACAAAGCAAAGCATCACACTGTACCTCATGAGTATGCACAAACACAACAAGAAGCTGTTCTGAATTCCTGAGAAAAGAGCTCCGTAACCGGGTCTCTGGTGCTGGAGCCAGGGCTCCAGAGGAAGCCCGCGTTGGTGTTTAGAAGAATCTGAGCGCAGAACCAACACTGCCTCCCCCAGAGGTACAACACAGAGAGACCGGACATCAGCCTCAGCCTAGACATGACCATGACAGGCTGCTGCCGTGGGCAGTGAGCCTCAGCACAGCACCCTAAGACCTAGCACCTCAGCACAGCACCCTGACCCAGCACCCAGTACCTCGGCACAATGTCCTGAGACCAGCACCCAGCACCTCAGCACAGCACCCTGAGACCCAGCACCCAGCACCTCAGAGTAGAAGAGGGAGGCAGTCAGAGTCACAGGCATGCCCTTGGAAAGAGGTTGAATGAGCCAAGATGGAACCCGGGGCAGGGGCATAAATCATGACAATAATAATACCACCTTCTAGGTGCCAGCCACTCTCCTTCCAGGCATTAGATGAGTCCCTATCTGGCTTTGTCCCAGACAGCTGTGGTCAATGGGACACAGACATGCCCTGACTGTCCCCAATGGACACCAAGGCCCTGAGCTGTCCCTAGATGGACACCAAGGCCCAGAGCTGTCCCTGGATGGACTCTGAAGCCCAGAGCTGTCCCCAGATGGACACCAAGGCCCAGAGCTGTCCCCAGATGGACACCAAGGCCCAGAGCTGTGCCCGGATGGACACCAAGACCCTGACTGTCCCCAATGGACACCAAGGCCCTGAGCTGGTGGCCCGAGCTCAGCGACAGGTTTGCTCGCTTGAGCTTCATGCTGTCACCTCTGTGTTTGTTAAGCATTCTGGACCCAGACTAACACTGACTGGGTGAATTCTCACCTAGGGGCTTTGATGACTGTCATTGTTCTCTAATAAGAGTTTGCAGAGGTCAGACCTAGAGGCCAGTCACCTGGCGCCTGAGGGGGGAAAAACAGAAGGAAGGTGGTGGAAAACAAGAAGGCGAGAACTAGGAACTATGTGAACTCAAGCTGACCTAGAGCGGCAGAGCTGAGGACTTTGAGAGAGCCGTCCATCACATCATTGCCACTGCCCAGTTGTGGCCGGCAAAGATAAAAACAGAACATAAGCAAAAAAAAAAAATACTTGTTGGCCGGATGTGCTCATGGCTCACCTGTAATCCTAGATACACTGGTGGCTGAGATCTGAAGATCAAGGTTCAAAGCCAGACAGGGCAGGAAAGTGTGTGAGCCTCTTATCTCCAATTAGCTACCAAAAAGACTGGATGTGGAGTTAAAGCCTCAAGCACTAAGCTAAGGGACAGTGCCCAGGCCCTGAGTTCAAGCTTCAGTTCTTGAAAACATACACACACACACACACAGCACTTGTAAGTTCAGGACGATGAGAAAAGGAAGTTACACTCAGGGAAATTCTCTTATTTCCTGGAGTCCCAAACATCACCAGCCCTGGGAATTCCTGCCCCAGCCCACACAGTGAGCACATTCAAAGAGGTCAAAACAAAGGGACAGTTTCTAAAGATAAAATGACAAGGATAACCTCATACCTTTTGAGACAATAATGACAAGGGTGGTGGCAGTTTGAGATGGCATAAAGAGGAAGTGCTCCCTATGGGCTTCTCCAGGGGACGTGGTGCAAGGCAAGAGTCTTGTGGAGCTAGTGGCGCCCATCAGGAAGCCCACTGGGACAACTATAACTTCCCGGTTGGTTGGTTGGTTCAAGGTGGAAACAAGTAACTTCATTTTGATTACCATGCTGTCAACTATGGAGTTCAGAAAAGAAAGTGTTTTGGAGGAGGGCTAGGCCTGCTAAAATTGGGAGCACTAAGTTTGAGGTACCCAGGGTGCTCCCCTGTGTGTGGCTGGTATCTGGGGATGCGTTTGGAAGCGTGGGCATGATAGACTGCTGCAGCTCAGAGGTAAAGCAAGATGAGGATGAGCCAGACCTCGGGCAGAACCACCCAGGAAGGGAAAAGGCCTCTCTCCTCTCAGCCCCACCTGCTTTCCTCTGTTGTTCCCGGTACTCTGAAGGATGATTCCGGTTTTTATACAAAAACACAGAGCACTTTCTAAAAAGCAGTGTCATCTTCGTGACCCCGAGGACCCAGAAATATAGAGCAGACAATCATCTCCACTCAAAGTCAAGGGCAATGAAACACAAGTTTCTCAGGCCTTCATCTAAAGGCCATTCAACAGCCAGAAACTTCCAAAAAAATAAACTTGCTTGAGGACAAACTGGGGTTGACAAAAATTCACATAAATCCAATTACATGTGTTAGCCAAGGAAGCCTCCTCCCTCAGCCTCCTCCCTCATAGCTTAACAGCTATGTCATAAAGGCAGCAAATAATCAGCCCCTTTGGGATAGCCAGCACTTCTCACTTCCTCTCACCTGGTGAGATGGGGTCTTGCCAGTCTGCGTAAGGGCAATAAACCTTTCCTTTGTTATTCCTACCTCGATGTCCTAGTGGTTTTCTGGAGTGTTTTGTTTTTTTCACTTACAGCATAGTGAGCTTGTCAAGCTCACTGTTTCTTAAATCTTGTCAAAGCCAAGGACATTCCAAAAGGCACCATTTCCACACATTCATTATGTTTTGAACAGTTACTAGATATTGAAGCATGTTAATGTTAATTAATCCTAAGGCTTGAAATTGGATTGAAATTACAATGACAGACCATTAGGCATGCCCCAGGAATAACAGCTTATTAAGTTGATGAGAACCACAGGAACAACCTTAGAAACCGTATCCAAAGTAGGAAGTCTGAAGTGTGTGACCTGTAAGGTTATAGGCGAGGAAAGAACACGCAAGAGGAGGTGTAAAGGTGAATAAAAGAAAATTTTATTGGGGGCTGAGAAGGTGGCTCAGCGGTAGAGCGCTTGCCTTGTATGCATGAGGCTCTGGGTTCGATTCCTCAGCACCACATAAGAAAAAAAAAAATCCAGAAGTGGCGCTGTGGCTCAAGTGGTAGCATGCTAGCCTTGAGCTGAAGAGCTGAGGGACAGTGCCCAGGTCCAGAGTTCAGGCCCCACGACCAGACCCAAAAAAAAATTTATTGGGGTACACTCCCAGGTGAACTCCCTGGTCAGGGTCAGAAGGGGTTAGCAAACCGTTTAGTCAGTAGGGACTTGCAGCAGGTGACAAGTGTGAGTGGTTTCAGGCAGGTGCCGCCAGGACAGGATCAGAAGGTTCTCGGACCGTAGGGATCAGAGGGGGCAGACCATTTAGTCTTACAGCAGGTGACACGTGTGAGTGGTTTCAGGCCGGTGCCGCCAGGACAAGTTCGGAAGGGTCTCGGACCATAGGGATCAGAGGGGACTCAGACCGTTTAGACAGCAAGGGCTTACAGCAGGTGACAAGTGTGAGTGGTTTCAGGCCGGTGCCGCCTGGGCAGGATCAGAAGGGTCTAGGACCGTAGGGATCAGAGGGGGTCTCAGACCATTTAGTCAGCAGGAACTTGCAGCAGGTGACAAGTGTGAGTGGTTTCAGGCAGGTGCCGCCTGGGCAGGATCAGGAGGGTCTCGGACCGTAGGGATCAGAGGGGGTCTCAGACCGTTTATTCAGCAGGAACTTGCAGCAGGTGTCAAGTGTGAGTGGTTTCAGGCTGGTGCCGCCAGGACAGCTGGTGTTTCTGGCGGCTGACACGAGTGTGGGTGGTAGCAGCCTAGGGAAGCCCGTTCACAGGCAAGTTCAGCTTGTCTTGAAGGCCGGAGCAGCGTGGTAATCGTTTCTTCTTCCACTTGAGCTGCAGGAAGAAAGGAAACGCAGGGACTGAATTGCAGCGGACAATACTTGATAGGTCACCATCCCTTCCTTCTGAAATGCTATCCCCTTTACACACCCTCCTTCTCCCCCTCCCCCCTCCCTCTTTTAATATCCCCACCCCACTCCCAGACAGAGGACCACACACCAGGGGTGACGAGCCACAAGGATTTCCTCCACCTACGCCCAGAGCCCAGCGTGCAGCGTCCACCCACCTTGTTTCCAGATTGAGAGGCTGCTTCCTCCTACTGCTGCTGCTGCTGCCGGCAGCAGCAGCATAGCTTCTCCAGACAGCTTAACACGTTCTTTCTGAGCCGCTTCCAAAGGGTCTGTCTTCCATTCACTGCAGGAGCCGGGGGAGGAGAGTCACTGACCTCTGTCTTTGCCTCCGTCTTCGCCTCCGTCTGTGCCTCGGTCTTCGCCTCTGTGCAGAGATTCTTCTCAATGGTCGTTTCTGCCGGTGGTGCTTCTGAGGGCAGCTGGATGACCTCCTCTACGTCCTCAGGGGCCTTGGCATCGGCTGCTTCTGGACTCAGGGTGGCGGAGCTGATGTCCTCCCGCTTCTCCCGCTGCTTGGCCCGGGTCCACGTGTTGTATAGGATGTGGGGGAGGGAATCGGCTCTGCTGACCGCCGGCGTCTCAGGGGTTGGGCCGGTGGGGAGGGTGGGAGTTGCTCCTGCTGCTGCTGCAGCGGGAGGGAAGGACTTTCTGCCCTCCGTTACCCACTCCGTGCCGGTCATGCAGGGGCTGCAGAGAAGGCAGGGAAGGCATATGGAGGCACTGCTTTTTCTGCGGCCGTCCTCCTCCTCGTCCAGCTGGTCGACCGGCACAGGGCGCCGGTGGCGCGCCGGAGCGCTGGCCCTCTTGATGTGAAGGGGCAGGGCTCCCGGGAATGCAGGGGAGGGGCAGGGTGGACGCAAGGGGAGCAGGCGCTTCATCAGGCGGGTGAGATTACGGCCCTTGTCCTGCTGGCCCTGCAGAATGCGGTAGGTTCCCATCGCTGCGTTGAACTTCCTACCTGACAGGGCTGCCTGCACATCTGCCGGGTCAAAGCCCAAATATATGGCCATGACATATAAGATGGTAGGGTCCGGCTTGTTCGGCGTCCTCTCTTTGAGGGATGGGGAGGTGGACCCCATCGGTCTGAGCCAGGGGTGTCGCATTATCTGCTTCACCAAGGGCCTCTTCTTCGGATCCTCCGTCAAGAGATAAGCTAACATTCCGCAGAGTTCCGGGGAAAAAGATTTTCGGAGTTCAAATCTGCCGCCCAGGACCTGCTTCCTGAGCACAACCCAGGACCTGCCTGTGAATGGCACGTTGCCCATGACCATATAGTACAATACCACCCCCAAACACCAGACATCCACCTTGGGGCCCTGGTGGTGCTGCTGCTTGAACATTTCAGGGGCCCAATAGGCCATGGTCCCGTACTCTCCCTCCAGCTCCTGCCCAGGCTGGAACCTCACACTGAAGCCAAAGTCACCCAACTTTGCTGTGCCCTTGCTGTCAAATATGATGTTGTCTGGTTTGATGTCCCGATGTGAGATCCCATTGTCATGGCAGTACTTGATTGCTCTCAAGACCTGCCTGAACACCTGTCTGGCCTCCTCTTCCCTCATCCTCTGTACCTTCTTCAAGTGGTCTGCCAAGTCTCCTCCATCCAAATATTCCATCACCAGGTAAATACGTTCCTCTGACTCCACCACCTCGAAAAGCCTAATGATGTTTGGATGGTCCACCGTCTTCAGAATGTCCAATTCATTGGCAAAAAAGGAGCTATCCCTCTTATCGAGGACTTTTACAGCCACCAGAGAATCAGTGGGCAAGTGCCTGGCCAACTTGACTGGGGCACAGCCTCCCTCACGAATGGTCCTTAGCAGTTGATAGTGAGCCTTGAAGAGCTCATTCTTCACGGAGATGGCCTCCAGGCTCTGCCAAGATTTTGCCTCTCTACGCTTACTAGCCATCCTAACACAGCACCCTAGTGATACTGTCTAGGGACAAGATCAATGAAACCAAATACAGTCAAATATAACAATGAACAATGAAGCAAAATAGAATGAATTATAACTATAATGAACACTAAAATGTAAATATATAATAACAATGATAAAATGTAACTATCTAATGACTAATAAAACGATCTACTATGTAAATATAGAAGGAATGGATAACACTAATGAACAAGATGCCTAAATGCTCATGTAAAATGAGAAAAAGAAAAGAAAAAAAGAAAAATTTGAAGAAAAAAATAAACTAAAATAAAAAACTAACTAAAAAAACAAACTAAAATAATAACAGCAAAAGAAATAAAAAATGAAAATTAAAGGAAATGAAATATAAAGAAAATAATTACAACTAAAACAACAAACAGGAAAATAAAAAAGGCAAAATAAAAAACCCAAAGTCCGAAAGCCAAAGCCAAATCACAATTCCAAAATCACAAACCAGAAAATCGAAGCCAAATCAGTACACAAAATCCACAAACGCAATAAATCTCCTCACAGCCCACCAACTAAACTCCGCCCTCCAAACTACCTACAAGAGTCCACCAGTCACCGCCCAATATATAGAGAGCCACGGTAATTGTTACCTCACATCAATGGCCGCTGTGATGACAGAGCTGCCAAGGGCCCCGCCCATACGGGTGTCGCCCCCTGCGCTCCTCCCAGTTCCTGGCCTTCAGGACACTTCTTAGAAGAGTTTCCCTGGACTGGTCTTGCACTCAGGGCCTGGGCTTCTACACTCAAAGCACATGTGCTTGCAGTTGGGCACAGCCGGAATTCTATCTTCCCCGTGGTTCGTGGGAGATTATGGACTCAGGAATTTCCAGTACAGGTTGCCTTTGAATTATGCTTTGGAATTTATGTAAGAAACCAGTGAGTTATTTACAAAAATCATTCAGTCCAGGCACCCACACACAGTGAGACCAAAGGAGGACACAAAGGCACAATGCCTATGTGCATCTGGTCACATAAAATTACATTTACCAAAGTGGACTCCAAGAAATAGGCACAAGAGGTTTTCTCTTTGTTGCTGCTTGTTTTCTTTTTCTTTTTCTTTTCTTTTCTTTCTTTTTTTTTTTTTTTTTTTGACTAGCTCAAGACTAGTGTTCTACCACAGCACCACTTCCAATTTTCTGAGTGGTTTACTGGAGATTAGAGTCTCATGGACCTAGCCCGGCGCCCACAGCTCACGCCTGTAATCCTAGCTACTCAAGAAGCAGAGAAGCGAGGATCACGATTCCAAGCCAGCCGGGGCAGAAAAGTCCATGATACTCATCTCCAATAAACCACTAGAAAACAGGAAGTGGCGCTGTGGTTCAAGTGGTAGAACGCTTGCCTTGAGCTGAAGAGCTGAGAGATAGCACCCAGGCCCAGAGTTCAAGCCCCATGACAGACCAAAAAAAAAAAAAGTCTCATGGACCTTCCTGATCCTCAGATCTCAGCCTCCTGAGTAGCTAGGATTACAGGCCTGAACCACTGGCACCCGGCTTTCTTTCCTTTTTGTCTCGTTTGTACACTTACCTGTCTTTGGGAGAGTAAAAGGGGGGCACAGAGATGGAGGGACAAAGGGTGAACAGATGCAGCAGTGGTGCTCACTAGACACTACTGAAAATGAACTAGACAGCTTGGTGGGAGAGAAAAACTGGGAGAGAGTAAAGGAAGGGGTGACACTGTCCAAAAAGAAATGTGCTCATTACCTGACTTATATAACTGTAAACCCTCTGTACATCACCTTCACAATCACACAAAAGTTACATTAAAAAAAGACTCAGATGTATACATTAGGACTTAGCTCACAACATAAACATGAGATACAAATAAATGTCTTTAATAAATATTTTTTTACAAGCCTTTAGAAGTGTAAAGGAGGCTGAGATCTGAGAATCAAAGTTTGAAGCCAGCCCAGACAAGAAAGTCTTTGAGACCCTTATCTCCAGTACATTACTCAGAAAAAGCCAGAGGTGGCACTGTGGCTCGAGCGGTACAGTGCTAGCCTGGAGCACAAAGAGGCTCTGGGAGAGTGTCCAGGCCCTGAGTTCAAGCCTCAGGATTGGCACAAATACATATACATCTTTTGCTACCTAAAAAAAAAAAAAATGTTACGTGTAATTATGCAAGATTATAACATATAAAATATAAATTATATATAATTATATAAAGTATTATATGTGATTATATCTATCTAGATATATTCAGAATAAATGTTTTTCTAAATAGTGTGTTTTAGAGTAAGAATTCAAACCAGGCACTGGAAATCATCTGAGCAGATGATTAGTAAGGATGTGGCGACATAACTTAGAAGAATTCTAATTGCTTGTCATTATAAATGCACTTTTAAAAGATAGCCCTTACGTTTTCACAAACTTGGATGTTCTTTTCTCTCTTTTTTTTTTTTTTAAATTGTAAAGGTGCTATACCGAGGGGTTTCAATTACATAAGTCAAGCAATGACTGAAAGGATCCATTGAAAGGATAGGGTCTGTCACAGCCAGCTCAGGGGACCACTCAGAGGCAGGCAGACACAGGAGAAAGATTATTACAAGGTTTACTAGAGGAGTCACATTTGTCCCAGAGAGACAGGGCATGGTGGCCTCCGCTATCTGGGTCAGAAGTGAGGGGGATGGGAGCTCAGGTGGGTCTGGGCAGAGAGAGGGAGGGGCCAGCAGGTCTGGGTGGAGCTGAGGACCAAAGGTGGTCATAATGCTTACAATGACTTTTTGAACAGTGCCACCCTCTTCCTTGTTTTCCCCCCAGTTGTATAGTTCATTTCCAACACAATGTCTCTTTCTTATGAGATAGTTTCTCTCTGGTCCTCATCTGCCGTCCTTCTCCATCCAGAGTTGACTGCTTCCCTTGGACTTGAGATCCTAACATTTCTAGGTTCCTAAAGTAATCATAATAATAATTGTCAAGTCCACTACCCCTTCCTACTGCCCTTCCTTCTCTAAACAGAAATAAACAGAACCAGTCAGACTGGCCCTGAGACTACCTTTCTGTCCTTCGAGTCACCTAACATTTCTTGACCATCTACCCCAACTCTGCCAACAGGCTGAGCTGCAGTGAAGTCCACGGTCAGGTGCCCGGTCCCCCACTCCACTCCCCGCAACTACTTCCGGGTCATCCAATGGACTTTGCTCAAGCAACGAGCATTCCTCTTGTATTTGCAGGATCAGATTGTATTGACCAGTCTGTCAGCAATGGCAGGCTCTCGTGACCTGATTGAGGTAAAATGGGGGTCCTTGGAGTTTCTGCAGTGGTGAAGAGCAGGATGTCGCCCCACTGACAGGTCACCATCCGTGGCTGTGTAACCTGAGGGAAAACCGGAAACTTCTTCCCCTCTCATTTTGCTCCTCTGGAGAATCAGCTAACTCTTACTCTTGGGGAAGCAAATGAGCTGCACACAGTAAGTTTACAATTCTTCAGGTAGTTAGAGCACATCAGAAACTCCCTACCCCATCCCACCTGTCTCATCTCTCTCCCTGCCTCCCTGGCTAAGTGGAGGCTTCAGGCAGTTGTGCGTTTCTGTCCACAGCCTCCCCTCAGATTCGTTTTTCCACCTACTGCTTCCACACTGACCACCACACTAGCACTAGAACACAAGCCAAGAAAGAGCTCATCATCTCTACCTCTGCTCACGCTCCCTTCAACCTCCCTCCAACCCCCCCCCACACACCCCCCCACTCCCTGGACGTCTGTCTGAATCGCTCTCCCTCTCCCCTTCTCACCCCTCACACACTAGCATCCTGCTTTCTATCCTCTCTGATGGCACCCTTTCCCTTCAGTTGCCAGCACTTCTAGCCCAGGCCCTTTCCTTCTCACACCCAGATATGTCAGCAGCCTCTCAGACATAATGTCTGTCCCTTTCCTCCTCTGCCAGCACCAGATTCATCCTCCTTCCATGGCTCATGACAAAAATGTAGCATTCTTTTTTCTTTCTTTCTTTTTTTTTTTGGTGCCAGTCTTGGGGCTTGAACTCAGGATCTGGGCACTGTCCCTGAGCTTTGTGCACAGGCCAGTGCTCTACCACCTGAGCCACAGTGCTAATTCCAGTTATGCGGTAGTTAATTGAGATGAGTCTCCAATTTCCCTGGCCAAGCACGATCCTCACATCTCAGCCTCCTGAGTAGCTAGGATTACAGGTGTACGCCATCAGCACCCAGCAAATGTGGCATTCTCATAGAGTGAAGAACTGGGAACAAATATAATGATTACCACAGTAGAATAAGAATTCTTGCCAGGGATAGTAGACATGCCTATAATCTCAGCCAGAGAAGCTCCAGTTCAAGGCCATCCCAGATTTCACAACAAGTTCAAGACCAGTCTGAGTCACATAGTAAGATCTCATCTACAAACACACACAGGCACACACACACATGCATGCATGCATACACAAAGATTGGGATGTATTTCAGTGGAAGAGCACTTGGCTAGCACATGTAAGGCAACAGGCTTAAGCTCAGAATTAAAGGAAGAAAGAAGGAGGGAAGGAAGGAAAGAAGGAAGGAAAGAAGGAAGAGAGGGAGAGAGGGAAGGAGAGAGGGAGGAAAGGAGGGAGGGAGGGGAGGGAGGGAGGGAGGGAGAGAAGGAAGGAAAAGGAGGGAGGGAAGGAAGGAATGAACAAATGAACAAATGAACTATAAAGGGAAGGAGGAAGATAAAAGAAAGCTTCTTAGATAAATGATTTGCCTTTCATATGCATGAAAGTTTGCTATTATACATAATACGATTTATCTGAAACCTTAGGAAGTCTCTGTTATGTTCAAAAGAATCATTGACCTGAACCCTCCATCCATCCTTTCCCTAATCTCTTAAATTGGTAATCGACTGTAGACTTTATGTTGCTGGATCAGACACAAGCTGGCCCTTAGGAAGACAGGCCTTCCTTCCCTCCTGACCCAGTTTGGCAGTGTTCCATGGTTAGGACTCTTAAACTCAATGCATTTGAGGCAGGTGGTTTGATTCTACAAGCTTTTTTCATTCCAATACAGCTTCAAAATTAGGTCTGTTAGGAAATAGCCAAGCAGGGCAAGGAAGATGTCAGGAAGTCCAAGACTTATCTTGGGTGATGCAAATGACTGACTTAAAAACACTGGCATATGCCAGATGCTGGTGGCTCATGCCTGCCATCCTAGCTACTCAGTGGATTGAGATCTGAGGATTGTGGTTCAAAGCCAGCCTGAGCAGAAAAGTCTGTGAGACTCTTATCTCCTGAAAAAATGGCACTGTGGCTCTAGTGGTAGAGAGCTAGCCTTGAGCTGAATTGCTCAGGGACATTGTCCAGGCCCAGAGTTTAGGCCCCATGGCCAACAACAACAACAATAAAAATTGGTATAGTCAGGTGCCAGTGGCTCACGCCTATAATCCCAGCTACTCAGGAGGCTGAGATCTAAGGACTATGGTTCGAAGCCAGTCAGAGAAGAAAGTCCATTAGACTCATCTCCAGTTAACCAGCAACAAAGCTGGAAATGGAGTTATGGTTCAAATGGTAGAGCAAAAACAGCTCAGAGACAGTGTCTAGGCCCTGAGTTCAAGTCCCAGGACTAGTGTGTGTGTGTGTGCACGCGCTCGCACACACACACACACACACACACACACACACACACAAATCCCTGGCATGGCATAGTATCTTCCAGAACTCACCAGGTTGCTCTCAGACACAGTTCTGTCAGGAGAACCTAAAGATTTAAATAAAAAGACCACTAAAAAAAACACACCAAGGTTTTCTTTGAAGTCTCAGAGTTGTATGCTTCTGAAAGCAAGAGGCTTGCTCTTGCCTGTGGGCAGAGCATTCTTCCTATGGCCTCCTGACTTCACTGCTTTTCCACCTTCTCAGAGCTCCAGTGGGGGGTCTCGTGCAATGATCAGCCATCACTCTTCTTGACTGTTTCCGGAGACCTGGCTCTTTCATCTTGGTTCACTTTCTTTTTTTCTCTCGCAGAGTAAGTTTATTTGATGAAAAGAAAGCTGCAGAAGAAAGCAGTAGGACTTGCATTCAGAGAGGCCCCGGTGTGGGGTCCCAGTTTGATTCTTTCCGTGCTCTTCCATATTGTTGGGTCCTTGCAGCTAGATCCAGGCCGAGTTGGTTGTTCTTAGATACACAGGCATGTTCACTTAGAGCAGGGGTAAAATACACTTGGAAAGTCCTGCTCCTTCCCTGTGCCCTTTGTTTCCATCCCCTGTCCCTGTCCTTTTCAGTGAGAAATCATATCTTCTGGATCCTGTAAACTCTGCAGAAAAGCATACAACTTGTTTAGACTAACTCCTCAGACCCTATCTTTAAAGCACCTACTGAAAACACCCCACTGTCTGTCTGAACCGAGGAGGCAATTCCCCAACCCCCAAACCTGGCCTGCATGGGACCCCACAGCCCTTCTTCACCCACTGGGTGGGTTCCAAGACTGCAGAGCAGCACAGGCTCCCACCACTCAGGCAAAGGAGCCTGGGTCTTGGGCCCTACTATTCAGATAACTTGAATCTCTTTTTTTTCCCCAGTCGTGGGGCCTGAACTAGGGCCTGGGCTCTGTTCCTGAGCTCTTCAGCTCAAGGCTAGCACTCTACCACTGGAGCCACAGCGCCACTTCCAGCTGTGTATGTCGTGCGAGGAATTAAACCCAGGGCCTCATGCATGCAAAGCAAGCACTCTATCACTGAGCCACCTTCCCAACCCCATAACTTGGATCTTATGCCATGATATTTCTCAAGAAAATTACTTGGCCCCTTGGGTTTTTTGGTTTTTGTTTTTTTGCTTGTTTTGGGTTTTTTTGTCAGTCGTGGGGGCTGAGCCCAGGGCCTGGGTGCTGTCCCTCAGCTCTTCAGCTCAAGGCTAGTGCTCAATTCCTTAAACCACTGCACTACTTCCAGTTTTCTGAGTGGTTTATTAGAGATAAGAGTCTCAGGGACCATCCTGCTCGGGCTGGCTTTGAACTGCAATCCTCAGATCTCAGCCTCCTAAGTAGCTAGGATTACAGGCGTGAGCTACCAGTGCACAGCTAAACTGACATAATCCAGCTTACTATTGAGATATAAAAATTCTCAGACAAGGCACTGGATATTTTGACTTTATTGATTAATTTGAAATGGTGGCCATATTAAGAATATGCATAAATAAAATTGTTATTTAGCTTTCCAAGACATCCCAGCTCCCAAATATTAAGAAAATATTTAATGTAATGAATATTAATTTTTTAATCTAAGTAGAAATGATGGTGTCTTCTCTGTTATCTCCCTCAGGGCATAATTTATTGAAGGTAGATATATTATACTCAATTAACTTCTAGTATAATATTCTCAGTTTTATTACCTCCACAGTTATTCAATTAGTAATAATTAAATATTTTTTCAGACTCAATCATTGATCATTTGGTGGTAATTACCACAATAGGACTCAAAACAGAGTCAAAAAATTGTTTGGCTTCATCTGGGTAAAATTACCAGCATGTACAATGACATTCCGTGAAGAGCAAGACAAGGGTCTGTGCCTTTGGGCGAAAAGCGCATGCAGTAATTGCATAGAGAAATGCTGACCTTTATTTCAAACTATAATAACTTTGTAACCAGCCTACTCTCTTCACCAACAATTGCGAATTCCCAATATTTTCCCATCCTTATGGGCATATTAAAAAAATTGCGGGCTGGGAAGGTGGCTCAGTGGTAGAGCGCTTGCCTTGCATGCCTGAGGCCCTGGGTTCGATTCCTCAGCACCACATAAGCAAAAAGAAAAAATGCCAGAAGTGGCGCTATGGCTCAAGTGGTAGAGCGCTAGCCTTGAGCTGAAGAGCTGAGGGACAGCGCCCAGGCCCAGAGTTCAGGCCCCACGGCCGGACCCAAAAAAAAAAAAAAATTGCATATTAATAGAGACTTCCTTCCTGGCCCCAAATAAGAATATAAACAAGGAATCTAAGTCTAAATTATCCCACATTATATTAGTCCCCAAGTAGTAGATAAATATAACGTTTAAAAACATACTTCGTATTTTAGTCTTCTCCAAACACCCAGAGAAAGCCCCGTTTCTCATTAGCATGGAAAGCAAAGACATCATAGACATAGTTACTTCTTTCCAATTTTAGAATTGAAAAGGACCTTCCTCTCCTTTTCCACTTCCTCCAAGCAATGCCATCTTAGAGCAGTTAACCTAGCAGATTAGGGAGGCATCTACACCCGTGGGAGCCAGTACCCCCAAGGCATGATGGTATCAGGGCTCACATAAAGGCAAGAGAGTTACCACCAGGAGTGGCCTCACCACAGCAGGGGACAGGGCCTGAGCTGGTTAACCGTCAGGAGTTCAAACAGGGGAGGGGGACAGGTGCCCACTTCTATCATCCCAGCTGTGAATTCTGGTCGGATTCCAGATTCCACGCAAAGCCCCCAGGCTGGGTTTTGGTGATGCCAGCCCTGAAGGAGTTCATTCAGAACACACTGTCTGGCACAGGGTTCCGAATGTTCACAAGCCAGCAACAGGCATAAGTGAGCTATATTTCCTAGAACAACAAATAATGAGGTAGAGAGGAAAATAAGATCCCTAAGCTTCCACTCATTCAAAGAAATTGTTTAAATGTTCCAGGAAACTGTTAAAAATTGGTTTGGGGTTTATTTTATTTGAAAATGCTTAAAAACAGAGGAGTTACAGTTACATAAGTCAGGCAAAGAAAACATTTCCTGCCAGGTGCCGGTGGCTCATGCCTGTAATCCTAGCTACTCAGGAGACTGAGATCTGAGGATTGTGGTTCAAAGCCAGCCTGGGCAGGAAAGTCCGTGAGAGTTTTATCTCCAATAAACCACTCGAAAACTGGAAGTGGCACTGTGGCTCAAGTGGTTGAGCACTCACTTTGAGCTGAAGAGCTGAGGGACAGTGCCCAAGCCCAGAGTTCAAACCCCATAACCAACAGGAAAAAAAAGAAAACATTTCCTTTCGGACAATGCCATTTTTTTTTTTTTTTACAAAATGTCACAAATTGTCCCACAAAGCACAGAATGAAATGAGTCTAAAATCCCTCCGACAATTAGAAGTCAGGGCCAAACATGGAGGTGAACGCCTGTAATATCACCGCCTAGTACACTAAGATAGGATTTCCAGTCTCAGATGAAACATCACCTTTAAAAACAAACAAATAAACAGGACTGGGAATGTGGCCTAGTGGTAGAGTACTTGCCTAGCATGCATGAAGCCCTGGGTTCCATTCCTCAGTACCACATACACAGAAAAAACTAGAAGTGGCACTATGGCTCAAATGGTAGAGTGCTAGCCTTGAGCAAAAGAAGCTCTGGGACAGTGTCCAGTGCCCCAGGACTGGCAAAAAAGAAAAGAAAAGAAAAGGGGCTGTGAAGTTGGCTCAGTGGTAGAGCGCTTGCCTTGCATGCCTGAGGCCCTAGGTTCAATTCCTCAGCACCACATAAGCAAAAAAGAAAAAAGCCAGAAGTGGTGCTGTGGCTCAAGTGGTAGAACGCTAGCTTTGAGCTGAAGAGCTGAGGGACAGTGCCCAGGCCCAGAGTTCAGACCCCACAACCGGACCCCAAAAAAAAAAGAAAAGAAAAGAAAAGAAAGCAACAGAAAAGGAGACTAAATCATGAAGTCACGTGGCCCGGCATACAATTCCAGACAGCTCTGCCCTCTTTAGAAAAGCTTATCCCAGGTTTCCTGCTCTGGACCCAATCTTATCTCAGAGGATACAAAAACAACTAAAACCCTGTCCTGGAAGCCCTAGAATCAAGAGAAAAAAAAGAGGAAATAATGGGCTAAACTTCAGCAAAGGGCAGTTGACATAGAATAGTAGGTTAGCATATAGACCTATAATTCAGTTACTTAAATTCAAAAGTTAGGTCTGGCTTATGGTTTATCTTGGTTGTGTGGCTTTACAAACATATTGAACTTCTCAGCTTCATTGTTCCAAGATAGACAAACTCACCCAAGCATACATACACAAACATATACATACCTACAAACACACACACGTGTAAACACACAAATGAGTATCTCCATCATATTGTTACTGTGAGAAGTGTACCTTGTGCTCAGCAAGCACTACGTGTGTTTGTGAAATAATTAAATAATAAACAAGAGACAAAGCCAACCCCACAGGAAGTCACATACCACTGTAAGAATTAAAAGAATAGATTCCAGCCCACCACCAATGTCTCACTCTTGTAATCTGAGCCACTCAGGAGACTGGGATCTGAGGACCATGGTTCAAAGCTAGCCCAGGCAGGAAAGTCCGTGAGACCCTTATCTCCACAAAACCACCAAAAAGCCAGATGGAGCTGTGGCTCAAGTGGTAGAGCGCTAGCTTTGTGCACAAAATCTCAAGGACAGCACCAAGTTCTGAATTCAAGCCCCAGGACCAGCCCAAAAAAATAATAAAATCAACAGAGTCCACCAGTCTCGGGTGGTGGGCAAGGACTATCAGAACAGAAGCAAGAGCAAGTCTTAGCCAGCCCTTAGGCCCAGGAGAGGTCTGGCGCTCCTTAGTGCCCTCCCCCAATTCCTGCTCTCAAATCCCTGCTCCCTGAACTGGCAGCCCAGCCGAGTCTGGGGAGCAGATATGCCCAGAACCCGCACTCCCTCCAAGAGACCATGCAGTCCACGAAGCCTCCTCCAGTGCTTCCGACATGAGGCTGCTGGGTGGGGTTTCTAGGCTTTTTTTTTTTTCTTTTTGCCAGACTTGGAGCCTGAACTTGAGACCTAGGTGCTGTCCCTGAGCTTCTCTGTGCTCAAGGCAAGCACTCTACCACTTGAGCCACAGCTCCACTTCAGCTTCTTGGTGGCTGATTGGAGATGAGTCTCATGGACTTGCCTGCCCAGGCTGGCTTTGAACCGCAGTCCTCAGATCTCAACCTCTTGAGTAGCTAGGACAACATGCGTGAGCCACTAGCGCCTGACCATTTCTAGGCTTCTCACATGAACCAAAACCCTACACGGAAATGAGGATGAAGCTCCCACCCTGGAATGAGGACAGAGAAGCCTCTCATATAGCTGGAGGTCAAATGATTCAACAATTATCAGACAAACTGTCCGCCAAGCACCAGGTGAATCCTTTGCAAAGGTTCGCTGATTTGATTCTCAAAACGATCCCACAAGTCCAGTGTGAGGCACTGCAAAGCCCCCTCCACATCTCCACACCCCTCCACGCTCCCTGTCTTCTGAGACACAGGTGAGGCATCCTGGCCACTTTGGGGCAGAGATGAGCAAAGGCTGGTAGACGTCCACACACACACTGCTTGCTTTCTGTGCTTCCCACCCCCTCCCCAACCCCAGTGATAGAGCAGTCTTGCAGAAAGGTGAGCTAGCAGACTGAAGGGCAGGGAGACACAAAGAAAGGACACCATCAGGAAGTGAAAGCTGCACACCCAGACAAACTCTCAAGGACCATCACTGGCCAAGGAAGGAAGGGTCCAGAGCAGAAAAAAAAAAGGTAGGAAACAGGGCAACGGAGAATGAAAGATCAAGGGGCTGACAGCAAGGGGAAGCACTGGAAAGAACTCTCTTGCAGGATTGGCAAAGAACTGGATGAAGTATTTCAGAGACCAACAAAGCCTGAAGTACAAGCGTACAAGCAAACGTGGAGACGCGGAAACTTCACTATCGCCAGAGAATGATGGAAAGAAGTCCTGATAGGTCATTAAAATATCAACATCTTAAAACCAGCCAAGCTCTTAGAGTTTGAAACACAAGCCCATGTTTAGACAGGTCACAAATAGCAATAGGGACATCGCTTACATACTGGAACCCTGCCTTGTCTCCTTAGAGATTTTCTGAATCATATTCATACATCACCCAGGCTGGATTGTTTTCAATGCTATAGACATAGATCCTACACAAAACTTTCAATATTTCTGCCCCAGTTAACAAGAATAAATTGTATGGAAACTGACAGATCTTTGGAACAAACTTAATGAGCTTATATTTTGAGATACGCAATCACAAAAGTATGTCTTCAAGTATTTCTTTTTTTTTTGTCGGTTGAGGGGCCTGAACTCTAGGGCTAGGCACTGTCTCTGAGCTCTGCAGCTCAAGACTAGCATTCTACCACTTGAGCCACAGCACCACTTACGGCTTTTTCTGCTTATGTGGTACTGAGGAATCAAACCCAGGGCCTCATGCATGCAAGGCAAACACTCTACCATTGAGCTCCCTCCCAGGCCCATATATTTCCTTTTGATTGCATCAAAAATATTGGTGATTTTTCACAGACATACTGGAGTCATGCTTTAAAAAAATACTCTTAGCCAGGCACTGGTGGCTCACGCCTGTAATCCTAGCTACTCAGGAGGCTGAGATCTGAGGATCAAGGTTCAAAGCCAACCCCGGGCAGGAGAGACCGTGAGACTCCTATCTCCAATAAACCACCAGAAAACCGGAAGTGGCGCTGTAGCTCAAGTGGTAGAGCGCTCACCTTGAGCTGAAGAGCTGAGGGACAGCGCCCAGGCCCAGAGTTCAAGCCGCACGGCCGACCAAAAAAAAAAAAAAAATACTCTTATTAAAAATTCCATGTGTTTAGTAGGTCTCATTCTCTCGATTTGCTGGGGTTTTCCCCTGTAATTAAAAGACTGTCCTACCAAGAATGTGGTGCAAACCTGTAATCCTAGCACTCAGGAGGCTGAGACAGGAAGAATTTTAGCTTGCGGCCATACTGAGCTACATAGGAAGAAAAAAAAGGAAGGGAAGAGGAAGGGAGCAGAGGGGTGAGGGGACACTCAGCTGCTCAGAGCGACCGCATCACTGCCATATTACCAGACAATACAGGTGAAGATTGAGAGGTGCATTCCCAAAGAATAGAAAAATAAAATGCAGAATGAGAGATAAAAAAAAAGATTCCAACTTTCCAATGATATCACATTCTTCAGCTATTACGAAAGTGGTCCAGTAAAGATTTTTCATCTTATGTCAGTAATGACCAGAAAATTACTAAAATAGTATGGCCATTTCAAAGTAATTGATGAATTTCTACATAATCAATTGGGGTGTCCTCTGACTTGTTAAGCCATATTTCCTTGAAGAAATATTTACAAAGACCATCCATATGTAGAGATGGAGCAAGCAAAACTGCTGGCAAGGACTATTTCCAAAAACAAAAGTTCTTTCCCAGTGTGTGTGTGTGTGTGTGTGTGTGTGTGTGTGTGTGTGTGTGTGTGTGTGTGTGTGTGTGTGTGTCCTGAGATTTGAACTCAGGATCTCCATGCTGTTTTGGTCAAAGCTACTCTACTCTACTCTGTGTCACAGCTCCACTTCTAGGACTTGAACTCAAGGCCTCATGCTGTCACCAACCTTTTTCACTCAAGACTCAATCTACCACTTGAACCACAGCTTCATGTCTGATTTTTTTGTTTGAGGGTTTTTTAATGTTTTGTTTCTTCTGTCTTTTCATTTTTTGATAGTGGGGAACAAAACCCAGGATGTTGCATTTGCTACTGAGTTGCTTTGCCACTGAACTATATCCCAGCCCACACTTCTGGTTTTCTGATGGCTAGTTGGAGATGAATCTCTTAGATTTGTCCAGCTGGGCTTGCTTTAAACCTATGTTCTTAGATCTTAGCCTCCTGAGTAGCTGGGATTATAGTTGTGAGCCACAGGCACCCAGCAAAGCTTGTTTTTATTTTAAGAAAAAGGCTTAAAGCAAGGTACTGGATTATATCTGTAATATTAGCTACTCTGGAGGCTGAGATCCGAGAATCACAGTTCAAGGCCAGCTTGAGCAGGAAAGTCTGTGAGACTCATGTTTTGGTCCAAAACATAATAATGAATTTGGTAGTTGAAAGTTTTGTACTCTGTCCCCTCTACCCCTGCACCCAAAAAATTTCAACATAGCCTCAAGAAAATATTTAAAAGCTCCATGTACTACTACTTTGTGCCTACAATCAAGAGTACTAAAGAATCTCATAATATTCTCAAATATTTCAGGCTGATCTCCAGATAGCCTTTATCTGGGAAAGATGCTCTCGATAGAGTTCAATCAGTTGTGCGTCTTCAAAACATAAAGGTGAACCAGAACATTGAAGGCATATAGACAATATATTTTATTTTATTTTTTTTTTTGAGTCCAGTCGTGGGGCCTGAACTCTGGGCCTGGGTGCTGTCCCTCAGCTCTTCAGCTCAAGGCTAGTGCTCTACCACTTGAGCCACAGCGCCACTTCCAGCTTTTTTCTTATGTGGTGCTGAGGAATCGAACCCAGGGCCCCAGGCATGCAAGGCAAGCACTCTACCACTGAGCCACCTTCCCAGCCCCCAGACAATATATTTTAGAAATTCTACTTTTCTACAAAGGAAACAAAACATTCTTCAACTATTTCCCCCTCTGGAAAATTACAAACTTGACCTTTTCTTCTCATCTTCTTCTAATTGCATGAAATTTTCTCATGGCCTGATACTGAAATTTAATCTCTCAGTATTCCTACTTTGTCCCTCATGGTTGAGTGGAATGTTCAGATTTTTTTATATTATGCCTCATTAGGCAAGAAATCAAGCAAAATAGACATTTATGATAGACTCCAAGTTGTCTGGCTCTAAGTAAACACACGCACTAAACTTCATAATGCACCAAACTTCTAAACAGTCATCCTGGTGACTGCCGCTGGGCATTGTGGGCTAGTGGACCCCAGTCCCTGCAGGGCCAACCCTGCTATGAGCTGCTGGCCCCTGGGAACATGTCCGACATCCGTGCTCTCACACGTATGAGACCACGGCTAAATTGCATCCAATACCGAACAGGACCCAAGAGCTGCGCAGGTAACTGCCACACGGTATTCTTAGGAGATTAGTGACAAGAAAAACAACTCCTGATGAGCACAGTCCCTTGCGACCCTCACTCAGTGGCGTGTGCAGACATGCGAGCCCCCGCCGTGCTGGCCGAGCTGTCCACCGCAAGCAAACAGACCGTGCAGAGAGCAGCTGAAGACCATGGCTTCCGGCAAGGGTGGCAGAAGGCGGTGGCATGGAGCTTGCAGGCTCCGCCTAACTAGCGGTGGATTGAAATCACGGGAGCCAGAATGAAAATGCGACCTTTTGTGTTCATGAAATATATGGTCTGAAGCAATAAACATGACAGAGTTGAGAGAGCGCGTGTGACCCCTGCATCCATAACCTGAGTGTGGCGCTGGTGGCGTTGACTGGAGGAGGCCGAATGGATTTAGCAGAGGACCAACGAGGCAAACCCAAGCAGCCCATTGGGGCTCTGGCCTCTGGGCTGGCCTTCCCTGAAGTGTAGACTAGGAGAGCGTGCATGCTTATACCTTCCACGCAGCCCTAACACACGCATGCACACCCGTGCACACACACTCCATCTTAGAAACGAAAACTGTGTTCCTCTCCACTGGGTGGAACGTGTCCGCAGCCTCTGCCTCCTGGAGAACAAACTCCTTCCACTCCTCCATCCGATGCTGGACAAAATGAACGCCGAGATAGGAAACGAGGGTTTCTGTTGTTGTTGATGCTGTTGTTTTCAATGTACTGTATGAAGTGCTTTTTTTTGGGGGGGGGTCCGGTCGTGGGGCCTGAACTCTGGGCCTGGGCACTGTCCCTCAGCTCTTCAGCTCAAGGCTAGCGCTCTACCACTTGAGCCACAGCACCACTTCCGGCTTTTTGCTTTTTGCTTATGTGGTGCTGAGGAATCAAACCCAGGGCCTCAGGCATGCAAGGCAAGCACTCTACAACTGAGCCACCTTCCCAGCCCCTGAAGTGCTTTTTTTCTTCTTCTTCCCTTTGGTTTATCCCTAGTAGTCACTGTGTTTGATTCTGGTGCCCTGTGTCTCATATATACGTTTATCTGATTTGGGAAAGGGATGGGGAACAACAAAATGGCGAGACAAAGGACCAAGGGTGAACCAATGCCACAGCCACGCTCACAAGAGGCTAGGTTGAAAATGAACTGTACAACTTGAGGGGGGAGGGGATGTGGATAGAGAGGGAGGGAAAGTGGGAGGAAAATGAGGGGGGATAATAATGTTCTACAAGAAATGTACTCATCACCTTCCTTATGTAACTGTAACCCATCTGTGCATCACCTTGACAACAAGATAAAAGTAAATTAAAGAAGAAAAACAAAGAGGGGCGAGGGGAAGGCTGACCCTGACACCCGCCCTCCTCCAGGTGTAGCTCCTGGCCAGAGTCCAGAGGCAGAGAAAGGCAGGTCTGGTTCTGACCCTAGCAGCCTGGAGTGTGAGACCCCACCCCCACCCCACCCTGGCATGGTCCACTGTGAGGAGCCCGGGGGCAGCTGCCTGGGTAGAGGTCAGAGCGGGCTGTCCTCCACCATCTCCAGCAACCGCCTCCCGAGGGGACTGGAGGAATCCAGCAGCCTAGTGGCTCACACCTGTAATCCTGGAGGCTAAGACAGGAGGAGTTCAAGGGCAGCCTAAGCACATAGCAAGATTCTGCCTCAAGGGGAAAGAAATTCCTAATTGCAGCTCTAATTTGCCAAATACTTACTTTCACTAACCAGAAACAATTGAATCACTTCCCCTTCTACTCCATCTTCTGTTCAACTCGGTATTGTAAGATTGAAACAAATACTATATAATCCTTAAAAATAAAGCTCAATATCTCTGCTGAAAGAAAAAAAAAATCAGACCCTGCCAACAAACGTGGCCATCACAGTCATTGTGGTTTGGATACATTTGGTGTGCGCAGGGTGGGCTTATAACTATCTCAGTATGCACAGTTAGTGTCATGTCCAAGAATCTTTGCCAGGAAAATGTTTGTCAACATAGAAAGAAAGAGAGAAAGAGGAAGGAAGGAAGGAAGGAAAGAAAGAGAGGGAGAGGGAGAGGGAGGGAGAGAGAGGGAGGGAGAGAGAGAGAAAGAAAGAAAGAAAGAGAGAGAGAAAGGAAGGAAGGAAGGAAAGAGAGGGAGAGGGAAAGGGAGAGGGAGGGAGAGAGAGAGAAAGAAAGAAGGAAGGAAGGAAGAAAGGAAAGCAGCAAGCAAGCAAACAAGCAAGCTTGTTGGTCTGTTGTAAAATAATGAATTTCATAGTAAAATGCTGCCTCCTTCTGGGTAAATTGCACCAGACATTGTTAAACCATGATGGGAATGTCATCTTATGGGGAAACAACATAATCAAAACATGTAAAAACATCAACAATTTTTCAATTTGAAGAAAATAGAAGATTACATAGAACCAAGAAGGCTTGCCCATGCTATTTTTGAAGCAGCAAAACCAACGTACAATGTCTTCTTAAATACACAATTCACTTCTCTGACGTTTCTGTGTGTCAGTCCTAAGGTTTGAACTCAAGGCCTGGGTGCTGTCCTTGAGGTTTTACACCCAAGGCTGGCACTCCACCACTTGAGTCACAGCTCCACATCTGACTTTTGCTATTTAATTAGAGGTAAGAGTCTCTTGGACTTTCCTGCCTCTCCTGGCTTTGAGCTGTGATCTTCAGATCTCAGCCTCCTGAGTAGCTTAGGATTACTGTATGAGCTCTGTACCCAGCTCATCTTTATTTTTTCTTCTCATCTTCCACCTCTAAAGTTTACATTTACCAGTTTTAATAAAAAGTATGAGCCCATCTTTACTTTTAAAGATCTTTTAACCCTGGACACTATGTTGAAAATGAACTGTACAATTTATGGGTGAGAATGGGAGGGAAAAACTGGTGGGGGGGGGGAAGGGAGAGAGATCAAGAAAGGGAAAGGGGTGACATTATCCAAAAAGAAATGTGCTCATTACCTGAGCACATACCTGTACATCACCTTTTCAATAACAATATAAAAGACCTCTTAAGAGTACCTGGGGAAGTAGAAAATAGAAGATGAACTAGAATGGGCATATTTTCATTTCATAGCAGGCTGCCATACCTAAACTGTCAGAGCTTCTGTCTGCAAGGTGATTGGTGCCAGCACAAGCCTGGGAAGTAAGTCCTTAAGCATGGGGAGATGCGACACTGCTACAACCTGGGAGTTTGGAGAAGCCACTCAATCCCTCTGAGGCTCAGTTTCCTCATCTGTAAGTTGGGTTAAATTGAGCCTGGACAGCCCTTGTCGAGGTACATAAACATCAAAGTCCGTGAGAACACATCACTTCTTATCCTTAAGGCCTTACTCTCAGGACTGAAGTAAAAGGATAGAGCCCATCAACAAGAAAGCTGCTTGAAGATGTCGGCCCCCTTTAAAGCCCTGGTCCATGGGGGTCCAATGAGCACCAGGGGCTGGACTGCCAAAGGGACTTCCTGGTTCTTTAAGGATCCCCCACCAAAGTGAAAGGAGTCAAAACCCCAACCAGCCAAGAGGCCAGCGGGCACCCCAAGTTCTCCAATGCCTCCCTCAGGTGGGGTGCACTTTAACCACATGCCAGATTGGCCTGTAAAATGGGTAGATAGGCAGGCTCTACCTCATCGGGATGCTGAGCAGACACATGAGGCAGTTCCAGAGGCCGCTCGGTGCCCGGCATAGGAACATACGGTCTGCGGTCTGCGTGCTAGCTGCAGCCCTTACAGTCATGCTAATTGGCTAGATCGCTGCACGCGCTTACAAAAGGCTTGTCTCACAGCTCTTCTGTTTTGAGACTAAAGGACGCTCCTTTGGCTCTTCTGGCCATCGGGGGATTTAATTTAGAATTTGGCTCCTATATTCGTTGTGTGGCATTACTGAACACAGGTACTTCTTAATCTTTCTATTACAAAGCAATAGACAATAACTACTGGTGGGGGGAGGGGACATGAGCCAAACCACTCTCCAGTCTTCTCTGCAGCCCTGCAAACAGACGCCGGGAGGAGAAGCAGGCCTCAGGCACACTGCAAGCTGTTGGCTGTTTTTAACAACGAGGGAATGTTCTAATTCCATTTCTCCCAGAGCAGAAGCAGCTCTTCCTGACTCAAAATTATTTGTTTAATCACTCTAAGAAAAAGGCTAGAAGGCACCAAAAACAGCTTTGATAGAGAACTAAAGTGGCATTTGGCCACTAGATGGCATTTAAATCATGTGGCAGGTTTTAGGCACACTGATCTGTTTCAAATTTTAATTGGCCTGCGCTTGGCTGGAGCAGAGCGCTGGCAATTCATTACAGTACCTCATTTTGTCCGGACTTGGCTGAGGCTGAGCTCTCCATATCCACAGCTGCTACAGACAAAAATCCTTTTTTTTTTTTTTTTTTGGAGTTATGAAAAAGAAAGACGCAATTTTAAATTTCTGCCTGAAATCTTCAGATCAGTGGTTTGTTTGGGGTTTTTGTAAATTTTTTGAGGCTGAGGTTGAGAGGCAGGGTAAAGTCTACTTGGCTCACTGTAGTCCAACCACCAAGTCTGAAGAACCCAGCGCAGCACAACTCTCTAACAAGCCGTCTCAGCTAGCCACGGGCTCCTCTGAGCTCTCCACACCCATCAACTCTTTTCAATTAATTCCTAAGAAACGCCAGCCATGGACTAGTAAAACATCCCAGAGGAAAAAGGACTGGAATCTAATCCTCACTGAATAAAAAGGTGGTTATGAAGAACAGAGGACAGGATATTGAGAAAAATATTTTACATTTCAACAATACGACGAAAACCATAGAAATGAAATGCATGCTAAGATAAATCATAAAATGAGTTTATGTACTTGCCAAAGAGGGGAGAGGATATTCTTGTTTGTTGAGACCGGATCTTGCTATGCAGCCAGGTTGCCACCTTGGTCTCCAGGGATTAGGGTGACAGACACAGTCACCGAGCTCAGCTCTCTCATTCCAGAAGATTTTGCACAGAGAAATCAAGGAAGCAGATAGAAATTCTTTCCAGCTAGTACGTTTCAAGTTTCCTGTCAAGGCCAATGATGTTAAATTTCAGTTGCCCACTAGATGGTGCTGATATTACTAAGTATCCTTAACCAATGCAACGTTTATTACCATCTGAAGTATGTCATGGTGTGTGTGTGTGTGTGTGTGTGTGTGTGTGTGTGTGTGTGTGTGTGTGTGTGTGTATGTGTGTGTGTTCCTCTTGTAAGAGGAAAACATGGATCTCTAAAAACTTTAAGGAAAATGAATCATCATCTAATACGATGGAGAGTTCTCCATCTTATTAAGCTTTTATCAAGCTTTTATCTCCATTCAATGCAACACAAAGGAAAATAAGAGAGAAATAAAGAATGACAAAAGGCAGTAGACAAAAATCACAGTTTTTTGGAAGTTGTCAACATGATAGCTAAGTAGTAAGTGGCCTAGGAAAAATGTGGAACCGAAGCTCAGACAAGAGGCAGTAAGTAAAAATCATATTAAGTAAAGCAAGCCAGACCCAAAGAAACGTAGGCTGCCTGGTTTCCCTCATTTGTAATAATTAGTATACTCCTAGGATAGTCCTAAAAGAGGATTACAATAGTCCAATGGCTATGTCCAACTTGAGCAGGTGCAGGACAGAAGACTACAGCGTACAGAGGGCATTAGAAAGATTAGACTCATAAAAACTGTTCACAATGTATTGGATATATAAACCACATCAGAGTCTAACAGTCAGTGGAATGGTACGGTGCCTGCAGAGTTTTAAGGTCAATTATGATTGCACCACACTCTATACCCAAACAAACTCTCAGTGGAGTGGGAAGGCTAGAATAAGGTATTGCTAAAGCAGAGTCAAAAATGGGAAGGAAAACTCATAGCAGAGTTACCAGTGTGGGCTGCAACTCCATGTGTCACCTGATCTGAGAGGGAGACATCCCCCACACCCATGCGCCCAGCAAAAATGGCTTCCCACAGCCATCATCCTTTGGAAATAGGAACGTGCCCTCTGTCTTGCACCTTGGGTGTGAAAAGACTAATTGTTGGTGTGAATAAAACAGATTGCTCTGAAGTGAATCAGACAGATTGCTCTGAGTCACCCACAACCAGAAAAGACCGGAGGGCACCGCCCCGGAAGGCAGCATCTGCATTGAGAAATCCGGCTCCAACCCAACGGGGAACCATATCGGTGCCAGTTTCTGGTTGGAATTACAACAGCACAGGCCAGAGCCAGGTGCCACCACGCCCGGGCTGACGTGGAGAGTTGGCAGTGGAGCTCTGGACTGTGCCCTGTGACCCACTCCCTCTGCTGAGAAGGCCTGACCTCTGCCCCTCCGAGACGGCTGCAGAAGGGCTGGCACTGGTGCCAGTCCTCCAGGCCAAAGGGTGCTCACAGGATGTCACAGCACAGCCATCTGTCAGAACAGGCCATGGAGAAGCCCTTCCTGAGAGGCACAGAAATGTCCACGTCAAGAACGTGCCCCTCAGCGACCTCCAATCATGAGCCTATAACCCTGGCTACTTGAAAGGCCGAAACTGGGAGGATTGAGATTCAAGGCCAGCAGACAAAGTGTTTATGAGGGGAAGGGGAAGAGGGAGAAAAATGAGGGAGAAATGTACTCACTACCTTACTTAGGTGACTAACCCCTATGTAGATCACCTTCACAATACAATTAAAATTTTTTTAAAAAATTATGAGGTCCCCATCTCAGCTGCGTACATTTTCTTTTTTGTTGTGATTGGTGGTGGCAGTGGTGGTAGGAGTAGCGGTAGTGATCATGGGGCCTGGGTGCTGTCACTGAGCTCTTTTATTCTCAAAACTAGCACTCCACAACTTTGAACCATGGGCTCCACTTCCGTTCTTCTGGTGATTGATTGGAGGTGAGCCCCACAAACTTCCTTGCCCTGGCTGGCTTGAAATCAATACCCTCATATCTCAGCCTCCCGAGCTAGGATTATAGGCACAAGCCGCCAGCATCCAGTTGTTTTTTTAATATTACACTTTTGTATTATATTAATGATCAAATGCAGCTGAATGCTTTAAACAGGTTCCTTTATTAAGCACAAAAATAAAATTCTCCAGTGGGAGAAAAAGAAAAGCTAGACACTGTGACCTGAGCCTGTCATTCCAGCTGCATAAGAGACAGGAGGCACAAATAGGAGGACTGAGGTCCAGGCTGGCCTGGGCACAAAGAGTGAGACCCTGGAGCAAAATTAATGAAACCGACAACGAGGAAAGGACTAGAGGTGTGGCCAGAGTGCCCAGCAAGCACAAGGCTGTGCGTTTACGCCCCAGTAACACTAAATAAAAGGATGGACAAAAACAATACAGGCCCAGTGGACACAAGGGGTTTCCTGCTCAGCTGCTTACCCTGCAGCATCCCTCGTGCCAGACTGGACAGAGCCGGCTGTCCAGTCCCGAGCTGTCACCCAACTCCCTTGCAGGCACGCTTGCTGACCCTCGGGAGAGGCTGATTCACTTTGTCACAGAGCTGGAAAATGGCTCTAAACATTTGTAATCTGGTGTTGCCACCATTAGGCCTGGGTGTGCAGAGTTTCTCTGATGAGCGTTTTCTGGGTCAGAGAGTCACTGCGGTCATGAGCATCATCAAGGCCTGGACAAGAGGCTGCTGGAGCTGGCCTGGGCACCATGTCTGCCCAGAAAGCTCAGGAGGCTAAAGGAATACTATCCCCCAAACCTCCATCCCAGGTTTTGTTTGTACTAGTAATGAAGCTTGAAGTCAGGGCCTGGGCACTGTCCCTTGGCTTTTTCACTCAAGGCTGGTACTCTACCACTGAGTCCATAGATCCACTTCTGGCTTTTTAGTGGATAATAGGGGCTGAGTCTCACAGACTTTCCTGCTTGGGCTGGCTTCAAATCTGGATCCTCAGAACTCTGTCTCCTGGATAGAAAGGATTACAAGTGTGAGCCACCAGCCCCAGCCTCCATCCATTTAGATCAGTGGTAAAAGAGCAGTCTCAGATCTCCCTCCATCAGCGAGTTAAGTTTCAGAGAGAGAGTTTCCTTGTACTAGATAACAACTTATCACAAACACTTCCAAAAAAAAAAAGGAGAATGCTTTGCAGACCAAGTGTTCCCTGCATAGGTCAGTTGTAAGCTTAGTTTTAAAAAAAAATCTAGCTCTCTGCTCTTTTCTAGCTCTCTCTGCTCTCTCTCTGTTCTTTTATCTGTCTCTCTCTCTCTGTATCTGTCTCTGTTTCTGTCTCTGTCTCTCTCTGTCTCTCTGTCTCTGTCTGTCTCTCTCTCTTTCCCTCTCCTATCTACCTACCTGTCTATGTATCATCATCAATCTCTCTTTTATTTATGAGGTGCTTGGGTTCTCAGGGCCTTGGGCTAGGCAAGAGCTCTAGCACTTGAGCCACAATTCCAGCTCCCTGATTCTTTTTTTTTCTCCCTGATTCTTGAGTTAGGAGCTCAACTCCTGTTTTTACTGGTCAATTTCTCTCAGTTTCATTCAAATGGAATTGATAAAAATGCCTCTTTTATCAGATTAAATGGGTTAATCCACTTAAAAAAAATCTAGCTGGGAGCCGGTGGCTCACACCTATAATCTTAGCAGAGGCTGAGATCTGAGGATCTCAGTTCAAAGCCAGCCTGGGCAGGAAAAGTCCATAGGACTCTTTTTTTTGTTGTTGTTGTTGTTGTTGGTCGGTCATGGGGCTTGAACTCTGGGCCTGAGTGCTGTCCCTCAGCTCTTCAGCTCAAGGCAAGCACTCTACCACTTAAGACAATACGCCACTTCCAGTTTTCTAGTGGTTTTTATTGGAGATAAGAGTTTCACGGACTTTCCTGCTCCGGCTGGCTTTGAACCGCGATCCTCAGATCTCAGCCTCCTGAGTAGCTAGGATTACAGGCGTAAGCCACTGGTGCTCAGCCCATGAGACTCTTTGTCTCCAATAAACTACCAGAAAACCAGAAGTGGTGCTTGGCTCAAATGGTAGAGCACTCGCCTTGAGCTAAAGAGCTCAGGGCCAGCGCTCAGGCCCAGAGTTCAAGCCCCATGACCAACAACAACAACAACAAAAATAAAATCTGTAAATTCGGGGTGGGGGGGGACACATACTAGAGGCTTGCACTTTACCACTGAGCCATACTTCCAACCATTTTTTGTTGTTTTAGGGTGAGGGTCTGCCTTCAGGTCAGGTGAGCACCTGAGCTGTGACCCATCGCCATCTCAAACACACTCCACCTTGTCCACCTTCCGTGGAGATGCAGCCTCACAGATTTCTCTGCAGGCCGGCCTTGCACTGTGATCCTCTGGTTCTGAGCCTCTTATGTAGCATGAGCTGACAGTGCACATCGCTGCACCCTGCTAGAGGTTAAGAAGAAGTGGCTTCACCCTTCCCTGCCCGGGCGGACCTGAAACCTCACACTTCCTGAGCTCAGCCTTCCAAGTGGCTACAATTATATGTATGAACCTAATCAGTAATTTTTTTTTTTGGTCGGTCGTGGGGCTTGAACTCTGGGCTTGGGCACTGTCCCTGCACTCTTCAGCTCACTGCGAGTACGCTACCACTTGAGCCACAGCTCCACTTCTGGTTTTCTGGTGGTTTATTGGGAGATAAGAGTCTCTCGGAGCCGGGCGCCAGCGGCTCATGCCTGTAATCCTATCTACTCAGGAGGCTGAGATCTGAGGATCACAGTTCAAAGCCAGCCCAGGCAGAAAAGTCGTGAGACTCTGATCTCCAGTAAACCACTAGAAAACTGGAAGTGGCGCTGTGGCTCAAGCGGTAGAGTGCTCGCCTTGAGCTGACGAGTGCAGGGACAGTGCCCAGGCCCAGAGTTCAAGCTTCATGACTGACCAAAAAAATAAAAAGAGTCTCACGGACTTTCCTGCCCAGGCTGGCTTTGAACCGTGAGCCTCAGATCTCAGCCTCCTGAGTAACTAGGATTACAGCGTGAGGCACCAGCAGCCAGATACTAATCAATATTTTTGTGTGTTCTTTTTGTTCTGGTCCTGAGGCTTGAACTCGGGGCCTAGACCATCCTTGAGCTTTTTTGCTCAAGGCTAGTTAGTGCTCTCTCAATTGGGCCACGGCTCTACTTCAGTATTTTTTTTGGCTGGGGGGGGGGAGGGGGAGTTCGGTTGTGGAGCCTAAACTCTGGTCCTGAGCGCTGTCCCTCAGCTCTTCAGCTCAAGGCTAGCGCTCTACCACTTGAGCCACAGCACCACTTCCGGCTTTTTTTCTTTTTGCTTATGTGGTGCTGAGGAATCGAACCCAGGGCCTCAGGCATGCAAGGCAAGTGCTCTACCACTGAGCCACCTCCCCAGCCCCTACTTCAGTATTTTTTTTAATGGCATCAGCTTGACTAAATCTGTCCCAGACGCTGAGACACATTAAAATAACGTTTAATGAGGAGCAGCAGAGGGTCACCAGTATGAATAATGGAGGCATGAGTAAGGAAAAAGCCTTTAGGGAGAAAAGTCTGAAGGGATAAGTGGACTCCAAGAGGAAGCAGGCCTTCAAGCTGAACCCCATGGCAGGGAGGACAGTGTGGCCCCTTCTGGTCATTCTATCTACTACAGATTACAGCCAAGGCCAAACCCCTGCCCTGGAGGATTTACAATCTCCTGGTGTGGAAGGTGTCAGCACCACCTGAGGAACAGTTCCAGGAAGTCCTGCAAAAGTATCCTGCGGTGGCCGAGTGTGTACCTCAAGTGGTAAGAGCACAGGCTTAGCATATCCTAGGCCATGAGTTCAATCCTCAACACGGGGAAAAAATGTCTTAAGGCAATGCCCACACCGGTATGTTGAGACCACAGTGGACGTCCGTTTGCCTGGAGGGAAGGTTCCAGAGTTAGAAAGACACCTCTAGTACAAATCTGAGCTTTGATTCTGGATTGGCTGGCTGGTTTGGATGTACAAGAATAACTTTAGCCTCTGTGTTGAGAAAGGAAGACATAGGCAGCTGCTTGTCCCCTGGGCAGCAGCTGACCTGCCAAGGAATGAGGGGTGAGGATTAACAAACAAAGAGAGGGTCTGGTGACAGAAGTTGGAGCCAGAGAGACCAGGGGGAAATGAGGTATGGTCAGGTCACAGTAAATACTCATCCACTGCCCTTAAGATTAGGGGACCAAAGTCATTTAGGGAAAAATGAAACAGGATAACTTCAGGAAACTGAGACCTGGTGCAGCCAACTGAGAATACGGTGTTAGAAACATAGAAGTGTGGGTCTTTGCTTCAAAGAGACACAACAGGATGCATCCTTCCTGAGTGGTGCTGAGAGGTGTATTCCTCACCCCAAGAATGAACACTTGTCTCACAGGACAACACCTTCCTGAGAAAAATGCTTCCCTAAAACTTTTCACCTGCCCCCAACTGCAGATAGCAGGGTGCCTCCTTATCTTGAGGATAAGGATATTTGAGGGCAGGATGCATTCTTACCTAGAAACTCAGGAAGTAACTCCAGGCATGATCAGAGCAAAGACAAAGTACCCATCTTTGTATAACTTGAAGCCAGACCCCCTGTCTTTACCATATAAAATACCCCAACCACCCAAGGAGTTGTATGCCTCTCTGTGTGTGTATGTGTATGTGTGTGTGTGTGTGTGTGTGTGTGTGTGTGTGTGTGTGTGTATCACCCCGTGAGAGTGCTCACAAGCTGCTAGTGTGCCCCGCCCTACTGTTTGTCTGCTTATTTACTCAACAAAGCTCCGCCCTTACCATTGTGACTTGTCAAGAAATTCTTACTCTGTGATCAAAGTCTAGCACCCTAAGTGAAGAGTCACTACTTTTATTTATTTATTGTTTTATTTTATTTTTTGTTGATCATGGGCCTTGAACTCTGGGTCTGGGCACTGTTACTTGAGCCACAACGCCATTTCTGTCCCTGCTTTTAAAGGAAAGCTTCACTAACCTCCTCTTTGTCAGGTGAGAGTGACACCTGGCTTCAGTAGGTGTGACCAGGGGTGGGAAGGGAAGAACCCAGAGGGCACTGAGAAATGCAGCAGGACGAGAAACCTTCAAGAGTGGCTAGTTTTGTTTGGTTTTGTCAGTTGTGGGGCTTGAACTCTGGGCCTGGGCACTGCTCAAGGCAAGGGCTCTACCACAGCGCCACTTCCGGTTTTCTGGTGGCTCATTGGAGATGAGTCTCATGGACTTTCCTGCCCAGGGCTGGCTTTGAACCTCGATCCTCAGATCTCAGCCTCAGCAGCTAGGCTGACAGGCGTGAGCCACCAGGGCCTGGCTGAGTTACTTGCTGTTAGCTGATTTGGATCCCCAGCCAAGAGCCATCTGATAGCAAGACCTTAAGGAAAAGGCCCTAGGGCACAGGTGTAGAGGTGGCTGCTAGCTCCCCCTCAGTAAGTGGGTGCAGGAGCAGAGCTGTGTGGTTATGAGGTGACCGTCAGGGCCACCAAGGGAGTTATAGTCTTATTCCTTTTTTTTTTTTTTGCCTGTCCCTGGCATGGGGCCGGGGCCTGGGCCTGGGCACTGTCTCTGAGCTTCTTCAGCCCAAGGCTAGCGCTCTACCACTTGAGCCACAGCACTACTTCTGGCTTTTTCTGCTTATGTGGTGCTGAGGAAACGAACCCAGGGCTTCATGCATGCTTGGCAAGCACTACCACTGAGCCACCTTCCCAGCCTCCTCTGCTTTTTTTTTCACCCCAGTCCCATTCCCAGGCCCCCTCCTCTGCTTTAAGGAATCGGATGACACGGGGAACGGAGAAAACAGGAGGAAGGGAAGCTGGACACTAGGTCCACGAGTGGGCATGCTATGTAGAGGGTCATCTAGAGGAGGGCGATGTCCCATGGAAACGTGTGCCTGCCAGAGCGATGGGTCCTCGCGGTTGAGGGTCCGGCTGGGGGCTAAGCTAGGGCAGGGAGGGAAGATGGGTGGGGGGAGAGAGGCCAGCATGGGCAATCACCTCGCCGGCAGGCCCACGGAGGGGGCAGGAAGGGGACAGGAAGGGGACTCAGGCTCTAGGGGGCGAGGCCCAGGAGCGGCTGCCCGGACCCTAGGCCTGCAACCCCAGCCGCCGGGGAAGCTGAGATCTGAGGATCGCGGATCGAAGGCAGACCGGGCAGGAAAGCCGTGAGACCCAGACCTCCACTGAACCGGTCAAAGGCCAGAAGTGGAACTGCGGCTCAAGCGGTAGGGCGCCGGCCCCGAGTTCAAGCCCACGCCACGCCTCCGTCCCGAGAACGACCCTGTGAAGATCGGGGCGTGGGGGGGGGCCCTCTGGACATGGGGCTACAAACTACCAAGGGTCAGCGCCGGGGAGCGAGGGGAGGGGAGGGCCGGGGCCGGGAGGCGGGCGGGAGGCCGGGGCCGGCGGGACGTCCGTCCACCTGTCTACACTCGCCGGCGCCTACGCCGCCCCGGCTCCCACCCGCTACAAGGAGACGGGATCCCCCTGGACTTTCCGGGCCCACAAAGCGAGCTCCGCGCACGCGCGCCCGGCCCGGGGAAGGGGAGGGAGGGGGAGGGGCGGGAGGACGGATCACGTCACAAGAGAAGGGGCCGCCAGGGACGTAGGGAAGGGACGCTGCGTCATGTCCGCGCAGGCGCAGAGGTCCTGCGGCCCGGTAAACCGGCTTAGTTAGATCCGGCTGTAGAAATTGGGCGGAGGGAGGCACGGGAGGATCACTTCCGGGGCGGGCCCAAGTAGTGCTCTTCCGGCCCCGCCCTCCCCCGCGGCCCGGCCACTTGGGTTTCCTGGAAGTGACGTGGTCACGGGCGGCTCCCTCCGGGACGCGGTGCCGTCGCGTGTGCGGGGCCGCGGGGACACCAGCCCCTCTCCGGGCCCGACGCCCCGCCCGTTACTCAGGAGGCTGAGATATTTGGATCGGGGTTCAAAGCCGGCCCCAGCAAGAAAGTTCTGGAGACTCATCTCCAATTCACCAGCAAAAAACTGGAAGTGGAACTGCGGCGCAAGTGGTAGAGCGCCAGCCTCGGGTGGAAAAAAGGCGCCCAGGCCTGCGTCCGAGCTCCAGGACCACCGACCGACCGATCGGTAGACAGAGACATGGATAGACAGACAGATAGATGGACGGATGCATGGATAGACAGACAGACGACCCCGCTCAGGCCGAGGCGCGCCCGGGGCGGGCTTCTCGCAGCCCCTCTCTGAGAGGCGTCCAGCTTGGTGCAGGGTCCTCAGATCCCCAGCCCAGTGCGATCCATTCGGCCCGGCCGCTGGGGGAGGCCCTGACCTCCACCCGGGTCCTGAGCCCCGGCCGGCGTGGCGCAGAGCCCGTGCCCGCGATGCGGACGCGTGGACGGACGTCCCGAATGCTTCCCCTCGGGCGCCCGGTTCCGTCGGTGTTTGCTGCCGCCTCCCAGGCGGGCGGTCAGTAACGCTGCCCGGCCGCGCCCCGCACACGGCCCGCCGCAGCCCTAGAAGGAACGCACCCCTGGGTGACACCGTGAAACCTGGGGGAGGGGAGGGCCTGATGAGTCCCGGCGGACCCGATGGAAACCCACCCGCGGGAATCCCGGGAGAGCTTGTCCTTTCCGCTACACTGCGTCCTTCTCCCAACCCCCCCCCCCCCACTGTCTCAGGAGTCAAGCCCGCACTGCAAGAGAGCCCAGGTGTTGCCCAGCCAGGTGACTGCAGCCCCTGGTGCCTTGACTTGGGGCCCAGGGGCCAGGACTGAAGTGGGGGGGTGCGCTGCGGGCCGATGCACCAGGCCGTGAGGACGAGTTCGTGACGCAGAGGTCAGATTCAGCACACTGGGCCCGCTGGAGAGGACTGCCCTTGTCCAGAAGCTTCCTCACTCCTAGGAAAGAAGCCTTGGCCACCCACTGACCGCTATTCACTGACCCCCCTCAGGTTCCCCAGAGGGGACAGGACCCCTGGGCATCTCCCAGGGCCCGACTGGGAGAGGGTGTTTTGTTTGCAGTGTTTCTCTGTGACTAATGTGTCATTAGCGGGCGCACACACACACACATATACACACACACACACATATACACACTCACACACACACACACACACACACACACACACACTGCATACTAGCACACAGTGATGATCCCGGCAGCCCTCCTGTTAAAACTGGTCTCAAAAGGCATTTCCGGGAAGTCCACATTCAAGGTCTGAACTAAGCAGATGCTGAGTCGTAGAATTCTGTTTCCAGCTCCGGTCTGTGTACTTTTTTGAGATTCCCATCCCTGGTCAAGATCATGGTCCAGATAAGGAGGGCAGTGTAGACTGCGTAGCATCACACACACACAGCCCATGCAGTCATTCCAGGCTTATCCTGTGCTCAGCAGGAACAAGCCCTTCTCTCCCCTCTCCTCCCTTCCCCTCTTCCAAGGTTCCAGCAGAAGGCCTTGCCAGACTGGAATGCTAAAGAAGGCGCTAGGAGTGAGGGAAGGGGGTGAAACTGGGGAGGAGGTCAATCAATGCTGCCAAAACCACAGGCAACAGGGGAGGTGTGTGTGTCCCCAAGGGAAAGCTGAAGAAAGTGGGGTGGATGTAAGGCAAGCTGTCTGCTCCATTTCTCAACATACCAGCAAAGCCCAACCTTCCAGTCCTGGCTGCTGGCTTTTCACTGCCCAAAACTTTCCTTCACATTCATGCCATGACAAATGGCCATGAGCATGGTTCTTACTTACCAGACCACAGGTTGCCTTTGTATCTCCTGTGCTTGCCATCCTTTGAGCCATTTCGGTACCTCATACATCTTTCTGTAATCGTTAGACTAAGCTGTTGTTTTTTTTTCACAACAATCTTTAAGCTGTGTATTTTCACTGGGGGAAAACAATGACAAAGAGCCTATGGGTGCCAGACATGCCAGACTGCTCACAAGCAGTGGAATTGGCTGAGGTTCTCAAAGACAGATGAATACATAAAGAACAGATGACACATTGATAGCATGGAATATTACACTGCCACAAAGAAATAAATTATGTCATCTCCAAGAAAATGGATAGAATTGTATAAATGTGTATACACACATTCACAAAACGTGTTTGTAATTGTGGGACTGGGAGAAGAATGGCTGAGGGTGAATAATACTAAAATGACATTGTGTCTATGTATGAAGACCCCATAAGGAGTCACACTAAAAACTGATTAAACCTGGTGGGCTAGACCAGACGGGGAATAAAATAATAGAGACACTTATTCTGATTAAATATAATACATGCAGGAATAAAATAGCATGGTACCCCTTGGTACAATAAATATACACCAAAAAAGAAAAGAAACAGGAAAGTAAAACAGGCTGCACTGGGGAGGGATACTAGCAGGAGGGTAAGGAGGAATGAGAAAGTGCATGAGGATGAATAAAGCGATGTACTTTGTATGAATATATGGGAACAGAACAATGAAACCAGTTGAAATGGTTCTAAGAAGGCTGTGGGGATGCAGAATGCATTGTATGCATGTGTGGAAATGTTACAGTCAGCCCCCACTTTACAACTAAGGCACATAAATAAAAATTCAATTAAAAATTAATTCAAGACCAGATTAAACTACCTGTCTCATAAAGCAAAACTCCCTAACAGTCTCAGACTTGAAGTCTGTTTATCCTATCCGATTCCTTAAAGAATCTGTCCTGGCATTTGCATCTCCAGGGTTTAGAAATTCAGCCTCGCACTTACTTGTCATTTCATAAGATGCTGGGCAGGGAAGGTGGCTCAGTGATAGAGCAAGGCCTTGTGTTTGATTCCTCAGCACCCAAATAAGCAGCAAAAGCCAGAAGTGGCCCTGTGGCTCAAGTGGTAGAGCACTAGCCTTGAGCTGAAGAGCTGAGGGACAGTGCCCAGGCCCACAGTTCAGGCCCCATGACTGACCAAAAAAAAAAAAGTCAAGATGCTCTGAGGGTCCCAATTCAAAGCCAGCCTGGGCAGAAAAATCCACGAGACTCTTATCTCCAATTAACCAACAAAAAACTGGAAGTGAAGCTGTGGCTCAAGTTGTAGAGCACCAGTTTTGAGTAAAGTAAAAAAATAAAAAGCTAAAAGACCATGCTCAGGTACTGAGTTCCAGCC
Organism: Dipodomys spectabilis; assembly: GCF_019054845.1. Taxonomy (NCBI): domain Eukaryota; kingdom Metazoa; phylum Chordata; class Mammalia; order Rodentia; family Heteromyidae; genus Dipodomys; species Dipodomys spectabilis. The sequence goes on along the minus strand of NW_024870772.1, from coordinate 48,084,212 downwards.
CTATTAAATAAATATTTCAGATGGATAGAAAAACAGGTACAAACTATTTCCACTAAAGCTGAGCAGGGGCTGGTAGAGAATTTGCATTTCCAAGGACTGGAAAATCAATGCATTAATCTGTAAAGTTTATTGAAAACAATCTTTTGGTAGAGTGTGTGTGTGTGTGTGTGTGTGTGTGTGTGTGTGTGTGTGTGTGTGCTTGTCCTGGGGCTTGAACTCTGGGCCTGCGTACTGTCCCTCAGCTTCCCTCAGCTCCAGTTCTGGAAGGTTTTGTTTTGTTTTTTTGTTTTTCATGTAGTATTAGGTAAGAGTCTCATGGACTTTCTTGCCTGGGTTGGATTTGAACTGTGATTCTCAGATCTCACCTCTGGAGTAGGTGGTAGATCACACCTCAGCCACCAGAGCCCAGCAATTGTACTTTAATTTCCTTATACTTCTGAAGGCTTAAAAAAGTGATTTCCAGTGGGCACTTGGAAGTGACAGTGCCTTCTAGAAACAATCTTAACCCTAGATGAAAACATAAGCACAGGAAGTAGATGATTCCACTTCCTTTGCACTACAGATAGGCCAGCTGTCAATCTAGCTGAACTACCCTGATTAATGTGGATGTGCCAGTTTTTTTCCCACAGGTTATCCCACTCAGAATAATGAAAACTTTGGATTTTCCTGTCCTATAAAGCTTTTGCAGTCCCCTTATCCCACAGTGCCATGACCTCGGAGGTATGAGTGAACTTGCTGGTGTGCACAACCCTCATCTCACTTCCATCTTAGGGCTGTGTGACACATACCCACAAAGTCTGTGGCATACAGCAACACATATTTCATTCTTACAGAGGCCAGAGGTCCAAAGCCAGTTGCCCCTAGGTGGAAGCCGGAATCCCTTCATGTGTTCATATCCACAGGCTATTTCCTTACTCATGAACTGACCATACTCCAGGCTATTAACATTAAACAGTACAAAGAATGAACGAATCAAATGAGTGCAGTGCCTCAAACCTGTATCCTTAGCTACTTGGGAGGCAGAGATCGGGGAATGAAGTCTTGAGGCCAGCCTGGTCTAAAAGAAGTTCGAAAGACTCCATCTCAACTTATGGCTGGATGCAGTGGCTCATGTCATGCCAGAGACACAGGGAACAAAAGTAATGGGGCCAGAGCCCAGGCTGGCCTGGCATAAAAATGGGGACCTATTTTGAAAGTAACCAATACTAAAAAGAGCTGGAGGCGTAGGCAGTGGTCAAATGTTTGCCTAGCAAGTGTGAAGCCCTGCGTTCAAATCCCAGGACTTCCAAAAACAAGAAAGCATTGTAAAAATGAATGCAGCCAAGCCCCAGCTTGTACCACAGTCAGGAAACAGAAGAAAAAAACTCTTTGAAAGCAACCCCCATACCTAAAGACCTCCCGTGTTGCTCTGCCTCTTACCACCCCCCTCCCCGCAAGCAGGGCCAAGCTGAGGACCACACCCTGCATGCCCTGGCCTCTGTGTGTGTGTGTGTGTATTCAGTCCCGGGCTGGAGGCAAGATCATTTAGGTGGTCTCTCTAATGGTTCACATGTGAAATAACACAGACACAGTACTATGAGAACAGGCGGATTCAACAATAAATCCTTCCTTGAAGGACTGATGAGTGATCAAGAACAAATTAGAAATAAGGGTCTGATGCTGTATCTAAATGGTAGTTTTGCACTTAAGAGCACATAAGAGGCTTTGAGTTCAAGCCTGCACAAGAGGGAGTGAGAAGAAATACAACCCAAGATAAAATGGTAAAGCAGGGCATGTCTATAATCTCAGCCCTGGAGAAGTGGAGATATGAATGAGGACAGTGAGCCCAAGGTCAGCCTGGACAACACAACAAGACCTTTAAAAAAAAAAAAAAAAGGAAAACCAAACATAATACCGAGAAAAACAGAGACTCCAAGATATGCCTGGATGACTAGAGCCAAAAATTTTCATGTACATGCTTGTAATGGGGCTTGAATTCAGGACCTTGGCCTGTCAGCGGGCTTTTTCACCAAAGGCTGGAACTCTACCACGTGAGCCACAGCTCCACTTCCTAGAGTCCAGGAATTTTAAACCTGTAAAGGGCCCAGCCTGACTTCATCTTGAAGATAGTGAGCCATGGCGGGACCAATTCTTAGCAGAGAAAGCAGTGGAACCCCCGGCCAGTGATTTACTGAGCAGTACACACCCAAGGGTGAAATCAGACACTTGCATGGATGATTGCTGATGTGACCAGGATCTGTGTGGCCACAGAATGGCCACAGGACAAAACAAAACCTCATTTAGCTTCATGGATTGTTCACAGGCAGAGACCCTAAGCTTGTTCCTGTGTTCAGAGAACTCTGACTGGCAAGGTCAGGTTCCACCTTCTCCCTGGCATCACCTATCACGATGATAAATTTTCCCTGCCAGCATTTTGGCTTTAGTCATCCTAACACTGCCTGTGTGGGAACCTCTTCCTCCACGGGGAGTTCACTTCCTCTAGGTAGAGACATTTTATTTGGCTAAATTTCTGTGGCATGGCTATTAGATTCCTGCGGTCTAATGGCGAATTACTGATGACTAAAGGAATGAAATGGAAGTATGCCAATTTTGACTGCAGATATAAAACCCTGAGTTTAAATAATAATGAGAAGCACACTTCCAGGAGAGGCAGAAGTCTCCCAGGAGAAGGAGGATTTAATTATCAGGGATATGACACTTCAGAGGCCTGGAAAAGGCCTTGCTCTTTCCAGTTATCTGAAGCCTGCTGTCTTCAAACAGTAAAAATAGAGTTATCACTGGATTTCCCTTTACCCATGTATGAACTAGGGGCTAATACTACCAGGATCTTTGCCTAAAAAATGCAATACACACACACATATATATATATATATATATATATATATATATATTACATTTATTATATGTATGATGTATATCTCATATGTCTTTTTTTTTTTTTTGCTGGTGGTGGGGCCTGAACTCTGGGCCTGGGCACTGTCCCTCAGCTCTTTAGCTCAAGGCTAGCGCTCTACCACTTGAGCCACAGCGCCACTTCCAGGTTTTTCTGCTATGTGGTGCTGAGGAATTGAACCCAGGGCCTCATGCATGCAAGCCAAGCACTCTACCACTGAGCCACCTTCCCAGCCTTCATATGTCTTTTTGTTGTTGTTGTTGTTGGTCGTGGGGCTTGAACTCTGGGCCTGGTCGCTGTCCCTCAGCTCTTCAGCTCAAGGCAAGCGCTCTACCACTTGAGCTACAGCGCCACTTTTGGTTTTGTGGTGGTTTATTGGAGATAGGAGTCTCATGGTCTCTCCTGCCTGGGCTGGCTTTGAACCACGATCCTCAGATCTCAGCCTCCTGAGTAGCTAGGATTACAGGCATGAGCCACCAGCCCCCGGCATGTCTTTTCTTTTATGGGCAGGTACTAGGGCTGGCGCTCAAGGCCCTTGTGCTGACCCTTAACTTTTTGGCTCAAGGCTGCTTCAGCCACCGCTCTACTTTGTTTTCTTTTTGACGTTTACAACCAGGCTATATTTGAACCATGATCCTCATATCTTAACCTCCAATGTAGCTTGGATTACAGCCATGAGCTACTGATGCCAGGCTGTCATTCCTTTTTTTTTTTTTTTTATTGACAAGGAACTCAACAGCCTCACTTGCTTGGCTGTATTGCTTTGCTCTTCGATGCTTACCTTTCTCTCCCTTACTCTGAGTCATCGATATTTCTGATTATGTCTTTCTATAGTTTAATGTTGCTTTTTTTTTAAAAAAAGAAATAGTAACATGAGGGGAAACAAAGGAGGAGGCAACAATGCTGATAAGAAATGTACTCATTACCTTGCCCATGTAATTGTAACCCCTCTGTACAGTATTTTCACAATAAAAAAAATAGTAACATGAGAAAATAACTCCCTCAAAATGATTTAGAAAAACGTAAGTTTTCCAAACTTGAATTATCTAGAATTTGAACCTGAAAGTGAAGGGCTTTGTGTTTTAATCCTGAAGTTAATCATGTGGAACAGGGTGTTGGCCTTACCACCTTGTATATCCTCTGCATTAGTCATAGTTTGTTTTTTGTTTTTTTGTCAGTCATGGGGCTTGAACTCAGGGCCTGGGCACTGTCTCTAAACTCTTTGTGCTGAAGGCTAGCGCTCTACCACCCTGAGCCACAGTACCACTTCCAGTTTTCTGGTGGCTATTTGGAGATAAGCATCTCAGGAACCTTTCTGTCAGCACTGGCTTTAAACCCTGGTCTTCAGATCTCAGCCTGAACTGCTAGGATTAAAGGTGTGAGCCACCACCCAGGGCTTTGGTCATGATTTTTTTTTTTTCTTTTGTAAAAATGAGATGAACATTTAAACCAACACTACAGTTTGAGCACTCCACACAGAGCACGTACTGATCTGCAGTTGGGGCCTGGAGGCATGGTCCCAGGGCTCCAGCCCCAGTTCTAGACAAAAGGAAAAGCTTGCCCTGGCTTCCACGTGTGTTGGAGCTGGGGGAGGGGGGGAGTCGAAGGGAGGAGGGGAGCCTGAAGACCACGTGCTCAGGAGGCAAGGCGGATGTGGGCTCCGAGTACCAAGTTCTGACAGTGCCCGGGATGCGTGTGTGTGATGGTGTATGTTTGTGTAATGGTGTGTGTGGTGTGTGTGTGATGGTGTGTATGTGTGATGGTGTGTGTGTGATGGTGTGTATGTGTTATGGTGTATATGTGTGTGATGGTGTGTGTGTGATAGTGTGTGTGTGATGGTATATGTGTGTGATGGTCTGTGTGTGTGTGATGGTGTGTATGTGTGATGGTGTGATGGTGTGTGTGTGATGGTGTGTATGTGTGATGGTGTATATGTGTGTGATGGTATGTGTGTGATGGCGTGTGTGATGATGTGTGTGATGGCGTGTGTGTGATAGTGTGTGTGATGGTGTGTGTGATGGTGTGTGTGTGGTGTATGTGTGATGGTGTGTATGTGTGATGGTGTGTGTGTGTGTGTGATGGTGTGTGTGTGATAGTGTGTGTGTGATGGTATATGTGTGTGATGGTCTGTGTGTGATGTGTATATGTGATGGTGTGTATGTGTGATGGTGTGTGTGTGATGGTGTGTGTGTGTGTGATGGCGTGTGTGTGATAGTGTGTGTGTGATGGGTGTGTGTGTGTGATGGTGTGTGTGTGATGGTGTGTGTGGTGTGTGTGATGGTGTGTATGTGTGGTGTGTGTGTGATGGTGTGTATGTGTGGTGTGTGTGATGGTGTGTGTGTGTGATGGTGTATGTGATGGTGTGTGTGATGGTGTATATGTGTGTGATGGTGTGTGTGTGATGGCGTGTGTGATGTGTGTGATGGCGTGTGTGTGATAGTGTGTGTGTGATGGTGTGTGATGGTGTGTGATGGTGTGATGGTCTGTGTGTGTGTGTGTGGTGTATGTGTGTGTGATGGTGTGTGTGTGATAGTGTGTGTGATGGTGTGTGATGGTGTGTGTGTGATGGTCTGTGTGTGTGTGTGGTGTATGTGTGTGTGATGGTGTGTATGTGTGATGGTGTGTGTGGTGTGTGTGTGATGGTGTGTATGTGTGATGGTGTGTGTGTGTGGTGTGTGTGTGTGTGATGGTGTGTATGTGTGATGGTGTGTGTGTGTGTGTGTGTGTGTGATGGTGGTGGTACTGAAGCAGTCAGCGGGACCCTCGGCTGGGGTCAGAGACCCCGACGGTGACTGTGCGTGCTGGGGGGAAGGAACCGCCCCAGGGGCTGTGTTGGTAATGAATTCGCCGTCCTCTGCAGGCCTCGCCCCTCGCACCACCGGGAGATCACAACTGGACCTCAAGGGCGTAGAACTCTTCAGTACGTTAATCCGAGGCTGGGCACGAGCCTCGGCGCTGCGGGGGCGGGACATCCGGAAGGGCGGGTCTCCATCCCGGGAGCCCGCCTCTTCCTCCCCCGTGGCTGGCGGTCAGGGGCAGTTGGCCCCGCCTCTGCTCCACCCTCCGACCAATAATTGGTCAAGAGGCACTGGCCGGAAGAAGCTCCGAGCCAGACAGTCTTTCCTCCTTTGAAGTTTTCTCGAGACAAATCGAACCTGGTCTTGAATCAAAGTAAAAATACAGCCTGGAGCCGGCGGCTGGTGCCTGGCAATCCTCCCGAGGCGGAGATCTAAGGAGCACAGTTTGAAGCCAGCAAGGCAGGCAAAGTCCCCGAGATTCTCCAAGGAATCACTAATGAATCTCCGATTCATCACCAAAAGAAAGGCTGCCAGAGGAGCCGTGGCTTATGTGGTAGAAGCCCTGGGGCGGTTCCCAAGCCCCAGTGAGTTCAGTCCCCAGGATCCACATATACAACAACAATAATAAAGGAAAAATACTGCGTGTGTGTGTGTGTGTGTGCGTGTGTGTGTGTGTGTGTGGTTTAGAGGCTGGCACTCTGCTTCAGGAAGGTACTCTACCCCTTGAGCCACACCCTAGACTATAAAATGAATTATTACAAACTCCTAAATTAGCTTGCTGGAGAGGGTGGTGACTGGCTAAATACAGAAAGTTTCCATTTAGGATTGTTATTAAAAACTCGGCAGGTAGTGCACAGCTAGGATGGAGGCAGGAGATTTCAAGTTTGAGGCCAGCTTAACCCGAGGGAGGGAGGAAGGTTGTGTGTGGAAACTGAGCCAAAACACCTGACTTTTTTTTTGGGGGGGGGGTGTCAGTCTTGGGGCTTGAACTCAGGGCCAGGGAACTATCCAGAGCTGTTTTTGCCTAAGGCTACCACACTACCATTTTGAGCCACAGCACCACTCCTGTTTTTCTGGAGGTTCACTGGAGATTAGAGTCTCACGGACTTTCCTGCCCGGGGCTGGCTTTGAACCGGGATCCTCAGATCTCAGCCTCTTGAGTAGCGGGGATGACAGGCATGAACCACCGGCGCCCGGCTAGAAGACAGGTACTTGGGGGTTTTCGCCTTCTGTTTAAAGGGCAGCCAGACATCTACGTCATAACGACCCACGTTTAACCGAGCAGACTTGCTCTCTCTGCCCGATCGACAAGGTGATGTAACCAGAGTTATTAAAACATGCCAGGTGTCCAGAAAAAAAAAAAAGGGTGAACGTCTCCCAGGGGCGGTTTCTACCTCCCCGATAGCAAACGGGGAGGGGGGTGAGCGGGAGGGGGGGTGTGCATCCGGCTCCCGCCCGCCTTCGGCTTGCTTCTGGTCAGCACCGCTGCCCAGGCTGCTCTGTGGCTCGTCTGCGCTAATGCTCGTCCAGGACCGGGACAGGGCCTAAGCCGGGCCCGGAGGTCCACGGGCGGCTGACCGTCCCGCAGGGACCCCGGCGGAAGCACCGCGGGGCGGGCTGCGACGCGGTCCCCGTCTTGGGCGGGTGGAATCCAGCCACCGCGCGCTGCGTAGACCAGGGGGGGGCCGGTAGCTCGCCGCTTCCTCCCGCGCACCGTGCGGGCTCTGGGAAGCGGGCGCGATCGCCACGCAGGACGCCGTCCCTAGGGCCCGCAGAGCCCGGCCCGCCCGGCCGCCTTCACTGCCGGGAATGTTCCAGACGACCGGAAGGGCTGCGCGGCACCCCGGGAAGGCCCCGGGCGGGGCGGGGGACCCCCGAGGTCACGGTACAGATCAGGACAGTGGTCACGGGGAGACCCGGGGTGGGGGGCCCCGAGGTCACGGTGCAGATCAGGACAGGTCACGGGGAGGCCCCGGGCGGGGGCCCCGAGGTCACAGTGCAGATCAGGACAGAGGTCACGGGGAGGCCCCGGGCGGGGGCCCCGAGATCACGGTGCAGATCAGGACAGGGGTCACGGGGACACCCGGGCAGTCGCCCCGCTCCTTGGATGGACACGCCCCCCATTCCTACTTTCCGAGGACCAGGTCAGGCCTCTGGTTCGGTCCCCCGCGGGGCGCCGGGGCCACAAGCCAGCGGGACCGCAGACGGCGCGGACGTCCCCCGCGAGCTGGGGAGGCCAGGCAGCCGCAAAGGACGGCGGCAGGAGGCCGCGGTCCGGCCGAGCCCGGCTCGTCTCCACGCGCACGCGCAGACCCGAACCTCGCGACCACACGGGGCAGGGCGGGGCAGGGCGCGCGGGGCGGGGCCAGGGCTCGCCACCCGGCGTGGTGACGTCACGGCGGAGGCGCACGCGGCGTGAGGCGCCGCGCCGGGGCCGCTGGTTAGTCTGGTTTCGGGTTCCGGCTGCGTCGGGCGTGCGTGCAGCTCGCGGAGACTATGGCGTCCGGGCCTCACCCGACCTCCACCGCCGCCGCCGCCGCCTCGTCGGCCGCGCCGAGCGCGGGCGGCTCCAGCTCGGGCACGGCGACCACGACGACGACGACGGGAGGGATTCTGATCGGCGACCGCCTCTACTCGGAGGTGTCGCTCACCATCGACCACTCGCTGATCCCGGAGGAGCGGCTGTCGCCCACCCCGTCCATGCAGGACGGGCTGGACCTGCCCAGCGAGACGGACCTGCGCATCCTGGGCTGCGAGCTCATCCAGGCCGCGGGCATCCTCCTCCGGCTGCCGCAGGTCGGTGCTCCGGCCGGCCGGGGCTGGGCTCGGGCCCGCCGGCCCCGGGGGAGGGGCGGCGACCGGGGCCCTCGGCTCGGCCGGGACCGGGGGAGGGGGAAAGTGACCGGCCGGGGGCGATCGAGTGTCCGGGCTCGGTCCGGTGGGCGGGAGGCCCGCGGCGGGCGGGCGGGGAGCGAGCGAGCGAGCGGCGGCGGCGGGCGCACAAAATGGCGGCGGCGCGGCGGGCCCGCCTGACCCCGCTTCCGGTCTCCCTTGTCTGCAGGTGGCGATGGCGACGGGGCAGGTGCTGTTCCACCGCTTCTTCTATTCCAAGTCCTTCGTCAAGCACAGCTTCGAGGTAAGCGGGCAGGCGGGGCGCGGGGCGCCGCGACCTCGCACCGGGCGCGGCGGCGCGGCGGTGGCGGCTTTGTGCAGCCCTCGCGGGACGGGCCGCCGGGGCCGAGCCGGAAGACGGACCCGGAGTCCACGTGGCCGAGGGGCGCGGACAGCGCGCGACCCTCTGGGGGGGGGGGGGGACCTGGGAGTTGAGTAATAGAGTGGCTTTCTGGAGGCTGAGGTCTGAAGGCCGCGGTTCGAAGCCAACCCTGGCAGGAAAGTCCGTGAGGCTCTGATCGATAAGGAGCCGCTCGGCAGAAGCGCAGAGTCGCGCTGTGGCTCAAGTGGTGGAGCTCTGGTGTCGAGCATAAGAAAGTTAACGGCGCCTAAGCTCTAGTACCGAAAGCTGGTACTCCACCCGGTCCCTAAACGCGTAGTTTTAGTTCACCAAAGATGGTCCCACCGAGTTCTAAAGCTTTTGGATAAGTTCTGCGATTTGGAGGAAAAAATATTTTCCTTTCCTCGCGTTTACTTTGTGACATGGGAGTTAAAACAGTCATTTTTTATTTCCACAGATTGTTGCCATGGCCTGTATTAACCTTGCATCAAAAATCGAAGAAGCTCCCAGAAGGATAAGAGATGTGATCAATGTATTCCACCACCTCCGCCAGTTAAGAGGAAAAAGGTAAGATTGGCGTGACTGACATTAGTAACCCTGTTGCTACTGCTAACTAACTGCACCATCATCAAAACATCTTTTCTCTCAAGTCAGTTCAGAAGCAAAGCAAACTGACTCTAGGTGTTGAAATTCACATAGGAGTACCGATGTTTAATTTGGAAAAAAAATAAAACCCACCCAAACACCCAATTAACCAGCTATCTGAAGTTTGTAGAGGCAGTTGCGTTTGTGGACAATCCTAGCAGTGCTGTGAAGCCAGTCCATTGGCTTAAGATAAAACAAGAAAGAAAGGGAGTACGTTGGGCTCAAGTGTGAGTGTATTATGTAAGTTATTTTTCCCCTCTCCTCTTTGGAAGACTGAAGGCTGGCTGTTCAAGCACTGTAGCTCAAGTTAATATTGTGGCAAGGTTCTGCATAGGTTGTCTTCTCTAAGTCCAAATGATGTGTCGATTGAGGTTGGCTCTTGTTAGAACTTCACTGAACTACCTACACCCTAACGCATCTGAAGGACTGAAAGGATGATAAAGTTTGAAGGCAAAAGGGATTAAACAGGTATTTTGTTTGGGTCAGATGCGGTCAAAGTGGGTTAAAACTCAAGATTGGGTTACTTTTGGATATGGCCCACTTACATATATATAGAGAGAGAGTCCGAAACAGTGCCCACTTTGAGGTGGTGTAATAACCATAGCTGGGCACCCCTTTTCTGTATTTACAATGACTTTGTCTATAGTGCTTGCTGCCCAAGTGCAGGAGTGCTTGTGTAGATGAGATCTGGGGGGCTTCCCAGCAAGGGGCGGTGAGTTCCCAGTCCTCCTGCCCAAAGCTGTGTCGCAGTGATGGAATTACCCAGCCAGGCAGATGCTAAAGTCATTTTCAGATGAGTGCCCCGCCTGGGACATGGCCACAGATGCTGCTGAAAGCATTTCTATCCCTGTGTTGAGGAATAGGGTAACTTAGTTTACTAACTGCCTTTAGTCTTTGTTGTAAGGAATCCTTAGAAATGGGAAGTCTTCAAACTGGTACTTAGATGGTCTGAGCTTAAATTTGTACTTTAAGATGTCTTCAAGGTGTTTTTCATAATAGGCTCTTGAGGATGGTGTTTGTTTGAAGGAGGTTTTCTGGTAGTATTAGAGTCATTGAGCCAGCTGCTATGTAATCCCATGGTTGTCTTTTTTTTTTTTTTTTGAGTTTTCCTGACAGGCTTGTTTCCTTCTTTGATGTCAGAATAGGATTGTAACTAAAACATCTTGGAATCTAAAATAATCCCATCTTACTGACTTGGATGTAATCCCATTTTTTGGTCATTATTTCTGAGAAATTAACTTTGTTTCAATCTTAGTCTGATGATAGCATGAAACTTTTTAAAGGAGTTAATTGCATGGAAGCTCTTTTTTTAAAACAAAAGCAGGATATAAGTGTTTCTATGCATATTACAAGTTTACTCAGACACGTAGCTTGTATATGTTATTAACTTCAACTCTTTTTTCCCTTGCAACCGACTATACAGCGACCAGCTACATTTACCAAAGCCTGGGTGATGTGGAGTGGTACATAGAGATGAAGCTGTCGTCATGGCAACAGTGAGTGAAGTATCGAAAATCCCCAAGGAGAAGCCAGTGCTCTGAGAATAGGTCACTGGAATCGGGGACTAACAGGTTGGCCACTGGTGAACCATTTAGAAAAACTCCTGTTTCTTGTTAAAAGCTTTGTCTTTGCTGTCCAAGTTATTACAACAATAGCTTCATGCTTTTTGTTACAGGTTGTCACTAGAAGTACTGTCAAAATGAAAATTTAGTTAGGTGAAGCATTGCCAGTTTGTCTTGATGCTGTTTTTTAGTCTAGTTTGTGCATAACTGTAATTGTGTGACCTTGAGCATTACATGGACTTAAGACTAAAGGCTTTATTTAGACCATCATTTCCAGTCTTGGCTCCGCACTGAAGTCACCTGGCGGTTTTAAAGAAAAGTGCCGGTGCCTGATCGTTTACCTGGCTTACTACGGCCTCTTCTTCATGTTTTTGTTGTTTGGGGCCTAGTGTTCTCTTGCTTAGCTTTTCCCAAAGACTGATGCTTTACTCCTTGAGTCACATCTCCACTTAAAGCTTTTTACTGGTTAATTGGAGATAAGTCTCGCAGACTTGCCATTCCAGGCCAGTTTCAAACCACCATCCTTGCATCTCAGCCTCCTGAGTAGCTTGGATTCCGAGTGTGAACCATTGGCACCTGGCTTCCCCCTTCAATTTTTGGGTAGTTTGGTGACTCTTTTTAAAGTTCAGGGCACATGGCCTTAAGGGGAAATAAACATGTTCCTTTGATTAGTTTACATATAATTAGCGATATTAATTAGTGATATATTTTAGTGCACTTGCAGTAAATTAAAGGGTTTCATTTGTTTTTTTTTAAAGGAGCCATATTCATGAAAATTGTCTAACAGATCAATTTTCAAAGACTTTCAATCATTCTCACTGATGACAATGTTGTATTTCAACATGTAAACTATAAACACTACGTGGTTACTGCTCCAACCACCTGTAATTATTTTTGTGACTGCAGAGGGCCTTGCGATCACTTGGTCCCTCTAGGGGAAGGCCCTACTTGAGCAGCAAAGTGAGTAGCAGCCTGGGGCCCATCTTGTTTAAGTGTGGTTTCTTGAAATAATTGCTCCAAAGTCTGTCTTTAAAATACACAAGCAAAACTAACCATGTTTGGAACTCTTTAATTCTGATTTTTGTTTGTTTTGCTATATTTCAATCTTGCTAAAAGTTACCAGGAACTTCAACAATGACCAAGATTTCTTAAAAGTTGGAGATTGTTCTCACATGAATTAGCAAAATCAAGGGTTAGAAATCAGAAATCTCCAGGGGTTGTGAGTTCAAGCAGTGGAGTACAAATCCCTGAGTCCAATCAGTTCCTCACCTCCTTCAGCCTTAAGCTGAGGAGGAGGGTTTGGCAGGTAAATATTATTAAATTTCTCCAGAGATTTAAAATTTCCTTGTATTGACAAGTTCTCCATTGGGGAGAAAATGGGAGCAAGCCTTCATTCAATGTATTGCCATAAAATGTACTTTGATACTTTGTTGTGCTAATTAATACTTTGTAAAGTTAAGTCTTTCTCTGGAATCTATTTGTTACTTATTTCTGGAGGTATTTTTCTGTTCTTGCTAACCAATTTTTGTAAGGTAGTTGTAAAACTTGTTTGAATCTTGATTTCTGAACAAAATAACAGTATCAGTTTATATATCTATTATACAAAGTAACTTTAGAAACTACAGGTTCTACCACAACCGGGCAGGAATTTTAAGTATGTAATTGAATTATAGTAACAAAATAGGTTTTGTTTCTCAACCTGTTTTTCATGTTGTTTTCTGTTGTGCTGATGGATTCAGGTCTAGCTTGTCGGGCACGGCCTGTACCACTTTTAAGTTGTATGTGCCTTAAGTTTCTTCAAGCTGTTTTTAAAGTTGCAATTTTTGGTAAATGCCAAAAAAGCTACACAATGATTAAGGCAGAGTGGGATGGAACAATAATTGAAGCAGAATGATCTGAAATTCATTAGTGATGAAGCCTGATTTGGGACTAAACAGTAGCCACAGTTGAACCCAGTTGAACCCTGTTTGATTCCTAGAGGAAGTTTCATCACTATTAAGGGCTACTTTTGAAGCATACTTTTTAGTATGGTGTAAATAATTTTGATCAATGTAAATATAGAAAAATGAGATAGAGCTTTTTTACATTCCTATAGAGGGGTTTTGGTAGAGCCTTCATTTCCTAATGCTAATTGAAGGGAAAGTCACTCGTTGAGTCTGAAGTGGATTTTTCCAGCTACTTTGCACAGATAAAACTTGGAAAATTGTAAACATAAAGTCTTTGGAATATGCTGCTGCTCTCATTTGTATTGTTTAATTTCTTTTTCTAAAGAGCCTTTATAGCCTTTTATTCAGGCAGCCCATGCCCCCTCCTTGGTCTTGGTTCTCCATTTGCTCCTTTTGTGGCTATACCAGGAATTGAGATTTTAAGTAACAACTATGCTCTCATTATTTTGTTAGCTCTGCCAACTTTTGCTTAATGTAACTTGACAAAAATTGTATGGAATAACTAGTCTGGTAAGCATTCTACTTAATAAATTTTGATAAAGTAAGTATGGTGATAACTTGTCACCAGAGCAGTTGGTGACACAGCTCACTTCTAGTTGATTTCTAATGCACTGTCTGCAAATATTAAGATTGCAGTTTTCTGAATCTGTGTGCATTAAGATAAGGATTCAGACTGAATATACCATGTTCTGTCCTAACCAAAAAAAAAAAAGTAATTTGGCTTAAAATGAATTGAGTGTATGTAGAATATTTTTATGTAATCAATGTAATTAAAATGCACTTCTTATTGGTAAGATCAAAGAATGTATCGAGGGACATGGTAATTTCATAGACTTAAAAAGACATGTTCTGTAATATTACTTCACTTAAAACCAGTTTTAAATTATGAGACAAACTGGTCATTGTGGCCCTTACCTGTCAGTCCCAGCTGATGCAGTAGGATAACAGGATTGAGGCCAGGTTGGGCCACATAACAAAATCAAGTTTTCAGAATAAAAGATTGTGGGTTTTCTGTAAATGATAGGATTTTTACAAGAGCCACGTGAAACAGTGACCTTCCTGTTTGCTGACAGCAGGTGTGGTTGGCACAGTGGAGACTTGAAGATAACTGAGGCCTGCCTGCAGGATTTAGACTGAACGAAAGGCCGTCATTTCCTGAGCAATGGCCACGCACAAGTGTTACACTGGAGCAGAGCTTTAGCTGACCAAGTCAGGCTTTGGTTTTATAAGTCTTTTTTAACCTTAAACCTGATCAAGGCTATTTTCCTTGACAAGTTGAGCTGAATCTTTGATTTTTAAGACTTGCAGCAGAAGCATATTCTTAGAATAATTGGTTTAAACCAATTGGCTCCCAAAGGAGATCAGATTTAGCTATACTAGTTCTTATTTTGTCTAAAAAACTAGCCAAGGGTTAATATTTTATAACATTATTGTGACTTAAGACTATTGTAAATGCATCAGAGTACACATTAGTATTTGTCATTGGAGGGATGGCATCTAACAAGTTTGTGAATAGTACATTAGCCATGTCAACTCTAGTTATTGTGAGAATTTGAGATGAGAAATAACAAAGATTTCCAGTGTTCTCCCCCGACCCTTGCATTAAATCTGAGTTAGTGTGTTAGGAACTCAGGCCTAGATAATAGCATAACTTGGACAGCACAAGATGAATGCTTTAACTTGTTCCCAGGAGTTTAGAAAAGCTGGTTTCTGTTGCCAATAGTTGGTTGGAAGGGAAAATGGAGCTGCCACAAATAAAATTTTTGGATGTGCAAAACAGTTTTGATTTTATTTCTTACAAACCAGGACTCCAAGCCCTCTGGTCCTTGACCAGAACTACATTAACACCAAAAACCAAGTGATCAAGGCTGAACGGAGGGTGCTGAAGGAGCTGGGGTTCTGTGTCCATGTCAAGCACCCCCACAAGGTGAGTGGAGACTGCTGGGCTAGTTCGTAAGTATTGGGCTTTTCCAAAAATTGAGTTTTGCTTGTCTTCAAAAATGGAAGAGCTTAGATGCTGACATGGGGCCGGTAGGCGTGAGAATGCGGGCTTCCCAGTGGGACCGTGGGAAGTACTTTTCTGCTTTGTGATTGAGTCCCACCTTGCTCTGAGGAGTGACCACATGAGCACCTGGCACACCACCTGCTGCTCTGGTGTGATAGCAGCTCACTGGGTGAAGCCTTGGCCCTGTCAGGACACATGGACACACTTGTCTGAGGGAGTGATTTGCCTGTACACCAGAAAGCTTGACAGAAGCCAAGGCCCTTCTATAACTG
Organism: Dipodomys spectabilis; assembly: GCF_019054845.1. Taxonomy (NCBI): domain Eukaryota; kingdom Metazoa; phylum Chordata; class Mammalia; order Rodentia; family Heteromyidae; genus Dipodomys; species Dipodomys spectabilis. The sequence continues at coordinate 48,068,859 of NW_024870772.1, read as the reverse complement.
TAACCCCTTGTATAGCATCTTTTTATGTAATAAAAATAAAAAGTAAAAAAGTCTCTGACTTTGGGACATGTAAAATATATGCTGAGAAATTGGGTGTAATTAGCCTAGCACTGTACCCACACATAGTAAAGTGCCTGGCTCTATGTTCTTACTAATTGAATCAGTGGCTTTTTTTCTCTGTACTTCACGTGCTTTAAAATATGGAATTTAAAAAAATCTAGTCACAACTCACCAATGCCTGTTGGTCTTTATTAGCTGCAGTTCTCAGATTCAAAACGTGTATCTAGTGCTTTTTACTGTTTTATTCATCGAGCTTACTCTGAAAGAAGTACCAGCTAAGTTGGATGTTTTCCTTTTCCTTCAGATCATTGTAATGTATTTACAAGTACTAGAGTGCGAACGTAACCAAACCCTCGTTCAGACTGCCTGGTAAGTTGCTTTTTTACATTGCTTTTGTAGTCAGGAAAACAGAAGCAGAAATAAAGTAAGTTTCATTTTCTCTTTCTAAAATAATGAGATAAGTTTGTTTTGGGGCTTTTTGTTTTTTTGTTTTGTTTTTGACCAAAAGGTAAATAATGCTTATTTCTGCTTCCTGTTTTCTTGGCTTGACTAATTACTTTTAATGGAGAACTCAATTTAACTTTGTTCTTTTTTCTACTCTTTAATTAAAGGGTAGTCCCTGATGGTAAGTCATAGAGCTCTGCCCTCTGCACTTCAGCCCATGACCTCAGGATGGCCTGATTGGCTGCCCTGCTCTCCAGCCAATCCAGTGCAAGCTCTCATCCGAGATTCACTGAAGTGGTCCATATCCATCTGGCAGCATCTTCTAGTTCTGTCGGGGTGTCAAAAGGATTTGTATATTTGCTTCTAGAAGTAACTATTCAACATGCCTGTGTATTTAATGTATACCTGTAACTATCAAAATGAATAGTTCATTTTTGATATTGTCCAGCGATTATGCATTAAAATTGTTTTTTGTTTTTTTGTTTTTTTAATTAGAGGTTTGACTAAATTTCTACTTAGGTGTGTATAGTTGAATTCTACTGAAAGAGGCTACAGCCTTCAGCTTTAAATGGGCAGCAGTCCCCATTTTGGGTTGATTTACAGATGCTGGGCTGTTGTAGGCAATGATGTTACTAGAAGGACTTCATTTCTAAGAAAGAGAAGTTCATATTACCTGACTGCTACTGTTAATTTGGATCTTTGCGATTCAGGTACATGAGTGACTGTCTACAGTCAAGCCAGGAGGTGTGGTTCACCCATACCTCTTTCACAAGACTGTTGATATGCAAGATAAGTGATTTTATGTTCTGGACATTTCCAGCAAGATACCTTTTGGATTCAGTAAATATTAGTAACGCTAGAATAGCTTCATTGTTTCATGAAATGTGTGACTATTTTAATGTGTTCAATGAAACATTTATGGGTATAAGAATTTTCAAGAACTCCATTAATTCTAGTTCAAGCTTTTAAACAACTGTAGTAAGTTCTGTAGAGGGTGGGCTCGGATGAAGTCGTTTACTGTTTTTGTTGGGGGAAAAAAAGGTATGTAAACTAGAGCTTTAATTTATCTTTACCACTGTTCTTTTCTTTCCTACCTAGGGTTTTTGAAGCAATTTTTTAATTTAATGTAAATTGGTGGGTTCTTGCTTAAAATGCCTTTTTACCCCTGTCACAGTATTTTGAATTTTTGAAAGAACTTGGTTGACACTGCTTTTCATTGTGGATAAAGGAGAGATGGTCAATAATTCATGGCTTGAAGTATTGTTGGAGTGGTTTATGTCATTAATGAAGCTTATGTCATTAACGAAAAGTCAGTTGACTTTTAAAACATTACATTAAAAGAAAGTCTTAAGGGTAAGTTTCATTTGGACAGTAATAAAAATGACAGCTTTCATCCTACATAAGATAACTCAAGAATGGCCTTTGTACGAAGTTATTGCTGATTTTTTTTTAACAAGTTAATTATATGCTAGAGTATGAAGTTGTGAATATAGAGAAGAAAAAAGAATGAAGTAGATTGAGTCTCCAACTTTATGTAAGCTCCGGCTTGTTTGTGTGCACAGCTTACAGTGAACATCTTTTTCAGGAATTATATGAACGACAGTCTGCGGACCAATGTTTTTGTTCGCTTTCAACCAGAGACTATAGCATGCGCGTGCATCTACCTGGCGGCCAGGGCTCTCCAGGTAGGTGTGGTGCCTGGCCCTTGAGTGACTGTTGAGAATCAATGCATCATTTCAGGGCTTCTGACAGGAACTAGCACAGATTCACCCATTCTCTCTCCATTGTAGATCCCACTGCCCACTCGTCCCCACTGGTTTCTTCTTTTTGGCACTACAGAAGAGGAAATTCAAGAAATCTGCATCGAGACGCTTCGGCTCTACACCAGGAAAAAGGTGACTTCTGTTTACTTAAGTTGATGTTCCAAGTCTCTTAAACACTACGAGAGTGAAATACTGACTTCCCTTTTCTCCAACAGCCTAACTATGAATTGCTAGAAAAGGAAGTAGAGAAGAGAAAAGTAGCCTTACAGGAAGCCAAGTTGAAAGCAAAGGGACTGAATCCAGATGGGACCCCAGCCCTCTCCACCCTGGGCGGCTTCTCCCCGGCCTCCAAGCCCTGTAAGTGTTAGACGCTGGCACTGAGGGAAGCTGAGGGCGGGGAGGTCACTGCAAACTGGAAAAGTTTTTAGCTTGGTAACAGTTACTCAGAAACAATGTTGCCGCTTTCTGACTATCACAAAGCTGGCAGGGTTGAGGAAGGCATGATGGTTGGGAGTCCTGCTGAGATGGGTTGGGCCCTCTGTTAAACCAGTATGGAATTCATTTGCGGCTCTGTCTTTTAAAGCGTCACCTAGAGAAGTAAAAGCCGAAGAGAAGTCTCCGGCATCCCTCAGTGTGAAGATGGTCAAAAAGGAGCCTGAGGACAGACAGCAGGCTTCCAAAAGCCCTTACAATGGGTGAGTGCTTAAGCGTGGCTTTGAGGGATCTTGTAGTGTTCATCTAACAGTGATGCTAAAATGTGTGTGTGCTTTGCCAATCCTGGGGCTTGAACTTGGGCCCGGGTGCTGTCCCTGAGCTGCTTTTGCTCAAGCCTAGCATTCTACTACTTGAGCCCCAGTGCCACTTCTGGCTTTTTCTGTATGTGGTACTGAGGAATCAAACCCAGGGCATCATGCTAGGCAAGCACTCTACCACTGAGCCACATTCCCAGCCCACTGAAATGTTTTGTTTTTCCCCCAGTGTAAGAAAAGACAGCAAGAGAAGCAGGAACAGCAGAAGTGTGAGTCAGTCCAGGTCACGGACGCGGTCCCGGTCTAGATCACACACGCCACGAAGACAGTAAGTAGATCCTACCAACAATCCTATTTGGGACTCTTTAAAGCTTACGGATTTGTTTTTTCCAAGGTTAAGCTAGGATTAGGCTTCTTTTTGGGGTGCTATTGGGGTTTGAACTCAGGGCCTTGGGCTTTGCAAGGGCTCTGTGGTTTGGGCCATGCACCCTAGCATTTTTGTTTGTTAATTTTTAAATAGGGTCTTGCATTTGTTTATTCCCAGGCTAGCCTGGACTGCAGTAATGCTGTTTGCACTTACAGGAAGCTCGGACAACAGGCCAGCTCCTTCTCCCTCCCCCATGCTCTTTCGCATTGGTTTGTCTTATTATCAGAGTCTTGATTTCCTCCTGAATGCTGGCCTTGCCGGCAGCTGAGCCCACCTTTTAGGGTTAGGTCTTGTTAAACACCAGATCAGTGAGGAGAAGTGAGCTGGATGTGGTGGTGGGGGTGCACCGGGGGGTTGTTGGTTTTCAAGCGGAGTGTTGTGATGGAGTGGTTTTTCCTCTTTTGGAGGAGAAACAGTACTGTGGATGTGCATGTGCGTAATCTCACAATGTGAAACCATTTTTAACGTGAACATTTCTTCACTGGTTAGCTTTAGGAATAGATTGCAAGCTCTTGTGACTGTCTGAGCTTGTGGGAATGTAGAGCAAAGGCTGTAGGAGGTTATTCCCTGTGTTGGGACACTGGGAAGGAATGACGCGTGGTAGGGAGGTGGAGGGGGACATCTGGCCTGTTGTCCTTGATGGTAGTCCGTTGCTTTGAACCTGTTAGTGAACAACAGTGGGTATCATTGGCCTCTGCAGAAACCGAGTTAAACTGTGAATGTTTGTTCCCAAGTTACAACAACAGGCGGAGCCGCTCAGGGACATACAGCTCGCGCTCCCGCAGCCGGTCCCGCAGCCACAGCGAGAGCCCCCGGCGCCACCACAACCACGCCTCTCCCCCTCACCTGAAGGCCAAGCACACCAGAGACGACTTAAAAAGCTCCAACAGACACGGCCACAAGAGGAAAAAGTCCCGTTCTCGATCCCAGAGCAAGTCTCGTGATCATTCCGACGCTGCCAAGAAGCACAGACATGAGCGCGGCCACCACAGGGAGCGGCGGGAGCGGTCACGCTCCTTCGAGCGGTCGCACAAGGGCAAGCACCACGGCGGCAGCCGCTCGGGCCACGGCAGACACCGGCGCTGACCCTGCGGCCAGGTGTGCGGACTCAACCCCAAGTGATTAGGATTCGATTGCTTCAAACTAGGTCTCTAGAAACATGGAAGACATTTGCTTTCGAAAAGAACTATGTTGAAATTCTTTTGCACATTAAAATGCCCTAGCAGTATCTAATTGCAAACCATGGTCAGGTTCGATTGTACTTTATTATAGTTGTGTATTGTTTATTGCTATAAGAACTGGAGCGTGAATTCTGTAAAAATGTATCTTATTTTTATACAGATAAAACTGCAGACACTGTTCTATTTAAGTGGTTTATTTGTTTAAATGATGGTGAATACTTTCTTAACACTGGTTTGTCTGCATGTGTAAAGATTTTTACAAGAAAATAAAATACAAATCTTGTTTTTCTAAACTGCTTCAGATCTTATTTAAATAAATTATTATTAAAAGGCACGATTTTCAGGTAGCAGAATGGCTGTATTGGTTTTTCTGAGAAACCCGTTTTTCAGTTGGAGTTGGTGTGGTTAGGGGATTCTTTTCTGCCTTGTGAGCTACTTGTCTGGCCAACAGTCACAAGAAGTTTAAAACCTGACTCACTTCCTTAAATGGTACCAAGAGATCCTTTTAAAGTTAGTATATACTAATTCTTTTTGGGCAGGGGACCTGTGTTTGAACTCAAGACCTTAGACTTCCTAGACAGTACTTCGCAGGTACCACCCCTGATGGTAAGTACTAGTTCTAACATGGACCAGTTTTCACAGCAGCACTCTCAACATGACAGTAAATGTGGCCCGACCATTTGAGATTGAGCGGTGGCTCTGAGGCTGACCGGGCAGTTAAACCCATGAAGAGGAGGAGAGGAGCAAGCCCAGACTCCCAGGCAAGCAGCTTACTTTTCTTCCATGTTGGGCCTGAATTAATTGAGAGGATTTTTTTTCTGGCCTACTTTGTTTACTTAGCTTTGTCTACCAGACTTGGATCCAGATGAGTTACTGTTACAAAGTATCAGATAGTACCCACTAACTCTTTAAGTGTGTGTATGGGTGAGGGAGGGGCAGTGTTGGTCCTGGGGCTTTGAACCTAGGGCTTGGACGCTGTCCTTGATCTTTTGTGCTCTACCACTTGCCACAACTCTCAGCTTTTTGGTGATTAATCCGAGCTAAATGTTACGTTTGGATTTTCCTGCTCAGGCTGGCTTGGGTGATCCTCAGATCTCAGCCTCCTGTATAGCTAGTATTATAGGCTTGAGCCAGTGGTGCCTGGCTAAAGATGTTGTAATTTGAGTATTCTGAACACTGGTTAACATGTTTTCCACAGTAGCCGTGGGGCTGCAAAACAGAGGTCGCTTCACCACACAGGGCTTTGGGTGAGGCCCAACAGCATTTGGGTAGAAAAGTAATTTTGAATTATGAAAACAGCAGTGTGCTAGCATGAATTAGTAACAAGGTGACTCGAAAGACTAGACAGTTCAAGACTTGTTTGCACTTTTTTTTTAACCTGCACACAAATAGTAACCCATTTATGGGGAGCGGGGGGTGCTATGTGGTCATTTAGTTCATGTGGGGTTTTTTTGTTGCTCAATTTGCTTACAAATCGATATTTCTGAGGAACTTAAAACTGTTTTGAAATTAAACTGCTTAAAGATGGGAAAAGCCAGGTTTTTAATAGTTTCTTTGAATAAGCTTTGCCCTTGGAGTAAGTAGTAGGTGAGGATTGTTTGGGGTCATGGGATCCCTGCAGGTATGAGGTGAAGTATTATTACAGTGTTTAGAAGGGTATACAGGTGTTAAGTCGTTCTCTGGTAAGAGTTCTAGACAACTGGAGAAACATGTTTTCAATAGAAGTTCTAGGTACAGTGCCAGATTGATTCCTTAATGTAATCCTGTGTTTTTTATAATTGTTTTATTGAAACAAATGTTCACTGGCTTTAGTCAAAGTATTGAAAATACTGTGTAATATTAACTTGCTGGTATGTGCATAGGTATATGTGGGTTCCATGTTTAGACCTGGTACCTGAATCACGAGAACTCGTTATGTGCATGTATCCTGACTTAGGGAAGACTTGTGAAGAATTCCTATATTCTGGATTGCTCAGCTGGTAACATTACCCTTATTTGCTCCCTGTACTTGAGGTGGTTTTATGTCCCTAGAAACAAGGGCACTATCTTACCCACAATGCAATGAGTAACATCAGCTCATGGACTTCCTGACCAACACTGTAATCTGCCAGTTGTATTTATAGCAAACTCTCCTGTGTGCCCTCGGCAGTCCCAGATCAAACCAGAGTGGCATGTTGCCTATAACTGTACTATCTGTAATTATGCATATTTATGACCACCATTTAACTCACATATACAGCTATGAAATCAGGCTAATGTACAGAGTAAACCAGCTGCTTACCAAGTGTTTCCTGACTGATTAGGTAGGTGGGTTTTGTGGTGTAGGCAGGATTGTCACCGAAGTGAGCTTTTCTCAGTGCATTATACTGAGTCCAGAACACTGGTTTGTACCATTCATTATTTGTGTCCTGTCACCAGGGAAGGTGCTGACAGTTGATAAAAATGTTGCTGATTTTCCTTTTTGTGTGTGTGCACAGCTCCAGCAGAGCCTGGGTACTGTTCTTGAGCTTTTCCCCCCAAGTTAACTAGCACTCTATTTCTTGAACCACATCTACACTTTTTTTTTTTCCTCTTTATTTTTTAGAAGTCTATTGGAGTCTCACGGACTTGCCTGATTCTCAGATCTCAGCCTCCTGAGTAGCTCAGATTATAGTTGTGAGACACCAACACCCAGCTGGATCTTAGGAGGAGATAATTCCTCCCTTCCCCCAGCGAGCTTAAACTCAGGGCCTGGACACTGTACCTGAGCTCTGTATGCTCAAGGCTAGGGCCCTACCACTTTGAGCCACAGCTCCACTTCTGGTTTTTGAGTGATTAACTGGAGATGAGAGTCTCAAGGGGACTTTTCTGCCTGACCTAGCTTTGAACCGTGCACAGTCCTCACATCTGACTCCTGAGTAGCTAGGATTTACAGGCGTGAGCCACTGTGAGTCATAGATGAAGGGCTTTTCAATCACACCTAACCTAAGCCTCATTGATTAGTTGTTTGCCTGGGACACTTACTGCAAATTCTTCTGGTTGGGGAGCTGGGTGGCTCATATCTGAGGAAGCAGAGATCTGATGGCCAAGGTTCAAAACCAGCCAAGGCAGACAAACCCAAGAGAATTATTTTCCAATTAAGCAGCCATAAACCAAAGTAAAGCCGTGGCTCAAGCAGTAGAGCCTCCAGCCTTAAACAAAAGACTGAGAGCTGAAAGTTTTGAATTCAAGCACCCTGTAGTACTGGCACACACGTACACATACACACCACCGCCATCACCACCACCACTACCACCATTCAGAATTCCCCCTCCAAATACCAGTTGCCATTGCTCTGTAGAGTTTCCCAGTGTTCTTGTGTAGGGGTGTGAGGGGCCTTCTGTTGGATTGTAATTACTACCCAATGCTACCATCTTGTTGCTCAGATCACCCCCAGATTACCCAGTGGGAGCCCCTTTTCTTGTGTCTTCACAGGAACATGTGCAGACTTCCACACGTGTGACTTGGAGAGGCCTCCTTTGTGCTCTGGCTGTGCGTGTGGAGCTGGAAGCTCCTGGGAGCATGGGCTCTGACTTCAGAAGCTAAGCTGTAGCTCCAAGGGCAATGGCTGCTGCTTCCAGAGCAGCACTGTTTGGTCTCGGGACTGAGCTTCAGCCGCAGGAGGGCACTGTTGGGCTGCATGTGACGGAAGCGGTCAGCTGATCCACACTGATGCTGGAGGGACTCACCTGATTCCCAGCAAACTAGTGTCCGCTGAAACATCTGCGTGAGCCTCACTTTGGCCCCAAACCCTGAGCTGCTTAGATGCATGTCTCCTCTGGATTCTGCTGGCTCAGCAAAGGTGGCAGCAGCCCCGTTTGGGTGGACACTGCGTGTCAGGTGCCATCCTGTTTCACCTGTATTATCTCCGTGGATAATATTTCTGTGCAGATGCATTCTTGGGCCTTGCTTGCGCCAGGCAAGGCGCTGCCACGTGGGCAATGCCCCCAGCCCTTTTGCTGGTAATTTAGTTTTGATTGGCCTCAAACCCTCATCTCCTGCTTCTACCTCCGGAACGCTGAGATGGTAGGCCCGAACTGCCGTCCCACCACAATGACCTCCTAGCATCTTTCAGAAGAAACCTGTCGTGGGGAAGAAAGAAATCCACGGGGTGACGGCTTCATGCGGCTTGCGGCAGGGTTGAAACCCAGTTTGTGACAGAGTCCCTAAACGTTCCTGTTCTGTGTACCACTGTAGGTAGATGCCCGCTCGAATCTAACCTTCCCACAGGCAAGCCTGGGCCTACTGGCCTCCACAGAGAGGCCTCACTAGGAGATGGGAGCTCCCGGCGACGCTGCTGCTCCTGTTGCTCAGGGTAGAGGTGCCTGAGGCTGCCGCCAGGCCCAGCCCTCTCCTCCATGGACTGTCTGTGCCATTGCTCCCTCTTGTGGCTGTTGTGAGAATTTGTAGTGGGGACACTGGCCAGCCGTGGGAGAAGTGCCGGACACCACCAGGGTGTTTGCCCTGGGTGGATCTCTCCTTCTCCTGACAAGCTGCTCTGTTCATTCACCAACCAAAACACGGTGTTTGGTGCTAGCAAGTACCACTTGTCCTGGCCTGGTTTCCGGAGTTTTTGTTCCTTGTCTTGGCTTTTCGTTTGTTTCTGTTGATACTAGGGCTGGAACTTATCGCCTCAAGCTGTTTTCTTTCTCTCTTTTCTCCCCAAACCCCAAACTCTCTCTGTGCTGAACTCAGGACCTGAGTGCCTCCTCTGAGCTTTTTTTTGCTTAAGTCTGGCACTCTACCACTTGAGCCACAGCCCTACTTCCAGCTTTGGGGTGGTTAATTGGAGATAAGAGTCACTCACTCTCCTGCTTGGGCTGGCTTTAAACCTTGATCCTCAGATCCTCAGACTGCAGCCTCCAGAGTAGCTTAGATTACAAGTGTGAGCCACCTGTGTCCTGCGAAAGCTTTTTCCAATTAAGTTTAGCACTCTACCACTTAAGCCATACCTTCCGGCTCCACTTCCAGACTTTTGGTGGTTAATTGAAGATAAAAGTCACTTAGATTTGTCTGCCTGGGCTGACTTTGAACCTCAGTCTTCAGATCTCAGCCTCCTGAGTGGTTAGGATTATAGGCCTGAGTCAACTCTTGGCCCGCTCTGGTCTTTGCCTATTGAGAATGGAGATTCAAACCGGGCACCAGTGGCTCACACCTGTAATCCTAGCTACTCAGGAGGCTGAGATCTGAGGATTGAAGTTCGAAGCCAGCCCAGGTAGGAAAGTCTGTGAGAGTCTTATCTCCAATTAAACACCAGAAAACCAGAAGTGGAGCTGTGGCTCAAGTGGTAGAGTGCTCATCTTGAGCTGAAGAGCCAAGAGACAGCTCCCAGGCCCAGAGTTCAAGCCCCACAATGACACGGGGGGGGGGGGGGAAGAGAATGGAGAGCTATTGAGGTCAGTTTCTCAAGTCTTCATGGAGCATTTACTAAATGTCAGAAATGATCACTGAAGAAACACTAGTCATGAGCAAACATTTTCACTTTTTTATTGGCAAAAGTAACTTGGCATCTTTTTCTTTTGAGTCAGTGCTGGGGTTGAATTTGGGGCTAGGGTGCTGTCCGTTAGGGTTTTTTTTGGCTCAAGGCTGGCACTCTACCACTTGAGTAACACTTCCACTTCCAGCTTTTTGCTAGTTGAATGGAAGAATCTCATGGACTTTCCTGCCCGGTCTGGCTTTGAACCATGATCGTCAGATCCCAGCCTCCTGAGAAACTAGGATTACAAGGCCCAAGCCTTCTGCACCCCTAATGATTATTTATATTCCAAGAAAAGGAAAGCTGCTAGAAGGTAAAGAAAGAACTGCAGTTCATTGACAACAGAATAAAGCACTTTCCCTCTTAATTTGACCAGATTTAGAATTGACCACAATCTCTGCAGGGCTTTACATGAATATTCATCGATGAGAATGCTGATCCTCTTTAGCCACTTCCAGAATCTTCTAAAAGGCCAGTGATTGAAGCGGGGCCTTTGCAAATCTTGAACAAGAAAAAGCCCCCAGCTCGGCTGGCCACATTGAGCCCACCAGAAAAAAAGGAGAAAAGAACCCTGGATTCATCTCTTCTGTAGACAACCATGAATTGTGGGTCCCCAAACAGCCAGGCAACTGCGATGCAGAGCCTGACTGTGGACAGCCACACCCGTGCTCGCTGAGGCCTGTGCCGGTCAGTCAGTGCACTGTGGGAGGAGGAGCAGGGTGTGGGAGTTCATTTTCATCACCACCAAGCTGTCCCCACAGAGATGGCCGCCCCGGGACAGTGCAGGGCCGCCTGCGCTGCTACTGCTGCTGGGCAAGGTGTGCTAGTTTTGGCCGGGGGTGCCTGGCCTTGGCCCTGGTGACTTGATAAAGAGCCAGAGTGCTCTCTCTCTCCGCCACTGCCCGGCCCAGTAAAGTCACATCGGGCTGAGTTATGGCTGTGTGGCTTGGATCCCTTCCGTTAGAGAGCAGAGCTGTCTGTGACCGCTCTCTGGGTCCCCAAAACATGTTCTCTGTGGACTGGTTCCTCAGGAGGGGGAGATTGGAGCCCCTGTGAGGTGTGGGACTGGGGCAGGACAGCCCCTTCCCACATCTGCCCCAGCCGCTGCTGGAGGACCGGGAAGGGGTGAGCATGCGGGGGGCTTGGCTCATTCTGGGGCCCTCTCGCTTGGTGTGTGTGTGTGTGTGTGTGTGTGTGTGTGTGTGTGTGTGCGCGCGTGTATGCTGGGTCTTGAACTCAGGGTCTGGGTACTGTCCCTGAGCTCTTCAGCTCAAGGCAAGTGCTCTACCACTGGAGCCACAACGCCACTTCCAGCTGTATGGAGATAAGAATCTCTCAGACCTTCCTGCCCAGGCTGGCTTTGAACTGTCCCTTGAGTAGCTAGTATTACAGGCATGAGCTACCACATCCAGATCATTCTGGAACTCTCTTTCTTTTCTTCTGAAAATAAGACAGGGATGGAATTTAGATCCAAATCATCTTGGCTTCAAAAATCACATTCCCAGAGCCACACTGGGATAAGGCTCAGTGGCAGGTGTGGTCTAGCAAGTATAACAACTTGGGTTCGACTCCCAGTCCCCAAAGAGAGAAAAGCCACAACCCAAACTCCTCCCCATCTGTGACCGGCAGATGCCACTGCAGCTACAGCCACAGGACCAGGACTTGGCCTTTGAGTGCTGGGACCAGGGAAGGGGAAAGGAAAGTGGGACAGAGGCCGGGCCACGCCCGGGCAAAGACCACTGCCTGAGTGGAAGGCCCGAGCTGTCCTGGGTCAGAGAAACTCCTGGAAGCTACAACTTACCGGCCTGGTACTTTCCCAATGAGCTTCGGGATGCTGTGCTAGTCTCAGCCCTCCCGAATTCCACGCACCAACATTCGAAACAGGACTGCAGTGCTCGTGGTCACGTGATGGTACACGCAAAAATGCCAGGCAGGCGCAGCACACCGCGAGACTGCACACAAACCCAGGCCTGATGTCAGCAAGGGCCGCCCCAAGAGGAAAGATCTGGAAGGTTTCTCCTCCCTCACATGGTACAGACCTGAGCCTGAGTGTGGCTTCACCATACTGTGGGTGTCAGCTCTTCTCAGGGACCAGTGCCGGAACCAGCAAAGCCTCCGATGCCCTGGGTCCTGTGGGGCTCCCAGCCCCCTCCAGACCCTCTCCTCATCCCCCTCCCCAGCCCCCTCTGGTGTTTGGAGTTCACTATGCCCCTCACCCAAGAGTGTGGCGGTGGGGACTCCAAGTTCCTCATGTTCACAGGAGAAATAGGGAAGGAAGGAGGAAGAAAGAGAGAGGGGGGAGGGAGAGAGAGAGAGGAGGAGGGAGGGAGAGAGCACGAAAGCAAGCTGGGAACCTGTGGCTCACATCTGTAATCCTAGCTACTCAAGAGGCTGAGATCTGAGGTTCCAGATTTGAAGCTAGCTGCAGCAGGAACTTCCTTGAGACTCTTATCTCTGGTTGACCACCAAAGAGCCGAAACTAGAGGTGTGGTTCTGCTGGTAGAGCACCAGTCTAGAGCAGAAAAAGCTAAGTCCTTGAGTTCAAGCTCTGGTCCCAGCACAAAACATTAAATATAATTTATAGCTATATTTGTACAAAAATGAGTAGAACTCTTGCTAGTTCCGTACTGTATGTCCATTATCATGAGTTTTGTTAAGAAATTCTGTGTTGGGGTTTGCTTTAGCAATTTAACAGAAATGACACCTAGGAGCAGCCTGGCCACTAGGGGGCAGTGGGAGGCCACAGGTGCCCAGGGCCGGTGGGTGCTGGGCAGACGCTGTCTCTGACTACAGGGGGCTGGCTGCTGGAAGCCCTTTCTCAGGGCTGGGTGTGCCTTGGCCGGCTATGGGGCCAGAAGCCAGTGGGTGGGGCTGACCCGACCACCCCACTGGAGCACTGGGGAGGGAGGTCCACTCTGGGAGTCTCTGCAATGGCCCAGGTGGGGTCCCCCCCAGCCGGGCTCCACCTGCCAGTGCAGACTGAAGAGAGGCTCCAGACTCCATCCTGCCCAGCCTCCCCGGGCCTTTGCTCACTCCCTGAGAACGTTCTGGAACCTGGGAGGTGGGAGACACAGATGCTCCCTTGGGAGCTGAGCAATGCCACTGAAGACACACAAGAGGCAATTATTTCCCTGCACTAGGGCACGGAGAAGTAGGTGCATTCAGGGACACAGCCAAAGCCAGCCTGAGGCTGGAAGGATCCAATCTGGGCTGGGGAGGGTCAGCCTTGCCCCCAGGAGGTCACCAGTGGGCAGCCTGGCACAGAGGACACGGGACACTCGCTCGAGCACACGCCCAGGGGAAAGGTCAGTTTCCAACTCAGACACCTCCCTCTGTTTCCTTCTGCAGAGCTGGAAGGGGAAGATGCGGCTCCTGCCAGAGAAAAGAAACCCAGGCTTCCGGCAGCCCAGGGAGAGGTTAGTTGTCTTTCTAGGCGGTGCTGTGGCTTCACCATTTTCCTTTTTCCTTTTTCTTTTGTGCAGGTCTTGGGGCTTGAATTTAGGACCTTTTCTTCTTTGTGCTCAAGGCTAGCCCTACTCTACCACTTGGGCCACAACTCCACTTCCAGCTTTTTTAGTGACTAATTGGGGATCAAAAGTCTCACAGGCTTTCCTGCCTAGGCTGTCTTTGAACTGTGATCCTCAGATCTCAGCCTCCTGAGTAGCTGGGATGACAGAGGGGAGCCATGGGCGCCAGGCTTTGGTTTGTTTTTTGTTTCAGAAGGAAGAATCCCAAACTGGTGTGAGCATCCGCTGTCCCTGGCAGAAGAGAGCCAGGCCTGAGCTCCAGCCAGGCACCCCTGCCAGAGGCCTGGAGAAGCCCCGTGTGGTGGACCTGGGCTGCAGGGCTGGCATCTGCCCAATGAGTGCGGTGTGTGCGTGTACCTGGGGCTGGGTTAGCTGCCTGGGGCTGGGCCAAGGAGGAATGAGCAGCCTGCCACAGATTCAGAACAAGAGACCCAGCTGAGTCTCTGGGATTGGGGTGGGGTGGCAGGCTGGTCTAGATGGAGGAGAGACCCAGGAGGAGTGTGGCGGGGGCGCTTTCCTGTGTGAGGAGTGTTAGCCCCTTCCAGGACCATGGTACCCAAAGCCCATGTGGTTCCCAGCCCAGCTTGGCCAGACACAGGGACTCAGAGCAGAAGGGAACGCTAAGGGGGTCTGCTCTGATGGACGGTCTGCTCTGATGGACAGTGAACTCTGATGGGCAGAGCCCCACAGTTAGGAGACTAGACTGGGCACAAATACACAGCCAGGAGTGAGGCCAGGCATCCCCAGTGCTCTACCGCTGGTCTGGGGTAGAAATGGGACCCCCTGGCTTCCTGACCTATAATAGCCACAGTCCTTGCTGATGGACCCCGGGGTGGGGGTGGGGGCCCACAAGGTCCAGGAACTTTGACTTCAGGGCAGACTGGGAATAGAGCTGGACCTCCACATGGGGAAGCTAGAAAGACAAAAACGCACAGACACGGTGGCTCACGCCTGCCATCCAGGCTCCTCAGAAGGCACCGTCGGAGGATCGGGGTTCGATTACCCTCCAAAGAACCACGAAGAGGACGGGGGTGGAGGTGTGTCTCAGGCAGTACAGCTCTGGCCTCAAGAGAAAAAGCTAAGGGACAGATGGAGGCTCTGAGCCCAGCTGCCAAGACCAGCATGCAACAAATACACACGGGACCACTGTGAAGTCAGCCTGGTGCTCACACACTGCGTAGATGGCACAGATCCCACGTGTGGCAGGATTCCCCCATCTCCCAGGTCTGAGCCCCTTGCATGGCTGGGTTCCTCGGCCCCGTCACGCCCCTGGTCAGCGCTGATAACCGTTGTTAGCAAACCCTTAGTTTTTGTGAACTCTAAGGACACAGCACAAGCCCGCTGATTCATACCACATCCCGGCTCTGCTGGACCTGGCCAGATGGCAGGATGCCAGTGACTGGGTCTGGTGGGCTTCCTGCTCAGCCGAAGGTGGACAACCCGTGCCCCTCCATGCTGGCAGCTCTGGTGGAGAAATCCCCATCCCCTCCTCAGCGGCCCACGGTGCCCCACGGCCGCGGGGCTCAGCCCTCGGGCTGGCTTTTATGGGTCACTGGCTGGGGCGTCCTGTGCCTGTACAGAATGTGCCATCAGCATGCAGCGCTCCCTGTCTTAGCCACGGGGAGCAGATGAAATGCTGAAGCTGCACAAAGAGCTCATCTCCGCACCCCCCCGGCTGGCATCAGCCCGCTCCCCCTCCTCTTCTCAGCCAAGGCCAAGTTTAACATTCATCCTTAGGCTCTGAATCCATCCATCCTGCAAGGCTCCTCCATCTCCCTCCCTGCATGCCAGGTCATACCAGCTCCTCTCTCTGTCTCTCTCCGCCTCTCTGCTCTTCCTTCATGGTCCTTATTCTCATGACTCTGTGGCTTGTTCCCCTGCTCAAACTGATACACAGTTATCTAGAAGTGAATGCATTGGCTTACAAAATTATCCATTAGCTTCCCCAAGCAGCCCAGTGAGAACACAGGGATTTTTCTGGCAAAAGCAGTAAGGTCAGTGGGGTGCTGGTGGCTGATGCTTGGTATCCTAGCTACTCAAGAGGCTGAGATCTGAAGATGGCAGTTTGAAACCAGCCAGCCAGGAAAGTCTCTGAGGCTCTTTAGCATCAGTGATCCACCAAAAAGCCTGAAATGGAGGTGTGGTTCAAGTGATAGAGCACTAGCTTTGAGCAGAAAACCCAAGTGAGAGCTCAAGGCCCCGAGTTCAAACCTCAGTATTGGCATGACGAGAAGGAAGGAAAGGAAGGAGAGAAGGAGAGGAGGAAGGAAAGGAAGGAGTGCAAAGTCACAGCACTTAGTCCACTGGGGTGGTTCTGGTATTTCTGTAATCAGAGAACCGATAGTGGGGTACTAGCTCTCTGATGCTGTATGTCTACAGAGCATGGAGGGAGGAAGTTTAATGCCTCCTTGAGTCCCTTCAGCCAGGCTACTTCCCCTACATGGATCAGAATCTCAGGGTGGGACACAGGTGACAGCAGCCTTCAGACTCCTCTCAGTGGCTCCAATGTGTCCCATTCCCAGGCTAGGGTCTCCCAGTGACAGGGGCCTAAGAAATACCACCTTGGGGGGTGGGGGTGGGGAAGCACCATTCCCTGTCCTGCAATAAACGTGGGACATGACTGGATCGTTGTTGACAACCTGTAATCCTTGTCAGGTCAGTTCACTCCCAAGCACTACAGGATGAGAGAGGTACCCCATGCAGTTACCTAAGTCTAAGGTCACGCACAAGGCTGAGATTTGAACCCTGAGGCCTCGACGTGGACCCTGTACATTCTGTGTATAGGAGCCGATAGGCAGTCTTTATTGTTGCTCATGGGGCTTGAACTCGGGTGCCATCCCTGAATGTTGGTGCTCTATCACTTTAAGCCACAGCTTAACTTCCGATTTTCTGGTGGTTAATTGGACATCAGAGTCTCACGGACTTTCCTGTTTGGGCTGGCTTTGCATGGCGATCCTCAGGTCTCAGCCTCCCAAGTAGCTAGGATCGCACACATTAGCTCAAGGCTCGGCTCTGACAGTCTTTCTTTCTCTGGGCAGTGTTTTGAAGGTTCACTTGATATTTTTCAATTGACATACACTAGTGGCTCAAGGGGTTTCACTGTGAGAATTCCATAGATTCGTGCAGGGCGCTTTGAGCCAGTTCACCCCTCCTTTGGAGTGTTCCCACTCTACCCCTCCCCCCTTTCTAAAGGGTGCTTGCTGGGCTTCATTGTGCCAAGTTCGCTAAGTGAGACCCTATCCCAAAATAGCCAGAGCAGCCAGGCGCTGCTGGGAGGGCAAACATAATTTTGTGCTTCTGTGTGGATAAAAGGGTATTGAGGTGAAAGGCATTTGTGCAAATTCCAAATAGATTTTCCCATCAAGAAAAACCCAACTTCCTATGGTGGATTAAGCTCTGCTTCAAGAGAAAGCTGGGGTAGTTTGCTTTGGTTTCTAAAATAAAATAAAACCCTCCCCAAACACAAAATTTTTACCACAGCAGCAAAAAGAAAAAGGTCTTATTTTAAAGCAGAGTGAGACAAAAATTAAGAAAATCACTCTAGCCAACTTAAATTATATCTGCCTGTCTATCTATCTATCTTTTATCTACCTTGTGCTGGTATAGAGGCTTGAATTCAGACCCTTGAGTTTTTGCTTGGCTTTTCCCCCTTAATGCAGATGCTCTACCACTTGAGCCACACACTTTTTTTTGCTGGTAAATTGGAGATGAGAGTCTCACAGACTTTTCTTTCTGGGCTGACTTCTAATTGCAATCCTCAGATCTCAGTCTCCTGACTAGCTAGGATTACAGGTGTGAACACTGGCACTCAGCTCACATTAAATGTATTACAGGTATTAGTTCTTCTTCAGCATAAATTAAGCTTCTAGAGAGCTAAAATTTAATAGCAACAAAAGGGTGTCCCAAGCTACCCTTCATATAAAAGGGCATAAAGAAGTTCCAAGTCCCGGTTAGCCAAGCTAAACTCAAACACCCACGAACAATGAGGGCAGAGGGGCTGGTTGTGACTCACGCAGGCCAAGGCTGGCTCTCGTGGCCCAAGACCAGGCGATGGGGAGGGCTGTGGTGAGGGGTAAAGACAGCTCTTCCCAGTGGGAGGCCTCCTGGGCTGGAGCTCGTCTGCCTTGGTCTAACCTTGCATCTGGCGGTCTCCTAGCCCAGCTCACAGGGTAGAGGACGGCCCAAGATCGCCCAGGTTGGCACCATGTATGCCATGTGTTTGTGGAGGTTCTTGGCATGTGGTTGGCATTTGTCAATGTCAGAGCCTTTCGTGCAGTCCTGGGGTGTCAAAGTTAGCAGATGGCAAAGCCAGGAAGCCAGCCAGAGCCACACTGAGTACTCAGTAGGCACTCAACCAATGCTCAAGGCCAACCTTGAGTGCGCATAGTAAAGAGAAAGTTCAACAAGGCACAGACGGCTCACATCTGTGATCCTAGCAACTCAGGAGGCTGAGATCTGAGAGTGGAGGATTGAAGACAGCTCACACAGGGGAAGACCATGAGACTCCTGGCAAAAAGCCAGAAGTGGAGCTATGGCTCAAGTAGCAGAGTGCCAGCCTTGAGTGAAAAAGCTAATGGACAGCGCACAAGCCGAGTTCAAGCCCTAGTACTGGCACAATAAAAAAAGAAATAAAAAAAAGGAAAAGAAAAGAAATTAAAAGTCCTCTCCAAGCTCAGCTGATATTAATCGGGACAAAAACCCTCCTGGAAGTTTATCTCATTTCCTAGTCCACATTAAATCGTTCCTACTTTTAGTTCTTTAGCTAGAAAGAACCTATTTTTATTCTAATGAAACCATTGATTATGGTTGAACTCCTAATGGGAAAAAAAAGACTTCTATAGTTACATAAACATCTGAAAATGTTTGTGTAACTTGCATAACTAGCTGATAATGGAACCGTGAAATCATTTTCTTTAAAAAATTGACAGGAAGATTGTAAGATGCTCTCCTTGGACAAATACTATTTCATGCGTCACCGACTTTAACCTGAAGATTTTTAGCATAATATTATCTTTCCTTCTATTTTTTGGGGGGGAGCTGGAGATGATATTGTGTTTGAACTCATGACCTGGCACTAGCCGGGCAGACATTCTATACCTGAGTCACACTCCCAGCTCAGGACCTGGCACTAGCCAGGCAGATAGATACTCTACACCTGAGTCACACTCCCAGCTCTTTTTCTATTACCTATTTTCCATACAGGGTCTCCAGGTTTTGCTTTTGGTTGGTCTCAGACAGAGAGCCTTCTATCTGTGCTTCCCAAATAGCTGAGATCACAGGTATGTGCCACACAGGCATGTGCCTGGCTTATTTTGGGCTGGTCTTCAACTAGAATCTTCGTAATCTATGACCACACACTGGGATTACAGGCATGATTCTGTTTTATCAGCTGATGGAATTATTACTAGCAGGCTGGATTTCATTCCAGAAGACCTGGGACGTAAATCATGGGTGAACATTCCCCTGCCTCCCCCTTGGCCTGCTCACGAATACAACAAGGCCCTCTGTAGCATGACTTGAGTCTACAGCTAAGAAGCGAACCCAGCAGGACTTGCCTATTAAGCGTTACTTAATAATTAACTGGTAAATCATGTATTATTAAGTAGCTGCTGCTCAGTTCCCTCAGGAAGAAGCCTTGAGGAAGATAAACTCTGGATCTCTGGGAAAGTAACAGGCAGTTCCACCCAAAAGGATAACGTCTGTGGATTAGCACCGACCTCCACCGAAGAGCAGTGGTAATTCCAGCCCGTGTGGCTCGCACAAATAAACAGGAACACTTCAGAGAGGGCATTCTCAGAGAAACGGAAGGTGTTGCAACTGTATTTCCTGCCTCTTGGAGATGTATTACCCCTTCACCTCTGACAGAGGGCTGGGGAGCAAGAACCCAGCACCCCACTGTTTGAAGCTGGACCAAGCCAGGTGTTTTCTTACAAGCTGTTCCAGCTGTTGGCCTGTTCCATGTTCAGAATCGTCTTTATCCCGCCCACTTTCCAGCTGTCTTTTGCCAGCCCTAGGCCTTTTTCCTGGCCACATTTTGTAGGCCTTGAGCACCTCAGGGGCTGTGGACCGAGCAGGCGCTGCAGGCAGACAGTGTGGAGGATGCGTGGGGCTCAGCTGCCTTCGGTGAGGTCATAGGTGTGGCAAGCCGAGCAGGGTCTAGGGGTGACACCCCCCCCAAGAGACACCCACTTGTCACATTTTCTCTCAGCACCAGAGAAGTGACAGACGCTGCCCAAAATGTAGAACCTCAAAAATAAAGCTGTCTGGGCCAAGTGCTAGTGGCTCACGCTTGTCATCCAAGCTACTCAGGAGGCTGACCTGAGGATGTGGTTCAAAGCCAGCCTGAGCAGAAAAATCCAGGAGACTTCTAGCTTAAATGAACCAGCGTACAGCTGGAAGGGGAGGGAGGGGTGGCTCAAGTGGTAGAGCATCAGCCTGGCATGGGAAAAGCCAAGTGACAGGATGAAGCCCTGGGTTCAAACCCTTTGCTGGCACAAAAAATAAAGCCATGGGGTCCTGAAGAAAGACGAGGAAGTTTGAGAGAGGCCAGGGTTGGGTGGGAGCTGCCTTCCAAGCACTGATTCGAAACTCTGGGAGCACTGCAGGTGCTTTCCTTGCATGTGGAGGAAGGGTTGACCAGGGCCTTGAACCCACATTTCCTTCCTTCTGCATACGCTCTGTTCAGAGGAAGAATGGCTGCTCCTGTCCTCAGTCTAGTTGCTAATTTTTTTTTAATTGTTGTTGTTTGTTTTTTTGGTTCTCTGGAAGTGACTCATCTCCCAGGGCCTCGGTTTCCCCATTTGCAAATGGAATGGCAGAGCCATACCCATGGTACATTTCTCCTTGGCTGCAGCGCCTAGATTCTAATACTATTAAAAGATGCATGGCTCCACCCAGACAGAGCCAACTCTGTGCTGGAGATGACTAAAGATTCTCATTGACTTTCTGATGAGGAGAAGCCAGACTCTTCCCTGTTCTGGGCCTTGGGAAGACGGAACTATTTTGAGGCTGGGCTGATTAGAGATAAGGTGTCTCATTTCTTAGCCAGTCTCTAGCCCTGACTCACCCTGAACAGTCTTAAGCTTACAGCTTAACCCTCGATTGTTGCTGCTCAGCGAACAGTACCCTCAGCTTGCCTGTGAAAATAACACTGGGCACTGTGGCCTCAGGAATGTCAGCAAAGAAAATTCCTGGGCCTCTCTGGCTGGCCGCAGTTCTCCGGGCACCTCTTGCTGTTCTTTGCTGTGGTTCCTGCTCTGAGCTACATGAGGGGGTGGAGGGTCCCCTCTGCAGCCCTCTTAGGAGAGAAATCCGGCCGCCCCATCTGGTTCTGCAGGGGACAGAATCAACACTGGATGTGTGAAAGGGGCCCTGGCCGGTCTGGAGCACAGAGAAGCCTAGGGTGGGCACAGCACTAAGACCACTTGTAGGGAGGAGGTTCAGAAAGCCAGCAAGATGAATCTACAGCCCACCTGGCAGTTTAAGGTCAAAACTCATTTTTTCTTTATGCCCTTGGTGGGCCTTGAACTCAGGGCTCTTGCTGCTCTGCCACTTGGGCCACTTCTGGCTTTTTGCTGGATAATTAAAGATAAGCATTTCTTGGATTTGGCTGGCTTCCAGTGGGGAATCCTCAAATTTCAGCCTCCTGAGTAGTTAGGATTACAGGTGGGAGCCACAGCAACCAGAGTCAAAGGTTCATTTGTAAGAGCATAACAATACTGCTTTCACCAACCTGTTTCTACCTGCAATATGGGCTGGCAGGACAGGTGTTTCCCTCTGGAAAAAGGGCTCCAGCTGTTCAGAAAAGAGTTGTTTACTCTTCATTAAACACATAGACTTTAGTTAACAGATAAACATTAACACACCATCATCGTGACACCCAGGATCTTCATAATTCTTCACTATCTGATTAGTGGTGGATCACTGCACGGGGTGGAGATTTACAATGTACTTGGGAAGCTCCTGCCCTGGCCTGCGTATCTATTATACAGCTGCAAGGAAAAGCAAAATCATGTCATTTGCAGGAAGATAGATGCAATTGTAGGACATCATACTGAATGAGACAAGTTCAAAAAACAAAATGTTGCCAGGTGCCGGTGGCTCATGCCTGTCATCCTAGCTACTCAGGAGGCTGAGATCTGAGGATCACAGTTCAAAGCCAGCTTGGGCAAGAAAGTCCATGAAACTCTTTGTTTTTTTTTTTTTTTTGGTCAGTCGTGGGGCCTGAACTCTGGCCCTGGGCACTGTCTATCAGCTATTTTAGCTCAAGGCATGTGCTTTACCATTTGAGCTACAGCGCCACTTCCAGCTTTTTTTCTGCTCATGTGGTGCTGAGGAATCAAACCCAGGGCCTCATGCATGCAAGGCAAGCACTCTACCACTGAGCCACCTTCCCAGCCCAGTCTATGAAACTCTTACCTCCAATAAACCACCAGAAAACTGGAAGTGGTGCTGTGGCTCAAGTGGTAGAGCGCTAGCCTTGAGCTGAAGAGCTGAGGGACAGCGCTCAGGCCCAGAGTTCAAGCCCATGACCGACAAAACGAAACAAAAACCCAAAAATGTTGCATGTTTTCATGCCTATGTGGAAACTGGACCTAAAAGACACACACGTGTATAAGCACACACACAGATATTTGAATAAACACAGAATATGAATCCAACTATTGGACTCCATAGGGGGAGACAAAGGGGAAGAGGAAAAAGAATCATAGAAGGTGAGTATGTTTGAAATACATTTTGAAAGAGGATGAATATGGTTTTTTAAAAAAAGATGGTTTGCAACGATGAAATCAAGAAAAACCTTGCTGAGTTGTTTGGGGGCACGGAGAGGGACAGGGTGGGACTGGATCATATTGAACATGTATGTGGAAGTGTAATCATGAAATCGCCCTTTCTAGAACTAATGTAAGCTAAGACAAATAAAAGGAAAGAAAGGAAGGAAGAAGAAAGCAGAGAAAGGTATCTTTCTTGTGAGGCCTCGGCTCTGCCCCACGGTAACCCTTGGACAGCCCCATGGATGCTGGGACACTGCCTGCCAAGTTCAGGGGTTCAGTCGGCTCCTTGTCCCTGCCTCCCACAATCCCCCGGGCCAGCTGCCCAGTGCCCTCCGCAGCCTCCAGAGCCCACGCACGCGGTGGGCAAGGCCAGCTGCTGGAAGAGGGGATGCAGACGCAGGCGCTGCGCCCACCACACAGCGAGGTGGTGCTTCTACCTTGTGCTTGCTCCCAGTCTCCCTGATGGTGTGATTAGAACCACTTCCTGTTACAGGACACGTGAACTTCCACGGAGCAGAGGCATGGGGGTGTTCAAGGTCCTCTCCCAGCTCCGGCCACGCCTCCTCCCCCTTCCCTGGCACCTTCAGCAGCCGGGTTATTTTGAAGCTGGTCTCAGGGAACCTAAGTTTAGTTATTATCTAGTAGTTATCAAATTGCCATGAGTCGTTTTTTTTGCCAGTCCTGGGGCTTGAACTCAGGGTCTGGGCGCTCTCCCTGAGCTTCATTTATTCAAGGCTAACACTCTACCACTTGAGCCACAGCACCACTTCCAGCTTTTTCTGAATAGTTTATTGGAGACAAGAGTCTTCTGGGGACTTTCCTGCCTGGACTGGTTTTGAACCATGATCCTCAGATCTCAGCCCCGTGAGTAGCCAGGATGACAGGCGTGAGCCATGGGCACCCGGCTTTGAGTCACATATTTCAATATGACCAGTTGTGACTCTTTCCGGAAGAGACCGACTGTGCTGAAGCAAAGCCGTGGATCCCCCGCCCCTGCCGTTCCCCTGCTGGAGCACACCCATCTGAGCCTGTCTATCCCCTCCATCCGGTCACGTTCACTCAGTCACATTCACGAGGGTGCTCCCTGTTGTCTGCTGTTGGACACCTCGCTGTACTCCGTCCCTGCCTGTGGTCTCAGGAGATGGGAGCGTGCCTGTCGGGGAAGGAAGACTGTCCTTGGCTGTCCTGGGCACCAGCCCCGGGGCAGGGGCCCCTGAGCTTGGCCTCTGTGGTTTTGATGCCCCCAGGGTGGGGACCTGGGACCTCTTACCCCTGCTCCCCACCAGGCTTTTGCCATTCTGCCTTTCTGGAGGCCAGCGCCCCCCAACACAAGCTGGCAAGTCAGACGTGCAAATGGCTGGAGCTGACCCCAGAAGGACACGTGCCCCCACGCCCCAAGGTGGAACTCCAGAGAAATCCACACCCCACGCCCCACGCCAGCCGCTGACCCAGACACTGGGCACAGCTGCAGGAGCGAGGAAGTGCCCTCTTCCATGAGCTGGGCCACGGGCCGGAGCTGGGGCCCAGGGGTCCCAAAGAGGATGGCCCCTCCCCCCCGTGCCCCTTCTCCCCAGCCCACCAGCAGCTGAGAGTCACCATCCCTGTGCACCCCCTGGAGGAAGCCAGTTCAGTAGAGATCAGAGCCCGCCTAGGGGTCCCGGGAGCCTGGGCTAGGGGCTCCCCAAGCCCACCCCTGATGAGGCCGACGCCAGAGGGCAGGCCAGGAGCCACTCGCCCACCAAGGAGCTAAGCGAAGCAAAGTCAGGAAAGGGCAAAGTCAGGCTTGGCGGGGGGGGGGGGGGGGGGGGGGGGGGGGGGGGGGGGGGGAGGGCAGGCACAGGAGGGGCTCGGGGCACACAGGCCGGTCTTTCTCCCAGGCCCCAGCACAGAGGCTCAGTCCCCATGGATACTGGCTGACAGGGGAACTCTCAGGACACATGGAGGCCAGGGACCCCCTTGGCTTCTGTCTCCTGCTCACCCAGTTACCTTAGCAACCGCAGCCCCAGCCAGGATCAGGAGGAGGCAAAGCACCACCTGCCGCTGCCTCCTCCATCAGAGGCCCGTGGAGCAGAGGAAGAACTGGCCTGGACTCCGGAGCCCTGAGCTCCTGCCCAGGCTGTGTCGGCCTGGAGTGGCTGTCCCAGAACAGGCAGGATCCAGGGCTCTCTGGCTGGTTCTGTGCTGCTGATGAGCAAAGGCTTCTGGGTAAGAAGCCCCAGTGCCTTTACTCTGGGTGGCTTCAGCCAGGGATTTGGTGTAGCAGTGGGGAAATGCCTGTGACTCATCTCTGTGACTCAACTTGGACTTATCACCTGGGGTGCAGACTGTGTTGCTGACCAAGCAGATCCCCACGCCCCGAGGGAGCAGGCAGACAGCCGGCCAGCACGGAAGTTCCTTCAGCTGGAGTAGGCGGAGCATTGGCTTTGGTCTCTGAGTTCAGGCAGAAGCAAAGAGATGGAAATAATCAAACATAATTATGAGGCCTTGCACTGGTGGCTCTTGCCTGCAACCTTAGCTACTCAAGAGGCCCAGAGCTGTGGATGGTGGTTCAAAACCAGCCCACACAGGAAAGTCTGTGATACTATCTTCCATTATTCAGCAAAAAAGCCAGGAGTGGAGCTGTGACTAAAATGGTGGTACACTAGCCTTAAGCAAAAAAGTTCAGTGATGGTGCCTAGGCCCAGAGTTTAAGCCCTAGGACTGGCACACACACACACACACATGCACACACACTTGCATATGCATACATACACACACATCATGAGCAGTTAACTCTGCCACCAGCTGCAATAACAGCAATGGTAATAAAAGCAATATCATTGATAGGGCCTTTGAAATGCTCAGAATGTGTCCATTCTGTTAATATTGCTTTTTGAGGCATTGGGGACAGAGCCCAGGACCCCCCTTAGGGCCCTAACACCCAGCTACGCCCCGCTGCTCTCCCCTGTCACGTTCCTGCACTCTTCCAGTGCAGCAACAGAACCACACGACACCCTCTGCTTTCCAGGGGCTCAGGGGCTGTAGTCCTGGGCCTCTGGGTTTCGACGATACCAGACGTGGCTTCATGACCTCTGCCTCCAGGTCTCTGGGCCTTTGGCTGAAGCATGTTCCGTACAGCTGTGGTACTCCACTCAACCCCTTGTCAGGGGCCTTATCTACTCGACACACAATTCCACAGAGCATTCTGGGGCTAAGCACTGAGGGTTTTACATAAGGAGCAAAAAAATGTGGTCTTTACTCCTGAGAACATTTCATGGAATGTTTCCTCCGGCTCAGGGAGATCTGCTATGCTGGCACAAGATAGAATCATGACCACTTGATCCCTTGCAGGTCTCATACCCCACAGAAATTCTAAGGCTGCATCCTTTGATGGGAAAAGACACAGGTCTCCTGAAATTGGGGGAGATAACTAGCATCAAGGAGCTGCGTGCCATGTGTTACACTAGCCCTGGCCAAAGGACGGGCCCTGGCCTGGCTTTCTGCACACAGGCTGAGGGGCCACTGGACTCCAGGCAGACGGCCTGGGAATGGCACTCTGCAGACAGCCACCAACACATGCTGGCAGGGATGGCTTTGAACTGAGATCCTCCTTTCTCAGCCTCCTGGGTTGCTAGGATCAGAGCAGTGAGCTGCCAGCATCTGGCTCAAAATAACATTCAAGAGACAGGTGGGATTTTCTGAGCTGGCTGGGGAGCGGAGGTTGGGGGTGGAAGGATGACTCTGCCCCAAGGCTTCCGGCATCTCCCCAGCAGGTCCGTGCATCTGCCAGTGTGTGCGGGACTGGGGGGGGTCTGCTGTGGGTGGCACCCGGGCCCCACCCCTGTGTCAGCCTCCCTGCAAAGATGCCAGCAACAGGGCTGGTGGGTGGGACCAAACACAAGTGATGCTCCTAGCGCCATGACAACGGATGCACTTGGAGCTGATGACGGCTCCCCTCCCTCGTCTGCCTCTGCTGCTTCCGGCATAGACTCTGAGTTCTTAAAATATCTGCCCAGCTGTGGAAGCAATGGTTCAGTGCCCAGTGCTGTGGGGGCCGGGGGTCGGAGAGCACTTCTGGGGAGCATCTCTGGGGAGCACCTCTGGAACATCTCTGGGGAGCACCTCGGGGAGTTGTAGGTAGCACAGCACCTGGAGCTTCCTCCTCTCTGCATTCCCTCCCCTTTGGCGGGATGTCCTCTCTCCCATCAGAGCTGCAGTTGCTAAAGCAGCAGCACAATCTGGCACCTGCACCAGGCCGAGCTTGTGGAAAGCAGCCAGGCTGGGCCAAGCGGCCTTGGAGCGTGCAGAGAGCTGCCTTTTTTCTTTTTTGGTGCTAGCCCTGCGGCTGGAACTCGGGGTTCAGGGTACTGTCCTGAGCTTTTGTGTTCAGGGCTAGTGCGCTATCATTCGAGCTCACTTCTTGCTTTTTTCGGTGGTTCACTGAAGGCAGTAGTCTCAGGGCCTTTCTTGCCTGGGCCAGCTTTGAACCTTGATCGTCAGGGCTGAGTCTCCTCAGCAGTTTGGATGACTGAGTCATGGAGTAGAAGGTCGCCAAGCTAATCAGGGTCTTGGCACTAGACCGCTGGTTCTGTGCCGGCCTTGGGGCGATGCCCCCAGTGGGGTTCAGATGGAGATGCGGTGCCCCCTGGTATGCCACCTGTGCGTGACCTTGAACCCGAGTTTTATAGTGCTAGCAAGCAAGCTCTACAGCTGAGAATGAGGAGATGGGATGACACATTGGGGTGCCTGGGCCTGTCAACATGCCCATATGTGCCTGACACCCCAACAATGAAAAGGGAGCAGCCCTGCCTGCTGTGAAGGAACTGGGATTTCATGCCAGGGAACACCACCACCCATGAGCCACCATGGACTCCATGCAGCTCACCACTTCCTCCAAAGGCAGCTCAGGGAGACACCGTTTCATTAAGGACATAATGTAATTCTTTGACAACAGGACTCTCCCCCAAGACCCACCCCATCCATGTGTCAATCATTTCTAATCAAGTTTGCTTACCATCTGTATGGTTTGCTTTCCTGTATGTTTGTTTGTCAGCTTATGTACTTATTGACAATAACGGGGTTTGAAATCAGGGACTTGGGCCTGCTCGGTGGGTGCTATACTGCTGAGCCATACCTCCTGTTCTTTTTTTGAGACAGGGTCTCATTTCTTACCCAGGACCTGGCTTTCCATTGTAGCTGGGGTGATCAGTACCTCCTCCCTGCTTCCTTCCACTGAGATGGTGTGTCATGGGTGATTTTTCTGCCTGGGGCTGGCTTGCACCCACAATTCTCCAGTCTTAACCTCCCAGTAAGCAGAATGATAGGCACATGCCATCTCACCCAGCCCTAGGCTGAGAAGGAATCTCCTGAACTTTTCTTTTTCTTTTGTCAGTCGTGGGGCTTGAACACTGTCCCTGCGCTCTTCAGCTCAAGGCCAGCACTCTACCACTTGAGCCACAGCGCCACTTTCAGTTTTATGGCGGTTTCTTGGAGTCTTACAGACTTTCCTGCCCAGGCTGGCTTTGAACTGCGATCCTCAGATCTCAGCCTCCTGAGTAGTTAGGATGACAGGTGTGAGCCGCCGGTGCCTGGCTTCTCTTGAACTTTTCTGCGCAGACTGGTGCAGAACCTTGATCCTCCTGTTTTCAGGCTCCCACGTAGCTATTCCAGATGTCAGCGACAAACCCCTGACTTGGCTTTTTTAGATGTCCACGTGGATACAAGGCAGGAGAAAATTTTCAGATCGCTATAAAAAAGTGGGAGCAGAGCCAGAGTATACATATCCCAGGGGACAGTTCTGCAGTAGCCCCTCTTTCCATCTGGAACACAGAAAGTGCCTCAAATCTGGGCAAGCTCTGAACTGCCCCCCACCCCCCCAACCCAAGATCCCCTTGGCAGGAGTGAAGCCAGTCAGAACATCAGAGAACCCGGCTCAAGAAGGAGCCAGCCTCCCGAGACATTAGGCGTCTGGCTTGGCCACTGTGCTAGCCTAGGCCACATTTGTTTTTTTAGACCTAAGATCTAAACTGTCAGAGTTTCCAACTCCACTTTTTTTGGTAACATAGTAAAGGAGGAAGAGTTCTGGAAGTGGCAACTTGGTTGGTGTCTAATTTCAGAGACATAATTACATACTTCTTGCAGCTTGAATGAGCCGGAGCTCTGGTTCCCCGGAGCGTCGGATGCGAATAGCACTCCACGGGATGAATGCTGGCTATTTTCAGTCGCCTGCGGGGAGAGCAAGGGCACTGTCAAGCGGTGGCAGGCTGGCATCGTGGGTGAGCTGTCAACAAGATGCTTCTCTCCACTCAGATGCCCTCTAATTGGTTGTTGGCGTGTGACGGGTTTCTCCGTTCTACGGCGGGGGTGGTCTTGTCTTCCCCCCATCTCTGCCCCTTACAGAGGCTGCCCCGTCATAACCAAGTGCCCAGGGGGTTGGAGAAAATCCTCCTGAAGAGACCGTAGGGCGGTCCACACACCACGCTGGTCCTCACACACCATACACGTCTCTGTCCTGTGTGCAGGATGGGGGGTGGGAGCAGAGATGGGCCCTGAAATGGCTCCTCATGCCACTTGGAGCCGGTACCCCATGCACGCCTGCGGCCAGCCCTCGCTGCCCTGCAGGCTTCCCTCCAGGGAGGGCGGAAGGGCCTGGGGTCTGGCTTTGAGCAAACAGAATTCAGGGAACACAAAGGGTGGGTGGAGGCCTCTAGGCCCAGGTCCACGTGACTGGCCTGGGAGGATCCTGACTCCTTCATCTCCTGCATCAGGAGCCTCCATCCCTGCCCTGCCCACTAGGGGACCTGCAGGTGGGACGGGAGGGTCTGGCCCTAACCGCTTGCCTCCCTTCTTGGAGAGCTGGTGGGAATTGCCAGGGGGAAGATAATATATTCAATACAATGAATGCATTCAATTGATATATTCAATATAATCAAGTAACTTTATTTTCAAAACTCGTAAATCTGCCGAAGGGCAGCAGCTCCCACCTGTAATCCCAGCTACTGAGGAGGCTGGGATATGTATGAGGATCATGGTTAGAAACCAGTCTGGGCAACAGAACTCATGGGACTCTCATCTCCAATTAATCAGCAACAAGCTGGAAGTGGGCTGGGTGTCAGTGGCTCACACCTGTCATCCCAGCTACTCGGGAGGCTGAGATCTGAGGATCATGATTTGAAGCCAGCCTGGGCAGGAAAGTCCGTGAGACTCTTTTTTTTTTTTTTGTCGGTCATGGGGCTTGAACTCTGGGCTTGGGCGCTGTCCCTCAGCTCTTCAGCTCAAGGCGAGTGCTCTACCGCTTAAGCCACAGTGCCACTTCCAGTTTTCTAGTGGTTTATTGGAGATGAGAGTCTCACGGACTTTCCTTGCTTGGGCTAGCTTTTTTTTTTTTTATTATTTATGTAATTATTTTTTAATTTTTATTTTTGCTGGTCCTGGGGCTCCAACTCAGAGCCTGGGCACTGTCACTGAGCTGCTTTTTTTGCTCAAGGCTAGCACTCTTATTGAGTCATGGCTCCGCTTCCAGCTTTTTCTTTTTTTTTTTTTTGTCGGTCGTGGGGCTTGAACTCTGGGCCTGGGCGTTGTCCCTCGGCTCTTCAACTCAAGGTGAGCGCTCTACCACTTGAGCTATAGCGCCACTTGCTTCCAGCTTTTTCTGTGTATGTGGTGCTGAGGAATTGAACCCAGGGCTTCATGCATGCTAGGCAAGCACTCTGCCACTGAGCCACATTCCCAGCCCCTCGGGCTAGCTTTGAACAGTGATCCTCAGATCTCAGCCTTCTGAGTAGCCAGGATTACAGGCGTGGGCAACCGGTGCCTGGTTTATCTCCAATAAACTACTTAGGAAAAGCTGGCAGTAATGCTGTGGCTCAAGTGGGAGAAATGCCAGACTTGAAAAAAGCTTAGGGGCAGCATCTAGCTCTGAGTTCAAGCCCCAGTACAGATGCACAAACGCAGACACACATCTTAAATCCAGGGATGTAGACGTGCTACTTGGTCTTGTGTCATAACCCACTTTCTCCCGGGACCCCAGGCCTGGAGAGGCCCAGAGGCGCTGGTGGTGGCAGGACCGGGCTGTGGGGAGAGATGGACAGGCCTGGTCCCTGAGAAGCTTGCCTGTGTTTTTATTTTTCTCTTTCCTTTGGGCAGTTCTGGGTTTTGAACTGAGGACCTTGCGCTTGCTGGGCAGGTGCTCCACTGCCGAGCCATTTCCCCAACGCTTTTTTTGCTTTATTTCCTAGGTGGGCTCGCGTGTTGGGGCGCAGCGGCCTGGACAGGAGTCTCCTACTTTTGCCGCCTCAGATGTTGCACACACTGATTGCTTGAGACCTACCTCGCTAACTTAACCTTTGACTTCTGCCTTCCAGAAAGCTGGGATTGCAGGTGGGAACCACACATCCAGCCCCCCCAGTGAGCTGTCTTAGGGGCTCTGCCCCCATCCCTCCCAGGGTCAGGCGCTCAGCTCTCAGCCCCTTTTGCCCTGAGCTGGAGCTGAGCGGAGGGTCATGCTTCCCAGCCCTCCTGCGGATGGCAGGAGGGTCTCACAGGCCGGCCGGCTGCAGGTGTGCACCCTGCGGCAGAGGAGGAGGCCCGAGCCCCTGGAGATGATGAGTAACCCTTCCTGGGGGGCCTTCCACACACGTGGGGCTGCAAACACGGAGTGTGGCCAGTGCAGAGCACTGAGCAGAGCCACGGGGGCCCGGCTGGCCAGAGCAGGGGCCTTTGCCCCCAGTGCCCCCCACCCTGGCCCGGAGGTGTCCGGTGCTGGTCATCCAACAAAGCCCTGGCCGGCCTCCCCTTGCTGTGTAGCCAGAGGTTTCCAGAAATCCCACAGCCTGTACTGAGCCCATTCTGATGCCTACACCCCCTCCCCCCCACCCCCACCCCAAGGAGCTGTTCCTTCCCCAGGCAGGACCCCGTGCCCTCTTGGCTCCAAGGGCCTGAGATCTGGAAGGTTCTTGCTGAGTTCAGAGCTGTAAGGCTGGAGACTCCGCAGCGCGTGCTCAGTGGCGGTACCGGAGGTGGCTGTGTGCATTCCAGGAGGTATCCCAAGGGCAAGTCCTGTAGGTGAGCATGGGCCCTCGGGTCCACAGGCCTCAGGAAAACGGCCCTGAATGAACATGCCGGCCTAAGAAGGAGTCCTGATGATCTAGAAGGTTGACCAGGCAGCAACCTGGAGGCAAGAGACAGGGAGGGAGGAGACAGAGAGGAAGGAGGAAGGAGGCAGGAGGCAGGGAGGAGGTAGGAGGCAGGAGGCAGGAGGCAGGGAGGAGGCAGGAGGCAGGAAGGGAGGAGGCAGGAAGGAGGGTGAAGGGAGGTAGAACGGAGGAGGGAGGAGACAGGAGGGAGGAGGGGACAGGAGGAGGCCAGAGGCAGGACCAGCCTCCACTGGGCCCTGGGCTAGCTTCCATGCGTTCCCCGGAATGCCCACGAGGGGGCAGGAGAGGCCGAGGTGGAGGCCATGGCCCTCAGGCTGTAGGGAGCACTGGTACCAGGCAGGCCGACTTCGGCCTGCAGCCCTGAAGTGCCTGGATTCCACGTGGCCTGTCCTGTGACCTCAGATCCCACAGGGCCGTGGCAACCGAAGCATTAATAAACAGGAAGAGAAAAAAATGACCGCAGGTCATCTTTTTCTTACCACGTGTGGGTTTGCCGCTTGGGGGCTCTAGTATCGATCAAGATGAGCCAGACTGCAGTGACTTCAAACCCAGAAGAGAAACTGAGCCTGCCTGCGCGTCCCTCATCTCAGCCTTGGAAGTCTCGAGGCCTCTGGGATATCCGCACGTGATTTGAGAGAACAAAATAATTCCCACATGCCTTCAAAAGTCATTTCTCCCCAAGAAACTCAGGGGGATTGGGGTTCCTCAATTTGGGATTAAACTGTTTCTAATCCTTAAGGTTTGAGCAACTGACTTCCTGTAGAAAGAATCCTTCTAGATAGATAATCAGACCCAGAGATCTGACTCTAAGCTTCCAAGAATACAATTCTTACCAAACCTGCATATCTTTGGAAAGAGGGGTTGCTTCATGGCAAATTAACGGGCTGCTGTGTGATTCTCTTTCCTGCCAAGAGTGTTAGACTAAAAGTTTACCGGTGCTTGATAATATTAGGAGAAATCTTTGCCTTAATGAAGTTAAAGGCTCATTAATGAGTTGGCTCTTTTGTCTGAGGACAAACCAGCCAGATTCCAAGTATCATCCTCAAAAACCAGATCTTTAGTGGAATCAGAACTTGTATGCAAAAATGTTCAGGTTGCATGTGTTGAATTCTCTGACTTCATGCTGATAGTATCCACCATGGAGAAGCATCTTTTTAAAGACAAGAGTGGCCTCTCAGGTTGCTTAAATGGTTTGCAAAATACTCTTAAGAATTGTTTTTTTTTTTTTTTTAATTTTAATGATACCACAGATTAGTTCCTCTGAAACGGTTGGATTTCCAATGAAAGACACAAACGGGCTTGGCTATATTTGGACACGGATGTTGCTGGAGTTTCCACATTCCTTTGTTTAAAGGTATTTCATAAATGTGGTGGAATGTGCCGGGAAGGCACATGTCTGATTGGGTATTCAGACCTACAAAGGAATCACTGTGGGGACAGAGCTTCAGCCCCATCTGAGCTCCTTCTCACAGATCACACAGCTTGACCTTGATTTCTTCAGATGTAAGTAAAGAACACTGGTGTAATTGGGATGTCAGGTTTTTGGATGCCTCAGGAGTGGGGAAACGTGAGGACTCCATGAAGCGGAGTCCGCGGTGGGGATGGGGGCAGCTGTGGGGACAGTGGCAGAGACAGTGGGGGAGGAAGGGAGGTACAGCTGCAGGGGACAGACCCCAGCGCCCCTGGGCTTCCGCCAGCTTCACCTGCCTCTTCCCCAGAAATATCTGTCTGCCAGGTCCTCTGGAAAAGGCCCATAGGCCACTTCTGTCCCTCCTGCCCTCCCTTCCCCCTTCTTCCCTCCCTTTTCTCCCCTAGGGCTAGTTGCTATTTGTGTTTGTCTAGTTTCTCTACCTCGTCCTTTGCTCTCTGGTGTGGCTTGCTCCTATCTTGTTTGAGGACCTGGGCCTGCCACACCCCATAATGAGAGGCAGAGTGGCCCAAGCCACCTGTTCCCAGCGCCTGGACTCAGCTGGTTGAGGATACCATGTCCGGGGCTGCATACCCTCCGGGCCCAGGAGCTGAGTTCTTTCCCTCTGCTCTTGGGTCTGGTACCCTGCGCAAGCAATCATCCACCTGAAACAGCACTCATCACCTGGATCAGCACTCATCACCTGGACCAATACTCATCACCTAGGCCAGCACTGATCACCTGGACCAGCACTGATCACCAGGACCAGCATTGATCACCAGGACCAGCACTCATCACCTGGACCAGCACGGATCACCAGGACCAACAATGATCACCAGGACCAGCACTGATCACCTGAACCAACACCGATCACCTGGACCAGCACTCATCACCTGGACCAACACTGATCACCTGACCAACACTGATCACCAGGACCAGCACTCATCACCTGGACCAGCACTCATCACCTGGACCAGTACTCATAACCAGAACCAGCACTCATCACCTGGACTAGCACTCATCACTTGGACCAGCACCAATCACCTGGATCAGCACTGATCCCTGAAGGCCCACTGTCTGTCCTGGGAAGCTCTGAGTACGTTCCATGCGGTGGTGTAGCCCAGGTAGTCTCCTCTTAAAGGAGAGGAAAAGCCAGTGCCTGCCTGCGGCTGTGCTTGAGTCCCCTGACTCCTGTGCGTGGGTGCCACCTGCCCTGAGTGTCCCACCCCGTGTGCCTGCCCTCAGGTCCTGGCATGAAGTCCAGATATCAGGAAGTCAACTGCACTAGTTAGCTTCTTGTGGTAGGCTGGTGCTCTACCACCTGGGCCACACCTCCATGTCCGGCTTCTTAGTGGTTCATTGGAGATGAGTGTGTCAGGGACTTTCCTTTCCAGGCTGGCTTTGAGCTGCGATCTTCAGACCTCAGCCTCCTGGGTGGCTAGGATGACAGCGTGAGCCAAAAACTCACCCAAGGAAACTGTCAGAGACAGAGACGCATAACGAGGTAGAAATGTATTTATGACAGAACCTCAAAATTACTTCCCAGTGGCAGGAAATGCTCCAACAAACGATGTGTTCCTATGGTTATGGGTGATACAGCCATTCAGAATCCTGCTTCTGTGAAATATTTCATGCTACGGGGCAGATTTGTGCACTATCTTGTGTGCTGGGAGTTGAACCGACTCACACAGAGTTAAGGATTCCTGGTAATAAAATCTTGTGTCTAATTGGAAGAATGGGATCAACGCACTTGTCCCGATGACCTGTTCTTACTTCCTTTGTTTTGTTTGCAGTACTGTGATTTGCACTCAGTCTCTTGGGCTTCCCAGGCAAGTGGGTCTGCCATCTGAGCCGTGCCCCCAGCCTGTTTTGCTTTGTTTTTTTCAGGTGGGGTCTTGTTTTCTGCCTCTGACTGTGATTCTCCTACTTATCACCTTCTGCATAGATGGCATCACACTTCCTGCCCTGGCGGCTTTGAACCTGTGATCCTCCCAATCTCCACCTCACATGTGGCTGGGATTGTAGGCAGGAGCTCTCAGGCCTGGCCATGATAAACCTGTGATGGGAGATCACCGGTGGTTTGGGGTGCTATAAACATTTTGAGGGCGGAAATGAAGTCTTGTTTAAGGTTATTCCTCTAAGTCCTTGCTCCTATCGGGTAGATGATAGCTTGTTGAGGGAAGGAAACAATGCACTTCTTTATATTTTTCCCTTTTTCTCTTCTTTTGTGTGAGACTAGGACCTGGTCGTCAGTCTCTCCCCCAACTTTTCCTGAGCTGAACGAGAACCTCTGTGAAGGGAGGAAACGGGTGGCAGTCATCAGACGGCATGGTCAGGAGATGTGGTGTGAGCAGCAAGGGGAGAGGTGTTCCTCACAACTGTCCCTTGGCAGTGAATTCTAGCCATCTTCCCTCTGGCCAGTTTTTCATTTCATAGCATAGTCTGAAAACATGGAGTGTGGGGGAGAGGGCGATGCGAGGGCCTTACACTGGGCCGGGCTCTCCGAGAGCCGAGTTACTCAGACACGGCAGGGCAGATGCTGGGGGCTCATGCTTGCCCTTTGCAGCTCAGGGTCAAGCTCACCCACCCTGCCACCCCTGCCCCTCTTTCATCTGGTCTTCATCACACCGCCCCCGGGCCTCTGCCACTTAAGGAATGAGAAGTATTTTTTTTGTTCTGGTTCGTGATAACGCTAATGTGCACTCTTTGGCATAATGGATGGTGTTTGCAGCCTTATTCCTGCTGGCATGAAGGGTTCCGGTGTGTAAAATTCGCCTCTGAAATATATATTTTTCTCTACTGGTTGCAACTAGTAAGAATTCTGCTCTAATGGGTAAAGAAGGCTCTGTCCTCATTTAACACTGTAGAGCCTGAGAGATGGTCTATCTTTCTGGAATCATCTCACGGTAGGGATAGATCCAATTTACTAAAGGGCCTTGTTTTTGACACACAAATATCCTTTCCTGTGCTATCCTTCACAAGGCAGTGATTCATTAAACACACACACACACACACACACACACACACACACACACACACACACAAACAAATCAGCCTCTCAGGATTGTGGGTTCTCCAGCTCGAGAATCCCCCAAGTTTTGCTTTCTTCATTAATTTTAGCATGCTCTTTCCTCTGCTGCTCCTCTAATCACTAGATTTACGAGCCAGACTTCTAGCACCTGCTAGAAAAACATTTTCCCCATGTTGCATGTCGGAGGGGGGCTCACTGTCACCCCTCCCGCCCCCCCGGCTATTGGTGTTCATTCATTTGACAAAGTAAAACTCCGTTGGAGGCCCCCAAAGCCATCATGACAGTGGAAAATGACTGGCGACATTTCCAAATGTCAACAGGTAAAGACAGTAACATGAACTTGTAACCTGGGTTCTCATTCCTTTCACATCGCTCATAGACTGACCAGTACAGCAGGACATCTCTCCCTCCCGGGCACGACAAAGTGGCATACGAAGGCACTTTGGCGAGTTTTCTTCTTAAAAAACACCCTTCCGTGTTGGTTATGGAATTCAGTCCATGCTAACTATGGAACTATGAGAGAGTCAACAAGTTTGAATATATTATTGACATAAAGCTTAGAGAATAACTCTTAAGTTAAACTCATCAGATGCAACAGTGGTCTGACTCAAAGAGGAACAGGTGTGTTAAAAACGTCAATTTCTTGGCTGGTCTCAGCTCACACCCGTCATCCCAGCCACTCAGGAGGCTGAGATCTGAGGATTGTGGTTCAAAGCCAGCCTGGATAGGAAAGTTCATGAGACTTCTTTCTCCAATTAATCACCAAAAAGGCCAGAAGTGAGCTGTGGCTCAAGTGGTAGAGTGCTAGCCTTGAGCGCAAAAGCTTGTGACAGCACTCAGGCACCGAGTTCAAGCCCCAGGACTGATACCAAGAATAAAAACACCCTCCACATCCCTCTTCCTACCAAGTACACCTTTATCTTCCCCTATAAGAAAACAAAGCACCAGGCCAGAGAATCGGAAATGCAGATTCCTTATAAGATATAGAATCTAGATAAGTGAACTTGTTACATTTAGAGAAGTTTGTAAATAACAAAAAATGTTTTTTCTCTTTCTTTCTTTCCTTCTTCCTTCCTTTCTTCCTTCCTTTCTTTTTCTTTCTTTCTCTCTCTCTCTTTCTTTTTTTTGTCATGGGTCTTGAACTCTGGGCCTGGACGCTGTTCCTCAGTTCTTCAGCTCAAGGCCAACACTCTACCACTTGAGCCACAGCGCCACTTCTGGTTTTATGGTGGTTCATTGAAGATATGAGTCTCAGGGACTTTCCTGACCAGGATGGCTTTGAACCACGATCCTCAGATCTCAGCCTCCTTAGTAGCTGAGATTACAGGTGTGAGCTACCGATGCCTGACTCAAAAGAGGTTTTCAACTTTTGTTTTTCAAATCAAGCAGATAGAATATAGATGGAACGAAAGCCCGGTGCAGTATGCACATCTATATGTCCAGCTGTTCCAACGTTGAGGTGGGAGAATCACAAGAATTTGAGGCCAGCCTGGGAGACAGTGCAAGGCTGGCTAATGCAAACATAAAAAACAAAACAACAAAATAAGTTTTAAAGCTGGGAGCAGGTGGGTCATGCCTATAATCCTAACTACTCTGGAGGCTGAGATCTGAGGACTGTGATTCAAAGCCAGCCTACGCAGGAAAGTCCATGAGACTTTTATCTCATCCAAAGCACAATTCAGAAAGAAATAGCCACAGGCTGGGAAGGTGGCTCAGTGGGAGAGTGCTTGCCTTGCATGCATGAGGCCCTGGGTTCGATTCCTCAGCACAACATAAGCAGAAAAAGCCGGAAGTGGTGCTATGGCTCAAGTGGTAGAGTGGTACCCTTGAGTTGAAGAGCTGATGGACAGTACCCAAGCCCAGATTTCAGGCCCCACGACAAAAAAAAAAAAAAAAAAAAAAAAGGAAGAAAGAAAGAAAGACTCAGAGAAATGAAAAAAGCTTCTATAGGCACCAAGATGATAAGGCGAGGTGCAGGATGGTCTGAGATGTGCAAATAATTGGTGAGCCAAGAAAATTCAATCAGTTGAAGAAATAAGGAAATTGTCAGGTCATTCTAAATCAACCTCTTTCTGCTGGAGGTTAATAAAAAAACGAACAAGAACCAGGTCCAGTGGACAACTCAGGAGGCTGAGGTTAGGAGGATGGAGGCTGAGGACAGCTCAGACAAAAAGCTAAGTGTGGTGGTGCACACTGGCCATTATCACGGTGGCAGGAAATATGACTAGGAGGATGAACATCCAGAAGAGCCTGGGAAAAATGACTCCTGGCCTCCAGACAGCCAAGCAAAAGGACTGGAGGCATGTCTCAAGTGGTAGTGTGACAGGGAGCCTCAAGTTTTGGCCTGATTATTGCCAAGAAAAATAAAGCAAAGAGGGGAAGGAAGGAAGGAAGGAAGAAGGAAAGAAAAAAGAAGAAAAGAAAGCAGAATTCAAATACTTGTCAAAATAAATCGGAAATGGGTAGGAATGAAAACTGATGTTGAGGGGTTCCAAGGTTACCCCTTTTTGGGGGCCAGAGCATCGAGAAATCAAGCAGTTCAAATGTGGAGAGTAACTGCTAGAAGTTTGCACAGACAGGGTATAAGACATAAGCAAAAGAAAAAATAAGCCGGGCACCGGTGGTTCATGCCTGTAATCCTAGCTACTCAGGAGGCTGAGATCTGAGATCGCAGTTCAAAGCCAGCCCAGGCAGGAAAGTCTGTGAGACTCTTATCTACAATAAACCACTAGAAAACCGGAAGTGGCGCTGTGGCTCAAGTGATAGAGCGCTCACCTTGAGCTGAAGAGCACAAGCGACAGCGACCAAGCCCAGAGTTCAAGCCCTACGACCGACCAAAAAAAAAAAAAAAAAAAAAAGAAAAAGAAAAAAAGAAAAAAAAGCAAACATAGTGGTGAGAGAGGGAGAAGACTGAGATGCAGAAAGTATATAATAAGAAGGCACAAATCTGGAGGAAGAACAACACACTACAATAAAACAATGGGAATTTATACCCACACTAAACTCTCCGGTGTTAATTTCACATTACTGTCAATAAACAATTCCTGTAAATGAACTCTGAGACTCAAAGCCTTCATTCTACAGTGACCCTTTCAACATTTGAAGATCTAGAGCTCAATAAATGGATGTTTTCAACAATTTCCAGGAGTACTCCAATGGTTGTGAAATTTAGAATCCTTTTATTCTTGTAAATATTGGCCTTTGGTTTCATCTGGAGAGGCTTTTCCTTCTGAATAGTTGTGTTCTTGCTAGGTCTTGCTTTCATTTTGTGGCTGTGATAATATTTGTTTTTATATCTCAGTTTTTACTGATCAATCTTTCCTCTCCCCTTCCCTCCCTCCCTCCAGCCCTCCCTTCCTCCCTTCCTTCTTCCCTCTTCCTTCTTTCCTCCTTCCTTCTTTCCTGTCTTTTGTGATGCAGGTGATTGACAGAAGATTCATGCATAGAAATGCACTCTATCATTGATCTATATGCCTAGCCTTACTCCTAGGTTCCTGAGTTTTTTCTCTCTTTTTAAAGGTAGAGTAAGCACTTTTTTTCTGGTCCTGCGGTTTGAACTCAGGGCCTAGGTGCTGTCCCTGAGCCTCTTTGTGCTCAAGGTTAGCACTCTACCACTTCTGGCTTTTTCTGAGTACTTTATTGGAGATCAGAGGCTCTTGGGCTTTGCTGCCAGGGCTGGCTTTGGACCGAGATCCTCAGATCTCAGATCTCAGCCTCCTGAGGAGCTGGGATGGTGCCGTTTGCATGTTCTAGAAATAGATGAGACAGCAGAAGCCTGGACATAGTCTGGAATGGGATTATTGTTAAAAAAGGGCATAGGATACTTGCCACAGGCCACCAGCCTCAGAAGCTAGCTCATTAGCTTCCCACAGTGTCTGCTCAAGGCTCTGACAAGGTCCTAGAGTTCTGGTTTTCTCTCTGCCTGTTGCTTTCTTTGTCCTTTAAAGCGTTCCCGTAGTTTCTAAGCTTGTTGTGAGGCTGGGTCTGGGCTCTTGGTCCTGTGTCCATGAAGACATTGTCTTTGCTCTGGGGTGGGGGTCACATTCTTTTCCAGGACATAATGAGAGGGCCAGGCCCTGGATTCTTCCAACCCCCCTGCAGCTGGCCTCTTCTTAGCTGTGTGACTGGGGGAGCTGCTCTGCCTCCACGTTCTCTTCTGCAGAAGGAAGCTGACACCCACCGCTCGGCCCGAGAGGAGGGAGAAAGCCGGGCACCTCCATGATCCGAGGTTTGTGTGCGCCTCCCCCGCCTTCCTCACCTCTGCAGTGGACTCATGGGACAGTGCAGAGTCACACCAGCCTCCTCTCCAGCTACTCCCAGCTCACCACATCCCGGGAGAAGCAGCCCCACTCACACGATGCCTGACCGGGAAGGAGATTGTCCAGATTCTTGTCCAGATTCTTCTTGCTCTGCTGCCTCTTTGCCTCTTTTTGTAAAATTTCAATGCAAGTTGTTTTTTTTTTTCTTTCACCCTTTTCCCATGCCATCTAGTCCAAGCTGGCCTTGGACTTTCCATTCTCCCACAGCTGGGATTACAGGCATGTGCCTCTGCACCAATGCACCCAAGGATTTTAGTGGATCATGGAAAGTTGCGGCTGCTCTAAGACCTATGTGCCAGACAGACACAAGAAATCCAATTGTTCCCTGCAAACTGGGGCCCGGAGCGAGGAGAGTAGCCCCTCAACCGGGCAGGATGACTCCAAGCCTTCTTATTTCTGCCTTTCTGGTAATGACAGAAAATCCTTGAGTGGCCTGCAGGGAAACCTCAGCCCCAGCTTGAGCGGCTGAAGGAGCCAAACAGACCAGTCTTTACACGCGTTTCACTCAGTGAGATTTCAGGCTGAATCACCCCCTCGAGAGTGGGAGGACAAAATCCAAAGATGATGAAGAACCACCTCTCTGCTGCTTGGCGAGAGTCTGTAACCTTTATGAAGAGGCCTGGCCACCAACCTACCCCGTTAAACTCAGAAAAGCGTTGCCTTACAGCCTCCATGGCCGGTTTCAATGGTACATGCACACACTGTTC
This sequence comes from Dipodomys spectabilis, assembly GCF_019054845.1. Taxonomy (NCBI): domain Eukaryota; kingdom Metazoa; phylum Chordata; class Mammalia; order Rodentia; family Heteromyidae; genus Dipodomys; species Dipodomys spectabilis. Next base: position 48,027,841 of record NW_024870772.1, on the reverse strand, counting down.
TCGTTATGGAATGTTTAGCTGCTTTTACACCAGGGAAGCCAGAGCAGCGCAGTAATAACACAGAATGAACAGCTCATAAAGACTGTGTGGTTGAAGCCGGGTGCTGGTGGCTCACATCTGTAATCCTAGCTACTCAGGAGGCTGAGATCTGAGGATTGAGATTCAAAGCCAGCCAGGACAGGAAATGCTTTTGTCCAATTAGGGACCCACTACACCCATACCCCTTCTCCCCCTCCCCCCCCCCCCCCCCCCCGCTCCAAATAAAACCAACAACCTGAAAGTGGCTCAAGTGGTAGCACTCTACAGTCCCAGCCTTGAGCAAAAAAGCTCAGGGTCAGCACTCAGGCCCTGAGTTCAAGCCCCAGAATCAGTGTATGTATATGTGAGCATGTGCATATGCACACGTGCATACGCACATACACACACACAGATTGTGTGGTTGAAAAGCAGGATCAGACCCCGTTGGATACCCCCTCCCATGCTTTCCTCTGCAGCCAGTTGTCCTAGATCCCAAGGGAGGGAGAAAGGTTGTGGGAGCTTTGGGAACCAAAGTCCATGAGCGGAAACACTCGGAACATCAGCAACTAAATTAAGAAGAGTCTATACACATATGCTAATGCAATGCATCATGATGTGTTTATTCTTTATTATTTGTTGTTGTACTAGGATTTGAACCTGGGGCCTTGTGCTTGCTGGACCACATCTCCAGTCCTTATCGCTTTCATTATTTTTCAGGTAGAGTCTCTCCCTTTTACCCAGGACTACAGTCCTTCTACCTATGCTGTCCTCATAGATGGGATTACAGGCAGGAGCCACTCTACCTGGCTACTTCATGAGCCATTTAACGTAACATATTACACATGGTTTGACAAATGTTTTCAAAGGCCTCCAATATATAAGCAAAACAAACTGTTATAACTGTTTCCAGAATATTAAGAATAACAAACAGCAAACATCTTACCAATATCCTATATCCAGGACATGGGTGTTAAGAACAAATATTCTCTTCAAGCCAATGAGTTTAGAAAATAGCAAGAAGTTGATGTTACAAACTGACTCAGTATTCACACCATGCTAGTCCTGAAGAACTGAAGCTTCCCTCATCCAAACAATCCCGTGGGCACCTCCTGGCCCCTCTTCCGGCTCTCACAGTCTGGAAATGGAAGAATTTTCTCTCAGCTGATTATAGGTCCACTTTGGACTCTGTAAGGTAGGTGGGACACGGTCACAGAGACCCACAGGCCACCAGAATACAGTGCTGAGCTTCCTCCTCGGTGAGCTGAGCTCAGGACCAGGTGGTGCCCGAGGGGCCCTCAGCTTCCTCCCAACACTCCGAACTGCAGGTGGAGACTGGCAAGGAAGGACACACAGCCTCTGGGGTCCTGACCCTGCTCAGCTCTAGCTCAGGTACAGAGCCTGTTGGCCTGACCTTGTAGGCTGGTATGCTTCGGTAGGTGACTCTAGCCATAGGGCTTCCACTACTTCCCTGATAGGAATGTATCTGTTCAGGTGTTGCAGTAGATTATGACCATTTCTTGTTCAGGTGTCAGAGTAGAGGTGTGACATGTTCCTGGTCAGGTATCATGGTGGAGGTGTGACATGTTCCTGGTCAGGTGTGGTGGAGGTGTGACATGTTCCTGGTCAGGTGTGGTGGAGGTGTGACATGTTCCTGGTCAGGTGTGGTGGTGGAGGTGAGACACGTTCGTGTTCAGGTGTGGTAGTGGTGGTGTGACATGTTGCTAGTCAGGTGTCATGGTGGAGGTATGACATGTTCCTGGTCAGGTGTGGTGGTAGAGGTGTGACATGTTCCTGTTCAAGTGTGGTGGTGGTGGAGATGTGACATGCTCCTGGTCAGGTGTCATGGTGGATGTATGACATGTTCCTGGTCAGGTATCTTGGTAGAGGTGTGATGTTTTGTTCATGTTGGAATTTTCTGAGTTCAGATTCTAGACAGAGTGCATGATGGGAGGAAGATGGTGTTGATCTAACAATTCTCTTCTATGTCCTGGTTTGTCAATACATGCACTGGAGAGCATAAACATCAATAAGAAATATTCCTAACTGTTGAAATGCCTCCTCCTGCAGCATTTAAATATGAAGAGCTCTCTTCAGTTTTTTGATATTTTTCCCTAGAGTACAGAATTAGCTAGAAAGAAAAGAATCTGAATAGCCAAAACATCACACGTTTAGTGTCACTAAATCTTTTCAAGTATAATTAGGATTTGCAAACTACCAATGCTTATTGATAATTTTTTATCTAGTATATTGTAGATATATTAGAGGACTTTTAATGAGGCCTACTTCCACAACTTCTAGAAGTTGAAATTATTTTTGTCAGATATAGTTTGAGATATTTATTAACAATTTAGTAACATTTCCTTCTTAAAATTTTTCCTTTTTTTTTTGGCCAGTCATAGGGTTTGAACTCAGGGCCTGGGCACTGTCCCTGAGCTTCTTTTTGAGCCACAGTGCCACTTCTGGTCTTTTCTGTGTATGTGGCTTCATGCATGCTAGGCAAGCACCCTACCACTAAGCCACATTCCCAGCTTAAGTTAGCAAAAAGTAATTCTGGGTATGGCACACCCTATAGACCTGGCAGTAGAAGGCCAAGGAGGGAAGATCATGAGCTTGAGGCCATCCTGGGCTACATGGTCAGACTGTCTCTGAATCCAAGCCAAACTAGAAGCATAGTGACCCTATATGTGGCCTGACCCAGTCGACTATTCTTGATTGCATCTATCTTTCTCTTTTCATTAAATAGGAAGAAAAGGATATTGACCTATTCCATCAAGAAGTGCACTATCGGGGGGAGGGGGGGGGCACTAGGGACTCACACTGGTAATTCTAATCACTGAAGAAACTGAGATCTGAGGATTGTAGTTCAAGGCTAGTCCAGGCAGAAAAATCCAAGAAACTCTTTTGCCTATGAGCCACCAAAAAAAACTCCCAGAAGTGGAGGGGTGGCTCAAGTGGTAGAGCACTAGCTTTAAGCAAAAAAAACTAAGCAAGAATATGAGATCCTGCATTCATGCCGCAGTATACACACACACACACACACACACACACACACACACACACAGAAATGCATTGGTTATGAAGTTTTAACTTTTATGCCTCATGATCATCAGTTTGTAATATATTTATGCTGTTTGAAATAGCAATATAGAAATAATAACTAATAACCCAGTTCAGAAGAACTTTAGCATGTTGTACACATTTTATAGTAATTTAATATGGTGAATCAATAAAGATTTTACAATCATAAATATATTTTAAGCGCCAATATCTTTACAGTATCATTTACAGCTATTTGAATTTTGACTAAATATTTTAATTTAACCTAAAATTGTGAACATTACAGTTTAAAAAACCTGAGGGTGGTGGTTACAATAGGAAAAACATTGACTTACAATTCTGGAGGAAGCGTGTGGGTTAAGTCTATGCCCAACTGTTGTAATGAAGTAAGGTTGTGCATCTCCCCCCAAACTTATAAAAGTACATTTCTCATTTCCTATACTACTACATATAGTACTTGGAAAAATAAAACAATTCCAGTGCTAAGAACCTTTAAGATTCCGAGCTCCAGTCCTGTTACACTGTTTTCAAGGTCTACTAAGTGAATCGGAACTTGGGTGCCTTGGATTTGAAAAATTCTGCTTTGAGTCAGTGACAAGAGGCAGTACTTGGAGTTTGGCAGTAACCTTAATACCCCAGAAATGTCATATTCTGAATAGAAAATTACAACTGCTGACCTCATTCACTTTAAGAGGACAGAAGACAGAGCCATCTCTTTAGATGAATGTGTTAGGTCGTGTCAGGCTCACTATCGAGAGAGATGGAGTAGCAGTGGTATACAATCCAAAGTCAGATGTGTATATCTTCTAGCAAAAAGTATATTTCAGGTATCTTTGTACACAAATGTCTTATAAAAGCATCTATCTAGAAATGATCCAGCCAAGCACTGGTGGCTCACACCTGTAATCCTAGCTACTCAGGAGGCTGAGATCCAAGGATCAAGGTTCAAAGCCAGCCCGGGCAGGAAAGTCATGAGACTCTTCTCTCCAATAAACCACTAGAAAACCAGAAGTAGAGCTATGGCTCAGTGATAGAGCCTTGAGCTGAAGAGCTGAGGGACAGCGCTCAGGCCCAGAGTTCAAGTCCCACAACTGACAAAAAAAAAGGAAGTGACCCACTAAATTGTCTAAATAATTGAGTTGGAATTCTTTACAAGAAAATGATTAAGTATAGCCATATAAGCTAAATATCAGCAATAACTGTGTTAATAAAAATAACTTTTTAATGGCAACTGAAATATAACCCTTTCATTGTTTTTTTCTATTGGTATCTATTAATTGTACAAAGGGGTTTCATTTTGATTTGCTCATACACATATAAAATGTGCTTCAATCAAATTCACCTTTTTAATATTGTTTTCTTAAATCACGACCCTGCAGGGTGATGAGAGCAGAGACAATGTAAGGCCTCATCATGTCAAATACCCACTATGGAATTGCAATCTGAACCTAACGTCCATGCAGCCATTGTTAGCTCTACCTTTAAAATAAATTGATCTAAGTATAATGCTGTTACAATGTTACAGTTAAGTGATTTAGAACTATGTCCAGAGGAATAATGGTATCAGAATATTTGGGGGAGCATTACTGAGAGTCTCATACTTGCTAGGCTGGAGCTCTACAATGTACGTAAGCTATGCTTCCAGCCTTTTTTTCTACTGTTTATTGGTTACGTTTGAGATAGGGTCTTGCTTTATTCCACCACTTGTCTGGCTGTGACCCTTCTATTCTGCTTCCCTGTGTCACTGGGGGCACAACTATTGGTTGAGATGGAGTCTCTCCAACTCCTCCCTCCTCCTGCCTGGATCAAAGCATCGTCCTTTATCTTCACTGCAAAAATGGCTAGGCTTACAGAATTGGGCCACCATGCCAAGTTTCTTTATAACACTAAGCAAACTATGTTGCACAAGCCCCCCAAAATGAGTGCCACCAAACTTTCTTTGACCACCAACATCCAAAGATTCACCATTAGAGGATTAGAGTTTAAGATCAATGAGTTGCCAATGATAAAATCCCAAATACTTCTATAAGATTTAAAAACAGGGGCTGGGAAGGTGGCTCAGTGGTAGAGCGCTTGCCTTGCACGCCTGAGGCCCTGGGTTTGATTCCTCAGCACCACATAAGCAAAAAAAAAAAAAGCCAGAAGTGGCGCTGGGGCTCAAGTGGTAGAGTGCCAGCCTTGAGCTGAAGAACTGAGGGACAGTACCCAGGCCCAGAGTTCAAGCCCCACGACCGGACCCCCCCCCAAAAAAAAAGATTTAAAAACAAAATAAATGTTTAGGGAATTTTTTTCAGGCTTAAATTCATAGATGCTGCTAAAAGATGTTATGTTAATTTTCTGTTCTTGTCTTTTGGCAGTACTGGGGTTTGAACCCAGGGCTGCACTTGCTGGACAGATACTCTACCACCTGGGCCATACTCCTAGCTCGTGTTTTCTTCAATCGCTAGTTTTCCTGGAGTGTCAGATTCAAAATCAGTGGGTGAAGTTGAATTCCAGTGCACTCAAAGCAGGTGCTACATGGGCGTGGTCTGGACCGGGCAGGGGTGTGCGGCACAGGTTCCAGTGAGACAAAAGGGACCTGAGGCTCTTTCTGGTCAGCACTACAGCTAGCTCTTAGGTGGAGAATACAGCAGGGTCAAAGGTGGCATTCAGACAATGTTTGTCATACTTCATACTTCTCATACTTCAGCATGTACAGGAATCAGTGGAGGGCCTCTTCAAAATAGGGCTCCACTCAGCAAGTGCAGGTGTGAGATGGATATTCTACAGCTCTAACCACTCCAGGAGAACCTGCTCCTGCTCAACCACTCCGAGCAGCCAGCACTTAGGGCAGGATCCATCCTGGTTCTCTGCGTCACGTCTGAGGCTAAGCAGCCACATGAATAGAAAGCTATTTAACCTCCACGTGAACTATTATCTGCTTCTGAATACTGGTAGGTCTGGGCAGGGGATGTGTCAAGTCCCCCCAGAGCCGTGAAATGTAAAGCTTTTGTGGTAACTTATTTTAGCTGCTGTCTTCTACATTTCCCTTCATGCTTGGTTAGGGGAAACCAGAAGGAGGTTTTATTACACTGCATTATTCCTAAATTCTTGTTTAGCTGCACTTTGCATTCTCGGCACTAACATGATAGTTCTTTCCTTTTTAAAATATTAACTTCCATACTTGTCCTCCATATTCTTCAAACTTGTCAGATTTGTCTTTTCCAGCTTATGAATACCCACTGAGCCGGCAGGATCATCTGTTTCTCAAATAAAAACAGAGTTCCTACTATTCCACAATCTCCTGAGAGGCTATAATATTCTTAAATAGAGGCTGCTCCATTCACTGGGTCAGTCTCATGAAATGCACCCTTGCTAGGTGGCCACAGCTGGCAATAGCTCCAAATCCTGTTTAGCAGGGGAGGGAAATCTCTCCCCTTCTCTGAGCATCCATTCTGGGCACGGCTCCAGGCACTGGGTCACCTCCAGGCCCAGGTCATGCCCACTGGGAAGCCTTATTCAATCAGTCCCACGTAGTGGGGTCCACCTTTTCCAGGGTCCTGCCTCTTCCCTTCACCAAGTATTTTCAACATGTCCTGTTTCTCTTACACATTTCCCTTACCAAGTGTCCTGGGCTTTCTTCCACAAAATCCTACTCATTCTTCAAGACTCATAGAAAATACACATTCTTGCTTGAAGTACTCTTGACTCAGCTACCAGTTCTCCACACAGCTCTCCTCTCATCAGATCTTCTGCCTTATACTTGCTGTGCATGCTTTGTCTGCCTGCTCCTATACAGTTCTTAAGATTATATGTATCTTAATGATCTTTATAGTTTCCAACATGCTTTTACAATTCTGCATATTTGCTGAAGAAATGAACAAATAAAAGAATGAATGCATAATGGAGCTATAGCACTGACCTACGGATTGAGATGCTCAGAAAATGCAGACATTTAAAAATTATTTAATACTACCATCTGCTGTTTATTTAGGGAAAATTAATTTTTATGATTCATAATTCTCAGATTTTGGAGGGCTAAGGAACATCTATCTGGTAAGTGTTTTTACTTGGTGGATAGAAAGTGACATGAAGGAAGGGCGAAGAACAGGGAGAACCATTTCCGGTTACAATATTTATCATGGTCTAGTCTAGACCATGATAAATATTGTAACCGGAAATGGTTCCAAGTTCAGCCACCTTAGAAATGATACCATGATTAGCATAGTTTGGGGACCATTACAAGTGTTCTGTACAAGATGCAACATGCCATTTGCTGAAAAACCCCAACAATCTATGATCACTGTGGAATTTGTGAACCTGAGTCCCTGGTTACACAAGCTAACATGCAGTGATCAGGATAATGACCTGCATATCTTAACCCTTTAGAACACCAAGCTGAGCAATAATATTACAAGTTACAAGACTTTTTTTTTTTTTTTTTTTGGGTCCGGTTGTGAGGCCTGAACTCTGGGCCTGGGCGCTGTCCCTCAGCTCTTCAGCTCAAGGCTAGTGCCCTACCACTTGAGCGACAGCGCCACTTCCGGCTTTTTTCTTTTTTGCTTATGTGGTGCTGAGGAATTGAACCCAGGGCCTCGAGCATACAAGGCAAGCACTCTACCACTGAGCCACCTTCCCAGCCCCAAGTTACAAGACTTTTAAAAGGCTTGAAAAACTTGTTATAAGAAAAATAAATTAGCTATGATTGATCCATAGAATTACAAAAACCTTTATAGAAACATTAAAACACCATACTCTTGCATACTTTTGATATTAATACCTCTTCTAATCCCATTCCATTGCCACAAAATATAATTTTTAAGTATTTCTAACCAACTATAAGCAATGCTTTTTGAGCTGGAGACACGTTCTCACTCTATAACTGAGGCTAGCCCCAAACTTGTAATCCTCCTCCCTCAGACTCCTGAGTGCTGTAATTATAGACATATGCCTCTGTGCTCAGCTAATTCAATAAGATTTAAAAAACTTGCTTGAGAAATCCATGTTAACTGTAGCAGGTTTTATTGGTCTTTCTACCCATGCCAGTTCAAGAAGGAAAACATAGGGCTGTAATTCTCTGAGGACTTTCTATGGTGTTCTACAGAGCGTTAGACGTAATCCATTATGTGCAAGTCAGAGCCTTACTTTTCCACAGTATTTTGTACTGCTGTCACATTCCAATAGTGTTTCAAGAGGACGTTGATCATCACTGAGAAAGTCAAGGGCAGTTTGGATGTGTTCTTAACCTCTAAGTTACATGTTTCAGTGCTACTTAAAAAATTCTTCCTCCACACACATAAGCACATAGCTTAGTCTGTATAGCCAAAGGGTAAATACTGTCTATTTACTCACACATTTCTGTGACATATTTGTGGAATACAACATAGCTTTGCTATAGAACATGATTCCATTTTCACAGTGATTATTTACAGAAGTGCTCATTGTCAAGCTAGGGTCAAACAGCAAACTGAGAACCAGGTCTTGCAATGAAACTCTCCACATCACTTTACTAAAGCTCATGTGTGTTTTCTTTATAAATCTAAAAATGTCTGTAATTTAGGAAAGATGAAGAAACCCATTATGTCCCCAAGGCTCCCAAGGGGAGATCTAGAATGACAAGGCCATGAATAAGCAATAATGAAGATGGCGGCTTAAGAAACGCTTCAGTGCATACACTGGCTTTGCCATCAGCTTCTGTCACAATATTGTAATTTAAACAACAGATGAGAAACAAGGAAATCTAGTGCCAGGATACCTGCCAGCATTATACAAGGCCTTTTGGGGTAGGTTGTAACTAGGCAATCACACTTATTACTAAAAGTTATGCTTCCTCAAGTAAAATTTCCATCTTACACCAATTTAAAGGTGGGTGTACTTAAAAATGTCAATACAGTGCAGGTGCTGTGGATAAAAATCAAAACGGAGGCTTGGGAAGCTCTTCGGGCTATGTGGCTGTGGCTCTGGTTTAACCTCTGTCTCTGATCAGCTATATTGCTGTAACCAAGTCACAGCCCACTCTGGGCATCTCTCCTTACCTGCAGAGAGGTCAGACGGCATGAAGGCATGGCCCTAGCACTGCTACTCTGTGATGCGACCCTCTCTCATGTCCACACTGTCACAAGAAATGATGACCTACATAAAACACCACACCACAGGTACAGATCCTAAATTAGCCAGGGACATCAGTGGATCTACTGTTGGTTTTAATTTAAAATTTGTTGATACCTGTCCTGGAGCTTAAACTCAGGACCTCAGCGCTGTCTCTGAGCTTTTGTGCTCAAGGTTACAAGTGAGCCACTTTTGACTTTTTGGTGGCTAATTGGGGATAAGAGTCCCATGGACTCTCCTACTCTGGCTGGCTTTGAACGGCCTTGAACAGTGGTCTTCAGAGCCCAGCTTCCTGAGTAGTTAGGATTACAGGTGTGAGCCACTGGTGCCCAGCTTGATTTTTTTTTTTTTTTTGAGGTTAAAGCACTCATTAAATCTTTGAAAGATTGGAGATAAATTTAGTTTTTCTGGGCAATAGTTTTTTTTTTTTTAATGTAAGAAGGGATACTAGGCACCTTTGGATTCTCTTCTCAATGGCATGTGTCACTGTGTCACTTGTGTTAGTTTCATGTATGCACATGAAGATTGAATGTCTGTGATGCAATCAGATGGAGGATTTAATGAAAATCAGTTTTTTCTTTAAAGAAAATTACACAGGCTGAGAAGGTGGCTCAGTGGTAGAGTGCTTGTCTTTCAGGCATGAGGCCCTGGGTTCAATTCCTCAGCACCACATAAGCAAAAAGAAAAAAAGCCGGAAGTGGCGCTGTGGCTCAAGTGGTAGAGCACTAGCCTTGAGCTGAAGAGCTGAGGGACAGCGCGCAGGCCCAGAGTTCAGGCCCCACGACCGGACCCCACCCCCCCCCCTCAAAAAAAAAGAAAATTACACTTTTATTAAGTGGAGAAAAATATAGGAGAATATTGTTTTTTAAGAAACCAGAGGAACCTGAACTTTAAGGCAATTTAAAATGGATGATTTGGCTTCTGGTTTTAATTTCACTCTAAAAATAGAAACTATTAATCAGCTAGCATTTTCAGAGGTAATAAACTGCTTCCAAATTTCTTTTGTTAAATTATCTCAGATTAGTTCTCTTCTAGTGGCTGAAGAATACAAGTTCCAGCCACATCCCACTTGGAGTGCCCAAAAAGCATTCAATGGAGAAAACACTATAACATTCTCAGGGATAGGCTCTGTTTTATTTATTTATTTATTTATTTTTTGGGTCTGGTCGTGGGGCCTGAACTCTGGGCCTGGGCGCTGTCCCTCAGCTCTTCAGCTCAAGGCTAGCACTCTATCACTTGAGCCACAGCGCCACTTCCGGCTTTTTTCTTTTTTGCTTATGTGGTGCTGAGGAATCAAACCCAGGGCCTCAGGCATGCAAGGCAAGCGCTCTACCACTGAGCCACCTTCCCAGCCCCATAGGCTCTGTTTTATAAAGTAATCTCTAGTCAAGTACCAGTGGCTCACACCTGTAATCCTACTCACAAGGATCTGAGGATCGCAGTGTGAAGCCAACCTGAAGAAAGTCAATGGGACTCTTATCTCCAATGAACCACCAAAAAGCCAGAAACAGTGCGGTGGCTCAAATGGTAGAACACTAGCCTCTGTGAGAACCTGTGGGGTGGGAAGTCCTGCCCCATGCTGGTGTCACCTGCACACACTCCAGGCCGCTGTGGGGCAGGCCACCAGATACAGAGAAGAGGACACACCACGAAAGACATGTGGCAAGGGATGCGGCTCCCAGAATGGAGGAGTGCCCAGGCCGGCCCGAGGGGAGACTAGGCCCAGAGGGGAGACCTGGCTGGGCAGAGATGCCCGAGGACAGGTTGAGAGGCTGCGGTGAGTAGAGAAGCCCCCAGAGAGTGGAAAGGCCATGGAGAGCAGAGAGGCCCGTGGAGAGCTGAGAGGCCCGTGGAGAGCGGAGAGGCTGCAGAGAGGCCATGGAGAGCAGAGAGCAGAGAGGCCCTCGGACAAGCAGAGAGGCCGTGGACAGGCAGAAAAGCCATGGACAGACTGAGAGGCTGCGGAGAGCCTGAGGCCACGGAGAGCCAAGAGGCCTGCGGAGAGCAGAGAGGCCCATGGAGAGGCTGAGGGGCCAGCAGAGAAGCAGAGGCAGGCAGAGAAGCCTGCGGAGAGGTGGAGAGGCTGGCAGAGAGGCCAGTGGAGAGGTGGAAAGGCCTGTGAAAAGCCAAGAGGCAGCAGGGCGCCAGTTGCTCAAGCCTGTAATAGCTACTCAGGAGGCTGAGATCTGAGGATCACAGTTCAAAGCCAGCCCAGGCAAGAAAGTCCATGAGACTTGTATCTCCAAGGAACCACTGGAAAACGGGAAATGCTGCTGTGGCTCAAGTGGTAGAGCGCTAGCCTTGAGCTAAAGAGCTGAGGGACAGTGCCCAGGCTGAGTTCAAGCCCCATGACCAATAAAAAGCCAAGAGGCCTGCAGAGATGAAGAAGCCCACAGAGAGTTGGAGAGGCCAGCAGAGAACAGAGAGGCCTGTGGAGAGGCCTTCAGAATTCAGGGAGAGAGTTGGGGAGGCCTGTGAGAGTCAGAGAGGCCAGCAGGGAGGTGAGGGGCCCACGTGGAGGTGGAGAGGCCAAGAGGCTGGCACAGTCAGAGAGGCCCATGGAAAGTTGGGGAGTCCTGCACAGAGGCCTGTGCAGAAGAGGCCAGTGAAGAGCCAAGAGGCCTATGGAGATGAGAGGCCTGCAGAGAGTGGAGAAGCCAGGGGCAAGGAGGAAAAAGGTTAAAAAAAAAAACAAACTTGCCCCCCTGGGAGGTTGCAGCTACTCCTGGTTCTGAGGTAACCCAGGGCAGGGTTGCATCCAACTAATAAAACTCCTGTGTCACCTTTAACTGTGCCTCCGTGGGTTTTCTCACTCATGGGTCATGTGAAAGGGTCCAAGCCTCGAGCCTTGACCCACAGATGCCCTTTCTCGGGGGAGGCCACGGGCGCCCCGGTCGGTGCTTGGCCCTCACCTCCTCCGAAGCTGGGCCTGCGGAGAGCAGCTTTGGACCTGGGGCACCAGTGAGTCCGGGAATGACTGAAGCGGGCACTGGGGGGAACTGAGTCACGAAGGACTAGTGCTTTATCTAGTCTGCAAACGAAGGGACAAACACCGATAATCCAAGACCATCTATTTTGCGGAATGTGCCTGCTTGCCGTGAGGGAGGAGGGGAGGAGGGGGGAGAAGAGGGGGGAGGGGAAGGGGGAGGAGGTGGGGGAACAAAGGGCAGGCGCACAGGTGTGTTTACCTGCGGCCTGCAGGGCGCAGCCACACACCCCCGGGACCGGGGATCCGGGACGGGGACCCGCTGGGCCTCGCGGGTTTCTCCGTCTTGGTGAAGCACATGCTGGAACGTTCCGTCCTGCCGTCCCGCTCCGGGGGGAGCGAGGCTGTGGGGGGAGGGGGCGGCCGGGGTCAGCGGCGGCTCAGCCGGCCCCGCAGCAGCGCGGCCAGCCTCCGTCGGGTCTCGCCGGGGCCCGGGGCCCGGGTCCGGGGCGGCGGCTGCGGGAGGGCGGGCAGCGCCGCCGGGCTGCCCGAGGCCGGCCCCCCGCGCGGGCCGGCGGCGCCGGCGGTGGGGTCGGAGCCGGGCCTCCGGAGCAGCGCCTCCCCGCGGGCCGCGGCGGCGGGCGGGCCTCCGGGAGCCGGGGCGCCGGGGCAGGGCGGGCCCGGGCCGGGGGGCGAGCCCCTGAGGCCCCCGTGGAGCCTCCTGAGCTCCAGCAGCTGCTCGCGCGCGCGGCCCAGCGCCTCCGTCAGCTCGAAGCGCTCCTCGCACTCCCTCCGCACCGTCTCCTGGAGCAGGGCGTTCTGAAAGACAGAGGAGGCGCCCGGCTCGCACCGACGCCCGCCCGCAGCCGGGCACGGCGGCGCCAGCCTGCGCTCCAGGCTGAGCTCTGCAGATGGCAGTTCAAAGCCAGGCCGAGCAAGGAAAAGCCCGCCAGACTCACGTCTCCAACCGACCTCCAAAGAGCCAGACGCGGAGCTGCGGCCCGAGTGGCGAGGCCCAGCCTTGAGCAAAAATGTCGAGGGACAGCGCCCGGCCCCGAGTCCAAGCTCCAGCACAGGCACAGGTGCCCGCGCACGCGCCACACAGAGGGGCTGGCGGGGCCGGCCAGTTCAAACCCCAGCCCTGCCCAGCAGGAAGAGAAGCTTGAAGAAAATATTAGGCCCAACCCCGGCCATCTGCAGAAGACCCAGAAGGCAGAATATGGCCGAGGGACCTGGTAGTGGTGAACCTGGGATTCGAACCTCTGACTTCTCATGCCTCTGCCATGGGGCTGCAGCTTCTCTGCCTCCTGTCTCAGACAGAGTGTGCAGGTACCCGCCGTCGATACTCACAGTTGTAGAGTGTGTTCTTTTTGTAATTTTATAGTGAAGGTACACAGCAATAATAAGGAAAACAAGTAAAAGGGCTTGAACTATAAGATTGGAAGAACAGCAAAACAGATCAGCTCCAGCATTTAAATAGTGAAATCAGTTATTTGTGTTTGCTCATCCGTCATTTTGTAAAATACTATACTAAAAACACCTACTGCTTCTAACTCCATTCAGAAATCATTTGGGCTAGGCACAGGGGCTCATCTCAGCTACCTAAGAGTGAACTGGGGGGGGGAGGGGGGTTGCAGTTCAAGGCCAGTTGGAAAAATGTTACCAAGATTCCATCTAAACAAACAAATTGGACATGGTGGCATATGTCTGTGGTCCCAGCTGCAAGGGAGGTACAGGAAGGTAGATTATAGGTCAAGGCAAGCTCAAGCAAAAACATGAGACCCTAGTTCAAAAATAACAACATAAAAAAATGGCTGAGGGTGTGGCTCTAGTGGTAGCAAGAGCAAGGCCCGGAGTTCAAACCCTAATACTACCACAAAAAACAAACAAACAAACCAGAAACATTGATCAAATTTCAGTATGCTATCAAATTTTCAGTATGCTATATTAGTCATCTCCACATTACTAAAACAAATTATCAGGCAACAGGTTTATAAAGAAGAAATGTTGACTCTTGCTCATCGTTCTATAAGTTTCTGTGAACCCAGTGCTCTGGGCCCCTGGAGAGGGTGACACATTGCAGGGGAATATGTAGGGGACAAATCACTTACATTATGAGTCAGGAAAGAGAGAGAACACTGGCTCCCTTTGGGGGGATACATGCTCAGTGACCTAAGGACCCCTCAACAGGCTTCTGCTCTCAAGGGAAGAGTGCCCAGGCCCTGAGTTTAAACCCCAGGACCGGCACTTAAAAAAAAAAGGGGGGGGCTGGGAAGGTGGCTCAGTGGTAGAGTGCTTGCCTTGCATGCATGAGGCCCTGGGTTCGATTCCTCAGCACCACATAAGCAAAAAGAAAAAACCCGGAAGTGGCACTGTGGCTCAAGTGGTAGAGTGCTAGCCTTTAGCTGAAGAGCTGAGGGACAGCGCCCAGGCCCAGAGTTCAGGCCCCATGACAGAACCCCCCCCCCAAAAAAAGGCAAAATTCCCAAGGCACTGTTTCAGTGGTACAGTAAGCTGGTGATCAGCTTTAAGTGGACCTCAGTGGATTAATATAAAAATACCCTTGATTAAGAACATTATGAGGAGCTAATTTTATTGGAATATATAAAATAAAAAATGGCCGGGCACCAATGGCTCACATCTGTAATCTTAGCTACTCATGACGCTTAGATCTAAGAATTGAGGTTCAAAGCCAGCCCAGGCAGAAAAGCCGTGAGACTTTTATCTCCAAAAAACCACCAGAAAACCGGAAGTGGCACTGTGGCTCAAGTGGTAAGTGCTAACTTTGAGCTGAAGAGCTGAGGGACAGCGCCCAGGCCCAGAGTTCAAGCCCCAGGACAAAAGAAAAAAAAAAAAAAGACAGCAGTGAATGATGTCAACAAATGGGTGACCTGAATGATGGGGTCATTTCATGAAAAGACAGGTTGATTGACACCTGTGTGAGGACAAGAGCCCTCCTTTATAAAACAAGAAAACTTAGTAAAAGGAAACGCAGGCCTTCAAGTACAGGAATGGCACTTGACAGAAAACATCCATGAGGCAAGTCACTGAAGAACTGTTTGGGCAAGTGACAGGGGAAAGGCACAGGTGGAGTAAGTGACAAAGTCACACCCCAGAGAGAAAGCTCTCTGCCCTGCGAGGTCTGAGTCTACCACAGGATCCTCACGTGTGTGCAGTTAGCTTGCAGAATGGAGGATTCATTCTCCTGTTACTTTGTGAACGAGGAGGATCCTGAGCGGAACACAGGATCCAAAGTTGGGACTTTTATTTCTGTCTGTTCACACATGATGAACTCTTCAGGGACTCTGATAATGTCTTCATGCCTCCTGCCACCACTACTTCCTTTTTTTAACATCTAGATTACAGCTCAGTTTTGCCCAACAGGCAGTTTGTTATCATTTGTTCAATCTTAGGGGCAACAATGGACATGGAAAGCGTGGCTATTTCAGAAGTGGGTGCGGGAGAAGAGAAGAGAGCATGTGGATTGTCAGTAGTCACAAGTGGAAAATTCCATCATATGGAGAAAGATTCATCACTTGTGCCTGGATTGTTCGCAGCAGTTTACACAAGAGGAAGGATGAGTTGTCACAGGAATCTAGTACGTATGTTCACTGAACATGGATAAATGTGATGGAATAACTGTAAGATGAAAACCTGTCAACAAACATGAGCATAATCAGTGATGCCACACCACAGTACTTTATATGTTTTAGACAAAATTGTCTTTGGCTGGGTTTCATTATGGCACCATGAACTGGAAGTCAAAATTAAACGAGAGGCCGGAGTGGTGAGAAAGAATCTGAGGTTTTCCAGGTGGAGCAAAAAAGAATGAGGCACATGTTGGCCCAGGGAGATGCAGGCTGCAGGTGCTCAGATCTCAGTTAGATTCAGGAGGTATTTGGCAACCCTTGAACACTGGAGTTTGACTTCACTCTACGGGCCAGATGGAGTCATTGGAAGGTCTTTGTCAGGCAGGTGGCTGGTGTGATCAAATCTGCCGGATGGAAAGCTCTTTTGCCAGCCCTGGAAAAGGATGTGGAGTTGGGTAAGGTGGGAGGCAGGAGGCCAGCATGGGCCAGAGCTGTCACGGGGAGCTCTGTCCCAGCGTCCCTGCATCCCTGTGTGAGGTGCCTGGAGGCCCCACGCACAGTCCCAGGCCCTGGCACTTTGCACACAGGTGTTGAG
The DNA here is from genome assembly GCF_019054845.1 of Dipodomys spectabilis. NCBI lineage: Eukaryota > Metazoa > Chordata > Mammalia > Rodentia > Heteromyidae > Dipodomys > Dipodomys spectabilis. The sequence goes on along the minus strand of NW_024870772.1, from coordinate 48,011,568 downwards.
CATCATTCTAAAGCTATCTCTGTAACACCGTAGACAAAAGCCACTTTAAATGGGCTTAAAATATGGCCTAATTGCACTCCCACTGAGGAGGTAAATGTCAAAATGAAAATATAAATTAGCTCACCATCTGTTTTAAATTTCTAATATTAAGAGATGGCTAATTTTCCCCAATCTCTGCAAAGTAAGAGTAGGTTTATTTTTATGTTTGTTTTCGTTTTTATCCTTTGAGACAGCTGGGTTGCTTTCAGTTCCAGAAGCAGTGAAAGAAGCAGAAGGCTTTGCTGGGTAACTCGATCATTCTGAAGGTGAGATGCCTGCTTGGGGTGTTCTGGAATCAGCTGTACTTGGCACCATGTTGGTGACTGAGCCTGCAAAGAGGTCCTCTGTGAAGGGGGCTTGCTCCCACTCTGTGCCAGTCATGGAGAGATCAGGCTGCAGTTTTCATCAATTCTAACTAGATGTCACCCGGGGTGGAGGGTGGGGGGGAGGGTGGCCGGCCAGCTGGTTGGGGGAGCTGTAGAAAAGGCACAGAAAGCAGAAGCACTGGCGGAGTTAGCCAAGGGGGCCCCACTTCCATCCCAAGGCTGCTTCTGCTCACTTCATCTGTTCAGCCTCGAGCTGCAGAAAACATGGAAACGACCTTTGGATAAGGCACAGTGAGATGGCTAGGCGTGTTGTTCTTGAAATGGTAATTCTGTGCTTGAAAACATAGTTACGTCAACTATAGACAGCAGACATAATGAAACAGATGCTGTGGAGACAGATGCTTATCCCTCCGACTGGGTTACAGTTAGCATTAGTGAGAATGAGGACTAGGTTTAGGGTTAGCATTACCCAAAAGGTTGTGTTTGATCAGGGTTAAGGCTTGAGGTTTGACTGAGGCATTGGAATGAATATTAGGTTTAGTTTAGGATTTGAGTTGTTTCAGTGTCAGTTAAGGTTAGGTTTGGGGTTAGAATTAGGAATAAGGTTAGAGTTTATCGGTAATTTGGATTAGTGTTGGAATTAGGCATTATGGCCTGGATTAGTTGTGGGTTTAGGTTAGGATTAGGGTTAAGATGAGAATTAGAGGTAGGGTTAGGTTTGTGAAGATGGTTAGGATTTATAAGGGACAAAGGATAAGGTTAGGATTTGGCATTAGACTTAGAGTTAGAATTACATTAGGTTTAGGCTGTGGGATTTGATTTAAGTGTTCAAATTAGTGTTAGGGTGGGGTTATAATTAGGAATAAGGTTAGGAGCCACCAGAGATTATGGTTAAGTTTAGGATTAGGAACAGGTTTAAGGTTGATCAGTGGTGAAGGTTAAGGGCACAATTAGGTTGTAGTTTTTATTTTTTTACTTCTAAGTTCTTCTATTGCTTATTTGTTTCTGTTTTCTGTCCTTCAAAAATTAAAAATATTGGGTCTGGGAAGGTGGCTCAGTGGTAGAGTGCTTGCCTTGCATGTATGAGGCTCTCGGTTCGATTCCTCAGCACCATATAGGCAGAAAAAGCTAGAAGTGGCTCAAGTGGTAGAGAGCTAGCCTTGAGCTGAAGAGCTGAGGGACAGCGTTCAGGCCCAGAGTCCAGGCCCCATGAACAACAACAACAACAAAAATCCTCAAGTATTTGGTGATCTTTGGCTGTTCATGTTCAAAACAGAATCCTCAGAATGTGACCTGAAGTCCAGTGTGTACCTGGGTAAGGTTTATTGACTATTATTCCAGGATGGGTAGAATGGTTGCAGTGCAGCCATTTCCTGGAGATAGCTCTGTGTTCAGTATACATAGATCTTCCCAGAGAAGGCACTTCCAATTTGTTGCTAGTGATATATTATTAGCCTGAATGCTGGTGCTCTGAATGGGAGTGTGTAAGGGGGTGCATTTAGCACAGATGTCACCCCCAGTTTTTGGCTGTTGTATGTCCTCCAGTCTGGTGACTGACAGTTTTACTGGTGAACCTCTGGTACCCTGGCCTCCTGTTCCCTAGTGGGCCTGAGAAGGGGGAGGCACAGTCTTCCTGGCCTGCCTGTGCTGTGTCACATGCCCAGATTTGCATCTCTTGGTCCCCTCACTTCTCCCTCCACACACACACGTCAGATTTCAATATTCCATTCTTCAGGTTAGTTACCACTCAGCCATCTTGTTTTCCATTTTCCAAAATTTATCAACATCTTTTTTTTATCGTGTCAACTCCTCTCTTGCTCTGTCTGTCTTTATGCATTTGTTCACTTTTATTAATTTATTGCCATTTCATGCTGATAAGATGAAGTAGAGAGATAAGCATATTGGTTCCATTCTCCATGTTTAACTGAGAACATATTTTTGTTCTGGTGCTGGGGCTTGAACTCAGCTCCTCACGTTTTTGCTTAGTTTTTTTTTCCCTTATGGTTTGTGCTCTACTACTTGTGGCCACACCTCCACTTCCAATAAGCTTTGATTTTTATTTTCTATGTTTGAGTATCTTTCATCTTCCATTAGATAGGCTGCAGAAACTGGAGAAAGTAAACTCCTGATCCTTTCTCCCTGTGTGGGTTTGTTTCATTTTTCACTTTGCAGCTTGCCTGAATCTACTTTATAGTATAGTCTAACTTCAAATTCGATCTTCCTGCCTCAGCCTCCCAAGTTGCTGGGGATTATAAGTGTGCACCACCATGCCCAACACTGTGGTCTTAAAGCAAGAAGATGTTAAACTCCTTTGGAGCTTTTGTTTTGTTTTGAATCTATCCATCTTCTTCCTCTGGACCCTGGTCACACTCTCTTGATAGGATCCCAGAAAACCTGGACACCAAGAGCTTGGATTTCCGTTTGAACCTGGCTGGAAGGGTCGTGCGCTGTTCTCAAGAGTTACTACTTCCTCACTTCCCATTCTCTTCTGCTCTTCACACATGTCTTTTCCACAGTGCAGTGAGCGCTTTGGGGGCACCTTGTTTATGCTCTTACCTCCATCGCTCTGTATTTTCCATTCTCTCTTCCTGGTGACTGCAGTTTTTCCTGCCCAACCCTGTTCTGGGGGTTGTACCAATAACCCTGGCTTGCCTTTCAGAGTTCCAGCTCTCCTCCTACCCTCAAGCCCTCTCTTCTGCAATTTAAAACCAAGTCTGTCACTCCTCCCCTGAGATGGAGAGGACTGTCCTTCTCTGCACTGGCTTGTTAATTTACCCTTGTCCTAATGGGACCTTGCTTTCTCCGTGCATTATTTCAGAACCTAGGAAACTTCAGGAGTCTAGGCGAAGGCTGAAAACAAGGAGTGGCTGTCCCTTTGTGTCCTCTGTGTGTGGCCTCTACTCTTTCTGGTTCATAAGTCCTATCGCTTTCATTGGCTCATGTCCTATTTTTTTTTTTTTTTGGTCGGTTGTGGGGCTTGAACTCTGGGCCTGGGCGCTGTCCCTGCACTCTTCAGCCCAAGGCAAGTGCTCTACCGCTTGAGCCACAGCGCCACTTCTGGTTTTCTAGTGGTTTATTGGAGATAAGAGTCTCACAAAAAAAAAAAAAAAAAAAAAAAAAAAGAGTCTCACAGACTTTCCTGCCCAGACTGGCTTTGAACCGTGATCCTCAGATCTCAGCCTCCTGAGTAGCTAGGATTACAGGCATGAGCCACCAGCGCCCTGCCTCATGTCCTATTTTTATAAGCATGTTTTGGTCTTCAGCATGCTTAGTCATTTACTTACATTTTAGTTCCAATTATTTAACATTAAGGTGATATTTTGGAAACTTCTAATGGAAAGCCTAGAGTGCTTCTTCCCCTCGGTAAGCCTCCTAAGCATATCCATAATTAGCTTTAAAAAATGACAGGATGACAGTTTTTCTCCTCTCTATTATAGTGATAATCGACAATTATTTGTACATTTTATGGTTGTTCATATTATTGGAGTTTGAAAACTCCAGGCCTCATGCTTGCTAGGCAAGTCCTCTGCCATGCTTCTAGTCCTTTTGCCAGTAGAATCTCAGTCCAAACCAAGCCTGGACCTCAATCTTCCTAACCTAGACCTCCCTTGTAATTGGAATCACAGGCATACACTACCATACCTAACTTATTGGTTAAGACGAGGGTCTTGGTAACTTTTTGCCTGGGATAGCCTTGAACCTTGATCCTCCTAATCTCTACCTCCTGAGTATCTGTGATCACAGGTATGAGCCACTGTTCCTGGCCTTGTCCAATTTCAAAAAAAAGTAAATGCATACATAATGGAAGCCAGGAAGTGTTGTGAGATGAGCCTGAGGCCACCTTGAAATTTACAAGCAGAATCTGGAGAGCTCAGATCTCCTGAAAAAAGAACCATGACCCCACGGAGACTCAAATTTGAATCTTGGCTGTACCACATTGTAAAACCTTAGGAAAATTATTCAGTGTTTTTCAGTCAGTTCCTATCTGTAACATGCAAACATTTCTACTGTACAGAGCTGTGTTAGGCATTGTTCTTGATCCAGTGGGGTTTCTTCCATTCCCTATTTCATCTTATATTTATAATTCTTTCTAACAGCTTCACTTCATATTTGTAATGATGAAACTAATCTTCTATTTTGGTCAATAATCTAAATATAGCAAGAACATGATGTATTTATTGCTAGTACTTTCCATGTATTTCTTCATTGAGATGCTAATAAAACCAACAAAAACATTACTTATCACTAGCATGCAGAATCTCCCATTTGTCTTATTTACTAAACTCTTATAAATAGTATCAAATATTATCATCTAAAGTTGGTAATTAAAGAACAAAGTAATTGTTCCATTGTTCCTAAACTGCCTAGCATTTCACAAATAAGAGAAAAAAGCTTCAAGTCAAAATGAGCCTATTTCAGTTTAAATAAAAACATTGCTGAAACTGGGCACTTGGTGGCTCACCTCTAATTGTAGCTATTCAGGAGGCTGAGATCTGAGAATTACAGTTTGAAGCCAGCTGGGGCAGAAAAGTCCCCATGAGTCTCTTATCTCCAATTAACCAAATACTGGAAGTGGCACTGTGGCTCAAGTGGTATAGCCCTTAAACACAAAGAAGCTCAGGACAGTGCCCAGGCCCTGAGTTCAAGACCCACAGCCAATTGAAAAAAAAAACAACTGCTGAAACAATTATGCATACATAAGAATACTAACACTTATTACTACCTTTTAAGGTCAGTTTGACAGAAATGTAAAACTTTATAAAAGTCAAATTATCTTTATATTGTCCATATTTCTTTTTTAATTTATGCACTTGAACCCTAAACGTTTCTTTGGCAAAGATTCATGTTAAGGCAGATAAGACATAAATATGTAAAGATTCCTAGTCTTACAAGTCTTTTCTGTTTGCTTTGTGTCATACCTGGGGTTTGGTTTGAACTCAGGGCCTGAGCACTATCTCTGAGCTTCTTAGCTCTAGGCTAGCACTCTACCAGTTGAGCCACAGCTCCACTCCTGGCTTTGTGTGTGTGTGTGTGTGTGGTTGATTTGAGATGAGAGTTTCATGGGCTTTCCTGCTGGGGCTGACTTTGAACTTCAATCCTCAGATCTCAGACTCCTGCTGAGTGTAGGCTACGGGCGAGAGCCACCTGTCCAGCTCACATCTTAAGTAGTCTTTGGCAACACAGAATTGGGCACTGAGAAGGCATTAGCGTATATAGTCTAACGTCTTATACAAAGTGGGGCCAGGTCCACAGGATTAAATGGTGCCCAGAGATAGCCAGGATGTGGTTTCCATTTCCGGTCTCTAACAAACAGCCCAGGGCTCTTTCCAGGCCACCAAGCTGCCTTTCGTGTGTGTGTGTGTGTGTGTGTGTGTGTGTGTGTGTGTGTGTGTGTGTGTGTGTGTGTGTGTGTGTGTGTGTGTGTGTGTGTATTGGGAGAGCGTGAACTCTGACCCTCCGTGCGGAGGGACGGTGGTCTGCCCCTACCTCTTCCTGGGATTGGTTAAATTGTTGCATCAGCTGTGTTTGGGTCAACATCACTCTCGCCAGCTCATCTGACTTCTGTTTCATTTCCTTCTTCAAGTTTTCTGAAACTGTATCATGACTGTCAATTTCCTTCTTGAAACGTGATTCAAATTCTGCAACTGCATTTTTAAGGGTTTCAATCTCTCTTTGTTTGGACTCAGATTTTTCTGCGTATCGCTGATGGGTCTCATGGAGTTGTTCTTCAAGGGTGCTCACTTTCAGCCTCAGGTCTTTTGTAGCACCTGCGATTAAGTCAGATATCTGTAAGACAAATTTCATATTAGTTTGTAGGTGACAGTTTCTAAGTAACTATAGAGCTCTTATGGTTTTTAAGCAATTTATTTTAATAAACCAGTGTGTGTTTTTAACTAGATGAAAATAAACCTAGGATATATCCAGGCTTTCAGGATTTTCTTCTTAAAAGTTAACACAGACTTTTCTTTTCCCATGTAAAATGGAATGGCATTCATCACTTTGTACCCTTGGAAATACACAAATCTTGGTGACTATCTTGAGCTGCCAAGAATGGCTCGAATCTTGTCAAGTAGACCAGGGGCCTGGATAGTCCTAACTAGGCTGGCTTTGGGACCTCAAAATGCCTCATGTTTGGAGACATGAGTGTGCTACAGCTACTTCACTCTTACCAACAAGTAAATCTTCCTCGTGGCGTCACTGGGCTTCCTTCATGTATGTCCTGGCTGGAAGGCCCCAAGCACTGCACGTTTGTTTGTTTGTTTCTTTCTTTTATTTTCCTTCCTTCCTTCCTTCCTCCCTCCCTCCCTCCCCCCTCCCTCCCTCTCTCCCTTCCTTTCTTTCTCTTTTGTTGGTCATGGGGCTTGAACTGTGGGCCTGAGCACTGTCCCTGAGCTCTTCAGCTCAAGGGTAGCGCGCTCTACCACTTGAGCCACAGAACCACTTCCAGTTTTCTGGTGGTTAAAAGGAGATAAGAGTCTCACGGACTTTCCTGCCCAAGCTGACTTTGAACCAGGGTCCTCAGATTTCAGCCTTCTGAGTAGCTAGGATTACAGGCGTGAGCCAGCAGCACCAGGCTGCTCTGCATGCTTCTTGAAGAGTCCTGTCACATAGAATTTCTTGAAATGATAGAAATATTCTGCACTATCCAGAATGGTGGCCAGCAGCTCTCTACGGCCACTAGCTATATAAAATGATGGTAACAACAGTCTCTTTAAAAATAAAAGCCAAAGCCTGGCTCCAGGGGCTCATGTCTATAATCCTAGATACTCAGAAGGCTGAGACCAGAGAATTGCAGTTCAAAGCCAGCCAGAGCAGGAACTTTTATCTCCACTTAACCACCAAAAAAATCTTGAAGTAGAATTGTGTCGCAAAGTACTAGGGTGCTAGCCTTGAGTACAGAAGCTCCAAGACTGGCATAAAAAAGGAAAACAAAGTAAAAGCCAAAATTATATTTAATTTCCATGGTGTAAACACTCCTTCCACAGCTCTGGATGTGACACTACCAACGAGATGCTGTGACAGGCTCTTAAAAGCCATTACCGACCACCCAACATTTGAAATGTGACTGTGGCTGGGGCCCACACATTCAAGTTTATGAAAGCTGAATGAATTTTTTGGAAATACAGGCCACATATGGCTGCCATAATGATGTTGCAACACTAGACAATAGCAGAATACTGTGATCATGTGCTGCTTTTCTTGGTTGTACTTCTAGATAAATAAGTGAGAGGGGAAGAAAAGCTTTTCCTCATGGCATGAAGGGAACATTTCCCTTTTAGAAGAAAAGATTTCTCTTCCTCCTTACAAAACAAAGAACAGAAGAACAATCACATAGTTCTGATGAAGCTTATCCTTATTATTTATGCGACAGATATTGTCATCTTACAAATAATTAGCTTAACAAGAAACTAGTCCACAAAGAATCTGGAAAACATTCCTAGACCAAAGCTCTAAGGACTTTTTGAGCTATTACTTAAAAAGAATTATGTATCCAAAATTTATTTCAAATGTTAAATTTACATAAAAAACAGCTTTTGGGAGAAATCTATTCACCAGAGTTAGTCACTTTATAAATTAATATTCTATTATTTTCAACTAACTCAGGAGGGAAGATGGTCACTGCCAGGTCTGAACAGTAGTTCTGACACTGGAATAGAACAAATTGTCCTTGGGGTGCAGAACAACAAATATGTTTTTAGTTTGTGTGTGTTGTGTGTGTGTGTGTGTGTGTGTGTGTGTGTGTGTGTGTGTGCCTGTATGTGAACATTTTAAAACCAGGGGATTTTACTTGCAATACCTGGACTTATGACTGCTCTTGAGAATCACATGACCTTGCTCTGCACTTCTCTACCCATGGGATCCTGAACCAGGATTACAACCAGTCACCAGGTGGGGGAAAGGGGTACGAAGTTAGGGGTGAGGACCTGGCTAGCGTTGGCCAAAACTTTAGGTCAGTCAAGGCTCCAAGTTACAGTAGATGGTCTGCCATCTCACAGATTCAAAGGTAAAATGATCAAGAGTGTCAGGCAGCATCTGCACAGCATTAAGTCCAAAGCAGGAGCCCTTTCTGACTAAGAGGCCCTGTGTTACTACACTGGTCATATACTGGTGGGTGGTCCTACTTAATTATTGTTTTCAGTGAACCACTGAAATGGCTGAACTGTATCTCCTTCACACAAGGGCAGGGTATTAGGTTCATCAGATGCTCAATTAACATGGGCTCTTAGTGAATTTATTCACTCCAGTAAGACTTGACTGATACACATACATATTCTATACTTAGAGGCTGTGAAAACAGGGACTAAGCTGGGCACCAGTGCTCACAACTGTAATCCTAGCTACTGGGGAGGCTGAAATCTGGAGATTATAGCTCTAAGCCAGCCTTGGCAAGAAAGTCTTTGAGATTTTTATCTCCAATGAACCAAAAGGCCAAAAGTAGAACTGTCGCTCAACTGGTATAATGCTAGTCTTGAGCACAAAAGCGTGGGGACAGAGCCATGGCCCTGAGTTCAAGCCCCAGGACTGGCATATGTGCACACACACACATACACACACACACACACACACACACACACAAACACTACACACAACAGGGATCCACTGCTGAGTTTTGTATACAAGTTTATAATCCTAGCACTCAGGAAGCTGAGACCCAAAGTTTGTGAATTTGAGGCCAGCCTGGGCTACATAGCTAGATGATGTCTCATAAAACAAGCAAATAAAACAGACACCACCACCAGGGAGACTTTAACAAATAGGGATGTATAATTACATCTACAGAATATTGTTCTTCATTCAAAAAATGTTTTGAGCCTGGTGCTGGTGGCTCATGCCTGTAATTCTAGTTATTCAAGAGGCTGAGATCTGAGGAGTGCAGTTGAAAGACAGCCTGGACAGGAAAGTCTGTGAAACTCTTACCTCCAATTAGCTACAAAGCAAGCCAGAAATGGAGCTGTGGCTCAAAGGGTTGAGTGCTATAGACCCAGCCGTGAGTTTAAGTGTTAGGATTGGCACCACAAAAAAAAAAAAAAAAAAAAAAGAAAGAAAAGAAAAGGAAAAAAGGTATGCTTTATTGGGAAATGTAAAACATCTTATCATTTGGATATTATTATTCTGGGTATTTGAGGTGTTGTCAGAATAGCCATGTGCTTATTGCTGTTCTAAAGGTAAGTTTATTTTAGTAAAGGAAAATAAATCCATTCATAGCTGAATTATACACTTATGTCATTTATCTTCATCACCACAGGCCAGAGAATAGCCGAACTAGTTTACCTGTGTGGCTAAACCATGGCCCAACAACCATAAGAACAGTTACTGGTGGCAGATACTGCCATGTTCTTAGAAGGAAATTCCAACATCTGTAATTCCAAACACATTAAATATGATGGACATAGCTACAGACCTTTGCCTGCAGATCTTCATGCTCTTTCTTATATTTTTGGATTATTTCCTGGTGTTTTTCTTTTTCAATATCAAGTTCCAGTTTTGCCTCTTCCTTAAAGAGAAGAGCTTGCTCCTGGAATTCAACCAAATGTTGGGCTCTTTCCTTGGCGATTTCAGCTTCAATCTAAAAATAACATTAAGTACATATAAAACTTATTCTCATACTCTAATGAAAGAAATAAAACGTTAACATTAGCTGCGTGCCAGAACATTGACCTTAGAGTAAGATCCCAAGACCTAAGACCTTCTTGAATCTGAAAAATCAGTAGAGAAATTAGGACTGTATTATGACCGTTTTCAGAAATACTAAAAGCTGAATCACTTAATAACTAAGATTAGTTACCTATACTGTAAACTCAGTCCTCAATAACCACCCTTATACACACACATGCACACACATACTTTAGGCTGGTAGACTAAGTCCAGCTGAAAACTCAGAGGAGATAGAATGTACAAAAGTTAACTTTTCAAATTTTTTTGGACACAGATTGCCTTTTTAAATGTGACTGAAGCTGGAAGGGTGAGTAACAGACAGTGCCACAGACAGTGACACAGGCATCACAGTTTGACTCAGACAGCACCAGTGGGACAGAAGGCTCTAGAAATTCCCTGGCTCAGCCTTGCACGCTGTGTAACTCACGGAAAGCAGCAGCAAGGGCTCGGGTGGGGGTGGAACCGAGTTTGCACCCTGCCTCGGAGCAGTCAAGGAGGAGGAGGAGCAGGCCGCAGGGCTCACGCACGCGGCCATGCGCTGCCGGTGCTCCTCCTCCTTCCTCCCTGCAGGACTCTCCACCCGAGACTACGCACTAGGCTGCAACTTGGTCCCCTGACAGACCGCCGGACGAGGCGGGGTCACAGCATGAGGGCAGCGTGGGCTACAGGTCGTAGTGCGCTCACGGGCTTGACAGTCGCTCCAGAGCTCCAGACTCACAGCCGTCCGTGCTGGTACACGCACTCACGAGGGGTAAATCGGGAGAGCACAGGAGAGTGACAGCCAGGGACCCACTCGAGCTTCTCTCGGGACACTGCCGGGCCGCACGGGGTGGCGGTCCTGTCTTGGGAAGTCTGGATTAAAGGTGACCGTCTTTGGGACTTGACAGAATTGTTCCAATAGGCAGTTCTCTGACCGCTAAAGACCAAGGAAACTTTGGGGTGCTGGCAAGGAGCCCCCCGGAATGGCAGATCCTTGCACCCATTCATCTCTGGCAGCCCCTCGACATGGCCCATCCACGGGCCCACCCCTCCACACAGCCCCGCCCACAGGCCCGCTCTTCCACATGGCCCCACCCTCCCCTCAACGCGCCCCTCCAAGGCCCCGCCCACAGCCCCTCCCCTCCACTGGCCTCCCCCTCCCCCTCGACACGCCCCCACCTAGAGGCCCGCCCCTCCACGCGGCCCCGCCCACTAGCCCGCCCCTCCATACGCCCCGCCCACAGGCCCGCCCTCATTGAAGCGCTGTCCACTACCCAGGCGTCCCAGCCAGCAGCCCACCCCTTGGCTTTCACCCTTCCGCCCCTGCGTCTGCACTATCCAGAGAGGCCCGTGTCCATGCGGGTGTCCACCGCTCCCCCAGCGCTGGCCAGCCTCCTTACTCCAACGCTCCACCCAGCGTTCTAGTAATTTCTCAGTGCACCACTAACCGGTCACCACTCACCGCCAGGCCTGTGCGGACACCGCAGCCCATGACACGGCGTGGGGGTGAAGGTCGCCTGAAGGGTGGGCTGGACAGCAGAGGCCGGGCCGGGCTGCGCAGCCCCAGCTCCGGCCAGGCCTCTCCAGTGCCCCACCCCTACCCCTGCCTGGCCTGGCCTGGCCGCTGGGCCTCGGCCGCGCTGGGCGGACCGATGGGCTCCACTGCCCAGCTTGGATGGTTACCCGCGCGGTCAACGCCGTGTGGGTCGTGCACCTCACACAGGTCCACAAACATAGCCGCAGTGACCGCATGCATCCCGGCCCAGTGTCAGTCCTAAACCTCACTGCTCTTGGCTTCATCTACTCGCTGCCTCTTCCACTTGAAGAGGCTGAGGTTTCGTTCCGCCTCCTGTCAAACTCAGAATTTTCTAATTCTTGAAGTAAACGTTTCCCCCCTTGCGCTTTTACTGCCAATCCATTTACTCTAGTCAGGAAGTAAGATTTTTGTGGTTTTGTTGTTTAAAATGAGGCCAATTGGTGCAATTCTAAAATGTTTCTAAATGTAATATCTGGATAATCTATGAAAATGCTCAGTTGAAATTTGTCGACAGCACTCAAAAGTAACAGTCAAGAAGTAAAGCGAAGGGGTTATTAGGTAAGCACTCTGGTTATCGGAGATTTTTTAACCACAAATTGGTAACTAAATAGTAACAGCATTATGCATTTTGGAACCAGGTTTCCAGGTTCATCATGCACATTAATTTTCTCTCTTTGCATCCAAGCATACTTGAAATCAACAAAGATCACTGGCAATTAGTAAATGTAGTTATTTAAAAATGTGCCATTCTTGTTGCATAGCAACTATTTGGTCCTATTATGTGCTTTTTACATACTCTAAAATAATTAAGCACAGACACAAACTTCTATCCACTTTTTAAATGTTAAAAGCATTTAAGTTACGAAATTTATTCTAATATGTGTATTATATATTTGTAAAGAGAACATTTCATTCCTACGCAAAGGCACAGTGACCCAAGAAAGAGACTACAATGTCATATTAGTGATTCTTTCTTCTCACGAGAGGACTTTTAGGGAACTTTTTATTCAGAGTCTCAATAGCTGACACAGCCAAGATATAATTATCATCTCCTGGCTTCACTAATCTGAATCTTGATTTACTGCTGGCTAAATGATGACATTTATTAACAAGTCATGTTCTTTCAGCAAAATGAAATGTCCACTTATACTACAGAAATTATACATGCCAAAAGACATCTGTGCTACAATTGATTAGAAAGAACTTCAGAAATATTACGTGATATTATTTCATCACCAGTTAACTGCGCATAAGGCATAAATACAAAAGCTTTTATATGGCCAAATGCTACCATGAGCTTGATCTTACTCTGTATTAGAAATGCGGGGGGCAGGGGACAATGAACAGGAACACTAGAGTGGGTGATACTGTTCCCAATGACCTCTTCTCCATAATGGGTGTTAATGTGGACATGGGAACTTCTATTCAAGCCAAGGCAGGAAGGTCACTCCACCAGTTTAAGTGGAGGAGGTTAGGAGTTTGAAGAAAGGGAGAACCTATTAAATCTCTACCCAGGTTGATTCCATCGGAGAAATTTCTAAGTCAAAAGATGGACATTTACAATATCCTGTGATACATACTGACAAACTAATTTCCAAAACGTAGTTTTAATTTTCAGTACCTTAAAGAGTAAGTAGAAAGACTATTCTACTAGACTTTCACCAAGGTATTAAAAAATCTTAGTAATTGAATGGGTTTAAAGATAAGTCTCTTGTTTTGAATATTAAGTTGACTGTCTTCTTTTTTAAATCTTAAACATGGGTTGCTAGGAGGAGTAGGGGAGATGAATAAGAACAGACCAGCTAATGAGTACACTACAATGCATGAACATTAGAATTAAAGCAGCATGGGGCTTTGCAAAGAAGGAAGAGAAAAAGCCTGAGCTATATACAACAAGGTATAAACTAGAGAGAGCAACTTCCTCCACATTCTAAAATCTTATTCTACAATGATCATTTTATATTTTAGCTTGACTGCACATTCAAAGACACAGGAAAGAAGCATTGCTTTGCAGAGGGCTGGTACAAGTAGGGTATTTTGATGATTAGAAACAGAAGTGATGAATTTAGAAGTGACTGAGCCAGCAACAATGACCAGAAGGCCTCCATCTGCTGGGTGGCAGGGTGAGGATTCCTCGGGAGATGTCAGGAGAAGGGAGGCCACTGCTTGCTGTAGGTACAGAAGTTGGGCCTCAAGGGGAAGAATCTATGGTTCTTGTTGTCTAGCCAAATAGCCTGAATATCAGTAACCAGCTCCAGGTTCTAGAGAAAAGTTTGAGACACACTAAGGAAACTCCAGTTGGGGCTGAAGCTTGGCCGAGCACTTGCCTAGCACGTCAAGGCCCTGGTTCAACCCCAGCATGGCAAGAAACAAACAGAGGAGAAAAATCAGAAGAGAGGGGAAGGCTGGGGCTCTGTATGCAGGACAGGCCTGGCCACTCAGCAGTCCTGGAAGTTTGGGGCAGGGAGGGGTTGATTACCACTGACATGTGACTGACCTATGTGTGAAGTCTGGATGGTGGGGACTAATGATTTTTTAAAAATTAAAGTCATATTTCTAATATGACTATGATTATGTAATATTTATTAATACATATTAAATATGTGAATATTAAATAAAATTAGTTATATTTTTAAAAATATGACTTTAAAATGATTAAAATAACAAATGTGCATTGTTGAACCTCTGAGTTAATGGCAAGCTAAATGTTCATTTTACTGTCGCAGAGCAAATGTCAGAAGTTCATAACTGAATAACTTTTAAGTAATTTTTCATTCTCTTACATTATATCTCCTTAGAAGTAGAGAAGGTATATGGATTAATATTCCCTTGCTTTTAAGAATGTAGTAAAACACACATTGTGGTGGGAGAAAAGGAAACATCTGAAAGCTAAACTTCCATTTCCCAGTGCAAACTAAGGGCTTGATTTCTACAAGATTTCAAGATCTGTGTTTACTTTTGATGTCCCATGACATTGCTAGCATTGAAAAATACAATCATCCTAAGAACATTTGGTGCTGGAGATTTCAGGGAGAAGCACAAGTGTGTGCAGAAGTAGAGAAAAGCATGTGCATAGTGTTCTGGCAAGTGGACAGGAGTCTGCAAAGCCAGCAAAGCCAGCAAAGCCAGGCGCCCAGCAAAGCCGCCCGCCGTTACCTTCTCCCTCCAGTTATCATCGTTCAGCAGCTTCTGTCTAAGGGTTTCCTGCAGCTGCCCGATGCTTTTCTGGTGGGAAAGCAGCATCAATTCCCTGAAAACCATAAACCCAACACATGAGTAAAGACTCACCCCTGACCCTCTTCCAAAGTCGCACTTCCTGGTTCAGAGAACATTCTTGCATACCTTAGTCTGCTTATTCTTACTAGCAATATATATTGGCTACTATATACTATTTTAGTGGTTAGTGGCAACTTGAAAACTTTAATGCATACATGGGAAGTGCTTTCTTGGGGGTAACTTTCTCTTAGTTATCAATGTTATTATTTTTATGTGAAATAGTATTAACACATGTGCAATCACAAATATAAATGATATTATGGGTTGTGGCTCAAAAAAATTGGTGATTAAGCCAGGCACTGGTGGCTCACACCTGTAATCCTAGCTACTCAGGAAGCTGAGATCTGAGGATCACAGTTTGAAGCCAGACTAGGCAGGAAAGTCTGTGAGATTCTCATCTCTAATATACTACCAAAGAGCTCAAAGTACAGCTGTGGCTCAAAGGGTAGAGCACCAACCTTGAGCAAAAGAAGCTCAGGGAAAGAATCCAGGCCTTGAGTTCAATTCCCAAGACCAGCACAAAAAATAAAGAAATTTAAAAAATTAATGATTAAATTTTAACACTAGATAATAATGTTTCTAAAAAAAAGAAAATATTCTGGGATACACCCAAGTTCAATGAATATTCAGTGTTTGCTAAATTTATTTTTTCTTCTACTAATCTCAGATATTGATAGGAACAAACGGCAATATTAGGAGTTACATGGGATACAAACTGTAAGGCATTGGAAAAGGAAATATAAGGAACATTTTGACATTTTCATCTATGTAAATGGGCTTTTTTAAACAATCGGGCCTCTCTATATTGTTCATGCTGGCCTTGAATGCATGATTCTCTTGCCTCTGTCTCTCAATTGCTGGGATTACAGGACATAAACGGATCTTGATGTTTAATGTGTGTTCCTCTGGGTAGAAATAAGGATGAGAGATTCATGGGAACATTTCACAGGGACACTGAAGTGAAGGCCTTTAATGTCACAGGTAGTGACAAAACCGTGTGTAGGCCAGGACTCCTCCCTCCTTGGAGAGCCTCCACGCTCATTTTCTGTCAGGATACTTCTCCAGGGTTTATTCCTTCTCCCCATTCCTGTATTTTCCTTTACCATTCCCTTTCTATCTCCAAAAAAAACCCCCAAAAACCAAGGAAACAAATTCACCACTATCTCCTGCAATCTTCCTTTCTTCTATATTCTGGTAATTTTCAATAAATTAAAACTCGTCTAAATAGTCTCAAGTCTTTTAATTCTGTTCCCCATGTTTGAGCTTCCTTGTATATTTCCACATTTTGGATTCTCATTTTCTGTTGAAATTTCTGATGAAATTTAAAAGTAACTAGACTGTTTAGTAGTGAAAAAGACAACTGAAATAAAAACTCCTCTAAATAGTCTTCTAAATTTCAAACCTTGGGCTTGAAATTTTCAAGTCATCTTTGACTTGCTTTTCTCTTTGTAGTATTCATTCAATAGAATTGGGTCAGAAAACAGGTATCAACAAGTTAAAAAAAAACCCTGAAATTATATTGAGTATCTTTTTCATCACAGTGCAATAAAACTAGAAATTAACTTTCAAAAATATACAAATACATGGACATTATACTACTCACTAGTGAACAACCAATGGACTTAAGGAAGAGATAAAAAAGAAAAAGTTTATTTCTTGTAACAAATAAAAACAAAGAATATACCAAAACCTATGAAACACTATAAAAACAGTATAACAGGGTAAAAGTCTACAGTACTCGATTCCTACATTTTTAAAAAAGGATGTCAAATAATTCAATGCTGTATCTCAAAGGAACTAGAAATAAATAAAATAGATACTAAAAATTATGAAAATTAAAAAGAACTTTTTTCAAAAAGGTAAAGAAAGGGGCTAGGGGGGCTGGGAAGTTGGCTCAGTGGTAGAGCGCTTGCCTTGCATGCATGAAGCCCTGGGTTCGATTCCTCAGCACCACATAAACAAAAAGAAAAAAGCCGGAAGTGGCGCTGTGGCTTAAGCGGTAGAACGCTAGCCTTGAGCTGAAGAGCTGAGGGACAGTGCCCAAGCCCAGAGTTCAGGCCCCACGACCGGACCAAAAAAAAAAAAAAGGTAAAGAAAATGGATAAAAACTCATAACTACTTTAAGAAAAAGAAAAAAGAGGGGACTGGGAAGGTGGCTTAGTGGTAGAGCGCTTGCCTTGCATGCATGAGGCCCTGGGTTCGATTCCTCAGCACCACATAAGCAAAAAGAAAAAAAGCCGGAAGTGGTGTTGTGGCTCAAGTGGTAGAGCACTAGCCATGAGCTGAAGAGCTGAGGGACAGTGCCCAGGCCCAGAGTTCAGGCCCCACGACCGGACCCCCCCAAAAAAAAAACAAAAACAAAAAAGAATATTCAAATAAGACAAGAGGGACATTACAGCTGACCCTACATAAATACAAAGGCTCACCTGAGAATTAGATTCATTTGTGGACACATATATCTCACCAAGACTGAATCATAAAGAAGTAGGAAACTTTAACAGAACAATTACAGTAATAAGACTGAATTAGAAATAGAAAGTCTCTCATCAAGGGAGAGCTCAGGGCCATACGCCTCACTGCTGGGTTCTACCCAACACTTCAAGAGCTTGCACCAATTCTTTCTAAACTGTGCCAAAGTAAACGCAAGAGGAGGGACTTTCCCCATTACATTTTAAAGGCCAGCATTATCCTGAACCAAAGCCAGACAGGGACACAACAAAAATAGAATGCTATAGGCCCGTATCCTTAATAAACACAGATTCAAAAATCCTCAACAGATTGAGGGGGAGGGGAAAGGCTGGGAAGGGATGTGAAGGGTAAACCAAAGGAGGAGGCTGCAATGCTTGGTAAGAAATGTACGCATTATCCTGCCCATGTAATTGTAACCCCTCTGTACAGTATGTTCACAAATAAAATTAAATTAAATTTAAAAAAAATCCTCAACAAACTATTAGCAGGCTGAATCCAAAGGCGCTTTCATCCAAGGAAGCAGGATAATTTGACCTATGAAAATCAATAAACATATACCATAGCAACAGAAAGGACCAAACCATCAGATTCTCTCAATAGATACAGAAAAGGCTTTACTGGAGTTCAGCATCCCTTCGTGATAACACTGAACATATTAGTATAGGGAGAACTTTTATCAACACAAAATAAAGGCTAGGTATAATCTGTACACTGAATGAGAAGATGCTGAAAACTTTCTAAAAATCTGGAACAAGTCAAGGACCCTACTAACACTTACATTAAAAAATAGCATGGTTAACATGTTAGAGGAAATAGACTGACTTCCTTGAGTGATGAAGTTTAAAAGTAACTAGACTGTATAGTAGTGAAAAGGATAACTGAAATAAAAACACAGTGAGTATCTCTGTGAATGATTACTCACAGCTGAAAAAGCCGAAAGATGAGAACAGAAAATGAGAATACAAAGTGTGGAAATATACAAGGAAACTCAAACATATGGGGAACAGAATTAAAAGATACATCAGTCAAAAAAAAAAAAAAGATACATCAGTCATCATTTCCAAAACAGAGATGTCAGGGTGGGGGAGAAAACAGTATTTGGGAAGAATAGTCCACACTGATGAAAAACCTAACTTGTAAATCTAGGAATTCTGGATTGCAAATCCTGCAATTAAAAAATAAAACCCATGATTAATAAAACGAAATTGCGTATCTAAGAACCTCATTTGTGAAGCTAAAGAGCAACAAAGTTAGAGGTCTTATAAGATGTTGACTAAGATATTGAAAATTTACTCTCAACAGAAATAAAAGATGGCAAGAAAAGAACAGAGTAGAAGATTCAGTGTCCTTTGGGAAAAATCAGGATCCTAAAATTAAATATGGAACAAAGCTATCTTTCAGAATGAAGCTAAAACAAAAATATACCTGAAAGTTTATCTTCAATTCACGAGCCTCATGTAAAAACTCTTTGAAATAGTCTGGTGGTGGTTGATACCTGTGGTACCAACTACTTGGGAGGCTCACAGGCTGGGCCAGGCTGGCCAAAATAGCAAGACAAAAACAAAGGTGAAAAAGACCCGGAGGTAGCCCAGAGATAAAGCCCTCTTGCCACAAAATAACAATAACAAAAACAATAGCAACAAGGAGAAAGTTTCGCAAGAAGGAATAGTGTACAAGAAAGCAAGCCACACACGGAGAGACAGTAAGCAAAGACCCCAGCAGTGTCTGGAGGGCTCTTGGGTGTGTCTCCCACCGCTGTGCACAGCCCCAGCCTGCAGTGCCTGTGCCTGGGCTTTATGTTCCTGCATTTCCCATCCAGACGTTTCCAAGGTTGTTTTTCTTTGAATTTGTTTATACAGTGAAGCCTGGTAGATCCCCCAGGCCGGGGAGGGGGGGGGGGGGGGGGCTCGCCCAGTCTCCAGATCACCTCATGCCATGCCCTCCAGCCCTAGCTGCTGTCAGCCTCCCTCCCTGCCTCCACGTGGGTCTGATGTCATCTCTGCTGGAGGCCTGGCTTTGGGGAGGGCCAGTGCCTCTTAGGCTTGCGCTCACCCTGTCCTGTCTGAGGGCACATGACTGTAAATAGAAACAGAAGACTATTGTGACAAGCTGAGAGACTGTCAAAGAAAGGAAAAGCATTCTTTTGCAGTTTTTTTAGTTAATGGTTTTTTTTTTCTTTTTGGCTTATATCAGTTATACAAGGAGGGAGTGTGCACGGTTACATCTCCACAGGTTTACACCGTATTCCAATCAATTCTGCCCCCTCCAACACACTCCCTGTACCCATCTAAGAAATGCACCTCCAACAAGGTTTCCCTCATTATTGTAGTTGTGCATTTCTTTCCCCACTTTTTGAACTTCTCCCTCTACTACCCTCCTCCCCCACCCCCCAGCGTGGGCACTGTCCATGAGCTTCTTTTTCTCAAGGTTAGCACTCTACCGATTGAGCCATAGCTCAACTTCTAGCTCTTTGGTAAGAGTCCACATGGACTTTCCTGCCCGACTGGCTTTGAATCCCAATCTTCAGATCTCAGCCTCCTGAGTAGCTAGACTTACAGGTGTGAGCCACCAGTGCCCAGTTCATACTTAGCTTTTAAAGAGACCTATAAACCATTTTCCAAAGAAATCACACAAGTTGACACTCCCTCAGCAGGTATGAGTTCCAACTCCCCTTATCCTTTCCAACACTTGGTAGTTTCCAGCTTTTTAATTTTAGACATTCTAAAAGCACACACAGTGTTATCTCTTGGTGGTTTTGATTTGCATTTCCCTGATGACTGAGGATATTGGGCACCTTTTAGTATATCAATTGGCTGTGAAGTTGATCACTCAACAGTCTGCTCAAGTCTTTTCCTCATTTTTAAAATTAGGCATTTATGTCCATTTGACTAGGTTCTGTGAGTTATTTATTATGCCCTGGAAATGCAATTTCATGAGATGCATCTTTGCAGATATCATAGTGTAGTCTATACTTGTTTTCCCCTTCAGAACAAGCTTCTGATTGTGATGAGGTCACTTGAAGGTCTGATATAACGTAAGAACTATGAGTTCATACATTAATGCTGTCTTAAGCCACTAAATGTATGTAATAACATCAATAAGAAACTATTATAATTACACAACTTCAACTAGATACACAACTAGATGCACTTTTAGACTTATAATCGTAAGTCAGAACAGCAACAAGTAGAAATAATGAAGCACTTCAATTAAAGTAGTAGTGATTGTCAAAATGGCTGGATCATAGCACAGATGTAGCTGGCATGTGTTTATTACAAATGGGCCGACAGCAGAGTTGTGGCAATTTGGTGCACTCTATTTCTTCTCTTTTTCTCTCCCTTGCCCCTGTTTTGGATTCACTTTATCTTGCAAGGTAGACTTCTAGTTTGAAAGGAGACCTTAGAAGTTACTTTTCCTACAAAGTAGATGGCCCTGAGTATCTGAGATGTCAGAATAATTTTGATTCTAAGCCAACAGAAGCCATTCCACATCCATTCCACTGACGGGCCCAGGACAAAGCATCACTTTATGTTTCTCTTTGGAACAGAAGCTAAACTGTTTGTCTGGTGGATTACGGCAGCTAAAACAGAGTGGGCCGGGGTTCCCACAAAGCCAACAAAGTGATCATTAGTCACCCAGTTTTCAAAGACTTGTGGCATCTGTTAAGATATTATTACAAAGTAGAAGATATTTTAAAGGAGTTGCCAGAATATATAAATTTACATCTGCCATGGCAATTTCTTCACTGAATGGGAGAGACCTTTACATTGCTTTGATTCCTTGCTGGGCCTCTTGCTGACTCAGACTATTTCACTGTGAATGCTTAATGGGACAAGCAGAAAGGATAATTATAAGTGATATTATAAGCTCTCCTCATTCTTTCTTCCTTTTTTTTGTCAGTTGTGGAGCTTGAACTCAGGGCCTGTATGTTGTCCCTGAGCATTTTTGCTCAAGGCTAGTAGTACTCTACTGTTTGAGCCCAGCTCCACTTCTGGATTTTTGTGATTAATTGGATCTCATGGCCTTTCCTGCCCGAACTGTGATCCTCAGATCTCAGTCTCTTGTGTAGCTAGCATTAGAGGTATGAGCCATCAGAGTCCAGCTGCTCTACTTATTCTTGACTAGAATAAAATGGGCAGTGATTGATGCATAGAGATGGTCATCCCAATTCCCAAAGTGAAAGCTGCATGTATGCAGTACTCCATTAAAATGCTCAAATACCACTCACATTACAAAACCATTTTGAGACAGTGACAAGATGAAACAACCCTGCATGGGAAGGAAGTTAAAAGAGAAATGACTATGTGGGACTTTTTGTTAAAAATTGAGAGGAATTATGAGGAATCAGAGTCATTATAAGAGCTTAGTCCATGTTATGCAAAGCTGAAGGTGTACAGCTGTTTAGATACCTGCCTGTCTCTTCAGGACCTGTTCTGAGATGCTCATACTTTGATATTATAGGAAACAAAACAGTTTTCAGCCTTAAATCTGAATTTTACTCAGAATCAGATAGATTACCACTACATGCTTTATTCCTAGCTCTGATTTTTCTTTTAAAAGCAAGTCAGCAGTTCTCTGAGCCTAAAGAAAAACTAGGAGGAGCTTTACATGTTCAAATTCTGTAATCAGTTCCTTAACTGGAATTAAATTTACTTCCTTCATCCATCCATCTAGCCAATGTATCAGTGTCTTCTATGTGTTAAGCAATGTTTTAACTCAAGGAATACTTGAGGTTCTTTCTGGTTATTCCCTAGAAATATGTTAACACAATGCCCACATTCTTAGAGGAAACAATCACAGAGCAGTACAAGACTCTCTCCCAGGTGACGCAAGCGGCTGAGCTAGCCCAAGCTTATGTGGGCCTTGAGCCCTCTGAATGATGTCATGCTGCCTTGTTTTACATACAGCGCAGAGGGGGCCTCTCTATAATCTCATCAGATCGTTTTCTATTAACATTTTTTGAGTTAACATAATAGGCAAATTAGGATAGACTTACAATTAAGAAATTAAAAATTTCATTAAAAAACACATTTAACTTTAAACACTCTTAAGCTAAAAAGAAAATGAGAATTTATTTACATGCAAAACAATCCAGATTTCTTTAATTATAGCTAAAAATGTAACTTTAAACAAATGTCAAACCATAATGCCAAAATAACAGATTTAAATTCTGTTTCATGAGTTGTTCTTTTAGAGACGTCTTCATATTGTCAATCACAGAGATGATTTTGATGTTACCACCACCTCTGCCTCCACAGAAAACTGTAGGTGTGAGCTACCATGGGAAGCTAGGGAGACGGCTGCTCCCAGAGCTCACAGGGCATAGCAAATCAGAGACAGAGGCGATTCTTAGACAGACAGTACTTGAAATCCTTCATTGGTAATGCTCTAAACCAACAGAACAGCATCCATGGGGAGTGGCTGTAGGGGTTCATCTTCACGGCTAAAGGCATACAGCAGATAACTTTGAACTCAAGTTATTGAATATCTACATGGACAGAGCAGGGCATAAAAATTAGTGAGGAGTGGCTAGCCTAGAGAACGACGAAGAGGAGGAAAATAATACATTCTGAGTGTCTTCAACCTAAAACATGTAAATGAGACACATCAGTATTCCACAGCTGTTAGAACTGCCCATCTCACATATAAAGAAAAGGAGTGTTCCAGTGGTTAAGCTGCCTAGGCTTGACATTGGCCCGGGGTGGGGAGGGGTGCAAGGTGGGGTGGTTTACACCTCTGCTGGTCTAATTCTGTAAGCCACACTATGGGATGACGGAGCCCTGAATTCTTTTTTTGTATATCTAATATTAGATATCCTTAACCACTTCTCATTGCCTCTACTTTCTTTGGTAACATCTCAAGCTTCAGTAAAGAAACAAAGCATGAAGCATTTGTTTCCTTTTAGAATGTGGTTGTCAAAGTTTCTATTCTATTTCCAACCTGGAGATACAGCTGTTCTTCTGATTTTGCTGAGGCATTAGAGAGAGGACATCTCTCATGTTTATCGAGTGAACAGAAGAGTCCCTAGCATGAGAGGGGGCAAGGAATGGAAGAGGGGACACAAAGGCACAACACTGGGTTTCCTTCAGGGCCAGCGTCCCCTGAACACTTGTTGCTACAACACGCTTGAGAGAGAGAAGACAGAGGTCACACCTTGAAACTGACCAAACAGCCCTTCAAGTGAATACAGAGGAAAGTGTGCTAGCTGTGTAGATGGAAATGTGAAGCCGAAGACCCAATGTCACACACTGAAAGTTCTGTTCTGTCTTTGTCAGCTCTGTGACCCTGAGCCAGAAGTTCAGCCTTGGCTCACCTTAGTGTTCTCATGTATGAAAAGTGGAAAATGACACCTGCTTCACAGGTGTTCGACACCACTCCAGTGCCGTTGGGCTGGCTTAAGAATGGGCTGTGGGATTCTTGCACAGGCCAAGACAAGACGACACAGGTCTGCCAGTAGCACTGAGAGGACTTGAGGCATTGTGTGAGGAGCCTGAGACATAAATAGAAAGGTTGGGAAAGAAAAAGGGGAGAAAGATTCACCATGTTTTACATAGATTCATTGAGCATATATAAGTGCTCAGTGAATAAACCTGTGGTTTCCACTGTGATATGTAGCTGATTTGAAAATGTTATACTGAGGGTCATTGTCATGGCATCAGTTGCTAACCCACATTACAGATATAGAGAGCCTGTTCTCTGGTTATTGGTGGGTACCGGGCCGACGGCTGAATTACCCACAGCAAATGACAGATTCATTCCTTCCTTTATGCATGCACTCAACAAATATTTATGTGCTAGGCTCTAGGACAGAGTAGAAACCAAGACAGACAAAATCTGGAAGCAGCCTGGAACATGAAAAGGGGAATGTTTATGTCTAAGAGAAATGCTACAATCGTATAACTGTGACAAGTACATCTTAATCTTTCCTGTGTAACAGACACCACTTCAAAACCTTACGTACCAATGAGGAGAAAGTCATGTCTCACCTGTTTCTTCACAGGAGAGAGGAGCAGGGGCAAGGATATAAGAAAATGAGGCAAGAAGCAAGAGGGCATTCTATGGTATGGCCACTCTCTAGAAGCCGCCGGAAGCCACCCTTCTTGTAAGTGCTCAGAGCAGAGGGAGTGACTCTAATCATAAGAAAAATAAAAACAGCTAAACATGTTTGGTTCCAGGGAGAGTGCTGTTTGAAAGTGACCTTGCAGAGGGCCCTGCATGTTTCTACTGATACAGCTGAGCTTCAATATATTTATAAAAATCACTTCCTCAGACTGCAGCCAGAGACAGACAATAATTCCTCTAAAACCTCTTTATAAAGAGTAAAAAAGTATGAAGCTTCCAAATTATAGTCATTAAATAAAATAATTCGAACTTGAAAAAGTGATGATAGGAAGAAGAAAAACAAGCAGAACTCATCATATGCTGTCTACACAGAAAGGACAAAATAAGCATTCCTGGCCTTACCAAAACTGTTCTTCTAAAGTATAATAATTCTAGAAGAATTATTGACAATCTATCAACAAACATCTGCTAATTTATCAATAGATGTAAGTGGAATAATCTTTCTGTTTTTGGTTCTGCTACTGGGACTTGAACTCAGGTCTTGCACTTTCAGATGTTTTTTGCTCATAGGTAGTACTCTGCCACTTGAGTCTCTAGTCCGGCATTTTGCTGGTTAATTGGTGCTAAGAGTCTCATGGATTTTTGTCTGCTTGACCTACTTTTGAACTAGGATAGCAGGCGTGAGCCACTAGGACCTAGCTTGGACTAATCTAGTAAAGACTACATTTTTTTTAAACCAACAAGAGGAACAAAGTTTATGTGATGATCAGATATGCATTTTAAAAAGGACTGAAAAGGAACGAGCCAAGACATACTAAACTAATGAAAATTAAAAGAAAGCAGAGTTGAAAAGTTATTACAGACTGATTAAAGATAAGTTAACTGAATAAAAATATTGGAAGACTGGGCCAATATGCTTCTCGACATCACTAAAGGAGGAGGTTATCTTTGCCTGGGGCAGATTCTCAAAGAGATATGCGGAAAAAGGAGGAGGAGTAAAGAAAAGCAGGAGCCAAGAAACAGGAAGTGGGGTATAAAAAAGGACTTCTTATACCTTTCTATAAAAGGTTTTTTTTTTTTTTTTTTTTCTGTTGAAAACTAATAGACTTCAGCAATCGTTTGTCATCTTTTTCCACAGAAATCTCACACCAAATGCAATCTGAACTCCATCTCTGCTGTCACTAACTGTGGGGTTTCAACACATTCAACATGGTTTCTGGTTTCATCACCTGAAAATTAGGTGATGAAGTACAGTGACTGCAGGTGAAATAAATCTTTAATCCTGTGTTTTAATGTTATTATAACAAACCAGACATTGATGTTTTGAAACTATATGGAATATCGACTTAAACATAAAAAAATTTTGTAAGACTGCACCTTTCATTTTTCAGGGCTAAAACATCTTCCTTAGTTTGATTCAGAAGACTTTTGGTTATCTCTAGTTCATTTTCTGCATGATTCGTTCTTCTTTTCAGGTCATCTTCTTGCTTTTCTGTTGCAGTCAGCTCTTCCTGTAAAGTTTTATACATTTGTTGACAAGACATTAAAGAGTCTTCTTTTTCTTTAAGTAGCCTAGTATGCCTAAAAAAAAGAATAGAAAAATAACCCTGCCAGCATGCATTAGATACTATGTTCTTATACTGTGATTTTGTACTTCTATAGAAAGCTCATTTACATTATAGACTACAACTGTACTTTTAAAAATGAAAACTGTTGAGGAGATGGATAGTTCTGTGATGTTAAATGTTCTATCTGGGCACAGACAAAAGCAGTGAACAATGTCAAGTCATTAAAAGTCTGAGGTAGGGGGCTGCATGTATAAATAAGGACATTAAAAAATGAAGTACATTTCAAATAAAATAATATTAAAATATGGTTTCAAATTCAATAATTAAAATACTAGTGAAAATATCTGCAGTGTATACCGTGATTCAGAAACAATGGATTCAAACTTCAGTTTTCTAAGTTCTCGTTGATAGTCATCAGCTTCATTAGATTTATTCCTAAAATAACAAAATTACACCAAATTACTTAAAGCACAAGCTTTTCTAAATCACTGTTTTACTCCTCTATAGAAAGACTTTCACAGCATCTTCAACTGTAATTCCTTTAAAGAAATGAACACCCAATCCACTTCAATAAAGGCAATATTAGCTTCTACCACACTTCTCTATTTCTAAATAAAGAATAAACTCTAGACAACATTAAAAACAAAAACAAACAAAACCCTATCTAAAGGTTTTGGAAAGTAGCCAGGAGAAGGAAGTTTCTCAGGGAAACTTGTTCCTTGAGTGAGGTACTAGCATAAAATCAGGCTGTTTTTTAGATTATTTTAAGCCTGAAGGCAGGTCTCGGGGTGGACCATGCAGAGGAACGTAAACTCTGGTAGAAAACTCTTGGCTTTTTGGCTCAAACAATGAGGACAGTGTTTGGAGTAACCACAGCTGCTGGAAAGTGAAAGGTTACCCCTGAATAGAAGAGAATACATACATACACACACATATATATGTGTGCATACATACATACTGTATATATATATATATATATATGCATGAGGTTCCAAGTTTTATATATATAATATACATATTATATATAAACATGAGGCCCTAAGTTCTATACATAATATTATATTATACTGTAATTCTGGGCATGCATATATATGTATATATGTATGTATATGTATATATATATATATATGTATATATTACAATCCTCCTACCTACACCTCCTTCAAAGCTGGAATTACAGGTATACACCACCCTACCCAGTCTAAACACAAATTCTGCTGAGCTCTGAACTCCAGGTGCACAGAGCAGATTCCAAGAAGCCTAAAGATAAAAGAACTAAACTGAGACTGAGCTGCTGTCCTAGAGACAGAGTTTGGAGTTTGAGACCAAACAAGTTAACCATTTGCTTAAAATGACACTACCCCCAACCCTATATTATTTTTTATAGAAAATAACAGATTCAGAGTCTCTATAACATAATATTCACAATGTTTAGAATAGAGCAAAACTGATCATATACTGGAACAAAAATGTGTGACTCATTCTCAAGAGAAAGATGAATTGTACTTATAATCTGACTTCAATTGAAATGCCTTTGTACAACTTAAAATTAAAAATATATCTTCTCTAGACTTCTTATGAGCAGAACAGAACAATACTCCTCCATTAAATTTGTTGAAAAGTTAGGCAACACCTGGCCTGTGATCACACTGAACGTCTTGGGGAAGGGAGAGGGCTGTCATGTGCTTCTACATGTGTCACAGCTATAAAGACATGTCACCACTGTGGGAACCCAGAAAGCAATGGCCTGAAATGTGGCACACTGGCCTAGCAGTTATTTTAAATTAAGGACTCTTGGACAACAGCAGGTGCTAGAAGAAAATTTCCCTTTGCTATTCCCTTATCTATCTAAAAGACTGGACCTGCCAAAGAAGGAAATAATTGCCTTTGGTCCCTCCTGTGAGTTTTCATTAACTAAATATGGACAGATTGTGTCACACTCTATTTCAACAGCCAATTCAGTTCACAAAGCAAATCATTCATTAGGACTCTATCAGATATTTACGCTGAACTCTATCCTCCTGCCCAGTAGGGGCAGTGCCATACAGGGTTATCATTCAGTCAACAGCTAAACTGAAAGATGGGTGTGAGTTTAAAGTGTGTGTGTGTGTGAAATAAAAATGCTTTGAGACTGAACAGCTCCATCATAAATTCTATGATATGTTTAGACCCACACTTGTTTTCCCAATGAGAAGGAGGACCTCCTTGGGATGCTTATTTTACATTATTGATCATGTCCACAGGCTGCCATCCCAAGAACCTCCCTTACAGAAGGCTAATTCAGTCCTTTCTTCAGTATGCTCTTTACTACCCAATTGTTAGCTTCCTCTTGGCTAGGATGGAAGGAACTAGAAAGAACAGAAAGTGTGCCTAAGTCTCTTAAGCTCTACATTCTTCCTTTACTCTCAACAAACTTAATCCTTTTTCTTCAACTTCCTTGAGGCCTCAGGCGGCTGCTGCCAGTCAGGACCAAGGAAACAACATGAAATGGCAGGCTATTTCCCCCTAATTTCAAAGTCACTTGTGCATATATTTTTATTCCTGCGTAAGAAATAGCCATTCTTGAACCATCTCCTGGATAGTTCCACTTTGCCACCTAAAATGTACCTCAATGCCAATGTGGTCAAAAGCATTGCTTTTTTTTGTTCATAGTGTAAGTGGTAAGATTTTCTCTAATTAGAATATAGCCATGGTTCTTTTACACATACTGTGATTTGAACTTTTGTTCTTTTTTTTTCCTAAACAATTTTATTGAATCTCTTTTGCAACTTTTCCTACTTCAACACAATAATAACAGCAATGATACCTTAAAGATCTCCTCAATGCAGAAGGCACTCCTAATTTACAATTGGAAGAACTGAGCACAAAGGAAGTAACTGGCCTAAGGCGACAGAACTACTCAGTAGTGGTTCTAGGAGCCCAACTTTGGAGACTAGGCCTCTCAACTGTCTACCTAGAGGCTGAAAACCTCAGGCCCCATGGCTCTTCCTTTTCCCTTGCAGTGTCCTTCCCCACAGGCAATCCTGGCTAACATACTTCCGCCCTTCCTTCTCTTCCCCCTCACCACAGCCTTGGGCTGCTTCTCACTTGCATGAAACATGGTTTTTTCACACTTTCCTTGATTTCCACTCTGTTCTCTAAGCAGCAGCCGCCTGAAGCTGTGACCACTTTCTTGTCTAAAAACTCTTCCCAACTTCCTGCTGCCCTCCCCTAAACGCAGTGGTGGAGAAAACTTGAATCCCAAGCTTCGTGTTCAGCAACCCACTAACCAGTTTACAGTTCTCTAGGCTGGAGTCCTGAAACCAAGGTGTGGCTGGAACTGCTTTGTGAGGAGGTCGGGAGCTTCTAGAGATGGCCTGTCTTAACTGCAGCCGCCTCCTCTCTGCCAACAACACCACAGTTTCCTCTGCTTCCATCCCCACATTTCCTCCCACGATTTCATCCACTTGACTCCCTTCTGACAGGACCTGATGGTAGCATTGGGACACCTGCACAGCCCGGGGAAAATTCCCCATCTGAAGTCCTTAATTTAATCCCATCTTCGAGTGCCATATGCCTGTAAGGAGCATAGCCACAGATCTCGGGGACCAGGGGACATTAACATCTTTGGGGCACCATTATTCTATCTATGGTAGCTGGGCCCATGCCCTGCTGAACCTGTAAAACTCCTTTCCAAGAAACGGAGCCTGTCCTTGTGCCCCTGCTCTCAGATGTTGGCATGTTGGCATGGTCAGCCCAGGGCTGCCATTCCCATCTTAAAGGTCATCTGCTCAGGAAGGTCATTTGCTCAGTCTATCAAAAATATATCATTCTTGCTGACCATTCACCTGCTACTGTCCCTGCTCTAGATTTTGCAGCTGTTAGTATTAGCTAAATCACCCAAGTAGCTCTGTGGGAGCTTGCTACTCCAATACCCACTGTGTGTATACAACAATGCTGGCCAACAATAGGCTACACTTGTTTGAATTGCTCAGACAAACCTGGCCTATTCAAGTTAGGGTCATGTGACAAGCAGAGCTACAGTTAACACTGGAATGGCACTAGGCCACCTGTGCGTGCTGGACAAAAAAATCCTTTAAGCGAAAAGCCACAAGAAGAAAACCAAAACATTTATACTTACATCCCAATAACAGAGAATGTTCCCACTCCGTATCTCATGTGTGCGCTTGTGTGCACGCATACACACACAAACTATGCATATATCTTTATCCTGATATACATGTATATATTTCATATCTACGTGAGGGTAGTAAGCACATTTCATATTCTATCTATGTGTGTATATACATATACTTAAAATCAACAAAATTGCATCCACAGCCTTTATAGCTCTCACTATTTCCTGAATTGAAGCATCACATGTGTAGACAGCTTCATCAGGAACTTTTTGGAGCAGCACTGATGCTCTGCCACTGAGCAACCACCCCTGGCTCACCAGCATGCCTCCTGGCTCTCAGAGTCCAACTATCATCTGCTCTCAGGATTGGTCCTGCTGGGCCTACCTTCACTGCAGTTCTGGTTCCCTTCCCAGAGATTCCTTTAGGAAAGGGTGTATGAAGAGTCCTCACTAAGAGATGTGAGAGAGGACTGCTTGCTGGCCCTGGGCAGTGCTCTGTGTGTGTGTGTGTGTGTATGTGTGTGTGTGTGTGTGTGTGTGTGTGTGTCCCACCTGTGTGGCCCTCCCCATTTATATTTGGTACTTGGAACTGCGAGGGAGCTAGCTTTGGGCTGAAGCCAGTGCTGAAGCCAGCAGGCTGCAGACAGAAGGAACACCTAGATGGTACTGCTGATCAAGATCCACTGAACCCATACTTTCAGCCCAGAACACTCTAACTGATAAAGATCTCTGCTTGCAAATGTTTTCATAAGCCATAGGAAGCATTTTCTTTAAAAATCTCAGAGGAAAACCGAAAGTCTCATCCATTTATGGGCTGCCTTTTCCCCTTATGTTAAAATCCATACAACACATATGCTCAACTGTTTAGATACTGGATAGCTGTGTGAAGAAAAGGTCTCTAGCATGGGCTACCCTCAGTTGTTCCGCCCTTCAGTTTTTAATTTTCAGAAAGGTCAATCTGTGGGTCAAAAGTACTCATTTTATAACTGTAAAAATGCCGCCAGCATTCCTATGGTTAGATGGTAAATTCTGGCAGGTCATTAGCATCAGTGAGTCAGCTCCATTCTACTTCAACTCATCACTTCTCATAATACTTGTCATAGAATATGTTACAAATGCCCACAAAAGCAGGTGCTAATATTAAGCGGGATGTCTCACAAAGAATTCTGGAAAAAGTCAGTTCATGTAAAAACCAGCAAGCTTCATTCCTTTTTCCAGTAAGCCTACTGCTATGTTTATTGTCTCCCCTAACTGTGCAAGCACCCCACCCCTATCTTCTGTATTTGCTGCAACCACGAACCTCCCCCCCCCCCCAGCACAGGCCAGTGTGGGCACCACCTGTTTATTCACTTCTCCATCAGTTCTTGGCCCTCCAGGAGCAGGTGTCACACAGGAGATGTGGCCGGATGAGCTAACTTTCCCCATGAGAAATCTATGGGCAAAACCTTTCCTGATGATATGTGATGAGAGAAGGAAATACCAATGAAAAAAGACTGTACCCATGTTTCTTGTCTTCCAGAAACTTCTTGTGTGAAACTACTTAAAGATAATAAAAATGTAATTTAAAAACATTTTGCTACAACTAACCTAAGTATAGATTAATTTGATGTGGTATTTTTGGAATTGGTCTTATGTTATTGGGTCTTTGAGTAAATAGATTGTTCTTAGGAATAGCCATGAGCAAAACAACCATTTAGTTGCTAAGCACCCTAAATATTTGTATTTCTTCTGAGGCTCATCCTTCCAAAATCCAGGAACTGAAAACCAAAGCTACCAGACTATGCAAAGTAAAAGAATTTGCTTTTTCAAATGTATATTCTACTTTAGTATTATAATTATAGGTATGTTATGTTTCTGGTATCATTTCTGAATAAAGTTAATTTTTAAAAGAAATCATGCTCTGAGTATTTTACAAGGTCATTTTCTTCCATTTACTTTCAAGTATTTTCTCACTTATATGATGTATAAAGCTGTCATTTCAAAGGAAGTAAATCCATTTTGAACCTAAAATTGGTAGTTTCAAGAAACAACTTCAGGGGCTGGGAAGGTAGCTCAGTGGTAGAGCACTTTGCCTTGCAGGCATGAGGCCCTGGATTCGATTCCTCAGCACCACATAAGCAAAAAGAAAAAAGCCAGAAGTGGCGCTGTGGCTCAAGTGGTAGAGCGTTAGCCTTGAGCTAAAGAGCTGAGGGACAGCGCCCAGGCCCAGAGTTCAGACCACATGACCGGACCCCCCCCCAAAAAAAAAAAAAAAAAACAACTTCAATATTGTTTCTTGTGGACAGACAATAAAGATAAGAAAATAAATTCAGAGAATATTTCACATTAAGTTTACTGTATTTGAACCACAGTGATAATCTTGTGTATTGAGAGAGGTTCTTATTATGCCCTGTATGCAGTTCTTTTTTTTTTTTTTCCGGTTTCAGTTTTCTGTACCCTTTTATGTATAAGTTTATCTGGTCTGTGGAAGGGAAAGGGAATCACAGAAACTGCAGGACAAAGGATGAACTAATGCAACAATGATACTCACTAGACACTATGTTGGAAATGAACGATAAATCTTGGGGGGAAGGAGAGTAGGGATGAGTACGTGGGAGAAAATGAGGCAGGAGGTAACAGTGTTTTAAAAGAAATGTGCTCATCTCTAGCCTTGAGCTGAAGAGCTAAGGGACAGAGCCTAGGCCCAGAGTTCAGGCCCAGGACCGACAAAAAAAGAAAGAACGAAAGGAAAGAAAGAGAGAGAGAGAGAGAAAGAAGGAAGGAAGGAAGGAAGAGAAATGTGCTCATTACCTTATTTATGTAAGTAAGGTTTATCACCTTTACAATAAAAATGTAAAAAAGAGCAAGTTCAGTTTCTGTATCTGATTTTATCCAAAAGGTTGTGATTCAATTGGTAAGTTTCTTAATGAGAGAATATTTAGGTATATTTATGGGTTCTTCAACATACAATATAAGCCAGTAGAGTAGCCAGGAAAGTAATCATACATTGTGGTCTACACAATGGGTTTACTGCCAAGAGAACCCAAACATGCCCTGGGATCTTCCTGAGTAAACTTTCTGACATCATCAGGGCAATGTTGTTCATACGTCATCATCTTACATGAGCATTTCCTTGTGCCTGTCCAGCTCCATCGTTACCCTCTGAAGTTTCAGCCCAAGCGCCTCCAGTTGACACTGTAAATCTGGAATGACACACATAACCATTTCATCACTATAGTTCCACGGTCCAGATACTTTCATGAAGTACACCATATTCTACATGTCACTCGGATCCTGAAGAATGCAGCTGTTTGTTTCATTTCACCTTTATATGCTTATGGAACTTACCCATCCACCACTCAGCCCTGCCCACCCTATGACCCCACAGATTAATGAGACCTGATTGGTTGGCCTCTTCCTGTCCCTATTAGCATGCTAATTTGCAAACAGCTAATGCTAAATTTTACTCGTGTTTTCAAAAGAAATTCATATAGCTAAGAGAGAAATTTCTCTCTTTCTTTCTCTATTTTTTTTTTTGCAGTAGTGGGGCTTGGATTCAGGGCTCTGTGCTTGCTGGGCCAGCATTCAACTACTGAGCTATACCTCCAGCACTTTTACAGATGTATTTTTGATCATATACATAGCTCACTTTTGAAATACTTGGTTTCCTGAGCTCACCTTTGTGGTCCGGAAGCAAGGAACACACATGAGACTCCCAGGAAGGAAGAAAATAGATAAATAAATTACCTGCTAGGCTTATGGGCAAGAATCCACTAACTTTTGGTAGCACATAAAAGTCATTTTGATGGCATTTAAAGCCAAAATAATGATGTCCAAATGTGGATTCCAAAATCCTGAACCAGGAACTGTAGGCAGAATTTGAAGAAAATAATTCAAGAAAGTTTGTCTACTATGTGGAGAATAAATGGTTTGACTTACCTCAGTTCTGCCACTAGCCGGTACTCAGAACTGAGGTCTGAATCCTAGCCCCCCAACCCTCCAGCCCCATCCGTGGACAGCCCTGCTGTCCTCTTTTGATAGGAAAGAAACTTACAAAATGAATTGGTATTTCCAGAAAAATTACTTCAAAACACAAGAATTACAAAAATTCTGTTTCATCTCTCAAATGTTTTAACTCTCTCTATATATAAGCTTTTATTATTATTTGTGTGTATAAATCTTGAACTTGCCTTCTTTGTTTTACAAAGAACAAGTTTTTTAAATCAGAAAATAAATTCATTTGAAACAACTTCTGAATTTACGGGACATTTGTATAAATCTTTATGCTTATGCACTCACATATATTATTTTTAATTATTTTAATCAATAAAAATTATGCTTCAAGCTGGGTGCCCATGGCTCAAGCCTGTAATCCTAGCTACTCAGGAGGCTGAGATATGAAGATCATGGTTCCAAGCCAGCCTGGGCAGGTAAGTCATTTTTACTTGTCAGTTGTGGGGCTTGAACTCTGGCTTGAACTCTGTGCTTGGGTGTTGTCCCTCAGCTCTTCAGCTGAAAGCTAGCGCTCTACTGCTTGAGCCACAGTGCCACTTCCAGTTTTTGAGTGGTTTATTGGAGATAAGAGTCTCACGGACTTTCCTGCCCCGGGCTGGCTTTGAACATGATCCTCAGATCTCAGCCTCCTGAGTAGCTAAGATTACAGGTGTGAGCCACCAGCGCCCGGCTGGGTAAGTCCTTTTGAGACATCTCCAATTAACCACTTAAAACCTGGAAGTGGTGCTGTGGCTCAAAGTGGTCTAGCACTATAGTGCCTTGAGCAAAAGAGCACAGGGACAGTGCCCAAACACTGCGTAAGCCCCACAACCAACAAAAAAATTATGTTTCATGATGTACAGTATGCTTTGAAATATATATTTTTTTTACAGATGCAGATTCTAAGGATCACAATAATTAATTTATCAAAGTTCATTCAGCTAGTTCAACTCAAGTCTACTTGATTCCAAAGTCTTTCTCTTTCATGCTGACTCTGAACCAGAAAAGCTGGAACAAGTATGAACGGAATATATTTGCCCATAAAAGTGTAGTTGGCACAGCCACAGGTCAGTTACCATACTGCCAGAATCTTTAAAGAGTTATACTGAAGACAAATGAGGGCTGTTATTTTGGATAAAATCTGTTGGAAACTGGTAGAATTTCTAACTCCAAAGGGTGGATGAGATTTTATATTTTGGAAAGTTGAAAGTCCACAGGAGAGGTTCTGGTTAGTGGGGGAGGGATGGCAAATGAGGATGAATATGGCTGAAGTAGTTTGTTTGCATATATAAAAACAGAACCATGAAACCCATGAAATTGTCGAAGAAGCAGAGAGTATTTGAGAGAGAGTGATGGGGCAGGGAGGTTATATATATATTATACATATTATACATATAATACATTATATTATGCATATTATACATATAATACATATGTGCAGAAATGTCACAACAGAACCCCTGCCCTCGTTAAGACTAAAGCACTCTTGCTTTGTATGTCCCTCCTCCACAGTATAACCCATGTTTTCACTGTATTTTATGTTGGTATAATTTGTGGAGGGGAAGGGAAAAAACAAATTGTTTAAATTGGGATACAGGTGGATCCATTGCAACAATGAAATGTATAAGATGTTATGTCAAAAAACGAACTTTACAACTTTGAGGGGGAGCGGCGGGGGAGGGGCAGGAGATGGGAAGGGATGGGAAGGGGAAACAAAGGAGGAGGCAACAAGGCAACAATGCTTGATAAGAAATGTACTCATTACCTTGCCCTTGTAACCCCTCTGTATGCTATTTTCCAATAAAAAAAAAGACTAAAGCACTCTTAATAAAAATGCAATATAAATAACGCAAGATATGAAGGCAAATGTGGTGGTGCTGTGAGTAATTTTATGAGGCTGACATCAGAGAGAACAATTATGCCTTCCTATTAAGTGTCCCTGGGTACTTTTGTCAGAGTACAACTAGATGAGGCTTGGAGCTGAGCCCATGTGATAAATTTCATGTTATTACTTCTATGGAGCTATAGTAAAAAGAAAAAAAATTATCTTAAAAGTAAATCTCAAAGAATCGGTGTCTGATATGTGAATTTTATGCCATTAATTCTCAATTATTTGAGAATTAGTAAAATAGTAAACAGAAAAATAGAAACTAATTCAAAGCTATTTTTATAATATTAAAAGACAGCACTTTGAATTTTGAACTTGGTATGGTGACACTCTTTATAATTCCCCCAAACTCAGTAGGCAAAGACAGGAGGACCCTAAATTTGAAGCCAGTCTAGGATACAGAGCAAGACCCTGCTTCAAAACAAACAAACAAAAAGAAACACAAAAGAATTCTGAGGCTCACATTTGAATATGCTTATACATCTTAGTTACAGAATTTACTAGAAGCAAAGCAAAATTAATGATGCTACCATTCCCTGACTCCCAGTGTCTCTCTCCACTGTCTACCTAAATCTTCCTTTCTTCCTCTATTTCAGAGTAAACAGAGCTCAGCCTGTAATTCACAATAGCTAAAGAGTGAGAAGCCACATCCCCAAGAGAATTTGCCATGTACCTTGCAGCAACCATGACTAAAAAACAGGAAAGTAAATTTTTTTTAAGAACCAAGAGCTTCCATAGACTATCATATGGACTAAACAGAAATGGAAAAAAAAAGTCACGTCAACAAATAAATCATTTTGCAAAAGCAGAGAAGATATGAGAGAACTGAAAACGATTCATAATCAGCAATCCATAAATAAAAAACTCCTAGTATAGAATTAAGATTTGAATAATATATTTTCATGGTTGTTTCTTTTTTAGTTGTGTTTTCTGTTATGAAATACTAAGAGTTACTGTTTCGACCCTCCCCCACCAAACCCAGCATCAGCATAGGCCATCTCCTTGCAGCTCTGAAAGAGGTAGAACCCTGCACAGGTTTATTATAGGTTCTGGTAGACTAGAGGCGTCTTTTTGTTTTCAGTAGCAGAGTGCCCAGTTCCTGTCCTTAATAAAGAAAGGAACACAGGATAAGCAGCAGAGAGATTAAGCCACCTGCACAAAACAGCTCCTTCAGTTTCTGAGGCAAGGAGTTCTTAAATAAGAGTATTGTTCTGTTTGGTTAAATAAATTCAACTTCAATTTTCTGTCATTCAGCATGACATTGGATTATGAGCAAAGGCCCTGAAAGCCTGCAAAAAGAAAGGAAGCATTGGCTTTAAACACCGTGCAGATGTAAGGCGGACCCATGGAAACAATCCAGAATTGACAACAGCACATTCTACTGTGATGTGACTACGTTCTTTGCAGATATTAAATAAGAAGCAAATGATTTTAAATGAACAAAACAAAAAAGAGCTCTTAGCCTCTCTTCATTCAAAGACAGCTGCTCGCTGGATAGCTTTACACAGGCATCAGATTTGGGGTAATTAGTCTTTTATGAGAATCCTGTTATTCTGAACAGTTCCAGAAACCACAAATACAAATGCTATTCAAAGTTAACTGTATTATAGGAAGATATAATATTTTAAAAGTCACTTGGAAGGCATATTAAGTTAATATAATGTTTGGGAAAGAGTAAAATATATCCTTTATGGTAGAAAGGTATTTTGAGCTAAAAAATACCTGATAAAGAAAATACCAAAAACGAACATTAGCTGGTCCAAAGTGCCACAGGGAGGAAAATGAACCCAGGTTTCAGAGTGATGGAAAAACAGGGGGAATAAGTGATACACCCAGATATATAGGTTACATTTCTAAAATACAATAACATTTTTTAAAAGCGGTAGAGATGACTGAACACACTCTAGCCTCATTTAAGGGTGGTGTGCACTATCCCCGAGCAATGACTTCAGATCTAGGCTCTGCTTGCCTCTGTGGCCATGTGGTGCCAGGGTCTCCCTGTGTGTCAGCTGGTCACTGCCCTGTGGACTCCTGGGAGCACTCCATGATGTCATGTACGGAAAGCACAGGTGAGTGGAGGCACATAGGGAGTGTTTCCTAAAACTGGCAGTGAGATCATTTTTAGAGTTTATATTAACAGAGGTCTGAATCACACGGAACAAGAATGCAGGACACATGTGTTCTCTGCACCATGCCCAGAAGGAACTGAGACTGTAACAAGTTACATATTAGAGCAGGTATCAATACAGAGCTAACAAGTTGCCATTTAGATACCTGTACTTTAGTGGAAACTAGGAGTTTTTGTGCAGCGGGGTCTAGGATATGGAGTGAATTAGAAGAAGCAAAGGAGATAATCAGAATACTTAAAAATTCATAAATCAGTTACATACTAACATTAAGGAACAATACTTTTAACAACATTTAAGAATTTTGTATATCATCTTTAAGTAGTTGTACAAGAGTTGCTATTCAATAAATCAGTTTATGAACATAGTGCATCCTGATCAGTGAAAGACCAATACCCTCACTCCAGAATTGTTCATGTAAAAATGGACCTAAATTTGTGTGTGGATACACACACACACACACACACACACACACACACACACACATATACATATATATGGAATTCTGAACATTAAACCAACTTTATATTACAGGAATACAATTATAATTTACAGGGCTTACAACACTTGACCAATTTTATAGATATGGGTGAGAAATATAGTTAAAGAAATTCTATGATTGGCAACTACTTTGTATAACTACTTAAAGATAATAAAAACATAAAAACAATAAAAATAATTTCTAATGATTTTATTCTAGACACAATCATTTGGTTTGTTGTAACACCTTGAAAATGAAGTTCAAGTTGGAGGTGTAGCTCACATGGCCTAATGCTTGACTAGGAAGTATGAGGCTTTGAGTTGAAGCCCCAGTTCCACCAAAAAAATTAAGTGAAATGCAGTTCACTATTTCATACTTATGTAGCTCTTTAGGTGCTACTCCATTTTACTGTTCAGTCCCTTAATGTTTTGAGGTTAGAAATGAAAGACACCTTGTTCCCATTTTACAAGCAATATAACTGAGTCAGAGAAATTCATAATTTGTCCAAGGGCCTAGAAAGGCATAAACAGTCCCAGAAGCAAAAATACTAGTGAATCCCATCCCACTGAGTCACTCCTTGACTATTTTTCCTTTTATTAGAACTACAACACAGATAAAAAGACCACTTGTACATGGTTTTGTTTGTGTGAAGTGCCCAGAGGTGACGAACCTATAGAGATAAAGCAGATTAGTGGTATGAGGAACGCATAAGGGGATGGCCACTAATGATTTCTTCATAGGGTGATAAAAATAGAGATATTCTAAAATTAGATCAAGGTACATATCCTTTAAAAACAGCTAACTTGTACACTTAAATAGATGAATTTTACTCTATTTAAATTATATCTCAGTAAGGCTGTTTTTTTTTAAAAAATCAGTAAGGATCTTAATACATGAAAAATAATCTGATGAAAATATCTGTATATCATTCATAATGCCAAACAGCTTACTGAAAGAAAACAGGCTAAAAGTTTCTTTTATCTGAGGCTTGGTCAAATAAATTTAAGGAGATTAATGCTGAAATAATTTATCTGAACTCTGTCTTCCAATATTTGTGACTACTGACAAAAAGCAAAGGACACTTCATCCTAACAGGTAGAAGGAAAATCACTTAAGTGGATTGATTTGTGGGTCATGATGACCTCTGAGAGAGTACTATCAATTGAGATAAATTGTACATTTTGGAAGTAATATTAGTGTGAGCTAAACATGAAATTACCAAAATTATATAAACAAATCTTTTAAAAGGGAGCTAAGATTTTAGTCTTCAAATTTTTATTTCATGTCTACTTTTCTACAAGAGATTAAATATTACCATCAAGGATTACAATGATATGGACAATCGATTATTTCTTCTTCCACCACTATTATATAAGACAGAATTAGCACATATTTAAGTTTTTAGTCTCTACATTTCAAAAGATACATAAAGGGAAGATACGGAAGAAATAAATCAAAAGCTTTTAGTGTACAACATAATGATTATTACAGTTTTTATGCTATATTGTTGATTCAAAGTTGAAGTCATTCAGTGGTGTTTGAGAAGAAAAAAGGAACAAAAAGTGCAGGTCTGAGTATTTATTTAATTTGGAAGCAGAAGCACAGAATCAGAGTTAGAATCATGTCACTTCACAGTGGAGCCAGAGCAAAGCCTTTGGGTCCTAGTCTGATACATGGGTTTCCTGAAAGCCAGACCCACCTCAGCCCGCTTCTCCAAAAGGTGGCTTGGCATTGTTAGAAGGTGCTCTGGAGATGAGGTCATTTTTCAAAATGTGCCTCCTTAAACCTGTATACGGCTTGTCTTCCTGAGGCCAGAAGGGGAGGAGCAGTCTCAGCCCCACTCCCTTCCTCATGGGGGCCCATTAGGAAATGGGCCCACCTATTGTCAGTCCCCTGAGAAGTCCCTAAAGAAATGGTTTCCAGATTCCAAAATGCCAGGTTCCATTGGGAAGAGCTGTTAAATACCATACACAAACACATGGCTCCTGTTGCAAACTACATATCAAAAGCAATGGAGCATTTCATTCTTTTAACCTGGGCTTTGTTGTGGTGAAGGCATACTCTATCTTTCTGGCTATACAGCCTGAAACAGCCACTTAACTTGGCTAAAGCTGAATTTCTTCACTAGTATGGTAAGAGTAACACTGGTCTCACTCCCAGAGTGATTTGAGAGTTAACTGAGATAGTTGATGTCAATGCTTACCACAGTGACTGGCAATGAGATGTCCACAACCATTCTGCATGTGACCTGACCGAGAAGGGAACAAGGCAGCCTAGAGGCAGAGCTGCAAGGATTCTCAAGCAGAGAATTTTACTTTCTTCATGTTTGAAGGAACTGTCCAAACAGTTGATTATGTACTCAGCATAAAGCAATGCTATTCATTTTCATTTGTTAACACTTTCACAAAGTAGGAAGTGGCGCTGTAGCTCAAGTGGTAGAGCGCTCGCCTTGAGCTGAAGAGCTGAGACAGCGCCCAGGCCCAGAGTTCAAGCCCCACGACCGACAAAAAAAAAAAAAAACAAAAAAAACACTTTCACAAAGTAAACAAGCCTACAGGCTTCCTTTCTTCTCATCTCTTTGTTCTGTTTTGTTTTGGCCAGTCCTGGGGCTTGAACTTAGAACCTGGCATGGGCACTGTCTGTGAGCTTCTTTTGCTCAAGGCTAGTACTCTACCACTTGAGCCACAGTACCACTTCTGGCTTTTGCTGTTTATGTGGTACTGAGGAATTGAACCCAGGGCTTCATGCATGCTAGGCAAGCACTCTACCACTAAGCCACATTCTCAGCCTCTTTGTTTGGTTTTGATAATAGTGTTTCTCTGTCCTTACAGAATGACTTAAGAAATGAATCCAATTTCTGGTTGTTTAAAAAAAAATACTGTGTAAAATTACAATCTTCTATTCCTTGAAAGTTTGGCAGTATTTGCTTATGATTTACAAAGCTTCCCCAAGGGCCTAAACACAAATTTCACTTTTTTTAAAAATCAATTTGAAGATAAATTTATTTTTATTTAGTTTTGATTAACAATCATTCTTTTTTCTTTTTTGGGGTC
The DNA here is from genome assembly GCF_019054845.1 of Dipodomys spectabilis. Taxonomy (NCBI): domain Eukaryota; kingdom Metazoa; phylum Chordata; class Mammalia; order Rodentia; family Heteromyidae; genus Dipodomys; species Dipodomys spectabilis. The sequence continues at coordinate 47,970,018 of NW_024870772.1, read as the reverse complement.
CAGTCGTGGGACCTGAACTCTGGGCCTGGGCACTGTCCCTCAGCTCTTCAGCTCAAGGCTAGCACTCTACCACTTGAGCCACAGCGCCACTTCCGGCTTTTTTCTTTTTGCTTATGTGGTGCTGAGGAATCGAACCCAGGACCTCATGCATGCAAGGCAAGTGCTCTACCACTGAACCACCTTCTCAGCCCTCATCTTTTTTTATTTAGAAAAAAGCCGAGGGAAAAAGCTTCAGCACCTTGAATTTGATGGTGATTTTTTTGGGGGTATAACATCAAAAGCACAGGTAACAAAAGCAAAGATACGGTGACAAACTTTAAAATGTCTGTGCATCAAAAGAGACAATCATCAGGTGAAATGGCCGCCAGGAGACAGGAGGATGGCACCCTTAATCCAGTCCTTATGAAAAACTTCCATAATCAAACCACAGGTCAAACAACTGCATTGTGAAAATGAGCAAAGGATTTGAACAGACAGAGCTCTAAGGAAGTTATACAAATGACCAACAGAAAATACTGTTGGAGAAGTTGCACAGAACTGGAGGCCCTGCACACCCACTGGTGTGAATGTGAAATGACACAGCCCTGGGATGACAGCAAGTACACTGTTCACAGGTCCCAGACATGGACTGCTGGATAGAGAGCCAAACTTCGAAACAAGGTCTTGAAGAAATATTTGCATGTCTACGTTTATCTCAGTATTATCTGCAACAGTCAAAGGCAGGGACAATCAAAATGTCCAGTGATACTTATGAGTAAACAAACAACATGGATCAACCTGGACAATGTCCTGCTAAGAGTAATAGACACAGCCATCAATCAAATCTTGCCTAAACACACAATCTACAGACACAGCCAATCCATCACCAAGTAATCTTGCTTATATATAAAGAAATCAAACTCATAGAAGCAGAAAGTTGGAAAGTGGCTATACAGTATTGGAGAGAAGAAAGCGGTATCCAGTGGGCATAAAGTTTCATCTCTGCAAGACAAAAAAGTATGTATTTCTCACAGAAAATGTAAATATACATGAAAATAGTGCGCCGGGCGCTGGTGGCTCTTGCCTACAATCCTAGCTACTCAGGAGGCTGAAATGTGAGGAATGTGGTTCAAAGCCAGCCCAGGCAGAAAAGTTTCCATGAGACTCTCATTTCCAATTAACCACTCAAAAACTGGAAATGGTGCTATGGTTCGAGTGGTAGAGCACTAGCCTTGAGCACAAACAGGCTCAGGGGCAGCACCCAGGCCCTGAGTTCAAGCCCCATGCAAAAAAAAAAAGAAAAAAAAAGCATATAGAAGAGCATAATTATTAGTTTAACATTCAACATTAGGTTTTTAAATCTTTATTACTTTGCTCATAAAATTTAACTTATAGAAGTGCAATTTTTAAAATGAAAAAAAAAATCATTTCCCTTACGTAAGGGCATCAGTTGTATTTTCCTTTAGCACACTCTGCAAGGCTGTATACCAAAGGCAATCCCACTTTGCTTCTGAAGTCTTCCTTTGAATTTGAGATGTCTTTAACATCTCCAGCCACTTAAGTCTTAACTCTTAAGATAGCCAAATCGGAAGGGGTGAGGGCAAACCACCACCACAGACACAGAGATCACTTCAAGGTTATTTGCAAAGCAAATTAATTAAAACAAGACTTCCTTGTGATTGCAAGAAAAACATTCAGACATTTCCTTTTATGATTATTGCTAACAAGAGGAATAAATAAATTCATAAATTCTCTTTACCTAGTACTTGCTTTTGCAAATCATAGCATCTGGCTTGTAAATTGACCTCTTGCTGTCTAGATGTCTCAATCTGCTGAGATCTTAGTATGGCTGCATCTGACAACAGTTTGAGATTTTTCATTTCTTCTTCAAGGCATACCTTATTTCTCTGAGATGCTGTCAAACTTTTGTTTAACACATCTATTTCTGTAAAGAAAATTCAAAGTTTACAAATGGGCAATAATGGATCATGAAACATTTTGGAGAAATGTTTTCATTTTAGAAAATGAATCCATGAAAGCCAAGATGAGATATCTTCTTAGAGTATGACACCCAACCAAAAGGTCAAATTGGAGTTCAGTAGTGATTCTCAAAGAGGAGGGAAATGGGGGGGGGGGGAAGAGAAAGAAAGGAGAGGGGTGGGGCTATATTGCTAAGTAATGATTGTGTTTTAGCCCTCAGTAATACTAAACTGCAATGTCTCTTTTAAGACAGGTCCAGTTGTATATCCCTGCCATGAAACGGAACTTGCAGTTGTCTGATCCTCCTGCCTTTTTTCCTGAGGACTGTTATAGGCATGTGCCACCACACCCACAAGACAGAGAAACATACTATCTGTGTCATGTTCTGAATTTTATTGAAAAAACTGTTTTCTTGGCAACATGATTCAGACAAGTAAATTTAAATGTGCTAGCATGGGCTGGCTCAAGAACTTCTGGACAGCCACAAGGAGTCATTCTACAGAAATTGTGAAGAAAGGTGGCAGGGTGGGGGAAGGAAGGGATTAGGAAGTTGTAGTATTTAAAATGAATAAGCAAGAGTCATAAAAGTATTTATTAGTTAATATAACGATTCTAAGAACACTCTATCCCTCTATCCCTCAATTACCTGTCATTATTCTGTCTACTAAAGCTTAATAATTAAACTTAATCTCTTAGATTTGTGTGCTAATTTTATAAAAATTGAAAAAAAAGTCTGGAGTGTATCCTCCATCAGAATCACCATCACTGCTGCTATAAACCACCACGAAAAGCTGAGAACATACATATAATAAGTAACAATAGTATAAAACTTGAATAACCACAGTGTGCTGAATAAATAAGGGCAATTCGCTATTTTAGAGCTTACTTGACATTCCCTTCTTTGGTTAGTACCATCGGGGCTGTACAATGGTTCATATATGAATGGCTTTCTGAAGAGACTGTCTTGGTTTATTGATCTTGGGCCTATCATGGCAGAGACTATGGCTCCGTGGACCAGGAAAGACCACAAGTAGAGACATAGGACAGATCTAGTGGCAGAGACAATATGGCCAGCCAATAATCACAGGGAAAGTAAAGCAGTGAGCTAGACCACAGCCCAGAAATGAACATCCTAAGGGAAGGTGATGGTTGGGTTGAAGGGCGGGGTCCGAGGAAAAGGTGGCATGACTGCAGACATGGGGCAGAGGACAAGGAGAATGTGGTGGGGCCACAGACTTGGGGCAGAGGACTTTCCAGTTTTTATTTAAATGGGGAAACCTAGAGAAATATATTGGCAGGATCCAAATGCATAGGTTTCTACCTTAGTCCAATGGTTACTTTCTGTGGAGATCCCATTCCTTTAGGAATAGCTAATCTAGTTCTACAACTGCATGGCCACACACCCATTTCTCAGACCCATAACTACCAACATAGGAGCATACAAAGTCTTAAAAGAAGATAGGGATAGAAGCTAGCTCCATGGCAGAGTACTTGCCTAGCACATGCAAAGCCATGGGTTCCATTCTAGCACTGCAAAAACAAAGCATAGACACACAGATGACATAGTGTAATTGTCCTCATATTTAAAGTCTTCCTGAGCATTTTTGTAGCCTTAGAGGTAGTTTCTTATGGTAGAATAAACTGTACCATGTGGTAACTGCATGTGTCTATGCTGAAGTCACAATGACACTGCAGGGAACACACGCTGTCACCTACTTATCATTTGCCAAAATGACTCTGCTTAGGTTAGCAAGCTGACTCTGTTAGCGAACACTACTGTCTAAAATAACTGCTAGTGTCAATGTGACTTTCTATCTGACATTAAGAGAACAAGACTGTAATATAAATATATTTGTAAAATATACTCCATTCCCATGTGTTCATGAAAAAGTATAGCACAATGTCCAAAAGAATGGGGGTGACAGTGCTCCTAGCATGGACCCCAGCAGAGGTGAGGTTTAGGAGAAACTTCCTACACCCATGGGTGTCCTGGTGTCAAAATCCAATCCTACACTCGCCAATTATACAGTCTCCTACTCGTGTCCCAGTCTGAAGTTCAGAAATGAGGAACCGCACCAGGCTCCACACCACCTTGTGAAGGAGCTCCTCCTGTCCTTTCATGCATGGTCTATCGTGGTTCAGATGCTGCCTTGACACAGAAACCTTTTCTACTTGATAAGGATGTGGCCTTGGTCTTCCAGTTTTCCCACTTGCATGTGGGAAAATATATATAAATAATATATAAAATATATAAATGTGATCTGTAAGTTATTTCAGGGCAGAGATAGTTGCTTATTCCTTTTCTATTGCCTCCATAATTTCTACGAGGATGCCCTTGAATAGGAGTTAAATAAACCTGTTCTGTGTCTATATAAAGGCTGAGTAAAGCTTCTAAACAATTTCTAACATATCATTAGTTACACATCCAAAAGGAAGAAACATTTGCAACGGAATATCAAAATAAGCCTATTTGTTGTGTGCTGGTATTAGGGCTTCAACTTAGGGCCTCAAGCTCTAATATTTACTTTTTTTTTTTTTTTGGTCTGGTCATGGGGCCGGAACTCTGGGCATGGGCACTGTCCCTCAGCTCTTCAGCTCAAGGCTAGCGCTCTACCACTTGAGCCACAGTGCCACTTCCGGCTTTTTTCTTTTTACTTATGTGGTGCTGAGGAATCGAACCCAGGGCCCCAGGCATGCAAGGCAAGTGCTCTACCACTGAGCCACCTTCCCAGCCCTCATATTTACTTTTTACTAAAAGCTTTTTACTCAAAGCTGGTGCTCTACCACTTGAATCACACCTCCACTTCTGTTTTTTGTTAGCTAATTAGTGTCTCACAGACTTTTATGCCTAGGCTGGCCTTAAGATATAGAATATTTTCTTAAACTTCTAATTTGTGAATGGGCATGTTTATGTATTTATAAGAACTGCTAGGTGTAGAGTGTATTCAAAGTGATCAAAGAAGCTATGAATGGCAAGCTTCTGCACCTGTCAAGTTTTGCATCTACTTATACTTTTGTATACCGCCCCCTGGGGCTCTGATTGTGTTCACAGCATTAAGGAGAAAAACACTCTGAAAATAATAAAACTTCAAGCCCACACACCCATCTGTCCTGTCCTCTAAGCTCTTGTTGGTGAGCTAAACACATGATCCATGTGTATGCATTTCTACCTCTGAGCTTCTGACTCATACAGGACAATCAGAAATTGGTCTCTGCTGGCTGGCTATCCTTTCCAGGGATGAGCCATACTTTTCTATTTCTTCTGTAAAGCCATTAGGTTATAGAGACTAGGTACTATTACATTAGGTTACAGAGACACAGCCATTAGGTTATAGAGACTAAGTACTGTTACATTGCTTCAAAGAAATGTTGAATTTTTTTTTATCTTGTTTACTAAGTACTTCGTAGGGCTTAATTCAAACTGCATGATGTGTCTGCCCCAAGAGAAGTATCTGCTAAAATATCAAGTATTTTAGTTCTCCGTGAGTTGTATAAACTCTTCCTTTTATATACAGGTACTTTAGGGAGAAGCCAGACATTAGAATTAAATACAAAACTTAAGCTCTGGCTCTCTGAGGATCTTTTCTCCAGGATATTCCCCCATGTCCTGACTGCCCTGTCTCTGTCCTTTAGTCCTCAGGTCTAAAAGAATACATATTTCTACCAGATGTTTTTGTTTCCATGCATGGAGTGAATTGCAACCTGCTCTCAATCCAATAGTCTTTAAAAAATCCCTTCTCCTTCTTTCAGTATCTAAAGCAGTTAGAATATTTAGAGTTTTTGGTCACGGTAAAAGTGTACTTTTTGTCCTCACACACATGTACACACATATACACACATGCACATATAAACCCACAACCTGCACTACAATGATGTTTCCTATTTAACACATTATTACTATCAGCCAGAATTCACAGTTTCAAGCTCACTTTTGCTGTTGTGAGTTCTGACAAATGCATTATAACGTGTGCACCACTGTACCGTCTTGGACCTCTGACAACCACTGACCTGTTTACTGACCCCAGGCTTTGCCTTTTCCAGAAGGTTGTGTAGCCATAACAACAGAGCTTGTAACCTTTTCAGATGTCATCTTTCACTTAGTAATAAAACTTGTTTCAATTTTTGACATTCCCTCCTCAGTGTGTTTGATTCTGTTATTTGCCAATGTTTTCAGATAGTTATTTTTGTCTATAATTACAGTGATTATGTTAGAGGCTGATCTAATATGACTACTCAGTCATTAAGAGAAAAACATTTTAAAAAGTACAAATTGGTTCCTTTAACAGAATAATCAGACTTCTGACCATAGCTCAAGATAGACATATCATGACTTATCTTAGAGCAACCTAAAATACTACAGTTCAGGGTAGATCGATAATAATGTTCATCTACTATGCCAATCACAAATAGGTTTAGAAAGTGAGTTCCAAGCCCCACCAAATACAATGAGGTATTATTTATTTACTTAAAATATTTTTACAAAAAAGTACAATTACATTCTAAATGTATATCACAAACCTGCTAGAGCTGCTTCACTAATGGATTTAATTTGTAGAGAAACTTCTCCTTTCAATAAAGTCCAGATTTGAAAATTATCATATATTTCATTTTTAATACTGTTTAGTTCTCTTTTGGTAACAGTAAGTAATGAAAGAGTCTTATTCCAGAAGTATTTGTACTCCAACAATTTTTGACTGTAATGAAAAATTAGAATTTTTAAAATAAAGTAAACAAAGGACACATTTATCCAAAATGATTTTAGAATAATCATACAATCTACTGTCTAAATGAAGACAAATTTGAAAAGGAAAAGTGTTGTTCATACTATGTTAAGACAACAGGCATAAATCAGAAATATCTCAGTTCGTTTCATGTATAAGCATATCAACTCAGTTCCATTTTGCTACTATTTTAATTACAAAAAGATAATTATCTTCATTTACATTTATCCTATTTTTTATATTCACCAAATAAAGAAGAAAATTTGGTTAGAGCAAAATTTAGAAAATTTAGACCAAACTTAGAAAACTTGGTCAGAGAGTAAATGAGAATCTTACAGCATTCTTCTACGTACCATGGTTACCCAGGCAGTGTAACACCTGGAGTAATATACTTTTTAAAGTACCTGAGCTAGTACTTTTGCTTCATCAAATACCTCAGAGTTCAAAATAAACTTATTTTTATATCATCTTATTTTATTACTTCAGATATCCTGGTTATCGTTTCCTTAATCATTAAACAAGATACAGACATAGGTGTTCTCAGCAAAAAGATGATACCTACAACCAGAGGAGTGCTTGGTCAATATTTATGTCTCTGAAGAAACAAAGATCTATTAGGTAGAAACATCTTTCTTGTGCCTTATAATCTCCTTAGTATCTACCAGTCTGTGATCAACAGAAACTTAAATGACAAATAAACTTCATTTCTCAGCTGGAGGAATGGGGAAGTGAAAAGAGTTAAGGATCACACACTGGAAAAAACAAAAAGGAAACCCAAGAAGGAACTGTTTCCAGTGAGTTAGAAGAAAAGCCAAAGGAATAATATCAGGAAAAAACAGTGGTCTTCAAGCAGAAAATAGAAGGCAGGGTTGAAGGCTTCAGACAAAGGCTGAAGAGGCCATTGTAGCTGGCGTGAAGGAGACCTTAGAGACCTCGGAGAAGCATTAGGTGGGAAAGCAGGTATGAGACAACAGAGGTCTGTGCTACCAACTATTAAAACCATGGACAGAAGGGGAAGTAAGAAGGCTGAACAGGGTGGGAATTACTGGAAGTGTGCATAGCTGAGTGTACTATGTGAGTGAACACAGGCCGGAAATACAGGAGAGAGGGGAGCATTTCTTGAGCAAAGTCCTAGAAAGGACAGATATACACAAAGGCTAAAAGAGCTCTATTTTCCAAAAAGACTGTGGTTGTGATTCTGTGTGGCCAGCAGGGTCTCCCCAGTGAGCAGACCTGAGGGGGTGATTAAATCCACAAACACAGCTAAGAGGATGCTGATTACAGAAAACAGAGGAGGAGGATGACACAGGTGTGAGAATGAGAAACCAGGATGTGGAGTCAAAGTATCTGGGGCGCAGCTGCTGAGATTCCGCTGCAGACCTGGAAGTCAGGGCCTAGAGAATGTTTGACAGAAAGGAAAATGCAAATGTGGGTATGGATGCTTCTGTAGGGAGAAAGGCAACAGACAGAAAACTCAAGCTTTATGCGCTGGGAGTGGACCCACTTTTTGTGATGACTCAATTCAACTTCTTGAAGAGGAAAAAAAGAGCACAAAAGTAATAACTATAAAATAGGTTAAAAGTATATATTTACTGATAGAATGAGAAAACTCACTACATTTAAAAATTGGCAAGTTAATAAAATTCTCTAGAACCATAGAATATAGGAAAATGGTGTGGCTCTTCAAGCAGCTCTACAATACATTTTTGCATATAATTTTTAGCTACTGTAATTCTGCTGTTTGTGTAGATGACTGATTATACAGCCTTTGAGTTTAACATAGCAAGAGACTTTTTTTTTGCCAGTCCTGGGGCTTGAACTCAGAGCCTGGGCACTATCCCAGAGCTTCTTTTACTCAAGGCTAGCACTCTACCACTTGAGCCACAGAGCCACTTCAGGCCTTTTCTGTGTATATGGTACTGAAGAATTGAACCCAGGGCTTCATGTAAGCTAGGCAAGCACTCTACCACTAAGCCACATTCCCAGCCCATGGCAAGAGACTTTAAAAAAATTAATAGCTTAGAAAGGTCTTTTAAAACTTAGTAGGAGGGGATGGTAGGGGGAAAACAATGGAGGGGGTAACAAAAGAAAAAAAAAAAAAACTTAGTAGGTAGTATAAATATTCAGCATTGTCAGATCTAGAAAAATCCTTATCAATATCTATGCATGACTATAAGGTTTTGGGGATTTCAAGTTTTCTTAGAAAGTGACCAATTTTAAAAAAATTTTTATTGTAAAGATACTGTACAAGCGGTTACAGTTACATGAGTAAGGTAATGAGTACATTTCCTACCGAGCATTGTTACCCTCTCCTTTGTTTTCCCCTACTATCCCTTCCCTCCCCACTACCCCAACTCCTCCCTCTCCCCCCTACCAAATTGTAAAGTTCATTTTCAACATAGTATCTTGTACATCTTATTGTTACAATGGGTCAACCTGTATCCTTATTTCAGCATTTTATTTCCCTTCCCCTCCTGAAATTAAAAAATATGTATATACAAGATGCAGGGCACCAGAACCAAATACAGTGACAACAGGGGTTATACCACAGGGGGGAAGAATATACAAAAGAAACAAAAAAAATCACATAGTACATTAAAAAAACAACAGCAACAAAGAAAAAAACTTCTTGTGTCCATTGAAAATGACCAATTTTAAACTTTATTTTAAATCTGAAACAAATGGACACGTTTAAGTATCACCCTTGAAGTAGTATTTTGTAATTTTTATATTCAATGGTGTTATTGTTTTTTGTAAAATTAGGAAATAGATATTTCTCCAATGTATTTGAATAATTAACTCATCTTCATTGGATTATCAAATACTTTAAGATCTTTATTGTGTTTGTATGTTTGTTTTACCTGTGCTAGGGCCTGAACTCAGGGCCTGGGTGCTGACTCTTAGCCTGTTTGTGTTCAAGGTTAGTGCTCTACCATTTAAGCCCCATCACCACTTCCGGCTTGAGTAGTTTACTGGAGATAAGAGTCTCAGAGGGACTTTTCTGCCTGGGCTGGCTTTGAACCTCAATCCTCAGATCTCAGCCTCCTGAGTAGCTAAGATTATAGGCATGAGCCACCAGCACCCAGCTCTTACATTGTTTGAATACACAGAAATGTCACAACAAAAACCCCTTGGTATAAACAAATATATTCAAGTAAAAATGGATTAAAAACTGAATAAACAAAAATTTTGTTAGTGAATTTGCTCTGATGTAATTCAAAAAATATTGTTATAATTTGCTTTATATTTTTTATCTATCAACCTTTAAAATATGGACTGCTTCACAAATTTGTGTGTCATCCTTGAACAGGGACCCTGCTAATTTTCTCTGTATCGTTCCAATTTTAGTATACTGAAGTGAGCAGTGTTTCTTTCATTTTGAAATAGTTTGCTTTTTTTTGGGGGGGGGGTCCGGTCATGGGGCCTGAACTGTGGGCCTGGGCGCTGTCCCTCAGCTCTTCAGCTCAAGGCTAGCGCTCTACCACTTGAGCCATAGTGCCACTTCCGGCTTTTTTCTTTTTGCTTATGTGGTGCTGAGGAATCGAACCCAGGGCCTCAGGCATGCAAGGCAAGTGCTCTACCACTGAGCCACCTTCCCAGCCCCTTGAAATAGTTTGCTTTTGTTTCATTAATTTAAAAAATTTGCAGGGTGCTGATGGTACACTCCTGTAAACCTAGCTAATATGGAGGCTGAGATCTGATGATCATGGCTCATAGTAGCTTGGACAGGAAAGTCTGTGACTCTCTTATCTCCAAATTAATCACCAAAAATAAAAGCCAGAAGTGGAGTTGTGGCCCAAGTTGTAGGCAGAGTGTTAACTTTGAGCAAAAAAAGCTCAGGGACAGTGCCCAGTCCCGGAGTTCAAGCCTGTATACACCTGAATGTTTAATCTGATTCCTTTGCTTTTTACAGAAGCTATTCTAAATTTTGTTTTCAAAGGGCAACTGAGCGGTGTATTCCCAAGTCAACTTTGCCTTACTAAGACTCTCCCAGGCCTCTAACTCCCCCACTGATCTTGAAGTGGAACAGAGGGGAAAGTAGACTGGAAAGATGTTTTTTGGTTTTTTTTGTTGTTGTTGTTTTTGTTGGTTGTGGGGCTTGAACTCTGGGTGGGGGAGCTGTCCCTGAGCTCTTCAGCTCAAGATTAGCACTCTACCACTTGAGCCACAGGACTACTCTGGTTTTCTGGTGGTTAACTGGAGATAAGAGTCTCAGGGACTTTCTTGCCCGGGCTGGCTTTGAAACACGATCCTCAGATCTCAGTCTCCTGAGTAACTAGGATTACAGGCATGAGTCACTGGTACCCAACTTGGAAAGATGATTTTTAAACAAGTAGGAATAAACCACCTCCTTTCACCAGGGGCCTGTCCAAAACTTTGCAGGAAGACTTGAGGAGAGATTCTGAAACTTGGCGCTATTCCATTCACAGTAAATCAGTCTGAATTGTTAACTGACCTTTGTGGAATATGAGGCAAATCACCAGCTGTGAAGAGATGAACAAGGCTGGTGATCCTGGCTCAAAGAGCCCTAGATTAACAACCTGGAAGTAGGTGTAAGAACTGATGGTTTTAAGTGTAAATACAATCATATGACAAGAGGTAAAAGGACTTGGAACACTAGAAAACTCTGTTGTCTATAAGCCTATACAATGTAGAAAAGCTAACCAACACACACAAAAACTAGTAAGTTCATCAAAATAGCAGGGTGTAAGAGCCATACACAGAAAAATTTTATTTCTGAATATTACCAATAACCAATTCCCAATATAAGATTAGGAAAACTGCCATTCATAATAACATAAAAAGAATAGAACACTTAGAAACAAATTTAATAAAGAAGTGAAAAAAACCCAAAATATTTTTAAGCAAATTAACTATCTCCATAGAAAAATATATTATGTTCACAGATTAAAAGGTTCCATGCATTGTTAGCATCCCAAGTTGATTATAGATTCTACATTATATTAAAATCTCAGCAGTGTGCCTAGCAGTTTTGACAAGCTGACTCTAAAATGCTTACAGGAATTCAAGGGGTCCATAATGCCCAAACAATCTTAAAAATCAAGAAGAAAGCTGGAAGGTTACATTCTTGGATTTTAAATTTTACAAAAACCTACACTACTCAGGAGAACAGACCGTCAGCGGGGAAAGCAGAGTCCTCTCAGCATGCTGCAACATCCAATATCCTCACAAAATAAGACGGATTTAGATTCTTACCATACTCATACACAAAAATTAACTCCAATGGATCACAACAAAACTTTCTGAAGAAACTATAGGAAAGAAATCATTATGATTTTGGCTTGGTCCATTCTTAAATATATCACTTAAATATATCTTAAATATATGCACAATCCATAAGAGAAAACAGATTAACTATATTTCATAAATATAGTGGAAATAGTTTGCATTCATAAAAAAAGAACAATGAAATTATTTTAAAACTGAAATTATTTTAAAAAGAAGGGAGCAGGGTGGGGGGTGGGACTGGGAAGGTGGCTCAGTGGTAGAGCGCTTGCCTTGCATGCATGAGGCCCTGGGTTTGATTCCTCAGCACCACATAAGCAAAAAGAAAAAAGCCGGAAGTGGCGCTGTGGCTCAAGTGGTAGAGCGCTAGCCTTGAGCTGAAGAGCTGAGGGACAGCACCCAGGCCCAGCGTGCAGGCCCCACGACCAGACCCCCCCCCAAAAAAAGAGGGGAGCGGGTCAGGGAGAGTGAGACAGGGAGGGGTACATTGTCTACATGTACGGAAATGTTAAAATTACCCACACCTCTTGTACATACATGACATATGCTAATAAGAAAATACCACTGAGAAAATGAAAGAAAGCCACAGACTGCAAAAAGCAACTGCAATCACACTTATATAGAAGACTTTTATCCAGGACTTTTTTTTTTTAACCAGTGTACCTTTTCCTATGCTAGCATGGTTAGCTAGCATGTATAAGGCCCTGGGCTCAATCCCAAGCACAACCCAAAATAGTGACAAAACTAAAATATAAAAGCAAATTTTAGATATTTTATGACAACTGACATGCAAAACTGAATGACAGGATGAACGGTATCAGTTTTATAACATCTTACAGCAACTGTAATTACATGAAACACTCCACATACTTGAAATCTAGTCAATTCTACCATCTGCAGTGGCATTAGTAAGCAAACAGCTGGGATTTCCTTAGTAGTGTTAGGCCAAAACTACTGCAGAATCTAAGTATTAAAGAAAGCTTGTTTTTATAACAAAGCCTCTCCCACAATATTGACCTTCACCCATTCATGAGAGTTGCTATGGTTTCAGTGTTTGCAGAATCCATGTGTTGGAAACTTAATTGTCAAAGAAAAAAAAACACGCCAAAAAACAAAAAACTGATGATCCTGATTAAAATAGGAGAGCTGAGGCCACCAAGGTGCTACTATCCTACCGATTTCTGAGAAAGGACCAAAGAACAAGAGCAGACATCTGGCCAACTGCGATGGTATGCCCTTGTAATCCCAGCTACCTGGGAAGAGGAAATCAAAAGGCAAAAAGACCCTACTTCAATGAAGAAGCTAGGTGTGGTGAGATGTACCAGCAGTCCTGCTACATGGGAGACACAGGTAAGCAATACGACCAGCCCTCACCAAACATGTGAGACTTTACCTGAAAAATAACTCAAGTAAAATGGCTGAGATACAGTACAAGTGGTGAGAGTACCTGCCTAGCAAGCCCAGGATCTGAGTTCAAACCTTAGTACCACCAAAATAAGGCTATTTGTATTGCGAACAGACTATTAACTCATTTACTCATTCATTTATTTATTGAGTTTCAGTTACATGCAAGGCCTTTATGAAGTGCAGGTGTTCAGTAGGTCATCATTGAATAATACATTAAAAAATAATTAGCCCAGAGAATGTTTTTAAAAATGTTTCTGGTAATAATCGGGAGGCTGAAAACAAAAACAAACATTCAGAATACTCACCCAGCTATTAAATTGTTTTACTATATTGGTTTAACATTCCCTTTTTTTAGGAGCTAAAAGTTACTCAAGTGCAAAGGAACCATGCTCCTCAAAAATATACTAGATATATTCAACACCATTTTAGGGGTAAATGAACTAGTTTCTAGTCTCATAAAAGCACTGAGTAACATACACGAGAGCAGAGTAGCACCACTTATGTTGGATATGTCGACATTTAGGGAGTCTGTCATTGTCATTAGAAAACTTTCATCAAGAGCCGGGCACCATTGGCTCACGCCTGTCATCCTAGCTACTCAGAAGGCTGAGATCTGAGGATCGCGGTTCAAAGCCAGCCCGGGCAGGAAACTCCATGAGACTCTTATCTCCAATAAACCACCAGAAAACCGGAAGTGGCGCTGTGGCTCAAGTGGTAGAGCGCTAGCCTTGAGCTGAAGAGCTGAGGGACAGCGCTCAGGTCCAGAGTTCAAGCCCCACGACTGACCAAAACAAACAAACAAACAAACAACTTTTCATCACTGGGTGATGGCTCTGGAGGTCAATATACCAAGAAATTGAAGACTGAAACTATTTCTATTGTGTTAATCATACTAGATTACATAGAAATCACATTACTAAAGTGTGTGTGAATGTTTAAAAAGCTAGCATTAAACTTACGTTTTCAGTCTTTATCATTTTCAATTCTTTAAAAGCAATCTTACCTGAAGAATTGTGATTGTCTTTGTTTAGTCTTTAACTCACATTCCAAATGACTAAATTCTTTCTGTACTCTCTGAAATTCACTTTGTTGATTTTTTAACTGCATGCTTACATCTTGAATTCTAAAAACATAAACAAGATCTAAATTTAGGCATTTTCTGATGAATATTATTTTAGTTAAAATCTACTTAAAAAAAAGAGTTTAAAAAAAAAAACTATGCATGCTTACATATACTATCTGGTTGTATTAGAGAAACGTCTGGAGAGAAAAACACCAAATAGCAATTGGCCTTGGGGAGGAGAAAGAACTGACAAGAAGAAAAGGCAAAAAAATGCTTGAGAAAACTAGAAGTTTTACTTTGTATTATTTTGTTCAGATTTTTACAATGAGCATGCAGCCGTAAATATTAAAGAATAACAAAACGCTGAAACAAGGACACAGGATGACCCATTGCAACAATGATACCCACAAGACAATATATTGGAAATGAACTTTACAACTTGTGGAGGGGGGAGGAAAGAGAGAGGTGGGGGAGGGAAGGAACAGTAAGAGAACAAGGGAAGGAGAACAATGCTCGACAAGAAATGTACTCAGTGCCTTACGCACGTAACTATAACCCCTCTGTACCATATCTTTGCAATAAAATTTTAAAAAAGAAAGAAAACACTAAAAAGTATAAATATTATATAATTTTGTTGAATATATATGTAACTTAAAATGTCTTTTTTTCTTTCCTTTTTTTCCTTTGGTTGATTCCCTTTTGTTTCTGTTTTTGATTTTGTACCCTTTATCATACATATAAGTTATCTGATGGGGTGGGGGGAGAAGCACAGAAATGGAAGGGACAAAGGGTGAATCAATTCAGCAGTGAAACCCACTAGACACTGTGTTGGAAATGAACTATACAACTTGGCGGGAGAGAAGTTGGGAAGGAAAAAACTGGGAGAGAATGAGGGAGGAGATGACACTGTTCAAAAGGAAATGTGCTCATTACCTGACTTCTGCAACTGTAACCCCTCTGTATATCTCTGTATATATGTTTTAAATGTCAAGCATTACAGAAAAGGTTATACGAGAAAATAGTAGTCATTTGCCTTTATCGCAGTTACTACTGCCAAAGACAACTGCTTTCAACAATTCAGTTTCTCCTAATACTCATCTCAATGTGACTAAACATACATTTATACTGCTTTTCCTTAATATCCCATTGGAGTTATTTTCTAATGAAATACAAATGAGTTAAGATCTGTTTCTTCTGCATATAACTGTGACTGAATATGATCAAACACATGTAAGGTCACACAGAAACAGATGGGCTAGTGGACGTCCAGGGCTGAGGTGATGGCTTTATAATGTATTGGGACCCTTCCAAGACTTGCAGCTGCCATCTTTGGTATGAACTTTATTCCACAAGGTGGAGGCGAAGCTCCAGTCATCACAGTGACATTAGACTAGTAGCAAGAGAATGATGGCTTTTGGCATGCCTTTCATGCGGTCTCCTCACAGCTCTACTGAACACTTGTCTTGAATTTAGGCCACAGGTCACACATCACGGCATAGAGACATAGTCCTTTAAGGTACCCAGGTAGGTACCTTGATGGAAATAGAGGTGTGGTAAACACTAATGAAAACGGGTCATTCTACACATCTCTACCAACCTTCTGACCCTCTTCCTCCTCTCACCTTCCCAATACAAACCAATCCTTTTTATTAAGTTATATTAATATATTTTTTGCTAGTAAGCCACATAGTGTACCATAGTACATCATGATAACATTTATGGTCTTGTACAATTTTTTGTCCTTTTAAAATCACCTTTTCCCTTCTTTCTTAGTTACTATCACTGATTTTCTTCCACTTCTGCCCATCTTTTCTCAGTAGACAGCCAACAATCTTTACACCACTGCTTTCCCAGGAGGCAGCCTTTCTAGAGCTCCCCATTTCCTGCTCTTGTCTGCTTAGGATCTGGTCTGACTGCCTGGCTATTATCTGGGATTTCTCATTTCAGGAACTGTCCTCCTCTCTTTTGTCATTTGTCCTCTACTCTTTTTCTGAAGTCTCTCTTTCTTTTTTTTTTATTTCTTTCATTTTGTGAGCAAACTCTCCAGGGGTTTGTGCATGAGAGGTAAAAACCTGAGTCTGTGTGAAAGTGTCTTGGATTATAACCCAGAAAACAAAAGTGATAGAATAACTGAGCAGATAAGTGTATGGGAAAGGAGACTACTCTTCTTCAGAAATTTTAGCTAATAAATATAAAAGAGAAGTGAGAAAGAATCACCATTAGAAGAGCAGAATAAATAACTATTGCAGGCAAATTCTACTGATAGTTGTCTTAAAAACAGGTGAAATTTTGTGGAGAAACATAACAACTGCATCGTTTCAAGGCATCTACCCCAAGGCATTTATTGTTTACAAAGAGAAAATGTAACTATGTTGTGGAACAACCTGGTGAATAACCAAGTGATAAGTGATAATAACCTAGCAAATAAGCACCTTAGCCAAGTGATCACACTTTAGCTAAAGTTTAGCCTCAGTACTAAGATGCTGACATCATCATGTGCACTGGGAAGGAGTATATCATTTCTGTGGTACTCTTCCAGGAATAAATAATCTTGATTATGGATATCAGAAGACAAACTCAAAATGTAGGTTAGTCTATAGAATAACTAACTAGTACTTTTCCAAGCCCTCAGGATCATGAAACAAATGAAAGTGGAGACACTAGATCAAAGAAGATCAAAGAACTAAAGACAACAAAGAGACTGCAGATTGAATTATGGACTGTAGGAAAAAGACAAGTGGAAAAAAAAACATAAAATCAAATAGTCTGGAAGAGAGTAAGTTTTCATCATTACACCATAGTTATATGATGTGGTAACTGGAGAGGTTGGATTTCTGTTGTTTTTTTCAACTCTATGCTAAGTATAAATTATTACTAGTTTTCCAGTTAAAAACATAACTTGTACAAAAATGGTGAGTAATTAATCTGTAGTATAATTGTGGTATAAAAGAATGGGTGTATTTTACATGAAAGCAGGGAGTGGGGTTAAGGGGAAGGGGTAGGGAAGTAAAGTGAGGAAAGAGGGAGAATGAAGTAGAAAGTTCAATGCGTAGCCTACAAAATGAAGAAAACAGAAGGAGGGGTAGAGTTAGGAGGACTGGGGGAGGGGGTGATGAAGGGTGACACTGATCCAGATGCATTGCACTTACAAACTGACATGTTGAATTGAAACCCCTTTGTACAACTACATACAGATAATAAAGATAAAATTTTGAAAAAGTGTGGGTACATTAAAAAATGACAAATTATACCACACTGGTTTATTCTTGTGGCTTACAGTTGGGAAGTGTCAGTGCATGGTGCCGAGCAGGACCTGGCCGAGCAGCGCAGTTCACCTCACCCGCAGGAGTAGGGGGAAGGGCTGTAGGAGAAGGCCCCACAGCACGCCCCCAGTGACCTAACTTCTTCCACCAGGCCCCATCTCTGGTCTCTCACCACCTCCCAATAATACCATCACATACGAACCCATCAAGAGACCAGGCCTCTCACTGGGTCAGAGCTCAGGATCCAACTGTCTCTGGAAAGCATCACAGACACATCCAGAGATGTGCTTTGCTAATCCCCGAGGCATCTTTATTTAGTTAAGTTGCAGTGAAGATTAAGCCCACCTCTTGTCAACTTGACACCCAAACTTGTATCCTTAAACATTCACCCTTACCCCCAAAAGGCTGTCTCTGTCTTATAATGAGAAATATATCCAATCCATTTCCAAGAGTCCCCATAATCAACTGTTCAACACTAAATCTAAAACAAAATCTAAGTTCAGTCTTTACTGAGATGCAAGGCAATCTCTAAGCTGTGAGCCATTGTAAAGTAAAAAAGAAAAGATGCAATGCAGGGTAAAACATTTTCCCATGCCCAAAGGGAGCAGGAAGGGTGGAGCCAGAGCAAGACTTAAACCCATGGGGGAACAGAGTTGTGCAGCTCTGTTCAGCCCTGGGGCACAGGGGAGGGGGCTAACGGGAAGCCTCACCCCTACGGCCTGGCCATGAGAAGTCTCTCCCCTTCCTGCCAGAGGCTTTCCTTGCAGACATTGTACATTCCTGACCCGTGTCACTACTACAGCTCAGGCTTCTCCTTCACAACTTCATGTATCACCAGGTCAGAGGCTGCCCAGGTCAGGTCTACAGTTTATGCCCAGTGCCATCCTCAAACCACAGTCCTGGCATAGGAAGAAGGACAAAATGAGCTAAAAATAAGCCAATGAAAGCTGTAACTTACAGATCAATAAGTATGACTTGAAACCATGTATTTTCTTTTTTTTTAATTTTTTATTGTAAAGATACTATACAGAGGGTTACAGTTACATGAGTAAGGTAATGAGTACACTTCCTATTGGTTACAGTTACATGAGTAAGGTATTGAATACACTTCCTATTGAGCATTGTTACCCCCTCCATTGTTTTCCCCCTACTATCCCTTCCCTCCCTACCTTCCCCCGAGGTTCTTTTTTTTTAATTGTGATTAAGTGATTACATAATTTCCCAAATTTCACAGTATTGTGGAATAATGATGCTCATTTAAAGCCACAAGCTCATTCTATCAAGGTCTATAACATATAACAGTGTACACATATACACCATACATGTGATCAGCAGCATGGGGATATTTAGTAGTAAAACCATGTACTTTCATGCTAGCATACATATATGTATTTAAGACTTTGGAAAGAAAATGGGAACAACTCTATGCTAAAACAGGGTTACCCTAGGTAAAGAACCTGAACTGGGAGGGCTAGTCAAGACAACGCTAGGGTTTCTTTCTACAACAACTAGATTATTTACATAGTGGGTATAAACTATGTAAATAATTTGCATTGAAAATCTACAATTAGATTTTTACATAGCTTTTTAAAAAATTACCTTTATGTAGTTGTACAAAGGGTTTCAATTCTACATGTCAGTGTGTGAGTGCAATGCATGCGGATCAATGTCACTCTTCATCCTTCTCCCCACCTCTCCCAGCCCCACCCATCATCCCCTCAAGTTACCTGGGTCCATTGTCACATATGTGCATTGAAGATTATGACTGTTAAAGTTAGATTTGCCTGCGTGCGTGCATGTGTGCGTGCGTGCGTGCGTGTGTGTGTGTGTGTGTGTGTGTGTGTGTGTGTGTGTTGATCCTGGGAGGCTTGAACTCAGGACCAGGGCACTGCCCCTAAGCTTCTTAAGCCACAGTGCTATTTCTGTTTTTTTCTGAGTAGTTTGTTGGAGATGAGATTCTCACTGCAATTTCTGCTCTTCTTCTTCGAATTGAGATTCTTAGATTTCAGCCTCCTGAGTAGCTAGGATTATAGGCGTGAGTACCAGTGCCTAGCATAAAGTTAAATAAAGGGGAAAAAAGTATACAGTCTCTTTACATGTGTATAAGTATAGCTCAGGCTTATCAATGGGGAATATCTAGAAATATTAGAAAGAAATTTAAGTTTATTTAGTATGCTGCAGAATGATAGAATTTGGTGTTGTTCTGTAGAACTGAGGATTAAGCCCAGAGCCTAGTGCATGCTTGGCAAGCATTCTACCACTTGAGCTGTGCCCCAGCCCAGGACTGTTTGAAAAGATGTTTTAAACATCCCTTAACAAAAGCCTATTTCAAGTATTAAGATTGTCTCAGAAAAGAACTCCAAGCTTGTGTTTTTACAAGACATTTTCCAACATAATTTCTTGGCAAATATTATTCAAATGAATGCTACACATGAATAATATCTCAAGCTCCCTGACTGTGTACCCTGAGAAAGTTGGTCACATTAGCTTACTCTGCTTTGGCTGTGCTCATTCACTTACTTCCTGCAAATCAAACCAATATGGTTAAAAATTAAACATGGAGACACAAATGAATGTTCACTCTTACTGTATATATCAACTTTCCGAAGTAATTCACAAGATGCTACAATACAGTACATTCTGTGCAAGCATGCATTTCTCCTGAGAAGTCATAATTCTGTACAGAGTTTGAACATTATGTTGATGTGAGGACATGATGTTATCTAGTCAGAGAGTGTTCCTGGAGATGGAGGCTAGCAGCGTGTTCCAGTGGAGAGTCCTTCCTGGGAGTTGGATGACTGGAGTTATAGGCCTCTTGCCAGTGCACCCCAGAGAACAAGCACATCCATCATCCTTATCTACTTCCCAGGTTCTCTAAGTCAACCTGACTGTGAGAACCACTACACTATAACACAATTGAGAGAGCTTTTAGAGTTGTTCCTTAATTATTCTCATTTGGACTATCTACTAATATTCTTCATAATGAAAATATTGTAAAGGAAAATGATTTAAAAGTGCCTTTTAACTAATCTTCTCTCCGTTATCAACCACATCAGAAAACACAAGAAATCTGATCACACGACCAGGGGTTTTAACCACCTGTGATCTGGGTACTTTCTGTCATGCTCTTAGATCTAAAGATTAATTTGTTTTTTAGTTCTTTCCTTCAAATTGGTCTCACAGCAATTCAAGATGACAGGAGGAAGTTCAGAGACTAAAAAGAAATGAGATTGGGGATTCTCAGGATAATATTCAACCTAGGTCTCAAAAGCAAAGACATCTAAACACCAAGGCAAAAAATAGGGGGCAACAAAGAGATCAGAAGAGATCATCCTGCAGAAACTAGTTTCAGAAAGTGACAAATGCCTGCCCATTAGGAGAAGTAAACCACCACCCGCATACTTACAGGAAATTAGATTACTTTTCAAGACAGTAGGAATGGAGGGTTGAGAGTCTGGGTATTTATAGACAAGTCCTTTAAGGGTTCAATAAAAGCAGGAAGAACTCTTACTTTGTGAGAAGTCAGGAGACCTGTGTGAGGGCCTAGAGGCATAGTATCAGGAGCCTAGTATCAGGGCCTAGTATCAGGAGCAAGACAGCTTCTGTAGTGCCAACGGGACAATGCACTGGACGGGTGCAGAATTATCTGTAAGGAAAAATACTGTGCAGGGTTATTCTAGATATTTGAAAAAAAGTTATTGTGACACTATCTTTCTATCATATTCTTAGCTGCTAAAATACATTTTTGTTAAGGTAGTTTTAATTTTATACCAGTTAGTAACCTGTAATTATTGAAAAATATTTAATAAAGGTTGGAAAAAGGGTTTTGTTCCCCTACCATGGGCCTGAATCAGTACTTTTTTTTTTTTGTTTTTGTTTTTGCTGGTCATGGGGCTTGCACTCTGGGCCTGGGCGCTGTCTCTTAGCTCTTCAGCTCAAGGCTAGCACTCTACCACTTAAGTCACAGTGCCACTTCTGGTTTTCTATGGTTGTTGAAGGTAAGAGTCTCACAGACTTTCCTGCATAGGCTGGCTTTGAATTGCGATCCTCAGATCTCAGCCTCCTGAGTAGCTAGGATTACAGGCCTGAGGCACAGGCACCCAGCTTCAGTAATGCTTTTTTTAAAAATATAATTTTATGGTTATTATTAAGGAGTTGTGCAGAAGGGTTACCATTTCATAAGTCAGGTAATGAATACATTTTTTTTTGGATGTCATGCTTTCCTTTGCTTCTCCCTCAGAGAAGCTTTTAAATAAATGCTTTTTAAATAAACTTTATTTTCTCTCATTTGAGCTTTATTAGATGATTCACTTATTTTCTATCATATCTTTAATATGCAGATAGTCTATTAAAAATACTGATCTTTTTCTGGCTAAAAATAACTCTTCAAGTTTACTAATGCAGAAGATAAATTCTTAACCCTTGTCTAATTTTAAAAGAAAGCATACATAATTCTGTATTACAGGATTTATGTATAATTTCACAAAAACTGAGACAAAACAGTTTAACATATTTTCTTAGACTAAGGGGATAGAGGATGATTTAGAGAAAAACTGAAATTGCTACCATCATTTAGAGGATAGCTATATTCCATACCTGAGGATTCTATATCTGCAGATTCAACCTATCTTAGATAAAAAATATTTGGAAAGCCAGGTGCTGGTGGCTCACGCCTGTAATCCTAGCTACTCAGGAGGCTGAGATCTGAGGATCATGTTCAAAGCAGCCCGGGCAGGAAAGTCCGTGAGACTCTTATCTCCAATAAACCACTAGAAAACCAGAAGTGGTGCTGTGGCTCAAGTGGTAGAGTGCTCGCCTTGAGCTGAAGAGCACAAGGACAGTGCCCAAGCCCAGAGTTCAAGCCCCACGACCGACCAAAAAATAAAAAAATATTTGGAGTGGCTAAAGATGTAGTTTAGTGGTAGAGTAGAAAAGGGAATGGGATTATATCTGCATCAATACTGAACATTTATTCAGTATTTCCTAAACAATATAAAACTACTTATACAGCACTTACATGATATTAGGTATTATAATATAGAAATGATTTAAATTATACTGGAAAGCAATGACTGGTGACCTTGCTTGTAATCCTCTCAGGAGGTCAGATCTGAAAAATATGGTTTGAAGCTACCTGATGCAGACAAATCATAGAGTCTTTAATTAACCAGCAAAATGCCAGACTGGAGATACGGCTCAAGTAGCAGAAGGCCAGCTATGAGTGAAAAGCCAAATGAGAGTGAGAGGTCTCGAGTTCAAACCATAGCACTAGAACAATGGCATGCATGCATATGTGCGTACATACATGCATGCATACATACATACATACATACAAACATACACACAGTATATAGTAGGATGTGGGGGGCTACATGCAACACAATGTTCCTTTTATATAAGAGACTTGAGCACCCATGGATTTTGGTGTCTAGACAGGGGAGTTCTATAATCAGTTCTCCACGGATACAAAGTGGCTAGAATTTATATGTTTTAACAATCCCCTAAAACTCATCTAACATAGTGTTTCTGTAAAAATTAAAGGGAGATTGCCTGCTGTTCACTGAAGGGATTCCTTACAATAAATTTCTATTCTTATTTTGAATATTTAAAAACATATAGAGAGGCCAGGTGTCAGTGGCTCATGCCTGTAATTCTAGCTACTTAGGGGGTTGAGATCTGAGGATCTCGGTTCAAAGCCAGCCCAGGCAGGAAGGTCTGTAAGACTTTTACCTCTAATAACCATAAAAAACAACCAGCAGTGGAATTGTATATCAAGTGGTAGAGCACTAGCCCTGAGCAAAAGAGCTCAGGGATAGCACAGAAAAGCCCAGGAAGGGTTTTTCTGGGCACAGAGAGGGGTGTGGAGATGGGGGGACAAAGGAAAATTTTTTAATTTACCTTGACAGTTACAAAAGGACAGACCATAACTCCTCCAGTCTTTTGGCAGCACCTTCGGTGAGGAGTAAGTTGCTACACGCCTACCCATAGCTACTTGTCCTCACAGCTGACAAGAAGGGGCTTCTCTGCCTCCTTACACTAAGCAAAAAGCTGTAAGAGCATGGAAACAAGGACACACACTGACCATGCTTGATAAATGCTTGATAGATGTTTGCATTTAAGCCCTTTGGAAGTCCAGACTGGACTCAGATTCTCGATCCTCCTGTCTCTGCCTCCTGAGTGCTAGGATCAATGTGCCTGTGCCCCAACACCTGACTACGATTTCAACATATTGCAGATATCTAATATCCCAAACAAAATTTGACTAAAGAACGCTGTCTCATTGTATATGAGTCTACTTAAAATGTGGTTTGCTTTAATAGATTATTTGAAAGAAACAACAAAAAATACAGGAGGAGGTGAGTGGATAGCAGGTACTCCTGAAAAGAGGAGAAATTAGACGTTTCCTAGTGAGCCCTCAAGAGGTTGTGGACAGGAGCTGACCACAGTGGAAGAGACCTGGCACAGGATGGAGTCAGCTCCATCCAGGACTTCTACACAGTGTTTCAGGGGATTGCTTCTAGCCCTGTCCTTCCTGGTTTCCAGCTCCTGACATTCCCTCTGTCTCTAAGTCCACTGTTGGCTACTGCACTGCTTTAGACTTAGAGGACTCCATGGTAAGCCAATGCACCCAGGACGTTCCCAGCTAGGAAGGAACATCTGATAGTTGTTTACCACCTCAAACCAAGGACAGTCTCTCCAGCATGGGAAAAGATCGACAGTCCCACTCTGCAAGAGAAATGCTGTTCCATGTATCTTGGGTAAACTGAATGTTAACACTTTTATTGTATGAGATCATAAGGTCAATCCAACAGGCACATAAGACAACTAATGAATAGTGTTTTTCTGTACTCGTGATTCATCACATTGTCAAATTCACAGTTGGACTTACCAATCTTCAAATACCTGCCAAGGAGCCCACACTATACTTCAAGAGCCATAAGTAAACACCTAATGCAAGGCTTTCCTTTGCCATTCCTCCCACAGAGACTTGAAGACAGAGAATATACACACAAATACACACACACACACACACACACACACACATAATGCATTTGACATTTCACTCTCTAAAGTACAGAGCCTGAAACTCCCCTTGACACCAAAGGTATAATTAGATTTCCAGAGCCTCAAAGAAGACATTTTCCTATATGCCCTGACATGATAAAGCTCTAGTGTTCCACAAAGCACTCCACTGAGAAACAGAAGCCAGCTAAAAAATATGTCTTGGAAGTTTCTGGATAGCTCCTTCACTGCACACAGGAAGCTATCCAGTAGTAAGCCTGAGGCATTTCAAACTAGCTGACCGTCAAACTGCACTAAATCTTAGCCATAATTCTTTTCACACAGAATCTCATCTGAATCATGCATTTATTCACTCATCATAAATTTCCATTAATACAGAAGACAGGCTGGTTGATCAATTAGCATGAATGTGCACACCAAGTGTGCACAAAATTCATGTGAGCACAGAGGAGGAGCATGTGAGCACAGTCAAGGAAACTGAGTAGTAAAGAATGATTTTAAGAACACAAAGTCAGGAATTCCAGAAGGGCCTTTGCTGAAGTTTGAGAGAAGACAGTGCATTCTGATTAATTCTTAGAAGTTCACATGAGAGTATGTGTACCATATTATAGAATTTATTCTTTTTGCTCAGTATTACAGACCCTTAGAAGATTTAAAGATCCTTAAACTCAAGAATATTTGTGTCAGTCAAATTTCTGCTTCCATGTATCAAATCTAGCTCTTTCCTGAATCTTCTTCAGCAGCTTGTCTTTCAGCCTGATGGCGTAGCCTAGTGTATAGAAGATTCTGAGTTTGATCTTTAGCCTTTTAGGGAAAGAGAGAGTCAGAGAAAGGCCAGGAGGCAGACTTTGGCTTGGATTGTTTTTAAAGCTCAGTTTACAGATGTTCTTGGTTGATAACAACAATTATCAACTTCCAGAAGGTAAGTATCTCACCTACAATTATGGCCATTAACTCCCATCCTTGATCTTCCTGGTTCAATTCTGGGTCCAATGGCCTTGTCCAGTTGTTGACGCCAGTTCCTCCTTGTTGATGATTTCTCCCTCCTCTAACACATAGACTTATTTCTACATTTTCTTGTTTTTTTTTGGGGGGGGGGTCCGGTCGTGGGGCCTGAACTCTGGGACTGGGCACTGTCCCTCAGCTCTTCAGCTCAAGGCTAGCGCTCTACCACTTGAGTCACAGCGCCACTTCCGGCTTTTTTCTTTTTGCTTATGTGGTGCTGAGGAATCGAACCCAGAACCTCAGGCATGCAAGGCAAGCGCTCTACCACTGAGCCACCTTCCCAGCCTCTTATTTCTACATTTTCTTGTGCTCTTGCTGTCTATTGGCTTTTCCACTTGAGCCTAGATCCCTGATATTCTCCTTTCAAGCCAGGTCCAATCTTGTAATTTTGTTTCTCTGACTGTCACTGAGTGGTGAGACTTTTGGATTCACCAGAAGCAGTCTTGCTGTCTGCTGGAACACAGGGGTAGGGAGAAGAGAAAACTATGCTTGCTTCATACTGATGGCTACAACTGAAAAGGCTAAATATGTTTCCCTCAGAGCTAGCCTAGACAATTCCCAGTGGGTAGAGGGTCCTTATCACCCTATTTGACAGACAAGGATGTAATGGCAGAGGTAAGTAAGCAGGCTGAAGAAATGAAGCCACCCAGCCAGGAAGTGACTGAGTGAGATCTAGCTCAGGCAGCGGACTCTCACCCTGCTTGCACATGTGGTTGGGCTATACTTTGTGCTGACTGCGTAGCTTGAATGTTTCTCCACATACCTTTTTTTTTTTTGGTTGGTCGTGGGGCCTGAACTCTGGGCCTGGGCGCTGTCCTTCAGCTCTTCAGTTCAAGGCTAGCGCTCTACCCCTTGAGCCACAGCGCCACTTCTGGCTTTTTCTGCTTATGTGGTGCTGAGGAATCCAACCCAGGGCTTCATGTATGCAAGGCAAGCACTCTACCACTGAGCCACCTTCCCAGTGTGTATATGTACACAGTATACTTAGAAGTCTGTCCTGACAAAAGTTAAGGAACTTGGAATAGTATTATCAAGAAAAGAGGTTTAAAATCACAAATGCCATAGGCATAAAGGAAAGTTAAGCAAATTCTCAAATACATGTTTTCTAGAATTCCCTCACGCAAAACCCAGGGCTTTACAGACAGAGTTTCTCAGTCATTCTAAGGAACCCCTGCTTTCCTGGGCATATGATGTTTTCGGAATCAGTCCCAGTCAGTCTGTCTTTCAGTATGGCAAGGATCTGGCATGTTTTCTCCTTGCCTTCTAAGAGAAAAACCCAAGTACTTGCCAGACCACTTAATATTCTAGCTTCCATAGCAAATTGCTCTCATCTCCTGCCTCCAAACTAATTTTGGATTTGTGCAAAAAAAAACCAAAAAAAACCAAGGCAATAAGGGAAGGAGAGATGGGAGATGCAGCAAGGCTGTGGACTCTGTTTTGTTTTGCATGTTTATTACAACTAAAACATGCTTTTAATTATGTGACACAATTTATATTTAGCAGAGTTCTTGCTATCACTCCACTCCTTCTAGATGCTTTCTTCTAGAAGCTTTGCAGTCTTCACTCAGAGCAGAAAACACTACACCTACATTGGAACACAGATGACATATTAGATGGTTGCCTTCTACCTTAGTGACAATTTTGAGTTTTAATTCAATAGCCAATTCCTTTATTTTAAAACATAATAAGGGGTAAATAAGTGCAGCAGTGATAGTCAGTAGACACTATGTTGAAACTATACAATTATAAACTATGTTGAACTACATGACTTGTGGGGAGAAGAGTCAGGAGGGAAAAACAGGGAGAAAATGAGGGAAGAGATAAAACTTCAAAAAGATGTGCACTCATTACCTGACTTATGTAACTGTAACTCTTCTGTATGTCACCTTTACAATAACAATAAAAGAGAAAAAATATAATAGGAAATAGAGACAAATATAACCTATTCTCCTAGAGTTAAGCAAATGAGTAAATACAATTTCTGGCCAAAGAAAACAAGATTATTATTAAAGAAATCTGTGATTTAGCTTTTAATAACTGAAAAAAAGATGATCTAAGAGCAAAAGATCAGGGAGGGAGAAAACAGTCATAGGCAAAAGAAAGGGCATAAGGAGAATTCTGAATTCAAAACCTCAACCTGATGAACATTTCTAAATATGAAGTGATGTTCCCTGAAAAAAAATCTATCAAATGAATATATTTGTTTTAATAATTGCTCCTGTGAAATAAAGTGTTTATTCACCATTATTTCATGAACACACTGAGCCTTTAAACACAAAGGCCTGAAGAAGAAAACAAAAGCTTTGAAAATGTTTTTCAAAATGGAGAATGACTACAAAGTAAAATTTCAGTTCCTCCTCTGAGTTTGAGGACTGAAATCTCACGTTTAAATATGTATTTCCCTGCTTCTTTCCTCCTACCCCACCAACTCTTGCAAGGACCTTCTCCTCGCTCCCAGAGTGCATCTCCCTGCCTGTCTGGCATGGCATTCCACTGGCTACCTCCTGGCTGGCAGCAGGTAAAATACATCCTTCCACCTCTGAGGACACACAGTGATAAAACCCCAATAATAAATGCAGGTGACAAAATCCACCTACATTAATAGAAAAATGGAATAAAAATTCCAGGAAGTTATTAGGATTCAATCTTTTAAAATTATAGTTGCTTGATACACTTTCTAGTCATTGTTATCTATCTGGAACCACATTGAGGCAAAGCAAGAAATACCTTTCAGAGATAGTCATCCAAATATTTATCTGAGTACAAATATTAGTAGATTTAGTGTAAGTGAGGCTGTATGCTGAGAACAGAACTGAACAGCCTAGAGGTCTCGTAAAAGCTAGCATCATGATGCAAATCATGGCATAGGGCCACCTATATGCACACATGCATTTGTACTAATAGAAAAGAGAGAGGACAGCAAGAAATACAGTTTCTGTTTCTTGACATTGAAATCATTTAAAATACAGAATAAGGCAGAAGCTTCAGTTCCTTCCAAGAGGTAAACAATCTTATTTTGCATATGGGTAAAATCAAAATGAGATATGATTTTAAAATCTTGACCTCATGATACACACCATGTTTCAATCATTTAGAAAATTAGCAAATATCAACATGTGCCCATTGTCATGCTAGATCCTGTGGTTGATCCAAGGGAAAATAAAAACAGTTTCTGTTCTTAAAGACTCTGGCATATTAAAAAAGAATGACATACACCAACAGAAAGACAAAACAAGGAAGCACATATTCAACTGCTAAACTGTTTTAAAATGTAAGTGCTACATGGTATCACATCATTGTGAACTGAGGTTGTGAACAGGAGGTAGCAATGAAAAAAAGAGGAGCTTGAAAGTTTAAAATAAACACAAGGAAAAAAATGAAATGGGCATTTGGGGAGAGGGGACATTTATATGCTGTAGTAAATGATTATGGCTTCTTCTTCATACAAACTCATATCTATGTCAAAATTATAATCTTTTGACATATAAAGATGAGTTGCTGGGCACTAATGGCTCACGCCTGTAATCCTAGCTGCTCAGGAGGCTAAGATATAAGGATTGTGGTTCAAAATCCCTGTAGGTAGAACAACTCTATGTACAAGACTACATAACTCTCTGTCCAATTAGCTACCAAAAGGTTGAACTGGAAGCATATTCCAAGTGGTAGAGCACTAGCCATGAGCAAGAAATCTGAGCAAGAGTGTGAAGCTCTGAGCTCAAGCCTTGGGACTGTCACACACACACTTAGATATAAGTCCTAGTAGAGTTCCAATTTAAACCTATTGCACATATATTTATCAGCATTGATAGCACCCACTTTTACTCTAGTTCCAAATTTGGTCTATAAATTTTGTGTTCATCTTACTTATCATGAGCTTATTTCTGTAGAGAATTATACTATCTGGTATCCTTTCATTTAATAAAATTTTGTTTAAATACCATTCAAAAGGACATTTTCAAGATATATCCTTAATTCTTTTATAAAGATACTTGGTTTTCGAGACAGTAATATAGCACAGATTGACTCAAATGTTCTTGAGTCTCCCTAAGTTATGAGAGTCCAAAGGTTTCTCTCTTAAGGGATTTCATTTTTAGAACTAAATTGAACGTATAATTCAGAGTCTTCCTTAATGAAATGTTCCCTTCAAGCCTCAATTAACAGTATCATTATCAATCAGCATTCATCACATACCTGCCATATACAGGACAGTGTTCAGGGTGAAAGAGTTAGGTCTGAGAGAAAAATAAGAGATATGGTCTCTTTCCCAGTAGTTTATAATACATATACTGTTTATTGTACATCCACCCATCAATCACCTACTAACCCTTGATCACAGAACAGCACACATCAGGTACAAATAAATTACTTAGGCAGTAAGTGTGTGTATCAGGGGTTGCACCTGGCTGCACATAACAGAAACCAGAGCACAGGACATCGATCATATAGCGGCTATGTATTCTCATGTAACACAGCTAGATAGGTATTTCAGGGCTGGTGGTGGGGAACCAGGTTACTCCTGTCTTTCTTGTTGCAAAATGGCCAGTCTCTCTCTAATCTCAACTCTGAACCTTGGGGAGAAGAAGGGTGATGCAACAAAAGGAGAGGTAATGCAAACTTCCTCAGAAATCCCTGGAGAGCTTCATTTTCATCTCATTTGACAGACTCTTCACAGTAAAGTCAGCCTTAATTGCAAAGGAGGCTGGGGCAGTGGGTGTCTGGCCTTTTCAGCTATTACAGGGATGTACTGTCAGATGAACTGCCCACAAAACCAGACAATGGAGAATTATTCAAACATAGGAGGCCATTACATGCTTTTCATTTCTGCTCATAAATAAATCAATTCATGAAGTATTTTGGAGCATTATTATGTGCTAGACAACTGTGTTAGGTGCTAGGCATAGATGAAGCAAAGAATACGACTGATTTTCACGGAAGTTACAATATAGCCAGGAATGTAAAGGGCAAACGTGTAGTTATACTTAACACCACATGAAAGAACAAAGAATGTCATGGAAACCCACCAGGGTTGGCAAAATGGCTTCTCTGGGGTCTTCTATCTCAGCCAAACCTGAAAAAGGAGGTAGAGAAAAGATGGGAGAGGGAAGAAAGTTGCAGGCAGAAGATACGAAGCATTTGAAAGGCCAGAGAAGAGTGAGGAACTGAAGAGAAGTCTGAGACGATTGTGACCAAGAGTGAGGCTAGGAAGACAGATGGCCAGATATCAAAAGACTCTCATAGCACAGGGGGTTTTGTACTGTACTCCAAGGATAACAGGAACCCTAAGCAGGAAAAGCCAGGGAGTGCAATGATGGGTAAGTACTTGGATGGGATCACAGGAGACAAAGGATGGGCCAGAAATGGGCATCGGGAGACCGTAGTAGATATCCAAAAAGAGAATAGCAGATATGGCTGTATGGATCCAAGAGATACTCATGGGGGAAGATGATCAAATAGGAAGAATCGAGCTGATACCCAAGATAGCTAATAACCATAATTACAATTTTTTGTAAGTAATCTCAAATTTTATTAAAGTTACATAGCTGTAAACCTCCTATAACTGCATCTACTACTCACAATAACTCTGAATGTTGACAGTGTTCTTAGGCTCACCTTCAGCCTGGAATACTGAGGCAAAGAGTTCAGCACTACAGTAACTTTCCCAGGTCCTCGCTACTCCGTGTACAGCAGGAAACAGAGAGGTCGGGGGAGGATGATGAAAATCAACAATATCCATAGGAGACCACATCCCCTTATCCCCCTAAAACCAGAGGATGATAACATATCACAGACATAGGGGTTCTTCAGATGGAAGTTAAGAAAGACAAGGAACTAGAGTCTGTTTTAATTCAGTGGTGCCTAAGTAACTGGTAACCTGAATTACAATATTCTCATTGAAATGAAGATGAGTAGAGACACGTTACCAGAAACTGAAGGATGAGAAAACGAAGGCATTGGGTCTAACGTATTCAATTAGGCTGACATGGAAAGGAAGAGAAGCTTAGATCGGAGCTGGAAGAAGCCTCAGACTGAATGAAGGTCTGGAGAGTTCTGAAGAAATGCAAGACCTAAAAACATGCACAGCCTGTCCTCTGGCTTTTTTGTCCACAGCAGGTACACTACCACTTTAACCATACCTCTAGCCTTGGTTTCTTGGATTTTGTCCAATACCTACCTGTCTTCTCCTTCACCTGTTAATTTTACTTCATCATTTTATACCACTTTATACCAATTTTTGAAAGAAAGGGAGATCTAGTAAATAAGTCATAATTATTTTCTAAAGTTCTGCTTTCACCATAATCTCTACTCCTCAATGCAGAAATCATAGCCTCATCAAAGTTAGGCTAGGCAGTTTAAAATTCCAGTTGCACTAGAATTCTTTTTGGTGAGCCTCATCAAAGTTAGGCTAGGCAGTTTAAAATTCCTGCAGTAGAATTCCTTTGGTGAGCTGGCATTTCCTAAGCCCAAGGACTTGGCTTGGGCTTCCAATCATTAGGTATTGAAGGTAGGAGGCAATGTGACAGTACCTAGAGGGCAGCACACACCTCAGTGAAAACATGAAAAGGAAAAAGAAGAAAGGCTTCAGAAAACTCCTCTAGGCACTGAGGAATGAATAGATCACTCCTACCAAGTACCTTTTCTCTCTGACCATTCTTTTTTAATTGATATTTTAATTAATTAAATATCTTCAAATAATTGTACAAGGGTTTCAATTCAAGATGGCCACTTATTCTCTGACCATTCTACAGATGAAGAAATCAAGGCACAAAGACACAGGATTCCAGAACTATACAGTACATAGCATATCATTACATGCTGCATTACCTGCTGATTCTTACAATGAGTTAGGTTTTGCCTAATAAAAATTCTGTTATTTGTCATAATCATAACTAGTATCAATTTTGGAAAACTGAAGGTGGAAGGATAAATTCAAAGAGTAATGAAGAATTAGAATGCTACATTGCTGATTAAAATGTTGGGTAGTGCCTTTAAAAAGACAAGGCAAGCCCGGTGCCAGTGGCTCACACCTGTAATCCTAGCTACTCAGGCGGCTGAGATCTGAGGATTGTGGTTCAAAGCCAGCCTGGGCAGGAAAGTCCGTGAGATTCTTATCTCCAATAAACCACTAGAAAGCTGGAAGTGGCACTGTGGCTCAAGTGGTAGAGCACTTGCCTTGAGCTGAAGAACTGAGGGACAGCGCCCAAGCCCAGAGTTCAAGCCCCACAACAAACAAACAAACAAACAAAAGACAAGGCAGAAGAAATATATCTTATTTTGGTAACCATGTTGCTATAGCAATAACATAATGATAGAAGGGCTTTCAAAGTTATACTAGCAATAAAAGATATGTATGTGTACATGTCTATCAATACTGCTGAATAAATACTAATCTGTATCACCTTGTGTGATCTAGTAACAAGGAAACCCATGTAAACATTGTTTATACCAATCATAAAACCATCTGTCAAGTTCTATTTATTGTTTGCACGTGTCCACGGAGAGGAAGAATACAGGAAAACAGCATACTATAACTAAGGACTTCTTTCTGAAGCACAATCTAGAGTTGATGTGGGGAGAAAATGAAGCAAAAGGATTTGCTGGTCTTACAACTATATGATAGGAATAAAACTTGTTTAAGCTCCTAGAGTGCGATGCACAGTGCTAACCTCAATATAACAAATTATCTAGAATAAAAATATGGTATCAACTCTGGGTTTAAATTATTTATCAATAGCTCTGTGTCTACTGGAGCCATTTTTCAGCAACCTGAACTAGAATAAGTGCTTTTCTACAATGGTACCAACCTCACTTCAATCAGTAACAGTTTTCATTTTGCTGCAAAGAATCTCACTTTGCTCTCAAGCGACAGTGTGAGAACTAGTCCTTCAAGGGGATTGTGAGGCTTTGAAAAGTCCCCTGAGGTCTGAAACAGTTCCCTAGGAAGCAGGCCTGCCCCGTGAGAATGACAGTTCTACATCAGTTCTTTGTTCTATAAAGGCTGGATGACTTGAAATCTAGTTTTCTCATCATTGTTAACATGACTGCCCCACTTCCGTGCCAAATCCAAAAGCAGAAAAAAACAGAAGCTTGGGTGGTAAGTGTACGTTAGACTCACCAAGTAGAATGGTCTTAATGTTGGCCTTTTTGTTTTTCCCCAGTACTTAGGGATTTTAAATTCAGGGACTATACACTTGCTAGGTAGATGCTCTACCATGTGAGACAAGCTACCAATGCCCTTTTCCCATTGGTTACTTTGTGTGTATGTGTGTGTGTCTATATGCATGCTGGTCCTGGGCTTGAACTCAGGGACTGGGCACTGTCCCTGAGCTTCTTTTTTACTCAAGGCTAGAACTCTACTACTTAAACCACAGCCCTACTTCTGGCTTTTTCTTTTTTTTGAGTAGTTTCTTAGAGGTTAAGAGTCTAATGGACTTTCCAGCCTAGGTTGGCTTTGAACTGGGATCCTCAGATCTCAGCTTCTTAAGAAGCTAGGGGTATAGGTATAAGCCACCAGTACCCAGATCCTTTGGTTACTTTTGATGCAGGGTTTCAATTTATGCACAGCTGTTCTGGGCTACAACCTTCCTTATTTGTGCTTTGCCCCACCAAAGAAGATATAGAGAGGGTAAGCATATGAAAAGACACTCAGCATCATATGGAAGTATGAATTATAAGATGCCACTATCTTCAGTGAAAGTAATAAAACAGAACTACAGATCTTTAATAAACACAATTAACCAGTATAATTTAATATATCTACTGAAAAGTTATATCAATAAAACAAAGAATATTTATCTTTTAAAATAGCATGGGATATTACTAAAAAATGACTATTAATTAAATTCTTTAAGTTCTCCCAAAGAACTTAAGAGTTAGTTCCTCTATCCATAGAAGAATGCAAAAGAATAGCTAAAATGTCATCTTTTAGAAATATTAAAACATGCTTCCAGGTATTTCTTAGGTGAGATATAATTGTATGTCAAAAGCTGAAAAGTCAAGAAAGACAAAGTATTTCTTTAAAAAGAAAAACTGAACTTTCATCTTATTTATCAGTAAATGAAAACAAAATTCTATTATACAAAGGTCTGCAGTGCAGCCACTGCCAACACAACAAACTTGTCACCACAGGAAAACATGATAGTTTAAACTGCATTTATTTGAAAGAAGCTGAAAACAAATTAATCAAGACTTCAACTCAAGCAACTAGCAAGAAAACTAAAAACTGAAAAGATAAGAAACAGATATAAACAGGATAATAAGTTAACAAACTAGAAAACAAACAGAAAAGAAACAGATTTGATTATTGAAACCAAATCTGGTTATCTGAAAGGGCCAACAAAATAGACAATCTGTTACTCTCCTTGGCAAAATGTTCCTCTCCTTCTCTGCCTCCCTCCTTGTCCCTCAGCTCTTTTTCAAATGCAACTAATCTACCCAAGGAAAAGAGAGGGAATCGAACAAACACAGAAGGTGAACTTTCAAATAAGGAGAAACCACATATTACTAAATAACAAGAAATTTGAAATGCCAAGTGATATTATTAATTGCATAGGAAAATATCATTTGCTGAAACCAGTAAACTTTGAAATCAAGAAGGAATAAAAATCCACAAATAAAGCAATAATTAGAGAGAAAACAAAATGGATCATTGAAATTCTACCACCCTAAAAAGACACCAGACATTTTCTATAAAGATCTACTAAAACCGCAAGAAACAGCAACTACGATGCTATTCAGAGTGCCTGCTGCACATAAAAAGTGAAAGGCTTCTTAACTTACTGTGAGAGTGGAATTTATGTATTTATTTAAGCAGTACTGGGAAATGAATTTAGGGCCTTGACAAGTACTCTGCCTCTTAAGCTACACCCCTAGAAAGCCAGTCTTTATACCATTAAAAAAAAAAAAAAAACACTACATAGCAGCTTGACCAGTGAACAAAGGTGCAAAAATCTATGCTAAAATAGTAGCAAGTTAATAATTTTGCCTCCCACCACTAATATGGGTGATTAGTGTTGCAGAGAAAAGGCATTTGTATCATAATAACTTTATGTGTATACTAACCTTTAATTTATGGCATACCATAATGTAAACTCATGTGAATATATTTAAGGAAGGATTTATAGGAAAATAGTATCACAGTAAGAAAGCATTTATTACAAGCCAGTCCACTTGACAGTGAAGCTCATTGAGACTGGTTTGGGAAGGGGCAGAGGGGATGAGGAAGAGTGTCAAAGTATGATGCTGAGCCAATGCCACAGAATGCAGGGCCCAGACGCAATGGCACGGAACACAGGGCCCAGACTCAAGCTGGAAACGAGCAGGTGGCATTGCAAATCTGGGGGGAAATGGTGAAGTACCTGATAAAAAATACTGAATAACAATCCAGACATTTGGAAAGCAACAAAAAGCATGAAATTATAAATCTGCCTCTGAGGTGATACCGAACTGTGAAATATGCTTTTGTTTTTACTTTACTAAATCTATTCCCCCTTCTGATGACAACAGTCAAGCTTTTCTTTTAGTAAACAAGTTTCCTTCTGTGTACAAACTCTTCTCAGAATTGTTAAACAGGGTTCTCCCTTTTATAAGGCTAACAAAGTGGGAGTTGAGTGGTCATGTAATCAAAAGAAGCCATTAAGACTTTCTTCTAGGACTTCAGGCTTGAAGGGAAGGATGAAGAAACAAAGGGGAGCTAATTCACTCTAAGGAGATGGCCCAGGTCCCCAACAAGTGCTGTTTCCTGTCCTTCTCAAAGTCTTTCAGTGAGCTATCAATCTATGCACTTCTAATAAATTCCTTTTTGTGTCAAGGTTAGTATTACCGTTTCTGTTGTTTACAAACAAAAGAACATAATGCAAAACCCTGTCTGGCCAAAATTTGACATAAGGTAAGTAATTTTAAAAGGGGTTAATAAAAGAATAAGAAGAAGTGTGGCTCAAGCACAAGGTCCTAAGTTCAAACCCCAGTATTGCCAAAAATAAAATAAACAAGGTAAAAAAACAAGCAACCATTAGGAAACACTAACAGATACAAAGTAGAAAGTCAATATTATATTAAGAACTCCTAAAAATAAAACATAATACCCAATAGGACCTCAAATAAGCAAATAGAAAAGTGAACATCTTATATAGATAGATATAGATATGAGAAGAAATATATTGTCTAATAAATATGAAAAAATGTTTAGCTTCATTGGTAAAAACAACCAAATTAGATAACCATGAGATAATGTTTTTGTTTTCACTCAAGAGATTCAGAAAAATTAAGAATATGTCAATATTAACAAAATGTAGAAAAATAGCCACTTCAAAAACTACTGGCCAATTGTAACAGACACATCTTCTCAATGGATAATTGGTAAAATATTCACTGAAACTTTAAATTGGCATGTGCTTTCTTGCAGCAACTTTAAATCTATAAACTTATCTTATGAGAAACATATTAAATGAATATAAATACAACTCCTCTATGCAATAATAAAACTTGAAGTAATATAAATGCTGAGTTAAAGTTCCACGGCCAACAAAAAGAAAAAAACAATTCTGGAAAGAACAATGGGAAGGTATGTTGTATAAGATGTAATAAGGAAAGTGTTGGTGCATCAATGGCAGGGTGAAAACTGGACAATCTCCAGAATATACAAGTAAGTAGAAGAAGTCACAGAACAAGGCATTCATGCCGAAATGTATATAATAAATAGAGATATATCTGTTATAAAGGTAAAGATACAATAAAATACTTAGAAAGATATACCACCAAACCATGAAGAGCTGTTTTACTTCCAGTGAGAATGTAATCAGCAGATCATCTAGGGATGTTCTTATCTTTTATTCTGTATGCTTTTCTTTTTTTTTTTTTTTTTTGGGTCCGGTCGTGGGGCCTGAACTCTGGGCCTGGGCGCTGTCCCTCAGCTCTTCAGCTCAAGGCTAGCACTCTACCACTTGAGCCACAGCGCCACTTCCGGCTTTTTTCTTATGTGGTGCTGAGGAATCGTACCCAGGGCCTCGAGCATGCAAGGCAAGTGCTCTACCACTGAGCCACCTTCCCAGCCCTCTGTATGCTTTTCTTACTTCATGTGCTGATGTATAACTTGTAGAAATAAATTGTTTTGTCTTTTGTGCTGATACTGAGGCTGGAACTTAGAGCCTCACACTCTCGCTCAGCTTTGTCACTCACAGATGAGTGCTGTCATTTGAGCCACGCATCCAATCCAGCATTTTTCTGGCTAAGTAGAGATAAAAGTCTCTTGGATTTGTCTGTCCAACTTGTCTTCAAACCATGATCCTTAACCTCCTGAATAGCTAGGATTACAAGCATGAACCACTGGCATTGGGCTGAGAATACAAAATATTACTAAAGAAAATGTGGGTAACACTGGAAAAAGAATTCCTAACAAGCAGAAATCCTCTAAATTAACATTTTTAAGCTGAATATTTCAAATTTTAAAAATTTCTCAACTAAAATATTGTATTTTATTATTCAGATTTGAAATTGAAGAAACTATAGCAAAATGTTCTTGATTAAGAAGAAATATCTTGTTTTAATTGATAATGTAATGATATGATAAATTTATACAATAAATTATATAAACAAATTATACAATAACCTATGTGTAAACTATAAATATCTATGTATATGTTATCATAAAACTTTATAGAAGTACTTTGTCCTAAGGGGTTAAAAAGTAGGTATTTTCCCAAAGACGTGATATTCACTAAGCTGATTAACTTAAGAGTTGCTAATATCAATTGTAGATACTTTAAATCAAGAAACTTTCATTCATAAGGAAGAGAATAAAACATAAGGAACTCTCACATTAAGTATCCACACAAGCTAATTAAATTATCTTAGGCAGATTCTACAGCATTAGGAACTCATTTTTAAATTTTATTTCAATTTCTCTGGGTGCCATTGGCTCATGCCTGTAATCCTAGTTCCATAGGAGGCTGAGATCTGAGAATCACAGTTCAAAGCCAGTAGAGGCAAGAAAGTCCCTGAATTTCTTATCTCCAATTAACTACCAAAAACCTGGAAGTGAAACTGTGACTCAGTGATAGAACAGTAGCCTTGAGCAAAAAAGCTCAGGGAAAGAGCTTAGCCTCTGAGTTCAAGCCCCAAAGAGTGGCAGTGGCAGCAGCAGCAGCAGCAGCAGCAACAACAACAACAGAGTTATTCCAACTCCAATTATTTAGAATCCTACAGCCTTTTTAATGTCTTGGTATCCTTTTCAAAATATGAAAAAATAAGTATAACTTATATATGTATATACTTAGTCAATTGTTTTCTAGTTATTTGGGAGTCTCAAAAGGAAACTATAAATTATATTGATAGTTACTCTTGGACACTCATAATTATGAGCAAATGTATTCAACTAAAAAAATATATGCTTGAGATAGGAACATTCTAGAAAAACATTCAAAATCTATTTTCTGTCCTTTTCTTTCAAACTAAATAAGAGAGAAAAGAGAAAAACATCCTCTAACCTTTTAGTTTTGGATTCATTTTCAATTTTACACTGGGCAAAGTCTTGACTGAGCAATTGGAGGTTTTCTTGAAGTCTCTTTTCCCGGTCTACACTTGCTTGGTAAAACTCCACCTTCTTCTCCATTGCTTTCAGTCTTTCTTCCATGGCCTTAAATTCATGTAGAATTAGATAGCTGACTCCGCAGTACTTGCAAACTTTCTCTTCAGGAGACATCTAGGAAACAGAACACACGTTTACTGATAGGCTGCTTTTAATTTAGCTGAAGATATGACGGTAGCCTATGCTGGTCAGGTACAGAGGGTTGTGCCACAGGTAAGAGTCCCCATCTGTCTTTTTACCATATTGACTCTGGCACAAACTCTTGGAACTAGAAACAGTTCTCTTAGAGCAATTATGTCTCTGTAGTATTCCTCAGAGGGATTTACACTTCAGATAGGTTCCATAAATTTAAGTAAAAAATGGTAAAAACATCTTTACGATTGTTGTACTAAGATGAGTTTTCCACAGTACTAGAAGTCTCTGGCCTGTCATGGCCAATTCCCCTGTGAGTCTGGTCATGCCTTTCGGCTCTTTTCAGATCCTATTTTTCTCATTTATAAAATTATGGCATTGAACCAAATGAACTTGAAGTTCTTCAGTTTCAATATTTTATGATTTTTATAGGATTTAGTATTCTGTCATAAACCCACAAGTACAAAAAGTATTTTGAATGTAATCTCTTCTCCCTTGATCAGATCTCTCCCTCCAGTGGGGTCCATGGTACTCACAGACTGACATGGAGACTACTGGTGTTCAATAACCAGCTGAAAGATGAGACTAAATGTTGAGACTAAACCTCTAAACCAGTGCCTATGACTTTAATCGTTTATATTATATTCAATCTACCATGTGTACATTGGCTAAATCCTCTTACTTCCTTCAGATAAAGTGTGCCTGAGGCCCTGCCAGCAAAAGACCAGGGGAAAATGAAATTTCAGGAGTCGGGAAAGAAACGGCTTTTTTCTGTGTCAAGTAAAAATAGCCTCAAGTAGCCTCTGCTTCTTTTGCTTCTCACAAAGGATGAGAGACAGCTTCATGAAATATTTGCCCCAGGCACCAAACTGGATCAACCCTTGGATTAGTTAAAAGTATTTATTCTTTTGCTTTTTTTTTTTTTTAAACAGGATCTTTGAACCCACAATCCTTCTGCCTCTGCCAACCAAGTGCTAGAATTACAGATATGCATGACAACGTCTGGCTATGTGCTGTTAGGTAGGCACCTGAGCACGTGAGCTATATATACTCTTAGCCCTCTTGCCTTATTTTCTAACTAAGGTCTCATGTTATGTCCTGACCAGCCTGCACTGGGACTCTTCTGCTTCTGCTTACCTCAGAGCTGGGATGACACTCAGAATCTATCTGTAAGATGGGCTTTCAACCACATAGCCTAAATAGTGATCCTCCCATCTTTGTCTCCCGAGTAGCTAGGATTACAGGCGTGAGCCATAGGCGCCCAGTCTTTTCTTTACTCTTCTTTACTCCCTTTCTCTTCCTTCCTTCCTTTCTTTCCTCTGCCTTTATTCTTTTTTTCTGTCTTGTACCCATCCTGGGGCTTGAACTTAGGGCCTGGGTACTATTCATGAGCTTTTTTTCTCTAGGTGAGTTCTCTAGTCTTGTGAATCACAGCTCCAATTCTGGCTTTTAGGTGGCAAACTGGAGACAGTCTCAAAGACTTCCTGTCTGGGCTGTGATCCTCAGATCTCAGCCCCCTGAGCAGCTAGGATTATAAGCATGAGCCATCCATACCTTGCTAAATTCTTAATGCCACCTCCCTTGATACTACAGAAACTGCTCCAGTAAAGGAACCACCATATCTGCCTTTACACAAGTATTGATTGGGAGAAACTAATAATCGATTTTATAGAATAAACATCAAATTAAAAGCCATAATACAAATCATGAATGACTCTATTGATCCTCTAACTGCTGATGATATCAAATTTATAGATTTATAAACCATCAAGTTAAGGTAACCCAGTTCAAGCTTAGCAGGCTGCCCAGCAACTTTTGTAATATCCCAAAGGATGGGAAAATACTTTGCAAGGCAGCCTGTCCCATCCTCTTCCAGTTTCGTCTCTCAGGAAATGCCTACATCAATCTGCCTCCCAAAATAGCCCAAGCCCCAGTCTCTCTCACACAGACCTTCCTGAGATTTGAAGACAGTTCTCAGGAATGTTCTGTTTTCTCTTGTCCATACAATTCCTCTAGCTGTTTTCCAGGGTGTTACCTTTATTTCTCATTCTAGATCATTTGCTCTGATCTGGTTCCTGCTTCAAAGGATGGGTAGATCTGCATAGTTTAGTGTGTTTGAGC
Source organism: Dipodomys spectabilis (assembly GCF_019054845.1). Taxonomy (NCBI): domain Eukaryota; kingdom Metazoa; phylum Chordata; class Mammalia; order Rodentia; family Heteromyidae; genus Dipodomys; species Dipodomys spectabilis. Next base: position 47,928,495 of record NW_024870772.1, on the reverse strand, counting down.
TTACTAAAACATAAACTTCCCTTAGTCTAGCATGTCATCGTGTTATTAGTGCCTGGTGCTTACTAGGCCCTAAAACAAACTGAATACATTGTTCTTTAAAATTTGTAGAACATATATGCTGTTACTTTATATACTGTTATGGCTTTTATGTTAAATAAGGCCCCTGCTTAACAAAACAATAGAGAGCTCTTTCTCTAAGAGGCTGCTGTGACCTGTAAGAATGGATCCCTACTCTTTTGACCCAGAAACTTCAACAAAATCATGCAAGTCAAAAGGTTCCAAGTATGTGTGTTCACTTTTAAGAACCCAAGAAACAGCTCAAGCCATCAAGGGTATGCATATCTGAAAAGCTACCTAGTATCTGAAAGATGTCACTTCAAAGAAGCAATGTGTGCCATTCCAATATTACAATGATAGAGGTGGCAGGTGTGGCCAAGCCAAGCAGTGGGGCTGGACATAAGTTTGGTGGCCCAGGAAGGGTGCAGAGTTTCTCCTGTACATGTTTCAGAATGCAGGTGGTAAAGTTGAACTGTAAGGTTTAGAGGTAGACTCTGGTCATGGAACATATCCAGGTAAACAAAACTCCCCAGATGCATGCGCTGCTGAACTTACAGAGTTCATGGTCAGACTGAATGGCACAAAAACAAACACAGAAAACCTATGTATCATTAAACTGCACCCATCATCTCCTCATTGAGAATAAGCTGCTCTGTGTGGTCACACAACTGACTACCCATTATAGAAGCCATCACTGTCTTTTGGGATCAGACCCATTTTCTAGTTCTTTTTCATCTCCCTTCAGCTACTTCTTCCTGGAAATTAGTACTTCCCATTCTATGCTGGGAGCATTTGGCTCTTCAGACCAAGTACAGAACTGAGAATGAAAATACATATCTTCTATCACTAAGGCTCAAATACTGGTGTATATTATCTATATAATACTCAACCGTGTAAGAAAGATATATACTACATATGTATCTCAGATTCAGCCTTAGTCATTGACTTTAGCATCCAAAAGACTCTAAGCTTTGTAGGTTTTTTTTTAATTTGCTCTTTGAGGATCATTTTATTCAACTCTCTGATTTTCAATGTTGGCAGTGACAGAACACGATTCTGTGTCATACCACACTGGTTGATGCTGGTCCTTTAGTCAGTACATTTCATATATATCTGATTATGAAAGTACCCAGACATCCAGTTATCAGCACAGACAGCCTAGTTATTCATACTTCCCTCAGTAATTTATGACAAACATAATTATTTTCTTCCCAAAATCCAGAGATTTGACTCCTAATTTAATTCCTTGATCCACTAACTCTACAAAAAATGAAATGGGGAGGCTCATATGCTGCTTCTGAATACTATAAAATTGGTCTAAGAGTTATTGTTTTTTTTTGATATGCTTTATAAACCACCCTTTAATAAAGTACTCTGCAATCTCCTTAGGAAGTAAAATTAAGCTCACTGGATATAATTAACGGGCATCTTCCTCCTACTTGGAATGGCATGTGTGCATCCTCCACTCTGGACCAGCTCTCAGTAACCAATGAGGGGCTCTGTGATCCCATCCAAAGATGCTATCAGTCCTCAGGAAAATAATTCACCCAGGTCAAGAAACCTAGACTAATTCAGAGCAGATGGTATTTTCCTCAACCCCTTTGCCCATCTTGAGTTTGGTTCCTTCTTGTCCATTTGAAAATTATATTGCTTACTCCAAGGCATTCATCCTTAACTTCTACTAATTAATCACAGTTAATGTCCTGCTCTAGGAAAAATGTCCTACCTTTAATGACAACTTCTGATGGATAGAGTATATTTGCAGCTCTATGTACAAAGTGGAAATAATACAAACTCCATAGTGTGAAAACTATGAGAATAAATAACATTCATCATAGCAATGAAAGGAATAAAAGCTGAAGTAAGCAAAGCAATATATTTTAGAGATTTTCTAGAAGCTCAGCAAAGAAAAGCATGATAGTCATGATTACTTAGGAAGGAAAATAATACAATTACAAAATAACAGGCCCACTAGAGAACTATCTTGACTTTACCTAGTAAAACCTGAATCTCTGAAGGAGCTGTGCTAAGCAAACATACAGCACCAAAATTTTTACTGCTTTTAAATGGAAAACAATTTTCTGTAACAAAATTGTTACAGAAGGAAAAATAATCTTTTCAAATGCTTTGTGTCTGTAACAGGCTAATTACTTAGGATATTTCTGCGAAACTTGAGAAGATATGAAATACTGCAATTATGCTTCCAAATGAAGCAAGTATAAGTTATCTGGTTTCTTGTGAACCATGTGTGGCTCTATTCTTCTAGCTTGCGCTTACAGAAGGTAAAATGGTGCCATGCTTTCATCCTTGACAAAAGGGCCATCAGCGTCAGGATGCTTTGCTATCTGCAACACCTACTTCGGGGAACACACAGTCTATTAAGAAATGTAGGACCATTTAGAAATAAATTATAAGCAAACTTCCCAAGGGTACTGCTTGTACTCCTAAAAATTACAGTGATTCACATTAAAGTCATGTAAACTCCCAATGCATTTGATATTACAATGGTTCATATTAAAATCATGTAAACATAATACATTCAAGCCGGCTTCAGATCCCTGTTGGAACTCCTGGCTGCCCTTCAACTGCAAAGGCACCCAGTGCCCTTCTGCTACAGTCTGAGGCCTCTCCTTTTCTCTAACACACAAACAATCCATAAAATTAAGAGTAACAACAACAGAAAATATAATATTAAGAGGCTGTTTGTTTTGTTTTTGTGTGCTGGTCCTGGAGCCTGAACTCAGGGCCTGAGTGTTCTGAGGTTTTCTTTTGCTCAGGGATAGTGCTCTTATCACATTAGCCACAGATACACTTCTAGCTTTTTAAGAGTCTCAGGGTCTTTCCTGCCCTGGCTGGCTTCTAACTGAAATCCTCATATCTCAGCCTCCTGAGTTGTTGGAGTACAGGCATGGGCCAACTGCACTAACTTTGTGTTTTGTTTTGGTATGTTTCATTTTGGTACAGTGCTGGGGATTGAACCCAGGGCCTAGCACATGCTAGACAAGTGCCACTTGAGCCTCGCCCCCAGCCCAGAAAGGATTTGCATTTTTTAAAAGGCCTTTACTCAAAACAATGAGTGTCTAATCAACAAATTTCATTCAAATTGGCAGAGACTTTTTGAGAAAGGAGAGTGAAACCTGCATTAGTCATGCAACCAGTTAACTATTTCACAAGACTACCAGTCAACTTGCTCCACTACAATTTAAAAATCAATTTGAAGGCTCTAGTGTTGTGATTCACATCTCTAAGCTCGGATATTTGGGAGGCAGAGATTAGGAGACATGTGGAGAATCAGGAGGATTTGTCCAGTCTGGGCAAATATCAGGGAGATCTCAACAAACAAGCTTGATGTGTTAATTTATATCTGTAATCCAGCTATGTAGAAGACATTGTAGGAGGACTGAAGTCCTCCTGCTGGGCCTGGCAAAAAACAGAAGACAATATGTAAAAAGTAACTAAAGTGAAAAGGACTAGTGCATAGTGTTAAAAGTAAAATATGTAGACATAGGCATAGATTTAACAAAAACCTGAATAAGATTTATATGCTGAAAACTACAAAGTGTTGATGAAATAAGCTGAAGAAGATCTAAATAAATACAAAGACATATTATATTTATGGTTTAGAAGATGGAAGATAGTAAAGATATTAATTTGCCCTAATTGACATATTGGATAATTCAATTCCTCCTAAAATCCTAGCAACATGCTTCATGGATATAGACAAGATTCTTCTTGAATTTATATGGAACGCCAAGGGAGCTAGAAAAGTTAAAGCAATCCTTAAAAACAAAGCAAGAAGAGTCAGTCTTCCTAATTTCCAGATACACTGTATTTCTACACTCATGAACACTGTAACAGTGGAAGGAACAACACATAAAACAATGGCATAGAATAGACAAGCTAGAAAAATTGGCCAAAATTGGCCCTCTACAAAGATGCAAAGCAATTCAATGAGGGAAAAAGCCTTTTCAATAACTGAGCAGTCACAGCTTAAGGAAAGAAAAAAAGGAACCTAAACCTAAACCTCACACTTTATACAAATATATATTCAAAATGGATCATAATCTTTTTATTTTAATTTTATTTTATTTTATTTGAGAACATACTGTACAGAGGGGTTACAATTACATGGGCAGGATAATGCATACATTTCTTACCAAGCATTGCAGCCTCCTCCTTTGTTTACCCTTCACCTCCCTTCCCAGCCTCCCCCCTCCCCCCCACCCAATCCTTCCCCCCTCCCCCCCCCCCACACCGACATTGTAAAGCTCGTTTTTGACATGACATTTTGTACTTCTCATTGTTGCAACAGGTCCACCTGAATCCTTAAACGACTTGTTTGTCCCCATCTCCTCCACAAGTTATACTGACATCAAATATAGTGAAAGCGGGGGTTACACTGTGGGGGAGGGACATACAAAGCAACAAAGAAATAATCTTATAAATGTGTTAGAAACACATGCATGAAAGAAAAAAAAACATTAAAATACATATTTAAGGGGTCGTTTTCCTAACATCACATTATCTGACCTTTTCCACTTGACTCATACATATACTAGATATTGCAAATAAGGGAAACCATGGGACCTATGTTTCTTTGGGCCTGGCTTACTTCACTTAATATAATTTTTTCCAAGCCTTTCCATTTCCTAACAAATGGGGAAATGTCATTCTTTCTGATGGAGGCATAGAATTCCATTGTGTATATATACCACATTTTCTTGATCCATTCATCTACTGAGGGGCATCTGGGTTGGTTCCATATCTTAGCTATGGTAAATAATGCTGCAATAAACATAGTTGTGCTGGTAGCTTTAGTGTGGTCTTGTTTGTAAACATTTGGGTAAATGCCCAAAAGTGGGATTGCTGGGTCATAGGGGAGTTCTATGTGTAGTCTTTTGAGGAACCTCCATACTGCTTTCCAAAGTGGTTGAACAAGTTTACATTCCCACCAACAATGAAGTAAGGTTCCTTTCTGTCCACATCCCCTCCAGCATCTGTTGTTGTTAGAGTTCTTGATTTTTGCCATTCTAACTGGAGTGAGGTGATATCTCAATGTTGTTTTGATTTGCATTTCTTTTATGGCTAGGGATGTTGAACATTTTTTCATGTGTCTATTGGCCATCCTTCTTTCTTCTTCAGAGAAGTTTCTCTTTAAGTCTTTCGCCCACTTATTTATTGGGCAGTTGTTTCTTTGAGGATTTGTTGTTGGGGGGTTTAATTTTTTGAGTTCCAAGTATATTTTAGATATGAGACCCTTGTCCGTTGTATGGCTAGTAAAGATCTTCTCCCAATCTGTGGGCTTTCTATTGATCTTGCTAGCTATGTCATTTGCCCTGCAGAAGCTCTGCAACCTTATGCAATCCCATTTGTCCAACCTTTCTTTGATTTGTTGTGTTTCCGGGTCTCTATTCAGAAAATTTCGGCCTGAGCCAAGGAGACCTAGGGTTTCTCCTATTCCATCCTGTAATGTTTTCAGAGTGTCTGTTTTGAGTTCAAGGTCTTTGACAAAATGGATCATAATCTTAAACATAAAACAGGAGTATGTTTTTATTAGGAAAAATAAGAAGAATCTTCATGTTCTAACTTTTAATCAAAGACTTCTTACACTTGAAACCTAGAGTATGATATATCAATGAGAAATTTGAAAAGCTGGACTTCATCAGAAACATGGTTACTTTGTAAAAAACAAACAAGTGTGAAGGTAATTTTTTAAAGCTCCAGACTAGGGAAAAGTTTAATCCATATATATGCATATATATTGCCAGTATCTATCTATCTATCTATCTATCTATATATATATGTATTAAAATATATATAAAGAATTCTCAAAACCCAAGTTTTTAAAAGCCCAACTGAAAACCGAGTGTAATACAAGAGGCATTTTACCCAAGATGACATACAGATGACAAATAAGCACGAGAAAAGATATCCAACATAGTCATGAGGAGAATGCAAAGTAAAGCCATGGGGTATCTCCTACCCACAGGGGACAACTCCTGCCAGTAAAGATGTGGTGGACTTAGTGTTCCTGCATTGTATGGAGAGAGTCAGGCAGCACAGCCACTCCAAAGAACGGAGTGTCCTTTTAAAAACTGCATGCAACTACATACAACCTAGCAATTCAACTCTTGAGTATTTATCCTGGGAAAATGAAAAGGTATGTTCATATAAATGGATTTTTATAGCAGCTACATACATAATTGCCCAAATGCTCTTCAAGAAGTGAATAATTAAAGAAACGGGTACATTCTTACCATGGAATCATACTCAGCAATAAAAATAAACGATTGATACAAAGAGTGAAAATAACTAGCCCAAGAGCTCACACAGGGCATAATTTCCTTTATATAATACTCCTGAAATAACAGAATTACTGGAGACCAGAGCAGATGAGGGAGGGAGTACAGGAGGGAGGGCTGGAGAAGTTGAGGTGAATGTGGTTGTAAAAGTCAACATGAGGAAGCACTGCTCTGTATTGTGATTTTATCACCTATCACGATTCTGACATGACTTTAGTTGTACCAAATGCAACTTGCTAAGGAAAGCTGGGAATAGTATATACGGGACCTCTCCATATTGTTGTTTACAATTGCATGTGTATTCTACAATTACTTCAAAATAGGAAGTTTACCTTTAGGCAAGAAAAATAAATAAATCTGGGGTTAAAATTCCAAAGATTAATTCACCAAGACTTTTTGAACAATATCAGAAGTGGTGGCTTTATAGTACATAAATTAAACAATATACATGTATCATATTTCTGAACTGTATTTCCTCTAATACCTGTTTCTACTAGGAGACCTTAACTTAGTAAATTCTATAAGCTTCTATGACCAGTCAGCAGAAATATATTTGACTACAAAATTGACAAATACAAATTTTTAATATTTGGAAAAACTGTGTTTCCAATAAACTAAGATCACAGGACTGGCAAAAATAAAACAATTGCTTACGCACACACACACACACACACACACACATACACACACACACACACAATTTATCACTACTTTCTGGGAGGCTAGGCCAAAGATTCTATGGTCATGACCATTTTCTTTTTTTCCTTTTTCTCACATAAAATCTCAACCTAGCCACAGTGGCCCAAAATGACCTGGGAAATTAAGTTTATTTTTTCTGGCAATGGCAACGTGTGCTTGGAAATATAAAACTGTTATTCTGAATAAATTTCAAAGTTCCAAAGTACTACAATTACTTTAGTGAAACAGGACAAAATGAGCTGTTACTGCTGGGGAAAGGACTGGTGTCCCAGAAAGAACAGCATGCTCCCCGACCCTGCCTCACCACTTCTGGCTTAAATAAACAACTCTGCTCTTTATTTTGCTTTCACCCTGTGCTAATAAAAAAAAATATCTGCAGCTAAAGTCCTCCTCTAACAAGTCTTCATTTTGTCACCATTTTTAAAAAACAACAGATCAACCCTATTTGGGTAAGGTAACTGGTTTTTCCACTTGTTTGTGGCTGTTGTTAGACCTCCTGTTGGGTTCCCTAGCAGAACAGTATAAGGAAATTTGCTCACTGGCTCTCTTTAAAAAGATGACTCCATATGTCTGTAAAACAGATTGATATTCATGAGTGGAAAAGACACCGTTATTACTTGGTTAATCTGTAATACCACAGTGTGTGGCATTCTGCTTGCAGAATACTGGATGAAAATTCTAGAAACACTGCTGGTTATACGTGATCAGAGGGTAGGAAACAGCTCTGCCAAGAGAAAATGCAGATATAGAGATACGGTTTAAGTACACACTGAATAAAATGTCGAGTCCAGAAGGAGACAAGAAGGACAGGCGTGTTCTGTGGACCTCTTGCACATTTTTCTGCCACTTAAGGAGATTGGAAGTTTAAGATGTGTTCTATGCTCAGTTTGAAACTGGGAAAAAGCAAAAAAACCCAGGGAAAGGAAGTCAGACTATCTTATCCCTTCCCCTACACAAGGTCTGCTCAAACAGGAGATCAGGGGAAGGTGAGTTAACAATCTAGGCCTTCTAAGCACCAATCATTTTTCTCCACACTGCCTTTGGAGGTCATCTTCACCTCTTCATATTTTCTTCCCAAGCGCCTCTGTCTACTACTGTTCATTTTGTTGCTAGTTCAGTGTAGGAATCATGTACACATGTATTCACCATCCATTACTGAAGTGGACCCTGAGATGGGGCCCAAGCTGGTATGATTCCATTTTGAGCTTTGCCTTTGTTTTAGGGATTTTAGCCTTGATGGGCCTAGATCCAGAATGAAAAAAATTTATCTGGTCCCCCTCCCCTTAACAACCCTTGATTGTTCAGTTAAAGACTGACCCATGAAACAGATAGGTTGTAATCTGGCTCCAACAGTAAACCCTGCCTTTTTTCACATGCTTATGATAAACTCCGCCTATTGGCCACCTGTGTGTGTGGTCTGGTATGACTGTACAATCCTTTGTGTGTGTTACAATCCTATTGGTCACCTATGTGTGACCAGGCTCGAACTCATGGATTTTGCCTTTTAAAACCAAAGTATGTGGGCCACTCGGGGTCGCAGTATCAGCTCCCGAGCCTGTGCTGTGGCCCTGACAGGTCAGTGTAGGAACCTTCTCAATAAAGTTGCTTCTTTGTTAACAACTTTGTTGTTGCCGTGGGCTCTGTCACTCCGGATGACTAGATGGGTTTGCCTGTCTGAGTAGGGGTCTTCCTACTACAATTACCATGTGGAGAAAGTACAGAAAGAAAGGAAAAGCCCTTCCCCTGTCTTCTGTCTGATTTCTACACTGACCCTCCTGTCTGCATACCAAAATGAAAAGGAGCTGCAGCAGGAGCATCTCTGGCACACAAAGTTAACAGAAGAACAAGATAAAATGAAGAGAAAAAAGGCTTTGAGAGAGCCATCACTTAACACTGATCTACCTGCCTCGAGTCTTTTCTCTTCCAATAAAGAAATGGAGCACATTTTCCAAGTCATTATGAAAATAAAGATCCCTTTTTCTTCATCTTAAGAAAGGGCTCTGCTAATTTTCCCTCATGTGAATGCCAGAAAACATAACTATTTGTGATTTCAGAAACTTCAGATTTGGGAATACTTGCAAATATACACACATATGGAGACATCTTGCTGATGGGAATCCAAGTCTAAACACAAACTTCACTTATGTTTGAAATATGCCTTTTACAATAGCTGGAATATAATTTTACACAATAGTCAAGCAATGCCTCAAGTTTTGTGGTGTGGTGTGAAATTTTCATGTCATACCATCTTGACATTGAAAAATCTTTCACATCTCAGAACATTTTAGATGTGAGATTTGGGATGTTCAACCTATATATCAGATCAGTTAACATGATTCTGTAATTTATGCAATGGATAAAATAGATATACTGCCAAGCACTAGGCAATTAAACAATGTAAACTACAGACAATGTAGATAAATACAGGAAGGAAGATATGTATGAAAACCCCTTTTTAAACTGCTTTTCTAAAAGCTGTAGGATGCATAGACATATAACTGTTTTATAACCAAGTACCTAGAAAAATGTACAACACAAATATTTTTGAATAAGTGACCTTAACTAAGGTCTGAAAAAGCACAAAACTGCACTTCTCTAAATATTTCTTTTTTTTTTTTTTGGCGGTTGTGGGGCTTGAACTCTGGGCCTGGGCGCTTGTCCCTCAGCTCTTCAGCTCAAGGCAAGCACTCTACCACTTGAGCTATAGCACCACTTCCGGTTTTCTAGTGGTTTATTGGAGTTAGGAGTCTCATGGTCTCTCCTGCCCGGGCTGGCTTTGAACCGCGATCCTCATATCTCAGCCTCCTGAGTAGCTAGGATTACAGGCATGAGCCACCGGCGCCCGGCTTCTAAATATTTCTAAGACAAGGCTACTATCAGCAAAATAGTCCAGAGATTTAGGCAGCACGGTGCAGGGAGGGGGTATGAAGGAGACTTGGGGAGCTTTCCTTATGTCATTTGTCTGCCCTGCCTGCACAGCTTCCTGTCATTCCTGTTTAAAACTCCTGACTGTAGAGTAAAGACATGCTTGGCTTTAAACAATTTACTTCTAAGTACCTCAGACATGAGAAAACCAGCTCCATAAATGCCTTATAAAAATAAATACATGTTTTATGTACTCAAAATATTGCAGCAAGCCAGGCACTGGTAGCTCATACCTGTAATCTAGCTATTCAGTAGGCTGAGATCTGAGGATCATGATGTGAAGCCAGCCTGGGCAGGAAAGTCCATGAGACTCTTATCTCCAATAAACTACTCAGAAAAAGCCAGAAGTGGCACTGTGGCTCAAGTGGTAAATGTTAGGTTTAATTTATGTTAGGTTTATAAAAAGAAGTAGCTGAGTAAGAACAGCACCATACATGTGGTATTCAGGTAAGAGGTAGGTTTATTCAGTAGACCTGCTGGGACCAGGCCAGGTTGGCACTCCATACGGCTGGCAAAGAGGGCGTTTGGCTCTGGGTTAGGCCTTATCTAGAGTAGGGGGGGGAGGTTTGGCCACATCAAATTCAGATGTGACCTCAGCATGCAGATGTGACCTCTTCCAGGTGTCCCAGTTGCCTAGGTAACGCAGGCACTGGGCGGGGTCTGCTCACCATCCAGGAACGGACCTTACAGTAAAGTGCTAGAGGCTCAGGGACAGTGTCCAGGCTGAGCTCAAGCCCCAGGACCAGCAAAGAAAACCCCAAAACAAAAAATAAAAATATAATTAAAGCAGTTCAAATCTCTAGCTTGGCCCACTTTTTTTTAACCAGGAAGCCCAGTTTCTTTGACCTAGGACAACTTGACCTCTATCTATAGAAATATCCAGCTCCACCTCTGCCTAAAGCAGTCTCTTGACCTTCCTGGTATCTAGGGCTCTACCTCCACCTCTCCATTCTCACCCTCTGATCCACAGTCTTGTGGAGGCCTTGTATGGCTTGGCAGGTTAATTAGGATCTGAAGTATAGGTATCATTTCTAGTGCATGTCTTTCTTTTTGCCTTACTTCATCTGTATCATCATTCATATTTCATCTGTACATAGGCTAAAACATGGCAGGAACTCAGGTCAGACTGAAAGAAAGCCATTCTATATCTTCAGTGCATATGAGCATCATTTTGAGGTAAGTGAAAGCATAGCTGAGCTCTCTCTGTGCTCACTATTTTACAACTAACATTTATCTTAAGGTAAAGAGAATTAGATATACTGATTTTAAAATACCTTTTCTGCCATATACAAGGCCATCTGCATGTACACACAAACTGACTAAAGTGTGGTATGTGCAGGGGCAGATTCCAATGGTGGAACTTCTCTGAACAACATGAATACTAAGACTGAATACTAGGAAGCTGAAACAGTGTGGTCAGGAGAGGGAGGACCTGGCCAAGAGGAAGGGGAATGGAAAGAGGAAAAGTGGGCAAATACAGTCATAATACATACTCAATGTACATACGTGAACATGGAACCAGGTAACTTGAGGGCAGTGGTGGGGTGGGAGAGATTGGGAGAGAAGGATGGAAGGGTGACATTGATCAAGATGCATTGTACTCATAAACTGGCAGATTGAATTGAAATCTTTTTGTACAGCTAGTAAAAGCGTCTTTTCTGGTAATTAGAGTTTCCTTACAATTCCTGCCAGGTTGAAGTTTACATAAATCTGGAGGACAGGCAGTGTGAATAGGTGTCAAGGTAAATCAATGACATGAAAAAAGCTATTAAGCAGCCCACAGCAATATGCACAGTGGACAAAAGCCCGACTGAGAGTTGACTGTAATTTTCAATTAAAATGCAATGCACTGGTGGTTCATTAAGAATTGGCTGTAGGGCAGAGTGTGGCTCAGTGCTCATGGTGCATGTGTGCGGTCCTGGATTCCTTCCTCCTACCTCAAGTTAAAAAGAATCGACGTGGTACTTTTACTGAAAAGCCCAGATGGTTAATGACAGCAAAGGTTTGATATTTTAACTCACAATTCAAGTAAATTATTTTCAAAGAGACATTTTTAACAACTGTTTATTTACTATATATGAAGATTTTTCATCGTAAATTAATTTCTACCATTCTGCCCATTGTAATGATGCATTCATTGCAGAGTATGTGATCAAAATAAATATAAAGTCTCTAAATTCATTCTCATACACCTTAAGAGTTATCTAACTGCTGCACTGGCCCCGGTGCCATCCTGTGATAATGCAATACAACCTCTCACCTTTTGGATTTCTTCAGGTAAAGCATGCATGGGAATGTGACGGTCCATAACTCCCAAAAATATTCAGAGCTTCAACACAAAATATTCTAAAAAACAGTGAGGACAATGATTAGAACTAAAATTTTAAAAATTCAAGTTAAGATGATCTATAAAGTCTTAGCATTTGAGGAAGAACAGCACTAAGGTTTACAACATGTTCATCAACTCAGTGTTAAGGGTCCCATGTTGGTTTCCTCAATTCAGCCAGTGGAAAAGGAAAGACTTAGAGATTGATGAATTATATGCAGTATTTTCTATTTTGTTAGAACAGTACAGACTAATGGTAATTACTATGGTGGTTTACTATTAGTTTTGCAAATACAAAATTACTGTGAAATTCTAAACAAATTCAATTATTTCCGCATCTATTTTTAAAAAGTCAACACATGCTGGACACCAGTGACTCAACCTGTAATCCTATCTACTTAGGAAACTGAGATCTGAGGGTCACACTTGGATGACACCCACATAAAGAAAGTCCATTGAGCCTTTTATCTCCAACAAACTACTCAGAAAAAGCCAGAAGTGGTGCTGTGGCTCAAGTGGTAGAGCATTAGCCTTGAGCAAAAGCAGCTCAGGAACAGCACCTGGGCCCTGAGTTTAAGCCCTTGGACCTCAAAAAAAAAAAAAAATCACATTAGGTAGGCATGGGTGGCTCACCCCTGTCATCTGAGCTTCTCAGGAGGCTGAAATCACAGGATTGCAGTTCAATGTCATCCCAGGCAGGAAAGTCTATGAGAGTCTATGCTAATTAACCAATAAAAAGCTGAAAATGGAGGTGTGGCTCAAGTGGCAGAGCTCCAGCCTTGAGCAGAAAAGCTCAAAGACAGCACCCACATCATGAGTTCAAGCTCTGGAATACATACACACACACACACACACAATTTTATCCTGAAAATCTACAGAGTAGTCTGACAAGATGGTAAGAGCAATTGTGGGATCAATACTATTTTAAATGATGAAGTATAGTTACAAGATCAAATATAACATGCAAGAAATAAACTTGAGTCATTAAAACATGAGAAACCAAGTGTCAACTTTATCTAATATGAACACCTATATATAATGTTATGCAAATAATATGAACAGCTTTTCCTTTTCTAATGAACATAATTCAACATAAAAGTATATCACTACTTTTATAAGCCACAAAGGATGATTATGGTCCAAGTAGTTTCTTTGCATGCATGAAAACAGAACTTGTTGAAATTAATAAGAAAATAAAACATGTTGAAATTGTTGTATGAAGGGGAAGGAGGTATGGAGAGTGATAGAAAGGGTGAGGTTACAGTTACAGAGTGGAAATGTCACGAAACCCCTTTGTACAACTAATGCATGTTTTTTCTTTTTTCTTTTCTTTTCTTTATTTCGTTTTGTTGTTGTTGTTGTTGTTGTGGTTGGTTGTGGGGCCTGAACTCTGGACCTGGGCGCTGTCGCTCAGCTCTTCAGCTCAAGGTGAGAGCTCTACCACTTGAGCTGCAGCACTTCCGGCTTTTTTTTCTGCTTATGTGGTGCTGAGGAATCTAACCCAGGGCCTCATGCAGCAAGCCAAGCACACTACCACTGAGCCACCTTCCCAGCCCCAACTAATGCATGTTTAAAAAGAAAAGGAAAAAAAAGAAAGAAAGAAGCAAACCTTCCCCATAAGGGTACAGATGGAAGGAATAGTGAGTAAAATAATAAGCAAACAGGCTGTGTGTGTGGCTCAAGTGACAGAAGGCCTGCCTAGCAATCAGGAGGCCTGGAGTTCAAACCCAGTACTATTTTAAAAAAATAATAAAGTCCCTCTCAAATATGGAGAAAGAGTTGTGTCCTAACTCCGTGAGGGGTACTTAAGAAGCAGGGGAGCAGCAAATGCATAGACCATGGGCATGCAACTTCACAGTGGGAAAGAGGCCTGACCGCCCTGAGTTTGAGTTACAGCCAATGAGCAGGCTCAAGACTCAGGAGGGGAAGTCTTTCAGGTGGGGGTGAAGGGTCAGTGGAGGAGGTTGGGGTGAGGGGTCAATGGAGGCTCCTGAAGTTGGTCAGAGCAGGATTTTGACACATACAGACACAAGTAACAGCGGCACGACTTTTCAAATTGTTCAAATCAGGACTCCTCATCCTGTGTTAGCACAAAAACTTCTCATTTCAAGGATTTAAAACAAAAACAAACCACAAAACAAAGTGTGTATGGTAAACTTAACTGAGGTCAACCATGGGGTTAAAGTTAATTAACTATGTCAACGTAGGCCCAAATGACCAAGTACCTTATAGGATGTTTGGCAGACTCACAGTCACGTGACAAGAGACCAGAGACTGGTTCTTCTTATTTATGCCATTTTAGAGGGCTCACCTTCCAAAAGATAACTGGTAACAGTTTCAACTTCATGAGTTTTTTTTCTAAAATTACCAGCTAAATTTTCTAAATTTAGCACTTTTCTAAAATTACCAACGAAATCTCCTTTTATCTGCCCATAAACTACTTAAAGAGCATGCATCTGAGTGGCAATATAAACACAGGCATCAATCAGCCTTCATTGATTGGACCAGATTCACAATGAAGGTATTTATTTAGCACCTTCATTGTGAATCTTGTTCAATTTAGGGGGGCACTGGGATCTGAATTCAGGGCCTGATGCTCCCAAGACTGGCACTCTACCTTAGGCATGCCTCCAGAATTGCTTTAGGCTGGTTATATTGGGAGATGGTAGTCTCACTGACTTTGTTCAGGGCTGGTTTGGAACCACAATCCCCTGGATCTCAGCCTTCTAAGTAGCTAGGATTACAGGCATGACTCACAGGTGCTGACTTGGCCGTTTCTTCTTACTTAGGAAAAACTTAAAATATCCTGCCAAGCCAGAAAACTCCCCAAAAAACAGACATGATTTTATTATGGAGTAAGCATTTAGCTGGACTTCTATGAACATCCAGCCAATGTGCTAAGAAAATCACAAACAAATCCCATTCTTCAGAGGCAGAGACAAGTATGCAGCCATTCATGTATGCTTCAAGAAAACTGATACCTTGTCAAGTAAGAGACCTTAACACAGCTTGCTGCTCATGCTTTCACAGTTCATCTTCAATTCACTTAGGATAGGCACCTAAACTAGCTGTCTTGCTCCTGGGGAATGCATAAAGATGGTTAGGTACCTGAACTACCTTCCAAAGGAGACAGGCTCATCTGCTGTGGTAGTGGGGCTTGAACTCTGGGTCAGTGCTCTACCACTTCAGATACACAACTCCACTTCTGGCTTTTGCTGGTTAGCTGTAGCTAAGACTCTCGTGGTCTTTCTTGCCTGGGCTGGCTTCGAACCTTGATCCTCAAATCTCTGGTTCCAAAGTACTGTAGCTACATTACAGAGGGAGCCAGTCTTTCTTGGTGTTCACTTTCTAAGAAATAGCTTTCAGGTCTTAAAAAAAAAAAAAAAAAAGGAAAAAAGCATTCGAGTCTTTATGCAGACTCACATGCACATGGAAGGAATGGAGGAAGTATTCAGAAACTTGTCAGGAAGCTGAGCTTTCCCTTGTGCAAGGGGCAACCTTGTTATCCTGATTTACTGCTGCTTTCTATCTGATCCCAGTCCCTCCAGTTCGCCCCAGTCTGCACGTGGAGACGCCTGCGAGTAGGAGGGGAAGGGTGACCCGGTGACCCCGCAGCGGGGGGGGGGG
This sequence comes from Dipodomys spectabilis, assembly GCF_019054845.1. Lineage (NCBI taxonomy): Eukaryota > Metazoa > Chordata > Mammalia > Rodentia > Heteromyidae > Dipodomys > Dipodomys spectabilis. The sequence goes on along the minus strand of NW_024870772.1, from coordinate 47,912,559 downwards.
GGGCTCGATGGTTTACTTCCGGTCCCTACACCGGGGTCAGCGTCAGGCACACCCCCAGGGCTATTCCCCGCGGCGAGGGGGTGTTCCAGACGTAGCAGGGTCTTCCAGAAACCAACTGCGGGGAAACTGAAGTCGGCCCCTTCCCAATGCGTGCTGCGGGGACCAGCCACGGCAGGAATGAGAAAGGAGGCCGGGCGAGGGGATGGGGGGCGCGGGGTCGGGGGCCTAGAGGGCGCAGGCCGAGGGGGGTGCGAGGTCAGAGGCCGAGGAGGCTGGGAGCGCGGGGTCAGAGGCCGAGGGGACTAGGGGGCGCGGGGCCGGGGACCGAGGGGAGCGGGGCTGGGAGGCTGAGGAGCCAGGGGGGGTACGGGGTCGGGGGCCGAGGGAGGCTTGGGGTCGGAGGCCCGGGGCCGCGGTCAGGCCCGGGCGCCCCGCCCCGGAACCGCCGCCCGGGGGAGCCGGGGACGCCGGCTGAGGGAGCCCGGGCCTCTCACCTCCACCTCCCGTCCGCAGGCGCGAAACGGCCGGGCGCGTCTCCCGGGCGACGGCGCCGCACGTGGGTCTGGCGTCAGAGCGCGATGGCGTCACGACCCACGCCGCTCCCTGACGCGGAAGCGGGGCGCCCCCGCGTCTGCGGGCCCTGCGTGCCGGCCGGAAGCGGGAAGACGGCAGCGGAGTTCGCGGCCGCCGAGGTGTGCGTGACGTCTGTGTGGAGCACCGTGACGGGGCGGCGGCGGGCGCCCGCCGGGGAAAGCACGGCCCTCGATGTCCCTGCGAGGGCGGCGGGGTTGCGGGTGGGGGAGCCCGCGTCGGGGCTGCCGCGGCCCCCCCGCGCCTTCCGCACGGCCACTGGGAGCTGAGATCCAGGGGGTCGCAGGCCCGCCGTCTTCGGCCCAGCCTAGAATGCTGTCCTGGGTCCGGGGGAGAGGGGGGTAAAACTGCTTCTTCTCGGGAAACACCCCTCCGTTCCCCGCGGGAAGGACGAGGGGCCACTGGCAGCCAGGTCGGGGAGCGGGGAGAAGGTCTGCGGGGAGACCAGGTTACCCATGCAGTCCGCACCTGTCCCTGCTTGAGGAAATGTCACGTGGGACAGACTGGCAAGAAGGAAAGGACTGGAGAAAAGATGAAAAGACGGACCACCATCACCCAAGAGGTGACACAGGCGTGCTTAGGAGAAGCGCTAGGAACTTTGCATCCTCCTCGTGCTCCTTTGTGGAACCGTGAATGTAGCCCTGTTCTCGTTTTGTAACAGTGTTTAGATAAAGCACACACAGCGCGTCCAAATCCATCAAGCGCATAGCCGAAGCCAGATCACTGTGTTCCAAGGCTCACTTTGCCGGTACAGTCATGCTTTGCTTAAGGACCGGGGGAGTCTTGTTCTTCAAGCACCATCGTGAGCTCGAGCAAGCCGAGATGATGTTGTCGCCCATTACACACCTAGACTAGATGGGGTGCTGTGGGTGTATAGGCATGGGTGTGTACATACACATATATGTATAGGGCACACGATACAGGCGTGTGCCTCCTGGTCATAAGAAATAAACGATATGAGATTAAATCAAACACAGAAAGCATGTTATAATAAGAAACTTACAAGATGTTTGGGACACTCTTTAACAATGGAGTTACTATCACCCATTTTTCTCATTATTTTTGGTTTTGAGAAAAGGTCTCAGTAACTTTGCCCTGGCTGGCCTTAGAATGCCCCTGCCCCTGCCCCTGCCTCCTTGAGTGGCTGGAATTGCAGGTATGTGCCACCATGTTCTGCTCAAGATTACTAATTTTACAGTACACCCAGGGGCTCTACAAACGATAGTTAGCCCCAACCTTATTTTCTTCCTATGAACTCAACACAACCACCCAGTACAAGTCTGTCCTCTCAATCATTTGAACAAAATAGTTACAAACAGGCCCCCAAGGTTGGAAACCACAGCATCCATTGCTGTTTCTTTTTTTGGGGGGGGGGGTCCGGTCGTGGGGCCTGAACTCTGGGGCTGGGCGCTGTCCCTCAGCTCTTCAGCTCAAGGCTAGCGTTCTACCACTTGAGCCACAGCACCACTTCCGGCTTTTTTCTTTTTTCTTATATGGTGCTGAGGAATCGAACCCAGGGCCTCTGTCATGCAAGGCAAGCGTTCTACCACTGAGCCACCTTCCCAGCCTCCATTGCTGTTTCTGAGTTCCATATAACACCAAGTGCAGAATTCTTAAAAGCTGAGCTTTATGATGCTCTTTATATTTGCATGACACTTCATACACAAAGTGTCATTTAAGAACTCTTAAAAACATAGATCCTACTAGCTATTTTCATTCAATCAAATGATGGGCGCCAAGTGCATGAATGGCCCAATATGTGAGCCATATCCCCAAATGTGAGGACAATATGGGAGCATAGTGTGCTGGTGGCCTCCATGAGAGCCTGTGTGAAGTGCCCAGGCCTCACATACAGTGGGCTGACTCTGCCAGTCAGCCACTCCCCCGGGGGCACCATCCTCTTGTGGATTAAAAACATATGTATATGCCCCCAAAGCAATGACTTCTGAAAACTTTGCTTTCAATTTCCTTTCTTCCTGCACAGCTTCCAGTGTTCCAACAAGTTCAGCTACAATGTGCTACTTGCTTTGTCTGACTCATTCCAGCACATTTTGTTCCCATCAAGATACACATTGTTTTCCCCCTTGGAGCTTTTTGAATCCTTTGACTCTTTTTTTAAGCTTCTATCAATGTTTAATGTTTTATTAAGCTGCTAGGTGTATCTGAACCCCAAAATAAATATGCTGTGGAGATTAGTTCGACCACAAAATACTATTTGTAGCTGGGCACTAGTGGCTCACTCTTGTAATCCTATTCAGGGGGCTGAGACCTGAGGATCATAGTTTGAAGCCAGCTTGGGCAGGAAAGCCCACAAGACTCTTAAGCAGCAAGAAGCTGAAAGGAGAGGTGTGCTTCAAGTGGTGGCAGTCTTGAGTGAAAAAGCTAACAGACAACACCCAAGCTCTGAGTTCAAACCCCAGTACACAGACACACACAGCAGCTTCAGGATAATTGAAAACCTGCATAATTTGTGTTAGTTGATGTAATATATTTAATTTTTTCAGTGTGTGATAATAGCATACATAACCCAAGATAAAAACATGCTGTTGAAAAATATAGTATTACAAATACTTAAGACTAGCAGTCTAAATGTGTGTTTTATTTGTTATTTCTACTTATATTCATCAGAATACAAGCATACCTAACAGAATCGGCAGAGCTGCTAAATAACAGGAAAAGGGCCACAGACTTCATTGAGAACTACTACCAATTCTGGAGCCCTAGAAAGGCAGGGAGAGGCTCTGCTTTTGGAATGTACACCTAATGACCGTTGTTCCATTCCCTTTTCGGTCACTACACATGAAGGGAGAGTGGGGGCCCAGGATCAGAGGAATTCCAGGAAATGACTGTCTTTGGCTCACCTCTAGCTGCGTGCCAATCCTTTGACCAAAACAGGCAGGCCATGAGTCACCTCCAGTCTCTTCACCAACTGTGGGGACCGGAGAGACAAGGCCGCACGGAGGAGAGGCAGAAGCAGAGTCCTGAAGAGCAGTCCTGACCTTAGAGGAAAGACTCGTGCTGAGCCCACCAAATAAGTAAGCATCGCCTGCAGTCACTTAGTGAGAATTGTGCCAGGCAGCCAGGGGAACATGTGAGATGTGAAGCATGCCTCTTCCCCTTTCCCTCAAGTGCCAGGAGGACCTTAATCCTCAAATCTTTGGCAAGAATCCTAACCCTGGAGAATTGCCTTCTATACGTTACTTGTAAAACAAAAACTGTGTCGTTAACCATCACAGACCCACGGTAATAAGAGAAAAGCCTAAGTGAATAGAGTACAAAGGAATGCAGAGGTCCCCAAGCTTTTATGCTATGTCGTCTGGTCGTTTCTGTTTTATCTTCCCAGCTGGATTTGTTTGCAACGCTGCAAGCATTCAGTGAAAGTAAATAACCAAGTGGAAGAACACTTCCTGCAGTCTCGAAAAGGGTCTGGTTCCGGGACTGACTGGTGGATCTCGTAATCCGTCGGGCCATCTTCTCCCCGTCCCGGGACCACCCCCCTCCCCACACCCCCGGGCCCGGTCACCCCAGCGGAGTCGCGGCCAGTGGCCGCCCGGACAGCAGCGAGAGCGCGCGGGGACCGCGGCTGTCCTCGGACTCTGCGCCCAGCGCAGTCAACTGGGGTCCCCAAGCCGCGGTTCAGGTAGCGTGACCGCCCGCCCTCCCGCCCCGCCGGGCTGTGGAGCGGAGCCGGGCGCCGCCCTGCAGCACCTGCGCCTCCCGCGGGGCGACGGCTGCCTCCTGCACGAAATGCGTGCGGCCGCCGGCTCCCCGGTCACGCAAGCCCCGGCCGTCCCGCCCCGCCCCTCCCCGCCCACTGAGCGCCGGCCCCGCCCCTGCCGCCTGCTTTGGTGCGCTTGGCCCCACCTCCTGTCAATCCAGGCCCCGCCCCCACCCGCCCAGGCCCCGCCCCCCGCCTGTTTCCCTGCGCCTCGCTGTTCCCCGCCCGCCTCGAGCGGCCCTCGCGTGCCGCCGTCGCTGCCTAATCCGGCGAGGAATCCTGGAATCCGCCCGGCCCCGGCTCTGACTCCGACTTTAGGCGAAGGGTGATGCCCTCGACTAAAGCCGGGAAAGTTTGCCTCGCTGATGATGGGCCTGCGGCTCGCGGGAGGAGGGGAAGCCAGTGGGTGGAAAGGGAGGAGCCGGCCTCGCCCCCTACTCTCCCTCCGGGGCCGGTCGTCCGGCGCGGAGCCCGGAGGCCGGGGAGCCCGGGAGGCGCGGCCGCGCGGACGCTTTCTGCCGACCGGACTCGTGCGGGCCCGGTGTGGGCCGCCGTCTGGTGGAGGGGCCGGGGCAGCGGCGGGTGCTTCGCACGCCACGGCGCGTGCAGGCGAGGCGAGGGGAAGCGCGTGTCGTGCCGAGCCGCGATGAGATCAGCTTGAATAACCGCGGCGGGCGCCGGCTGGAAGGGCCTCGTGTCACGCAGCCGCGGCCCGCCGGGTGCACCTCGGCCCGGGCGCCCTCAACACCACCCCGTGCACACGTACACACTCGCTCTCGGCTCCCTCAACATCACCCCCCGTGCACCCGTGCACGCTCGCCACGGGCTTTCTCAACACCACCCCGTGCACGCTCGGCCCGGGCGTCCTTCACCTCCACCCCTGTGCACTCGTGCACACTCGCTCCGGGCCTCTCAACACCACCCCGTGCACCGGTGCACGCTCGTTCCGGGCGGCCCCGACCCCCTGTGCACACTTGGCCGAGCGCACTCTACCCACCTCCCCCTTTCTCTCCCCTCCCCCCCTCCCCCCCCCCCCCCCCCCCGCCCCACCACTCAGCACGCTCAGCCCGGGTGGCCTTGGCCGCCCTTTGCTCCCGAGGATCGGGGTGGATGCGCCCTTTCCGGGCGGTGGCCACTGGGGACAGATGGGGGCTGGGGACCCCAGGAAGAAAACAGTGCAAAATCCAACTTGCATGGTTAGCAGCAGCAGGCTGAATTCTATTAGCTAATCGGTTTTGGAGACGCACTCGGAATATCAGCCTTGTGAATCAGCCAGTCCTGGTTCTGTGCCCAGTAGGTAACTCTGAAAACCACTGCGCCGTGGAACTCAAAGGTCATTAAATGGGCCTTTAGCGGTGGTGTTTAACAATCTGTGCACACGGATTGCATATGCACGCGCGCGTGAAATCTAATTTATACACACAAGTCTGGAGGCGCTTTGGCAAGAGGAATACATGTGAATTCAGTAGAGTCAGGATACAGTAAGACTGCTTCAAAAGGACAAATGAACTTGTAAAAACCTGCAGCCTTTGACAGGAGGAAAACATTACATTCATCTCTTCACCATCTTGAACATCTTGTACCAACTCAACAACTACAGGGTGGAAATTTCTTTTTAAATTGTGAAAATACCATACAGAGGGGTTACAATTACATGAGCAAGGTAATGAGTACATTTCTTATCAAGCATTGTTGCCTCCTCCTTTGTTTCCCTTACAGGGTGGAAATTTCTAATGAGACAAAAAAAAAGATGCAAACATATAAACTACGCAAGCAAAAGCTTTTAAAAGCTGTGTTTAGGCTCATGGATAACCTCTGCAACATGAGAAAATCATATATCTAAGATTTGGTATTGTATTTTCTAAGCATGCATGTGATTCATTGGTGGGTATGTCGTCATGAAACAATTAGGATTAGTCACCAGGTGCAGAAAATCTCTGCTCTGCATTTTACAAGACTTCTTTTTAACTAGTTGTAATGCTCCTAGGATGTGAATTCAGTAAAAGTGAAGCCTCTTGCCTAGCAAAGCTGCACCATACTCGTGTATGTGCACGAGTGTGTGTACACATGCATGCGCGCACGCGCGCGCGCGCGCACACACACGCACACACAGAGGTCTGGGCACTGCCCACTAGCTTTTTCTATTCAAGGCTAGCTTTCTTTTGCACATCCACACTTCCAACTTTTTGCTGGGTGATTGGAACTAAGAGGGTCAACAGATTTGTCTGCTGGGGCTGGCTTCTAACAGTGATCCTCAGATCTCAGCTTCTTAAGTAGCTAGAATTAGAGGTGTGAGCCACCAGCACCTTGCTTCAAATTCCTATTTTGATCCAAGGAAAGCATGACTGTGTTAATATATAGGTGATACCTTCCAATGGTGAGAGTTTGAACTAAAGGGGGTGAGGATATAACCAGCCTTCCACTGGTCGTGCGTGACCCTGCTGTGCTGGAGATTAGGCATACTCCATGCCTGCCTCTCCGGGAGGGGTTGGCGATGGGGCTGTCCTTACCACAGGTGTACTGAGATCTTTGGAGATGAACTAATATGCTTACCATTCCAACAGTACACTAGATCTACAACAACCTATGCATACAATCACAGAAGTCACTGGGCAACCTGGTTTATTTGTTTGTTTTCCATTTGGTCCAGGGTTTTTTCAGTGTTGGCATCCAGTAGAGGAGGTCATATCCTGACATAAAACATTTAGTTTATAGTAGCCTGGTAACATTTCAAACTATTTCATGATCTGTAATAGAGATCTTAAATAATCAGTATAATTCTTTACTAATGATGTATGTGAGCAATATAATTATATGTTTTGATTATACCTGTATATATTACTATACAGATAGGGTTGCTATACTATTTAGTAGTATTTGTGGTGGTGGCATCAGCTGGAAGCTGAGACCTACTTTCCCCTTCTTGATATATAGAATCTTGAAAGCAAGAGAATTCCTTAATATAAACTTTCTGTTGCTGAATGACTGAAGTTCTATGATTAGTTTACTCAACACATTCAGAAACATAGGAGACTCACTGTATGTGGACATGACTCCTGCTGTTGGGTATAGTGCAGTGAACAGACAAAACCAGTTATTTAATGATTAAATGTTTTTACTCTCGGAATGCAGATCACCAATGTGTGGTGTGCATCTCTATAAATGTAAAACCCTGTTTTGCAGCTGGGCTCAGGTGGGTCACACCTGTAATCCTAGCAACTGAGACCTGGAGGAGGCTAAGATCCAGAGCTTTGAGGTTTGAAGCCAGCCCAGGCAGAAGAGCCTTTGAGACTACATCTCCAAAATAAGTGGCAAAAAGTCGGGCTGAATGTGTGGTTCAAGTGGTAGATTGTCAGCTAAACAAGCCGATCAAAGTCAAGGCATGGAGTTCAAACCCCTGGTACTTGGGGTAGGGTGGGGAGAAACCTTGAGAAAGGAGGAAAGTCAGAAGAGAAGAGCTTCCTGGAAAGGATATTTAGGCAGTTTTAACTGGAAATAGAACGCAGGTACCAATCCTTAATCTCTTGAAAACAAACAAACCATACAGCAAAAGCACATAATATTGTTTTCCTCCTTGGATGGGTGCTCTCTGCCACCAGGCCAGGCCCATCTGTGTGCCAGTTGCTTGCCCACCGCATAGTAACATCTCATGGAGGATGTGGGTAGCACTGAGCCCCAGCCCTAGCTTCATAGGCCAGAATGTGCTTTGCAGCCCTGTAAAGATGGGGTGTTTTTTCTAATTGGAACACAGGCACCATGGGGCCCCTGATGCTTTCTTTGTTCTCCCAGGGTTCTCAGGCAACGACCTCCCAACATCCCATTGACATGCATTTTCCTTTTGTATTTAACAGCATTGCTCAAAGCAGGAGTTGGGAGATAGATGGAAGCTAAGGGTGAAGAAGCCAAGCCCTGACACCTTCCAAGGAGATGAATTACTATCTCTATCTCTGTGCACAAACATCAGTGCAGGTGTGATAATGTCATGTGAAGTGTTCTGCATAACAAGAGATCAGTGCTACTCCTAGCTACTTGGGAGCCTAAGAGCAGAGAATCACGGTTCAAAGCTAGCATTCTCAATAAACTACTCAGCACTGGAAGTGCTGGAAGTGGCACAGTGGCTCAAGTGGTAGAGTACTAGCCATGAGCATAAAGAGGCTAGTTCAAGGGTTAGTTCAAGCACTAGGACTGGCAAAAAAAAAAAAAAAAAAGATGCTAGAGCAACAGTTTGCCTTTTGAATTTTAGTCAAATGGAAGAAGCTTCACTCACAACAGCTTGCAGAAGAAACAGTTGGACATGGTGGTCACCCTTCCAGCCACTGATATCAGATGATGAGACACAGGATGTTGTGTCCTGCCACACCTTGGGGGGTGGCCTTGGGTTTGAAACATTTCCCAGATCTGCCTTCTCCGTGGTCTGTTGACATTCCATCTTGGTACAAACAATGACAGTCCATACTGTCGAGTCTGGCTGCAGTGGCCTGGGTAGTCCAAACTTCTGCAGGGGAGACATGCCAATCCATGGGCCCCTACCAGACCTGGGGAACAGACTGGTTCTGAAATCCCTGGTGGCTTAGCCACACTTGTCTACACCTTACATGTCCTCCTGCTTCACAGTTGCAGAGACAGAGTTAATTAGATCTTTGTGTGATTTGATGATCATAAAATGAGAGTTTAAACATAACTGATTAAAACATGCAAATGCATGCATACTATAAATATTTAAAGCAAACTTGGAGTTAATGTCAAAAATGAGCCCAAAAAGGATCAGACTGGGTTGATACAGTTTAGCTCGCTCTCTCATCCCACCACTCCACAAGATCGCCATTTCACGTCTCAAGGAAGGATTCCTGTGGCATCTTTAACTTAATTGAGGATTAGGATCTACAAAATAAATAAAGCATCTTCTGAAAGCTGCTCTCAATTTCTTTTTTTTTTTTTTTTGAGATAGTTTTGCTATGGAGCCCAAGCTAGCCTAGAACTGTGTAGCCCAGGCTGACCTTCTGCTTCTCCCTCTCATGGACTTGGGACTACAAGTATGTGCACCAAGCCATGCTTGTAAGTTTCTGTGGTTTCAAAATAGGGAAACAGATTTAAAGAGTTCAACTAAAATATTCCATCATCCCTATATCTACCAAAAATAAGAGACTGAAAGCAACTGTGGAACATTACCTGAAGAAGATATTTTATAAATAGGACTTATTGCTACAGACAGGCAATGTTAGGAAAATGGAGGAGAGAAGAAGGAAGAGGCTGGACTCGATTCTCGACAGACAAGGACTGTTTATTGAGAACCATAGAGGGGCAACAGCCTTCCCCTGGGATGGAAGTTGTGGCTCTTTGCTGTTCCTCAATAAACAGTCGTCTGTTGAGACTGAGTCCAGCCATTTCCTTTCTCTATTTTTCCTTATAGGTAATAAACAAGGGAACTAACATGCACTAAACAGCACTTTGAGGATAGAGGTGACTATAGATACTTGCATGACAAGGATCACTCCATCCATAGGTGATCACAATTTGAATGAATCAGTGAATGAATATGAGAGAAAGTTCATCATTTCTAACATCCAAGAATTGTACTTCCCAGGTTCACTTTTCTCTTTGGATGGATGACTGAATATGTGGATGGATGGGTGGGTAGGTGAGTGGGTGGATAGAGAGGTGGATAGAGGAATGGGTAGGTAGATAGAGGGGTGGGCGGATGAATGAATGGATTATGGATGGGTAGATGGGTAGACGACCAGATGGGTAGGTAGGTGGATGAGTGGGTGGATAGGTGGGTGGGTGGACAGAGGAGTGAATGGATGAGTAGATGGATGGATGAGTAGGTGGGTGGATGGGTGGGTGGATAGAGGGATGGATGGATGGATGGATGGATGGATGGATGGATGGGTGGGTGGGTGGGTGGGTGAGTGGGTGTTCTGCCTGACTCTAGATGCTTTACAAGCAATCAGGAAACAGGAAGTATTTCAGAAGGGAGGCTAGCTGTGGTCCGAGGGGTTGGGCTGTGTCTACACCACAGGAAACAGCTTCCACACCTTGAGGCTAGGATGGTAAAGGCATCATTACTCAGCACAGGATTCTGTTAGAAGCTTGAACAGGTTCTCTGGGTTGGAATGTTGCATGAATCCAGACTTGCCTTAGGAATGCCACAAGTGATCCAGTCTAAGTATAGAAATGGATGCGCTTTGTAAAAATAGCAAGCAAGATTGTGGTTATCTGGGAATCAAATTCCTTTTTAATCATTCCAGACAAAACTAATGAAATTCTCAAGAAAGAATCATTCTTTACTTTTAAGAGTTTCCTTCTAAAAGAATTCACCTTTGGCTTTTGGGGAGCAAAGTTCAAATGCAGTTCCTGTCTGACTGGAAAACAAGTCAGACATAGAGTAGATTGTTTTTACGGACAGAGCCATGCAGCCAGGACTCCTGAATCTTACTGGCTTCATTCACTCAAGCAGGATTTTTCACTATGTTTTTGTGAGATTTTTTTCCCTAGTATTTGTGTAGGAATTTATATTTTCTAATGAAAAAGATTTGAGTCCTATTACTCTGTGCATACCTTCTGCTGGAATGTGTAGGAACAAAGGCTTTCTGGTCATGTGTAGCAAATACTTAATAAGATGAGGCACCTTTCAAAGTGCTCAGGACAGGCTAGCTGATTGGTTAGCTTTATGTAATACTATATAAGCCTATTTTCTTATCTAAGATATGACCATGATTGAAGACTGGTTTTCTTTTGGCTAAGTGAGTGAAAAAAAAAAGCCTGCTTTCTAACACAGTTCTGCAAATGCCTGCCAACAGTGAATTTGGTCCCTAAAAATCACAAACATTTAAAGTGTAAAGGCATTTTATCACCCAAAATAAAACTTAAAAAAAAAAAAGAGCCAAGCACTGGTAGCTGACACCTGTAATCATACCTACTCAGGAGGCTGAGATCCAAGGATCAAGGCTTGAAGCCAGCCTGAACAAGAAAGTTCATGAGACTCTTATCTTCAATCATCAAAAACCAGAAGTAGAGATATGGCTCAAGTGGTAAAGCACTAAGCATTGAGTAAAAAAACCTAATGGACAGCTCCCAAGCCCTGAATTCAACTCCCAGTACCAATATCAAGTAAAGGCAAGGCAGAAATGCTAACAGTATTATTAAAACTAACCAACTGCCAGGTGTTAGTGGTTCACACCTGTAATCCCAGCTACTCAGGAGGCTGAGATCTGAGGATTGTGGTTTGAGGCCAGCTCCAGCAGAAGCGTCCTTGTGAGACACTTTTCTCCAATTAACCCTTCAAAAACTGGAAGTGGCACTGTAGCTCAAAGCAGTAGAGTGCTAGCCTTGAACAAAAGAGCTCAGGGACAGCATGTAGGCCCTGAGTTCAGGCCCACAACCAACAACACACACACAAAAAACTAACCAATATATTTGGCTAGAGATTAATTAACCCTAACATTATTGGAGAATTATAACACATTGCTAGTCTAGATGGATTGTCCTTGCTGAATATTGGGATTCAATACCCAAAGCTAAATGGCAATGCTGGCAGTAAATCCTTTTCTCTTTTTGTAAAACCAGAAAAACCACACAAATGTTTCAAACTTGCTGAGTCTCCAGTTACAAAATTAGATCATTGGAGCCTAGAAGAAATTTAAATATTATCAAGATCAAATTCCTTGGGCCTAACAATTAAAAGGCTCACACCTAGAATCCCAGCTACTGGGAGGCAGAAATTGACAGGATTGCAATTTTGAGGGCAGCTGGGCAAAAAGTTAAACCCTGTCTCAGCCAGGAGTCTGTGTGTAGTGGACAGTTCTGTAATCCTAGCCATACAGAAGGCCTAGATAGAGGAAGATTAAGGCTGGCCTGGGGCTTAGGGCTGAGACCCTATTAGAAAAGCAACTAAAGCAAACAGGACTGGAGGAGGGGCTCAAGTAATAGCACATCTGCCTAGCACAGCAGACCTTGAACTCAAATCCCAGCACTACTCCCCCTATCTCTTGCCCCCCCAAAATCCCTTATTTTATGGGTGCTGAACCAAAATTCAGAGAAGGTGGCTAGTTTGTTGTACAAATGTGTTATTGTTGTTCAGTACCAGTGTCTGCCATGCCAGACACTGGCCTTGGACTAAAGATTTTGTCATGACCGGAGAGTTGTGGGCATGGCCTCCAGGCCCACAGTTAACAGAAAGATGGAAACAGAAAGGAGTCTGCAGATTTCTAATTAGAACTAAACCAGCGCCCTGGGTCACATTTGCAACCCCAGCTACTGCGGAAGCTGAGATCTGAGGATCCATCCCGGGTGGCAAAGCCAGGCTGGGAAGACCGATCCCAAAGACTCCTGTCGCCAATGAAGCAGCAAAAAGCCGGAAGTGGAGGTGTGGCTCAAGTGGTAACGTGCCAGCTTTGAGTAGGAAAGCAGGGGAGAACATGAGCCTTGAGTTCAAACCTCAGTCCTGGCACCTACACACGTGTGCACATGTGTGTACACACACACCAGAAGGAGAACTACCTTTAATCAAATGCTGATTTGGTAGCAGGCCCTAGGAACCTCACTTCATGAAGCCATTCATTGGTTAGCTACTAGGTAGAAGCAGGGTAGAACTTACCTTCCCATTCCTAAAGTCTTTCAACTCCTCCCCACTGACTTAGCATCTGTGTCTAGACAGAAAGTATGAATAATCCAGTCCCTTCCCTTCCCCTCTCTCCTTTCTTTCGGGGAGGGGGGGTGTGGAGAGTGTGGTGAGACCCAGCTGTCTGGAAAGGAGTTTGGTCAGCTCTGTGCTTCCTTGTTGGATTCTTTTCCTTGGGCCCCAGGGCCTGCAGGGCAGGAGGCATCCTGTGACAGACTCAAGCCGTTAGGTGGTGGGGGTTGATTGATAGGAAGCCCATACTCGCTGATGCCAGCACCTCACCAAGTGGTCACCATGGCTGGGTATAAGCGAGCATCTCAGAAAAACAAGGGTACAGAAGCAACAGTACCAACGCTACAGGAAGCATCTAAAACATTGACTTCTACCAGGTGCAGTTGGTGCCTCACTCTCTGCTCCCACCGGGCAAGCACCTGCCTGGCATGGTGGCTCACGCCTGTAATCCTAGCTCCTCTGCTGGCTGAGATCCAAGGATCACAGTTCAAAGCCAGACTAGGCAGGAAGATCCGTAGGAGATCCTTATTTTCAATTAACCACCAAAAAAGCCAGAAGTGGAACTATGGCTCAAGTGGTAGAGTACCAGTTACAAAAAGCTAAGGGACAGTGCCCAGGCCCTGAGTTGAAGCTCTAGCAGTCTCTCCTTTCAAAGTAATTTGCATTAAACGAATATCAACATCATCTTCACAGCTTTGGCCCAACTTCTACTGTCCTTAAAATTGTGGCTTCCAATCAAGGAGACAAAATAATCAAACAAAAAGTACATGAAATTTATAGAATTAGTCTATTTCAAATAAATCTCTACAGTTTTGAGTAATCTGTTGGGTTTTCCACTCACCAGAATTGTTCCAAGGTCTTCTCCCTCTAATGAGTTAGCCATATGGGGAGAAATGGTCCTTGCGCGCGCGCGCATGCCTCTGTGAGCATCAGCTGGTCTAACAAATAAAATGGGAGCAATTGCTCCCAATAGCTCCCAATAGCTCCCATTTCACAATAAATGTTCTATAAGTCTAGCAGAGATCCTGTGATCTTTCTTCCTCTTTTCTCAATTAAGTTAGAATATCTTAGAAATGCCCATCATAAATGTAGTTTTATCAGGAGGAGACAGCAATGGTAGAATCAAATCCGAATGTTATTGACCACCAAGAAGCATTTCTTTAAAGTACACAGTAATGAGCCGGGTGCCCATGGCTCACACCTGTCATCCTAGCTAGTCAGGAAGCTGAGATCTGAAGATGACAGTTCAAGGCAAGTGCAGGCAGAAAAGTCCTCTGCCTCAAATGCCAGAGTACAAGCCAAGCAAGGAAGCCACAGAGAACTCAAGGCCCCAAATACAAGTCAACCAGAAAATAAGTAAGTTTGCACACCATTGTGTTTGAACCATTTCTATGTAGAAGCAAAGAAGCTCCTCCCCCGAATAGGATTCCAGCTGCAGTTTTGTTCTGATGTGTTCACAGTTCAATTCAAAACCTTTAAGTTTTCAAGATCAAACTTAGGATATTAAAGAGTACATACCAGCTTTTAAAGCAGGCTACCAGCATATGCACATACAGGCTGCGTGACAATTCCTTACATCAACAAGGAAACAAATGAAGAAAATATGTGCCACAACTGTTAAATCTTCCCAGCAGCACGTTTTCTCCTTGTTTTCCTACTCTGTTCACTGCATAAGCAGGTTTAAAGAAAAGAAATAACAAAAAGAAATTTATTTTTGTGTTGGTACTGGGGCTTGAACTCAGGACCCAGGTGCTATACTTTTTTTTTTTTTGTCTCAAGGCTAGTGCTCACCACTTTTGAGCCATAGCTCCACTTTCAGCTTTCCGCTGCTTAGTTGGAGCTAAGAACCTCATGGACTTTTCTGCCAGGACTGGCTTTGAACCTCAATCCTCATGTCTCAGCCTCCTGAGTAGCTAGGAGTTATAGACACGAATCACCAGTACCCAACTAGATGGTTCTTAAAACTCTCAAGTCAGATGGACTCAGCCCACACTACTGCATATGTGAACTGCTGGGCATTCTCTCCACAAAACAGATGACTGAGAGAGGCAGGCGTCCCTCCACTGCAGCAAGGTGAGACCCATGCTTACCATTCACATGACAAGCCGTGAGTGGCTGGACCGCTCATGGCTTTAATAAGAACTTCGCTGCAGCCCTATCACCCCCACACAGTTAGACCACAGATACTGGCCCAGCAGAGAGAAGGGGTGAGAATGATGGGTTGAGCAGTTTAGAGATGCCTACACTTTGAGGCACTTCCCAAGTCCCAGGTGAGCAGTGCAAATGATGGAGGCGAATGAAGGCAAACACAGCTATCCACGGCTCACTTTGTTTCCACAGGTACAGCATGCCATCAGTGGTCTTGTAACCTGGAGACAGGGAGATGTCAGGGAGGTCAGGGGAACCCAGAAATGTGGGCTCCCCCTCTTTCATAGCTCCAGCCACAGAAGCAACCAGAAACTCAGGCTACCAAATAAGGCAACAACGTGGTTACTCAGCGAGCAGGGCACTCAGGTTAACGTCCAGATTCCAGACCTTGAAACGTGTGTGGTGCCAGCTCGCCTCTACCTCCACCTGGCAGTGGGGTGTAGGAGTTTCCCTCTTCTTCGGCATGTGATGAGTTTTCCTCTCCGTTGTGCACGCAGACCTGGCCTTGGTTGGCCACAAACATACTTAGCCTTTAAGTTCACAAACCAACTCTGGGCTTCCTCCTGAACTGATACAGGCTAAAGGACATTTGTGTTGATTCTGACCAGCTAACTCTATGGGCCAGGTTTTCCATCTTGCTAATCACTTCCCCTCATTTCTTGCTGATTGCTCCTGATTGCAAAAGCCCAGCTCCTCATGGCTGCTGATTCTTTTGCTGATTCTTTTCCTTCTGTGAAACAATTCGTCCCTTGCACACAAGGGACTGTCATCGTTTCCTCTGCATTCCAAACATTCGTTCTCTCTACTTACTTCCTTCATTGCCACCAGCCTCCTCTTACTGACTCTTAGAGCAGTCTTACAGCCTTCATACTTTGTGGACACAAAGGATTGGAATGCGCCCAAAGTAACCCCAAAGTCTCCGGGCATTTGGTCCTTGGGAACATGGCCAATGATTAATATGACCGCCCATAACTGACGGTGCCGGGAGTCTGCGCCAAGCAGGACAAGGGAATTCATTCTTCCTCAGAAGCCCAGGTTAGATGCTGTCTGTGGAAATACACTCACTTTGATTTTAAAAGAGAACAACCTTCCTTCTTTCTCCCAGTTTCACTTCTTTTGTGTGTGTGGCCTTGGAGATTGAACTAGGCTCATCCCCAGCCTGACCTCATCCCCTGACCTCATCCCCAGCCCTGGGCTTCATCCCCAGCTCCCTCAGATGGTCTGACTATGTACCCTGGACCGCCCTGATCTCTCGTGATCTCCTTTGCTTCCTGGTGACTGGGATTATAGTAATATGCAATCCTGTAAGTAACAGATAAGCGTATGAGAATTCCCCGTGAAAAGTCTTTCTTCCATTTCTCAACCTCCCATCTTCCAGTTATCTATAGAGTCCAAAGATACGGATAACAGCTTGAATAACAAAGGGGGAAATGAGCTATCATGGAGCAGAATTGAAGCTCACCTCTGATGAACATGAACGAAGGTTTCACACAAATGAGAAAGCAAGGTTTGTCATCAACCACTCACACACCAGGGCAGTTTATTACTGCAGCCTCACTCAGTTTGAATAATCCAGTTCCAAATCCCAGAAAAAAGAAGGGAAACGGCAGTGGAAGTATCTGGGTGGGGTGGGAGGCTGGGCTTCACACAGGTCTCTATTCTTCCTGGAGTTCTGAACTCACGGCAGCCAGGGTCAGGGTCAGCTTGAGGAGCCATGAACAATGCAACCTCCTCTGACCTCATTTCTCCCTCCATGTAATTTCCACATGAGACTTCAAGGGGTCCAAGGCTAACCCTACCCCATGAGAACAATATCACTTGCATTGTATACACAAAGAAATGAAGGCAGGGAGAAGTGAATAACCTATCCCAGTGAGGAAGTTAGTAAGTAATAGAATGGGAGGTGAATCCAATGTGTCTGCTGGAATCCGCTGGGAAATTGTCTGGAATGCTCCTGGGATGTGTGCTTTGAAGATGCTGCTCTCCAGGGCCATTCACAATGGCTCATCTGTGGGATTTGCCTAGGTGTGCAACTATGGGTGATGGGGGGGCGGGGCTTAAGTGCCAGAGTACTTACCTAGCAAGTGTAAGGCCCTGAGTTCAAAGGCCAGGACTAGAAATATTGATGGGGTATATACACACAATGCAGTCGTATTCAGCTTTAAGAAGGAACTAAAGTACCTGATCTTCAGAAAACAGAACCAGAGATGATCCTGTAGAATGAAATAAATCAAGCTCAGAAAGACAACTATGGTGTGTTTTCTCTCATAGGTGAAATCTAGGTCTGAAAAACACCAGTACATGAATGTGAAAGGGGAATTTTGGAGGAGGGGGAGCCACCAGGAAGGAGACGGGAGAAAGGAAGGGGCGATCGGGGTGAGAACCACTGAAGCATGTGCTCCATCTACAGCAAACAACAAAGTCCCCTTTGGATGTGTCAACCACGAGTCATCTGTGATTTTGCTTTCCTAAATGAGGCCGTTGGTGCAAACACCAATAAAGGAAGGTGTCTGAAATACCCCCAGGAGTTTCTCTGATGTGGAATGAGTCATTTCCTCTTGACATGGTCATCCTTCTCACCACACCTCCTCCTCTCGCTATGCTGCTAGGACGGCTGCCTGGCTCCCCAGCCAGAGGCTGCCGGACCCAACAGGGTCAACACGGCCGGCCGCTGTCATCTTTCTTTTGTAACCCCCATGTTACACTGGACTTGAACTCCAAGTCCACCATTCTCACTTTTTCCTTTCTTTGCTACTTGTGCATCTCTGCTAGTCCCAGAGGTCTTGATTTCCCTGCCTGTATGATGCCACTGCACATTTGGCTGTCTGGGAGTGAATTAAACAATAGATGCACAATGTCCAGTCAGCCAAGCAACCTGATTGCTTAGGTACAGATCATAGATCCTGTTACAGGGCAGCCATTTGCATAGCAATCTGTGCCCGGCAGAGCTAGCAAGGGGCTTGTCCTTTATAGAATTACTCACAGTTAATCCACAATGACAACTGGAACTTGAATCGTGTGATTGGAGAATTGGAGGTGTTTAGTTAAATTGTAGTAAGTGAAATTCATGCGTATCAGAATTGTGCAAAAGAAAGCATCTTACAGTACGTGATCTGTCTTTCGCTTTTAGTTCGTGTCAGTGGAAAATATGTTCTCACGGTGGAAGTAATTTCATTCATTATAATTGAATTGGGTTAAACATGAAAGGTTGATAAGGATAAAGTAATACATCAAATGCAGTGTTAAACTGCACTTTAACAGAGCATACACAAAGCTAATAAATGTCTACTAAATCACAAAGATTCATACACCTCAGTTACAGCAGTGGAGGCCAAAATACAATGACCTCTGCTTTTTGCTTTTTCTTTTTCCTTCTCTTCTATTGAAATGCAGCTCAAATTACCTATTATACTTTATACTAAAAATAGCAGCCCGGAATCTATCTCTCTCTTTTTTTTTCCTTACCAGTACTGCCATTTGAACTAAATCTTGAGCTCTTTCATGGCTTTTTTTGCTTATAGTTGGTGCTCTGCCACTTGAACTATGCATCCTGGCTTTTGGCTGGTTGAATGGAGATAAACTTCTCAAGAATTTGCCTGCCCAGGTTGGCTTCAGACCCATCCTCAGCTTTCAAGCCTGCTGAGTAGCTAGAATTATAGGTGTATAAAGCCAGAGCTCTGCAGGATAAACAAGTATTTCTTGGGGCTGGAGATGCGATTCAGTGGTAGAGCACTTGCCTACCATGTGTGAGGTCCCAGGTACCATGGCTAGCACAGCAAACAACTCTCAGTTTCTATTTCTCTCTCTTCCCCATTAGTCCTCTACCCTGCCACCTCCCCACCCTTACCCCTGCACGTTTCTCTGATCATAACAGTGATGTTAAGGGTAGACAGAAAGGTGGCATTTTCTGGTTCAGGTTTGTATTACTCAAAGTCTTCATGATGAGCCTTCGATATACATGCTTACAAGAAAGCATGTCCCCCATAACAAAACGTAATGTTCCCAAAAAACAAAATGAAGAAAAATTCAAACTCTTTGTTTGAACAGTGGAAAAAAAATTCCTCTAGAATTTTCTGGAATGGCTTAATGAATTTTTCTCAGAATTTCCTTAGAAAGGCAGAGTTAGCATCGGGAATGGCAAAAAATGGTCATTGCTTTTCCTCTCGATAATCATTTTGTGATGTTGAGAGAAACTAACTAGGCCAGGCAACAGTGTAATCCTAGCTTCTTAGGAGGCTGAGATCCAGAAGGGTCAGAGAAGTCCTGGAGACTTTATGTTAAGGTCACCAATAAAAATGCTGGGCTGCAGACATGGCTGAAGGGGTAGAATGCCAGTCAAGCAAGCTTGAGACCCTGAGTTCAAACCTCAGTACCAGCAAAATGGAGAGACGAAGAATGACAAGGACAGAAACTGATAATAGTCAAAACAACCAAAGCTTTTTCTTAGTATCATCTGCTTTGTGCTATAGGAAAACAATTATTCCTTAAGAAGTTATCAAATGTTATTTTTGTGGAAGGTGCAGTTGATGCTTTGTTATGGTTAAAGTAAAATGCTAGTCCAAAAGTCTACCTGGGGAAATGGTGGAGGACTCGCATCAGGCAAAGGGTGTGCATGTGTATGTGTATTATACTTCAATAACACTTTACATTAATTAAATGGGGATGGGGAGGATTTCCTGTGACATTTCCACATGTTTACAATGTTCTCCAATCAATCTCACCCTCTGTCACTCTCCTCTGTCCCCTTATCCCCCTTCCTAACACAATGTCAACAGGTTTCATTGCTCATACACGCAAACAATCGACTTCAACCATATCTGTCCTCATTCATCCACACGGCCTGATTCTGTTTCCCTACCCCCAAACCTCTACTGATCATCAGCTTTCACGGAGGTTCTTATGCTTTGAGAGAATTCTTTCCACACAAGGCTCTCCCACTACACTGGTTTGCTTTCTGAGTCATCTAGTTGTTTTCTCATTGGGGGAAGGTGTGGTTACCTGGCAAAGCCTGGGAGGTGGAGTCCTGGGAACAGCCTGACTCTTGGGGCCCAGCTCCCATCTTGGTAAGATGCAAGCTTGGGCTAGACCAGAGGTAGCTAAGCAGCAGCCTGGGTTGGAGGAGCCCCACCAGTGTGTTTTTCCAGCTTTTAGTGGACTCACGTTGGTTGGTAATGGGACAGTTTGGAAAGCTTGCATTTGTCCATGGCAGGCAGCTCACCTGGGAGGAAGGATTCCTTACCGCTGGGTGTAGGGCACAGGACACCACAGTTCACTGGTCTGGGTGCTTGGGCTGCATTTGTATATTCATTACCTCTTTCATAATAATGTACATGTATTACCTCTGTCATAATAACATATATGCATTAACTGTCAGAATTTAAGTAGATGACACCCAGACTATTACCTCTGAGGTCTCTTCTAACTCTGAGTCTGGATAAATATTATTTTATCTTCCTGCTCAGACTAAAAGTTTTTGAAGGACACTGTCTGGTCCCTTTCCTTTGCTTGTGTGTAGAGCAAGTGAATTAAGATTTGTTTATTGCACATTAAATTTAGTTATGTCCATAAATATGCAGTAAAAATCAAATACCACTCAATAAAATATTTATTCCAGCTGTTTAGCTGGCTTTTATAAAGAAAGACATCCTATGAAAATGGAATTAAAATACTAATATGGTGCCTGGATGCTATGGTACTCTAGACAGACATGGAAGGCTCATCTGGGCAACAGAAAAGCAATGACGTTCTTGAATTCTTTTGATGTCCTCCTACTGGCTGTTCATTACACTTCTGCAGGCAGGAAAAGAGCAGAATGTACTTTTCTAACAGCGTTAGAAAAGATTGCTATTTGTCCTCCCAATTAGCGATCATGTGCTCAAGAGCCGGGACACGCTGACCCCTCCCTCAGGATGAACACCTGCCCGGGTTCCTGCAGAGACACAAAATACTCCGCTTGGTTCAGGACCGCCATACTTAATAAATACCATTATTCTTTTGTGCATTATTCTTTTGTGACTTTAAAAGGATAACACTTTACACCAAAATAGTTTCCATGGATTAACAGCAATAGCTATGAGATCCCACACCCAAGCTCAGCTATGTCTGCTCCACCCAGGTGAATGGCATCACAAGTCTGCGGCTGAGGGGAGATTAACCCAAGGTGCTAGCAGAGCTGAGACAGTTGATTCTCTGCCTTTTTGTTTATAAAGAACACAGCTGGGTGCTCATGGCTCATGCCAGTAATTCCAGCTACTGTAGGAGGCTGAGATCTGAAGATCACAGTTTGAAGCCAGCTTGGGCAGGAAAGTCTGTGAAGCTCTTATGTCCAATTAACCACAGAAAGCTAGAAGTGAAGCTGTGGCTCACATAGTAGAGTGCTAGCCTTGAGCAAAAAGGCCAGGGACAGCACCCACACCCTGAGTTCAAGACCCAGGACAGCACATGCGCACTCACACAGAATACTAACATGTGATATAAACATGTCAGCTGAGAAAAGATTGTGTTTCACAAGACCTCTGACAAAGAACAGCTGACACAGAGATATTTGTATAAATAACAGAGTAGATTTTTTTTGTAGGAGCTTGAATGATTAAGATTTGAAAACAATTTTAGAAATTTACAGTTCTTTAAAACATTAAAAAAAGTTAAAAGCTAAATAAGTTAAGCAGACTTGAAATTTTAACATTTACAATAAGATGTTCTAATATGGACATTTTTCATCTCTAAATTTTATTTTATATGTATGTATGTACATATGTATGTATACATGCATGTATATTGCCAGTATTGGAGCTTGAACTCAGGGCTTTGTACTCTTGCCTGGCCTTTTTGTTCAAACCTGGCACTCTATGATGTGAGCTATACCTCCACCTCTGGCATTTTGCTCTTTCACTAGAGATAAGACCCTCTAGCTAGCTTTGAACTCCAGTCCTCAGCATTCAGCCTCTTGAGTAGCTAGGATTTCAGTTAGTGCCCAGTATTATCCCTAATTTTAAAATCATTGGTACAGAGACTCATCGGAAAGTGGACACTTGTGCAACCTGAGCGGGGCAGGGAAAGTCTTAGCAAGTAAATAAATAGTGCAAATAAAAATAGTTAAAATGGAACATTTAACTTACCAAAGAAGATAACTTGTTGAAAACACTCGTTTCTTTAATTTAGAAAATACTCTAATCAAAGTGCAGGCCAGAACAGCACTTCTTAGAGCGGTTAATCGTTTATATCTGTTCACTAAATCTGAGCTTGAATTGCCAGTACCTGTTGATCATTTTTCTATACTTAGAAGTAATAAACTGCACTTCCTTTTCAATGATCCTGTTGGCATTAGTACACTTTTTCTCTATGTATTTGTATTTGGGGTTTGGACAATTTTCATCTTCCATTGGTGTCTAAATGATTGTAAATTGCATAGCTTTCATATTAAAGATATCTAGTCGTGGAGGCTAAAGCATTTGTATAAACTGTGTGACTTTCGTCTGGCTGAGCCTGACTTTGCTCATTTGCAATGCAGTGCCTGATGGCACCTTCTTCCTCACAAGCAGAGGCTACAAAGGCCCTTGGTCCATAAGCAAGGTCCACCTCATCAGCTGCCTTCCCAACAGGCTTTGATGATCCCATGTGGTGAATTCCCTATTTCCACCAGCACCTGCATTACCTGTGTCTTGCAGAGGACACTGGCGCCTCAGAGAAGCAAGAAAGTTGAAAGTTGCTCGAGATCACACATAATAGGCAAGTATTCTTCTTGGCTCCTATTGCTTGTAAGCTCTCTGTGAGCAGTGCACAGCTCCTCACCAAAGCTGTCTTGTAGCAGGTGCCTCAAAGCATCCTTGGCTGAAAAGCATGGACTCCCTATTTAGGCCCACACTTTATTTAAAAACCAAACATTTCTCCCTCCATTTTGGATTGGTGCCCTTTACCCTGAGCCATTCTCTCTTGCAATTCTTTTGTAGCCATCTTGGGATCCAGGAAGGAGAGGACAGGAGGCCAGAGCACCTCCAGGCATGTGTGACTCTTAGCGTTAACAGGCCCCACCTGACCAGGCCACCTGCCGGCACCTGGGAGCTCAGAAACAAGCTTGTGACCACCCTCACTTGGCTACACAGACCTCTCTTCCCAGCCCCCCACTTCCTGCTGTTCTTCATCTGCTTAAACCTATAGCTCTTGTCCGAATTCTGAAGATGGGTGAGACCAGGCAGATGTGTGGTCTTCCCATGGCTGCCCAGGCCACAAACCAATGTCCGTTCTCTGTCCTTTGCAGTGTCTCCTTACGCAGCTGATAGGAGCCAGGGGCTGAATAGGGCATGTGGAATCCCAGGAGTTGCGGCTGCGGGTCCCACATTTGGGTTTCAGGTTTAGAAATCAACCGGCAAAGTCAAAGGTCATTCCTGACAGGTGACAACAGCCTCTCTATGTTGAGGTTGTGCCAACACCGGGAGCCTGAGTCACCACCAACCCACCTGCTCCGCCTGAGTCACCACCAACCCCCCTGCTCCCCACACTTGAACGCCACACTCAGCAGTATGAAGTAAGCCCTGAGGATCCCTGTCGCCTCACTCCCCAAGGACTCCCAGCTACCGTCATCTCTGACGGTAACTGAATGGCTGCCTTGGATTCTCTTAGTCAGTGATTCCCAGCGAGTAACCGGGCATCATCACAGAAGAGCAAGAAATCATTTGGCTGGTGGTTTGTCTTACAAATGCTGCCCATGAGGGCCTTCTCACCTGCTGGGAAGATAAAACACGAAGCGCGGGGGATTCCCCACAAGACTTGGATTTCCCTGGGTTCTTCTCCATCCGTGATCCGTGATTACCAAGACCAGAGCTCTGCTGGTCTTGGTAATCAGGTTGGGGCTCTGGTGACTGCCATTCTGCTGACAAGGCAAGAGGTGGTGATGTTGCTGGTAACGGTAATGGTGGGTGGCAGAGAGATGGTTTTATTTTTTTCCTCAACCATGAGGAAGTTCACTGAGAATAATCTTGTGCAGGTATAGGATTTCATTCTATCCTCTGCCCTATTGCCCTTACTAATGTATCAGGATCTCATAAGATTATTAAAATTAAATATTCCTAGATAAACAGTCTCTCAGTTTTCCTCCAATGATACAAGTCTCTGTGTTTTTGTGTGTGCATGTGTGCATGTGTGTGTGTGTGTGTGTGTGTGTGTGTGTGTGTGTGTGTGTGCTTCTTTAATGTTTAAAACAGGTGGTTGGGGGGGGATGGAGGGAATGATAAAAGGTTGACAACCAGCAAGACGCATTGTATTTACAAACCAACATGGTAAATGGTCATCCATTTGTACAACTACTTAAAAATAGTAGAAACAGAATTCAAAAAATTCAAACATCCATCATTAGGTTTCAGGCTAACTTAGGGCTTTTAACATTTACCACGAGTTCTCGAGCAAATGCTTTTAACTTTTAGATTCAGAACCATTTCTCAGAAAGAAGCTCAGAGACGGTGCTCAGGACTAGCATTAAAAAATCAGAAGCACTATAGTTGTGAAGGGCACTGTACACCCACGAGCGAGCTGGCCTGCCTCTTGGCAGGCGTTTCCAGTGTGCTGAATGTCAGGCCTTCCTAGAGGATCTTCACGCTCTGCAGAAGAGCCTTGCGCTGGCTTGCACTGGACATGAAGGACCAAGCTGGGCAGGGTGTTGCACAGATTCCCTGAGCTCGTTAATAGCACAGGTTGTGCTGGCAGCCTTTGGCTGGAGGCTCTCTGCCACTTCCTCCTCAATCTATAAAGTAGAGGAATGCAGCTCTGACTTTTACCGGTCTTCCTTCCCCAAGGGGCCGGACACTGCCTAAGTTCTGCACTATAAAACTTCCACATCCTTTATTCCAGGTGTGGCTAGAAGAAGAAAATTAGTTTAATTACTGGGCGTAACGGGTTGCTGTGCATCACATCCGCCCTGGATCTGCACGTCTGTTTCAGAAAAGAAGGTGACTAGGAATAAGATAAGACCAAGGCTGGCAGGCCAAGGGGGAGCCTGTTTGCTTGGGCTCATCTTAATAATCACTGCAAGGCTGCGATTTCGGTACCATGAGCTGGCGGCCTGGCCTCACGCCACTGTGGTATCCTGGATCATCGAAGTGTTTCCAACATTCCGGGACCCGCTGTGGTCTCTTCCTGCTTTCCTTTGACTTCATCAGCTTTTGCCAAGGGTACCATCCAATAGGGTGACCAGGGAGGTCATAGGAAATAAGAATGGAGGCCCTTGGAATTGTGAAATATACACCCAGCTGTTCTAGCTTTGAACTGTGATCTTCAAATCTCATGCTAGGATTATAGATGTCCAGCTTCATTTTATTTTTTCAAATATATATATATATGAATAAAAATTAAATTGCGGTACACATACACATATTCAGCTACCGAAAGAAACATTGTCATCAACAACAAGAAGCCAAGAAGGGCTGCCGTTTGCAGACAGATGGCCCTAGACCTGGTATTAAGCGAAATATACCATGTACAATGCACATGGAATTTAAAGAAGTTGATACAACAATGTAGAGTGGCATGGTGATGAGCAGTTTTGAAGACAGTGCACTGAACAAGGAGGGGGGAGGATAAGAGATGGAGCTAGACTCTAGAAAGAGAGCTGATCCACGTGAGCGAAGGTATAGGACATGATCTCAGAAAAGTGCATGAATACGCACACTTGCAGATTTGCATTTCATTTCAGGCTCTTGGGCGTCCTCCGAAGCCCATCTGAGCCAGGCTTTAGGAGCAGACAGATGTGGGTTGGCATTGCTCATGACTAGAGTGATCCTGGGTGGACACCTACCTTCCAACATCCCCAAGTCTGCATCTCTAGGAGGAGAAGGCGGGAAGCCATCGTGCTGCGGGGAAGGCCTTCCTGGGCACAGTCAAATGTTGGTGGATTAGAACTATTCTTTTCTCAACTTGCCTTGTGTTCAGAGGTGAGTCCAAGGGGTAAGATGGAAGGCAGACTCTTCCCACCTGAATCTTCTTTTGTGTATCAAGGTCTTACATTCCACAGCAGCTCTAGAGGTTCACTTTCTGGAACAAAAATAGGAGCCTGGGTTTCCAACCCAGTCATCACCTTTTCAAGAAGATGACCAGAAATGGTATGTGAGCTTTCTGGGGGCGACCTGGCTGTCAGAACTGAGAACACATCTGCCCACGCATGAAGACCTACTCGAGGGTGCTGCCTGTGATTTTCTGTGGTTTTGAAAAACATTTGTGTCTCTAAATTGTATACTGAGGTTTCTGTTTCATAAGGAGGTTACCTTGTTTTCTTTAGAATCCTGTCTTGCTAGGAGATCTTTCTTTCAGGGAATCTGAGGCAATCAACCTCCAGCGAGGACGTGTAAACTTTGGGATAAAAGAAACCTTCCTCAGGTGCCAGTGGTTCATGCTTGTAATCTCAGGAAGCTGAGATCTGAGGATCATGGTTCAAAGCCAGCCTGGGGCAGAAACATCTATGATACTCTCATCTCAATTAACTAGCCAATAAGCCAGAAATGGAACAGTGGCTCAAATGGTAGAGTGCTAGCCTTGGCAAAAAAAAAAAAAAAGCTCAGGGACTGCACTGGTACACACCCACCGAAAAGCGACCTTAAAGGAATAAGAACGTGGGCGATGAAAGCCAAATGCCACACGCTTCCTCCACTGCTTGTCCTTTGAATGCCAAAGTCTGGAACAATCCATCCTCTAAATCATCAAGTTAGAGGTGGTCTGACTCATCAGCTACCAGGAGGGGAGAGCCAGCCAGACCTGGAATGATTTTATGGACTTCTCTTTCTACTCACAAAAGTGAGTATGGCTGGTATTTATGTACGTCTGTGTGGCTGGGCATTTTCCAAATACCTCTTAGAGAACATTAAGCAGGAAATTGATGTCACGGGCAAATACTCATGCTCCTGTCTTCTCTCACAAAGCAAGTACAGATTTGCCACGGCGAGACTGGCTTCCTGTGGTGTGCTGTTGCGTATTATTCAATGTTACATGGGGCGGGGGGTGGGGTGGGGGGCACACCCTCCATTTCGATTTAGAAAGCATGGAAGATGGCCCAGATGCACAGACAAAGCTTCCCTCGGGAGAACACTGAAATAGAGAATTCAATGCTGTAAAGAAATCATGAAATTCAGAGGTTGACGACTGCTCTCTGGGTCTGTGGATGAAAGTCATTGCATCTCGTGTGAGACCCATCAGCTCAGGCTCACACAACACAGCGTCTCCTTTGCAATAGGAAAAGTCTGCAGGCATCTGGCTACAGCTGCTTTTCCTAGAAGAGCATCTCCTGGCGTGTTCAAACAGGCAGTCTTTGGTTAGTCAACCCCTGCTCCTCCCCTCCCCTCCCCTCCACTACCACCACCACCACCTCCTCTTCCTCCTCCTCCTCCTCCTCCTCCTCCTCCTCCTCCTCCTCCTCCTCCTCCTCCTCGCCCTTCTCCTCCTCGCCCTTCTCCTCCTCGCCCTTCTCCTTCTCCTCCTCCCCCACTAGCTTCCTTGTCAGCCCAGAAACTGTTCTGGGATCCATGAGTTTCTGGAAAAACTGAACATACCTCCAGTCCCAGGAATGAAGGGTATAACTTAGGGTACGTATTCAGCGTCAGGCTGGACATGCTCAAAAAGCACAGGGAACCCGAGCTCTTCCATGCAGGCAAGGACACCTTGAGGCCTTTTCTGGGAAAAAGCCATGCATTCCACCCTAACACTCAAGAATAATGGAGCTGTGGGCTGTCAGGGAAGTGGTCTCGGGGTGGAGATGGGAATCAAGCACTATGGCCGAGTGCAGTAGTCCATGCCTGTAACCCCAGGTACTCAGGAGGTAAAGGTCAGGAGGATCTTGACTTGATGCCAGCACAAGCCACAAGGTCAGGAGGTCCTATCACAATCAACAGCTGAGCATGGTGGTGAGTATTGGTATTGAAGGTACGTGGGAAGCATAAATAGGAGGTTTGAGGTCCAGGCTGGCACAGGCAAAAACATAAGACCCTATCCCCCAAATAAGAGAAGAAGGCATAGCTCAAGTGCTGGAGCCCCTGGCTATGACCCTGAGCCTAAACACTAGTACAGAAAGAGAAGGGAAAAAACTCTCAAATACTGTGGAGGGCAGAGTAGAGAAAGCAAAAGAAACAAGGGCCCAAATATCACCATATTATATTATATCCAGCTTTGCCTGAAGATCTACTTCACACCATTTAGTATAAATAAACTCAATAAACCATTGAAAAGTCAATATCAATGCAGTTTGCAATGGGAGCTTTTAATTGCTATACCTATCAGTTGGTAAAGATGGTTGTGTGTATCCTGGAGCCTGCACTCAGGGTGTAGATGCTCTACCACTTGGGCCACACCTCTACTTTTGGCTTTTTTGGTGGTTAATTGGAGATAAGATCCCACTGCCTTTCCTGCCTAACTGTCTTTAAACTGAAATCTTCAGATCTCAACCCCCTGAGTAGCTAGGATGATAGGCACAAGCCACAGTTGCTCAGCTCTATTTTTACAACTTATATATCTGACTAAAACATTCTAAAATAGTAAAGAAAATTGAATGAAAATAATGTAAAATTTGAAAATTGTTTAACTTTCTTTCTCCAAATTGAACTGAAGAACTACATGATGATGACCGTGGAGAGAAATTATTATTTTTGATTTAAAATAAACATAAGGACTACAGGGCGTTCTTTTGTGGTAGAGCATGAGATTCAATCTCCAGCAGCCAAAAGACAAATAATAAACTGAATGTGTAAGTTCAGTGTTTGGGGAAAGGAACACCCAAAGAGGTTTCGTTTCTAAGTTTCATTTCTTCTTTCAAAGTCATAAATACAAACTGTTCATAAGTGAGTGCTGGCTTGTTTCACTGGGAGACTAGTTGATTTTCTCTCCCTCATTGATTACACAGTTAATCAATCATGGAATGAGGCTATGGCATGAACAGCCACACACATAGGTCAAGGGTTTCTGAACTCCTTTACTCCTTTGTTCACAAATCTATATTCATGGCTACTTTTGCACTGACACTTATTTTTGTCCCACTACTGTGGCTTGAATTCAAAGCCTTTGGTGCTCTTCTTTAGCTTTTTTGCTCAAGGGTGGCACTCTGCCATTTGAGCTACACTTCTATTTTTACCTTTTTTGGTGTTTAATTAGAGATGAATCTAATAGGACTTCTGGGGCTGACTTTAAACCTCAACCCTCAGATCTCAGTCTCGTGAGTAGCTAGGATTAAAGGCGTGAGCCACCAATCCTCAGTTTTGCACTGACATTTAAAAAGGTTTTTTTTGTTTTAGTTTTAGTTTTTATTTTTAAGTAGCTAGGTAAAAAAGTGACTAAGGCCGGGCACCAATGGCTCACGCCTGTAATCCTAGCTACTCAAGAGGCTGAGATCTGAGGATCACGGTTCAAAGCCAGACTGGACAGGAAAGTCTGTGAAACTCTTATATCCAATAAACCACCAGAAAACCGGAAGTGGTGCTGTGGCTCAAGTGGTAGAAAACTTGTCTTGAGCTGGAGAGCTGAGGGACAGCGCCCAGGCCCAGAGTTCAAGCCCCATGACCCCCTGCCGCACACCACACACATAAAAAGTGACTAAGGCCTGATCTCAAAAACAAGCTGGTATGATGATAAATGACTATAATCCCAGCTACATGGAAGGTGAAGGTAGAAGGTTCCTAGTCTAAGACTAAACCAAGCAAAAACAAGGCCCTACCTAAAAAATACAAGTAAGCTACAAAAGAAAGGCTTGGTGGGATCATGGCTCAAGTGTTAGAGTGCCTGCCTAGAAAATACAAGGCCTTGAGCTCAATTCCCAGTCACAGACACAAAAATCAATTACTTAATTAGCAAAACTTAAAGCTGGCTCAGGGGCCATGCCTGTAATCCTAGCTACACAGGAGGCTGAGATCTGAGGATCTAGACTCAAAGCCAGGTTAGGCAGATAAATCCAAGAGATTCTTAGCTCCAACTAAACACCAAAAAACCAGAAGTGAAGCTGTGGCCCAAGATGCAGTGTTAGACTTGAACAAAAAAATCTAAGTGTGAGCAAAAAAGCCTCAGTTTAAGCCCCGGTACACACACACACACACACACACACACACACACACACACCACCCTGCATACACACACACACACACACACACACACCACCCTGCTGAAAATTCGAATTCTGATTTCCAATTTGGAAAAAAATTCAGTATTATCATAAAATTGAGTAATCATCTAGCCTCTAGTCATCAATTCTATCTGTTATTTATGCTAATTCATTGGATACCAACTTCATAACATCACTGTTCATACCAATAAAAATCAGACACAACACAAACACACACTGACCAGGATGTGGGTGGGTAAATTATAGAATGTTCTTTCCACATTCTACACTTGAGTATAAATGAATAATAAAATGCAACCATTCATGTAATTATATAATACAAATATTTTCAAAGATCCAGAACTGTCCATCTGAGTGTCATGTCTTCTGTGGGATTTCTTCTTTACGACTTGGGATTACATAGGACCAAGTCTGCCTCCAGGACCAGGAGACAGCATTGTCCCAACTTGAGAGCCTCTTGGGGAAGCCATGCTCCCAGCCTGCTGCCGAAAGTTCACAAACACACGCACACATACACATGCGTGTGTGCACATGCACTTCTCCACCCACCCCAGACCCACCACTGGAATCTGCCCTAGGGCGTGGCCTTTGCCCCCCAACCCCCTTGGGAGAACTTCACTTAAGTCCTGAGACTGCACTGGGCACTCCAGCCAGTGTCTGTTCTGACTCTGGCTTTTATCTCTCCACACTGGGCCCTCAGCATTTGTGTGTCAAAAAGCCAGTCATGCGCGTGTGCTGGAGCAGTGTGTGTTTCCTCCTACCAGTGCTTACCGTGATGCCTCCTAACTACGGAGTAAATCCCAAGGTCCCTGGGCCTGGCCTCCACCCTCCCTCCTGGCCTCATCCTAACTGGCCCACAGCTCATTGATGACCTGTGCGGCCAGCATTCCTACTGTCCTCTCTCCCTGTCTCACTGGGTCTGAGGTGTCCTGGACCACTGAAGCCGAGAGAGGCCCACAGGGCGGTAAACACTAGGTGCATAATTAGTCAATAAGCATTTCCATAACTACCATTTTTGTGTACATATGGTACTGGGGCTTGAACTCAGGGCCTTATGCTGTCTCTTAGCTTTATTTGTTCAAGACTAGTGTCTCTGAATCACTTGACCCTCAGCTCCACTTCCATCTTTTGGTTGATTCATTGGAGATAAGAGTTTCATGGAGGGTTGGGAGGGTGGTTCAGTGGTAGAGTGCTTGCCTCACAGGCACGAGGCCCTGGGTTCGATTCCTCAGCACCACATAAGCAGAAAAAGCCGGAAGTGGCTCTGTGGCTCAAGTGGCAGAGCACTAGCCTTGAGCTAAAGAGCTGAGGGACAGTGTCCAGACCCAGAGTTCAGGCCCCACAACGGACCAAAAAAAAAAAAAAAAAAGAGTTTCATGGACTTTTCTGTCCATGCCAACTTTGAACCCGGATCCTTAGATCTCAGCCTCCTGAGTATCTAGGATGACAGGTGTGAGCCACAGACACTGCTGCCATAAGTATCATTTCTGATCTTATCACAATACTGTATGCAGGGCTTATGCTGTGATTTATTTAATTACTACTTTATCAGCGGATCCTTAAATATTTCCCAATCTTCACTATGATCATGAATATGCAATAGCATTCATTATATCATGTTATTTTTTTGCAAACACAGCGTGTTTGCTTCTAAAGTTACTTTTTATTTTTAGAGGATAGACTATGAGATTTATTTTTTTTGTAAAAGTGTAGCAGTTGCCTTCCCAGAGAAACTTTAACTCCCTAATTGGGCCCTCCCTTAATCAGCTAGAAGCAGGATCAAGGCTGCCCAGCCTTGCCTTTGCTTTGTATCCATTGCTTCGCCCTGAGCCCTTCTCTGCTGCCTGTCCTTTGCAGCCATCTTGGAACAGGAGCCTGGAGCACCTGCCACCATCCGCTCCGTGCAGCCAGGCTCCGCCTGATGAATCCTGGAAGCGTGAGCTGTGGAGGCCACCAGTGACCACTGCCTGTGACTCAGCCTGCATGTGAACATCCTCCCCTGCCTGCCCCCTTCCTCCTCCTGTGTAAAGGTATAGCAGATGACTGTTCTGGAAGAGGGCCAGAGATAGGTTGAAATGTCACCTTGTCCCCTCCACCCTCCACATAATTCTTTTTTCTTGGCGTGTTGGGTTGAGGCAGGATGTGGCCTATGAATCCCAGGAGACCGGGCCTGGGCCTAAAATCTCCAGCCACAGAAAGAATGTGTATTGTTCTCAATTGGTTGTCATTAATGGCGGCTGAAGGTGCGGTGATTGCTCTTGTGATCATCAAGTTTTTAGAAAGCCAATTATGTAATGTGATTCACAATAATTTGAAATATTTCTCCACTGGGCTGTGAACCAAGGTGGCCATTGAGCTGGTCTGCACAACTGGGGTTTTGTTTTTGCTAGGTTTTCTTCCAGCACACAGAGGCAGAAGCAAATAAGTGGCCTCTGACCTTTGGGAACAGATAGTGTGGGCTTTGGGAACACAGTTCTGAGAGACAGAAACTATAAACATCCAGGATTGGTCTCTCACGCCTATAATCTCAGCTACTCAGGAGGTTGAGATCTGAGGATTGTGGCTCAATGCCAGCCTGCGTAGGAAAGTCCATGAGACTCTTACCTCCAATTAACCACTCAAAAACTGGAAGTGGAAAGAAGTGGTGCAAAGTGGTAGAGTGCTAGCCTTGAGCAAAAAGAGCTCAGGGACAGCAGCCTGGCCCTGAGTTGAAGCTCTAGGACTGACACCAAAAAAAAAAAAAAGTAATGAGAAATGACAAACCAATTTTCACTCTCCATTTGCCAACCCAGAAAAAGGAACATCTAAATATATGAAACAGAAACACTTACGGAAACTTATCTACATAGAAACCCTCCTATTGAACTTTGACTTCTTAACTGCCTTGGATTTTGTAACTGGCTTTCCTGCGTGTAACTGTGACTCTGGCTGGAACTCGTTTTGTGCCTTTCATTGAGAAAGTCACACATGGGATTCTTTCAAAACCTGCAAAGGATGTGTCTTCACCCCACAGAGCTGCTCCACAGGCCCAGGGTTGCGGGGGAGGGGGGAGGGGGGGGGAATCCCAGGGGACCCCGGGGTGGAGGTGGGTGACCTCTACCCGGCCATGAATTCAGCCTATTTTCAATTTTTCATTGGTTTGGTGTCTAGTTTAACCCAGAGTTAAAGAAAAGCCACTGGGATTTGTGCTATCACTCTGGACCATGCAGGTCACGAGTGGACCACTGTCCCCTGTGCCTGCAGGCTCCTCCCCACCCCCACCCCCGTTTTGCAGAAACAAAAGCATTCATAGAGCCCGCCCTCCCCCAGGTCTTTCCTTTCAGCCGGTGCCTCCAACTTCCTCTCTGAAAGAGCGTGCAGCTGTTTACTGAACGCCTCCATGCGAGCCCGGAGGAGGCCTCGAGGCTCCCTGGCAGCCTGGCCAGCAGACACTGTGCATGAGCTGTGATGCAAACTGATGAGTCAGGGGACAGAGAGGGAACGAAACTGGTGCTTCCCCCCGCCCCCCGACTCCCCCCCCCACCACAAGCCATCAGTCCTTACCACTGCTGACCGCACAAGCCATCAGTCCTTACCACTGCTGACCGCACACTGCAGCCACTGCTCTGCGGCTGGGAGCCAGGGCTGCCAGCACCACCCCCCCCCCCAGCACTTGAACTTGAACTTGGGGACATCACCTAGGAGACTGCCCCTATTTGGCCCTCTCAGCCCTTACCTGAAGTGGTGAGAGTCTGACAAGACTGCTCAGCCAGGGCAGATGGCCAAGATTAGGCAGCGGCTCAGGAGGGCTCCTGCACTGATTCAAGTGGGAAACGGTCCACAGTGTCCAGATGATATGATAAATGACCTAGTCACTCGTGATACAATGCGATGTATATTTTTAATGCTAGTTAGAATTTGCCATTTAATTAGAATGCTGCTTAAAGTGATTACAATGCACTTTTATCATGATTCTAGCCTCCGGTTCATTAAGAGCATTCATTTCTTTGTAATAATCAAGTTCAACCAATCGTGACTCATTAGAACACAAGCATTTATTGAGCAAACTTTTATGTAAGGATTCTGAATCCTTTATTTGTTTATGTATATATGTATGTATTGAGACTGGGTCTCGCTATGTTACATACTCATAGGCTCAGATGATCTACATCAGCTTCCCCATGTAGCAGGGACTATAAGTATATGCTAATATACCCAGTTGTTGATTCTGAACCTTAATTTTTAGCTCTATTCACTAGGATTTTTTTTGTAGTGCAAAAAAATTTAAGTAATATTATACTTTATACTTTGGGTTCATTTCATCTATTGTTCTGTGGACTGGTACAGACAGAACTGCCAGGTACCCTCTGCTCTTCCTTCAGGAATGTGGGCTGAAGAGGAGAGAAAAAAGAAAAGAATCCCTACTTGTGTAGAGATGGAAGTCTACAGGGGAAGCAGACGACAAAGAAAGACATAATGGGAAGAAGTGACTTTAGATCATTCTAATGCTATGATGAAACTTCCACAACAAGCTATGATAGAAACAAACCGGTCACTGACTCATGGCGGTCATGGAAGGGCCACAGAAGAACATTCAGTTCCACCCAGGAAAGCATTTCGTGTTGAATAAGAGGCAGGGGGAGGCCATTTACTGAAATGCAGAACTGAATTCCAGGTAGAGGGCATGAAAGTAGGAATCAAGAGTCCTCCTCAGCAGAGCAGGTGTCTCGTGCCTGTAACCTCAAGTACTCAAGAAACTGGCGCCAGGAGGATGGTAGTTCCACATCAGCCCAGAGAGAAGTCTTTCAGGACTCTGCCTGCACCAGTAGCTGGGCGTGGTAGCATATGCCAGTCATCTCAGCCACAGCTGAGACTGAAACTGGGTGGATCGCTATCCTGGATTGCCGTTCCAGATCAGCCTGGGCAAAAACGTTCACAGGTTTCCATCCCAAGGAAGAAGCTCAGCGTAACCCCAGTTACTTCTGGAAGTGTGAAATAGGTGGATCACAGTCCAAGAACAAACCTGGTGGGGAGAAGGAAGACCCTATCTCAAAATAACCAGTGCAAAGAAGACTGGAAGCATGGCCCAGTGGTTTAAAAAAAGAGTCTTCTTTGAGCTCTGTTTTATGAACAATTTTATTAGACACCAGCGCGGCGATGTGGGGCTGGAGAAGCAGGACTGACTGTGGCTCAGGAGGTGCCCATGGAGCAGCCCAGCCTGAGGGGACCCCTATCCCGGGGGGCTGAGCCCGGGGCGTGGGGGCAGGGCGTGGGGCGTCCAGCAGCTGCACACCAGGCTGCACTTGCTCTTGGCTGTGGGGAAAAGAAAGGAGAAAATCATTTCATCAGAGTCAGCAAATGCCAAGTAAGCGAAGAACTTTGTCCCATAAGGGTATTTATGACAAGTGACCTTCACGGATGACCCCGGCAGAAGCATTTCAGGGGCCAGGGTTTGCTGAGCACAGGGCATCTGCGATGAGGCCCCAGCTTGGGGAGCCTGTGCCTCACCCCATGTCCTGAATAGTCTTCCCAGAATTGCTTGGAAATCTGCACACCCAGGACGGGCTTGGCTAGGTGCACAGGGCCCTTCATCCTCAACTCTGACTGCCAACCGGCCTTGGTGGCACCAACTGCAGTTCCTGTCAGTGCACTACAGGGAAGCTTGAACCCTCCTCCCCCTCCCCCCATACTGAGCTCTGTTTTCATTCTTAATGCTTGTCAGTCGGACAGGCAAAAGAGAGAGAGATTTGATTATATGTCGTGGATTTCTAGTTGGACTCTGACATACGGTGAACAAAACTTACGAGAGGTCATTGTTTTGGATTCCCCAAAATGGGGTCACTCGTGCTAAATGAAGCTGAAGCAGAGAAGGAAGTGAGATGTTCCCCCAGCCAAAAAACCCCCAAAAAAACAGTAAATGCCAGTTTCGCCAAGTCAGCACAATGAGATCTGTCCGGAACATTACAAAGACAGTGGCCTGGAGTTAACTGAGGAGCTATTTTCCACCTGCTTGTCTGCTTCCTGGTCGCTGCACCATCACCCCACTCTTCCAGCATGGTCCTGGGGAAGCGCTCACTCCCTCTCATGAAATGGATGCCACCCTGATTTCTAAACTGTAAAGGCAAGTCCACTAGATCTAGTCAAGATTTGCTTCAATCTTGTCTTTGGATGGGTGACAGAGGCTTGGAAGTCTCCGTTTTCCCGCCTGGAGGAAGAAGCTGGATGATGAGCTGCAAGCCAGTGAGCCTTTCTCCACTCCAGCGGAAAGTCTGTGAAGCCAGAGCCACAGGCGCCGTGGGGATGGGGGGAGCACACTCTTCACTAGCAATGGGGAACGCCTCACACACACACACACACACACACACACACACGGAAGCTGAGCATGGACCAGTCTGACCGTGAGAAGCGTGGGGTCCCCACTGTGAGGAAACCCCCACAATTCTGAACCTCCAGAGCCCCACCAAGTTGCAGGGCAGAGAGCCCTGGTGGCCTGGTAAGGGGCGTGGGGAACAGACCCCTCTTCATGAGGAAAGCCCTCTCCGGGGGTGTGTAATGAGCCTTCCCCCTGCCTGGGGAGATGCCTCACTACTGCCACTTATTTGCTGTCCAGTGGAACACGAAAGAGAACACACACAGAGCTCTGGGAATGGGGAGGAGTGGCAGGGAAGGAAGGTTCCAGTACTCAGCCAGGAGGAACAGAAATGCTGGTGAAGGCCACGCTCCTGAGACACAGGACCAGTTCGAAGTGGAGTTGTCATCAGAAAGCTATGGACCACTTCCTGGGCCCTGGAAACCCCAGCACTACAGCCAACCTCTGGGGAGTGCAGATGAGAGAACGTGAAGGATCCAGGCTCTCTCTGAGTGCAGTCAAAGGACATCCGGAAGTCAGAAGAGCTGAAAAACACAGAGGCAGTGTGTGTGGTTGGGCGGGGGGGGGGGGGGGGGGGGGGGGGCGGGGGGGGGGGGTGGAGACCGGGGCGGGATCCTTTGGGATGGACTGCTGCAATAAGCATTAGACAAACCCCAAGTTCCATACCTGACCCATATAACCCTTCACCTCAAAGACCTGTCACAGATACACTGGGTCTCACTTTCAATAAAAGATTATAAGGTATACCAAACACACACACACACACACACACACACACACACACACACACACACACACACACACGGGGTGGGAAAAACAATGAATGAATTTAAAGACAGTTCAATAGAAGCTTCTCACACCGACATTCAAAAAAGAACTTGAAAATACAAGAATATTCAAGAACTGGGGACAATGTCAAAATGAGTGGCTCCTGCATAATTCAAATACTGGCAGACCCGAAAGAGGCAAGCGAATATTTGTAATAAATGCCCATGGAAAATGAGATGATGGGGCCCAGAAGGTGTGTTTGTAGTATCAAGTCGATGGCCGGCTTTCTCAAGCAGATTGGTTAGTGCTGCAAGGAGTTTGTGTGTGTTTGGATCTCTGCAACTCCCTTGGCAGAAGAACCTGAAAGAGTTTCTACAGCGGAGTTAATGGATTTTTTTTTTCAGTTCAGATGACTAATGTTTTCAGGAGAGAGAGCATGGGAGTAAAATACAGAAGAAGCAATTGTACAAGAATAAAACCACCTCCAGGAGTCAGACATCTGGTATTTTTATTTTTACTCTACGATTTGTTTTATATTACAAATTCCTACATGCCCTTACTAAATTGGTGTCTCTTTATCCTGGGGAAAACAATATGACTGTTAATAGCAGTAGGACCGCTTTGTCTTAAGTGAGTCACGAAGAAATGAATGAAAAAATGAACCCACTTCATGGGTCTTATTCACCAAGAGCTAAGCCAGCCAACCACCAATACAGCTTTCCCAATTATCGTGTAATTAATCACCGTGATTACCCCTAGACTTTCGTGATGATCTGATTTTCCCAGATGAGTTTGTGAAGTGGTTGGTGTGCCATGTGCAGCTTACATGACTTGCCGGGCTTGGGGTACAACCAACCCCACAGCCCTCACAGGCCCTCAGCCCACAAGTGTGTGAGTTTCTGGAATCTTCACAGCAGAGAAGGCCCGAGGCCACACTTTCTGTTCCCAGGGCTGAAGCTTCCACATCAAATGGAGAACGCTTGTTCTGAGCACTTGGGCCTTGCCTCTGACGTGACCCTTATTCTTGCATCCCACTGCAGGTAGGATGAGTCTGCTTGGCGAGCAGAGCTGTACTTGATTCAGCTCTAATAGCTGAACATGAGGCGCAGACATTAGGATAAGCTAGGATCTCAGTGCTGCTCTCTGTGGCCAGGGCAGGGATTTTCTGTCTCAGGAGGGGACACGGGTGCATCTGGAGTGAGCATCTGGCCTAAAGTGCTCGCAGCCGGCTTAGGTCAATGTTTTGCCTTTTCAAAAGATAAGCCAGAGTCTTTCATTTTCTTCTTTCTTTCTGATTGTCAAACATCCATGCAACAGAAGATGGGGGGGAGGGAAGGCAAGTCAGACACACAGATGCTCCACATCTGCACAGCTGTGCCCCTAGCCCCTTGTGTGTACTGTTATTTTTAAGGTAGGGTCCTGCTCCCTGCCTTGATGCACACCTAAGGCTTGGTCTTCCTATCTTAGTTTTCCTCTTATAGCTGGAATGTCAGGTGCATGCTACCATGTCCAGCTTCTTTCCCTTGAGATGGGGTCTCAGAGGCTACTCTTCCCCAGGCCAAGTTGGCCCCACGATCCTCCCAAGCTCAGCCCAACATTAGCTGGGAGGACAGGCATACACCACTACACTCAGATGTTAGTTGAGAACAGGTCTCATGAACTTTTTTGTTTCACCTGGCCTTGAATCACAATCCTCCCAATCCTAGCCTCCCACATAGCTAGGATGACAGGTGTGAGCCACCAGCAACCGGGCGACCACCAAAATGCTGCGGTGACGTTGCATGTTCTGGAGCCATTTGCAGACAGGGCGCTCTATGTGTCAGCCTTTACCATTTCACAGGGAAGGACGCAGCCAGTGGCTGCATCCAGAGTGGAGTCATGATGAAGAGAGGAAAGGGGAAATAAACCTAAAGTCAAGCCTGCGGTAAGACTAGTAGTTCAGAAAAGCAGAGGGGCGCTGTGGGGAAGGGCTCCTTAGCCCTCAGCTCCCCAGCTCCTGGGGGCAGCCCGGTGCTGAGTGGCTGGGGTGAGTCTAGGGCACATGCAGCATTGCTTGCCTGCAGGACACGGCGCACACACCCATAGCTGCAAACTAGGGCCATACGCATCCTCTTCCTCCCACGGAAGGCAAGGCCCCGAGCACTGGAAAGGGTCTGCCTGGGCACGAGGCGGTGGCCAGGCGGTCACCAGGCTGGGCACCTCCCACTCCAGGACGCAGTAAGCGTGCCCCAGTGCACTCCACATACACTAGCCCAGGTAGGTCCATTCGGTGAAGCTGAATGTCAAGAGCTGTGAGTGTGAACACAGACGATCTTCGAACGCAAGTGACAGTTCCGTGATCTGAGAACCATCCACGGAAAGGAAAGAAAGAAGGGAGGAAGAAAAAGAAAGAAGGTGGGGTAGGAAAACTGTCAGCTGAAGAGAGTAGCAGTGACTCTTGGAGCCCCGTAAAGCATTTAGAACCACAACCTGTTTGATGTTACCTAGATAATTTGTTCCTCCGATACAACCTCACAGTAATTAGTCATTAGGAAAGAGAAGACACTTCATAAACACTTTTACTAAAATTGGCCCACTGGCTGGGCACCAGGGGCTCACCCCTGCTATCCTAGCTACTTGGGAGGTTAAGATCTGAGGATCAGTTTGAAGCCAGTCCAGGCAGGAAAGTCCATGAGACTCTTATCTCTAATTAAGCACCCAAAAAAGCCAGAACTGGAGGTGTGGCTCAACTGGTAGAGAACTAGCCTTGAGCAAGAAAAGCTCAGAGACAAAGTCAAGGCCCTGAACTCAAGCCCCAGGACTGGCACACATATACAAACACACAGACACACACACACACATACTCTGACACAAAATTATACACTGGGAAAAGTGACGAATTTCAGTGGTTTTAAGTTTAACAAGACATTCTTAGGTTAGTCAGAAAGTACTTTTTATTTGATCTTGTATGCTGTGACTCTCCTCCATCAAGACTGTCAACCCAGAGATGATGGTTAGAAGAAAAGCAAATGGGTTCGTGCGGCGTGCTAGCTCTGAATCTCCTGGGTCCCACAGTGGTGGCTTAGCTCGTCACTGCTGAGATTACAGTGTCTATTCTGGAGCTCTATGCAAGCTCTAGAGCCTTCTCTAATTGCCCCAACTGGAATTAAACAAACTATACAGCGTTAATGAACTGTGCGGCCACGTCTGCCGGTGCCAGGCCCGCCCGCTAGGGCGCTGCCTCCGCTGTTGGGCTGCGCACGCTAATTATCTGTTGGTTCTCCACATTTTCTTTTCCAAACCCGGCAGCCCTGCCAGCTGGCCAGCCAGCATTTCATCGCTGAAAATGACCTTTCTTTTTTTCCCTGAGAAGGCTCACGATCACTTTCACAGGCCTAGAAATAGAAGTACGAGGACCTTTTATTTATTTCCTGCCTCTTTAATTTTCAGGGAGAGGGGAGAAAAAAAAAAAAAACACCCATATTCTGTAAGCGAATAGGTAGCGTCTTTGGTGAGTGCCTACAGCAAGCTTCCCACTTTTCATCTGGAGAACAAGAAATGCTGAGGAGGGAATTGAAATTTAAAAACCAAAACCAACCAACCAACAAAAATGGCCATGCATGCAGGTGGTTGGTGAGAAATGTAAGCAGGAGAGGAGAGCGCTGCTGCTGCTGCTCCTCGGGCTGGCGAAGGTCTCACTGGAGATTATTTTGACAGCTCCAGGGTAATTTCCTGTTTTGGTTTGCCCGTGTCCTGTTAATGCATGAGGCTGGCCTGGGTTCCCATATCAAGTGTCCCGGGCCCTGCCAACTTCAGTGACGCCTGTCACTGCCCTCCCCAGCCCAGGCTCTGCAGCTGACACCTCCATAGGGAAGGTGGAGATGCAGTTGAGCGCCAGGCCTGCCAGTGCAGCCCTGTGCCTCCACTGGTTTCACCTGTAAACCAGGGGGAGAGGAGCAACCCCCCTCCCACTTTGAGTTGTGGTGCGTCTTGAATAAACTACTCCATGTCAAATGCTGAGAAGGTGCTGAGCTTTAAATGCTGTGCTGTGGTTTTTGATTTTACAAACCAGGCATCTGTGATTTACTCTTTTCCGGTGTATGTCACTTTCTAGTAACAAAGATGCAGCCCAGATTGTATTTGT
Organism: Dipodomys spectabilis; assembly: GCF_019054845.1. Taxonomy (NCBI): domain Eukaryota; kingdom Metazoa; phylum Chordata; class Mammalia; order Rodentia; family Heteromyidae; genus Dipodomys; species Dipodomys spectabilis. Next base: position 47,871,148 of record NW_024870772.1, on the reverse strand, counting down.
AACTTGACTCCTACTGAGTACTTTGCAAAGCACTAAGATGGGTGCTGGATACACACGTAAATCAGGGAGTATCATCTACTGTACTCTGCAAAAGGAACATAGCACGGCAGGAGTTCCACAGGTCCTGCTGACAATGCAGACTCCAGACTACAAACTATAATACAGGATAGTACAGACTATAGACTAGAGGAACATCTCCTAGGAGTATCTCTAATTTATTTAATTCCAATATTCATGGATACATGGTCATGCTCAACAATCTTAGAAAATACTAACAAGCCATAATGATAAACAATAATGAAAAAGGCCATTAATATGAAATCACTACCATTACCACCCTAAGAGACTTATTTTAATTACCTCCCCCGCCCCCAGTACTGGTGTTTCTACTTGTTAGACAAAGGCTCTGCCACTTGAGCCATGCCTCCAGCCCTGCTTTTTGCAGCCTCTTTTGGAGATGGAGTCTATCTTTTCTGCCTCAAACTGGGATCCTCCAGATCTCATCCTCCTGAGTAGCTAGGATTATAGGTATGAGCCACCAATGCTTGGCTTTATTTTTAAACAACTTTAAAAGATGGGTTTTTTTTCTTCTACTTTCAAGGCATGGCCTTGCATATAGCCTGGAATAATTAATGATGTTGAGCCAAGTATGCATACATATGTGTGTGTATATATATATATATATATATACACACACATACATATATATGCATGCGCATACAGGCTCACACACACACACATATGTTTGGTTTTCATTTGGGCTTTGTAACTGCTTTTCCCTTGGAAAGTGTCCAGCCTTCTAATTTTTAAAGAAAAGCTTCACCTAGACGACTAAGATGTTAATGGCTAAGTAATTTTCTTTGGAGCTAAGGAACCCAGGACACCTGTGACAGTCCACAGGAAGAGCCTCGCGCATCACTGGAGTGCTTTGCATGGACTAACATAAGGCATGGAATTTGCTATGATATTTAACTTGCAAAAAAGAAACTTATTTGTAAGTAGCTCAAGGAGGTCGAAGTCAACAGCTGCCTTCAGACTAGAGACAGAAAAGATGCAGAAGACACACCCAACTTTCACACTTCTGCCCTCTGCACCTTGCAAAAGTCCTTTTGAACACCCAAGGGGCTTTAAAATAATTTTTTATTGAGATTAAGTGATTACATAAATCTTACAAATTTCATTGACCATCCAAGTTTTACAAGATGGAGCTTTGAAGAAGATAATCTCTGACATTTTCTCAAGATGGGTCACTGAAAAAACCTGTTTTCTTCCTACCCATCCTCATCTCCCAAACACAGGCTTTTAGAGAGCTGACTCCTGTGTCTCTTGACAGCTAGTCTCTCTCTTTCCTCTCATTGTCTGTCTCTCTCCCTTTGTTTCTCTCTCACACTCAGTCTCTCTTTTTCTCACTCATCTCTCTGTCTCCAGAGCTATGAACCAAATAAATTTCGATTCTTTATAAATTACCCATTCCTGGATATTTTGTGTAGCAGCAGACAAAGGACAAGGACAGTGTATGTATGTGGGGAGGGAGGGAGTTCATCCTAGTTGGTTATGTGTGTATGTGTGTGCATGTGCGTGCACGTGTGTGGGTCAGGGGGTTTCACCATAGTTGGTGTTATCCGAGCTCAACCCTGTGGTCTGGTGTCTGACAAAAGTTTAGACGACCATCTAAAGATGATCTAAAAGATGAGCATTTTTTTCAGATCTTTCTTACATGGTCTACTTCTGGACTCTGGGGGATGCTTGTGTTAAAATGTTGTTGTTCTACATCTCTGGGAGGTGAATGCTGCATGTCACACTTCTCTTTGTGTTCCAATTTTAGTCATTACTATCGATCTGCCTTCAAATTCATGCGTTCTTGCAGCAACTGCGTGCGTCGGTGAAAACGACATTATTTACGAGAGGTTTCCATGTTTTAACATTTTCGGGTGATTCTTTCATAAAGTATCTCCCTCTCCTGAAATTAACCATCTGATCTTGTGTGTCACCTCTTTTCTACCTTAGCTCTTCAAGGAATGGTCCTGTTTAAAGTTTGCTCTCAGAGTGGAATGCTGAAGTATTACCTTCTAGTTCTTCTCCAAGGCATCTGGAAAACAACAGAGGAAATGCCTTTGCCAGAGCAACAGATCTGGGCGGGAGGAGGAGGCAGCTGAGCCCACGGTAGAGTGAACGGCAGTGATGGTGCACAGGAGAGGCGGCCTTGGATAACTCACCTCCTTTCTCTAGAACCAGTGTTCAGCACCTTTAGACCCCAGCTCCAAGCAGGCATCCAAAGCTGCAGGCACCGGCCTGCACACACAGGCCCCGGCTCAAGACCAGCCCTGTACCCTTCTCCAGCAGACCCTGAATCCAGGCCTGCTTCACTACGGCCAGGCACTCCGCCAGGCCTCACGCATCCAGACTTCAGGTCAGTTCCCAGACCCAGGGCCTAGGCCTTCCTCTGCACCAGACTGACCTGCGTGGCCCCAGGCTTCTGTTCCTCCTTTCCCCCCAAACCAATCTAGCCTCCATCCCAGCTTCCAGGGACCCTCACAGAGCCCAGGAACTTCAGAATAACCCTGTATACCCAGGCTTCAGGCTAACTGGATCCTATTCACCAGAGACCCAGGTCTGCCTTTGTAGACTCAGGTTCAAGGCCTACCCAGTGCTGGACAGGGTCCCAAGGGCCCAGGATTCAGGCCAGCTCCAAGAGTCTACACACCAGGTGAGTTCCCACAGACCAAGACTCTAGACAGATCCCCACCACCCCAAATTACAGGCTGGTACAGTAGATCCAGGCTATAATCCCTGACCCAACTGATTTGGCCCCCTGTACTCTGCCCAGCCCAGGGAGGAAGCCCCTGTCATCCAACCAGTGTTTGGGTGGAAAGAAAGATGGGTCCCAGCTGCCCTAAACATCAGCAAAGAAAAGCAGTGGAGTGTGTTTATGTCTGTATACACATACAGATGTATGTTGTATGTCTGTATTTACTTGGTGAACCTCTTCGTCAGTGAAAGTGGCCTGACTTGGTAGAAAAGAGAGTGTGTTGAATCAGAAATGGTTTAACCAAATCCCAACAGGAAAAGTTTCCAATTACAGCCCAGCCGGCTCCTGAGTGTCCATTCCCCACATCCTTTAACCCCCAGAGGCCTAGCAGGTAGCCTCCCTGGGCAGTGTAGCACACACCGTGCTGGACTTTGCCCTCGCAGTCTCTGTCTTTGGAATAATCTAAAGAACGAATGATCTGCCAAAGGGAAAATCAAGGCGCCGGAGTCCTGTCTAAATGTAGCTAATTTCTATTTAATTGGCCAGTAACTACATTTAAAATAAACACCCGTTGGTAATCAAAAGCAGGAGGATAAAGGTTGAGCCCTCCTGTCGGCCAGATAGAATTACCAGGCCCAAGAGAAGGTGGGGAAAGTTGGAGAGCCGCTGGGCTGCTGCTGCAGAGGAAACCCAGTCAGGAGAGGCCGGGCCTGCTGCCTGCGGAGCTCATAAAGATCCCTATCAGCCTTCGCTGGTCTTCCTCCACCATCCACCAAACAGAGTTTAATCACCACTGGGTCTTAGTTAGAAAGCATTTGTTCCTTTATTAAATAAAAATGAAAAACACATGTAAGGGCCAATGTTAAAACTGTCAGACGAGACAAGCTCAGAACATCCCGGTCCATCCCCAGAGACCAGAGGCAGCGCCCGGCAGGAATTTTTTTATTTTTATTTTTTAATGAAAATCCTTCATTTCTGGGCACTGGCTGCTGGCAGCCTGGGTTTGCAGGGCTGCCCCTCCCCCCTCCCCCCTGGGCTAGGGAAGAAGCAGGGCAGGGCAGGGCTCACAACCTGAGTTTGCAACCCAAGTGTCTTGTAGAGAGGATCATGCCTTTCCTGTGCTGTCTGACATTGAGAGGAAGGGGGGAAGCGGGGGAGAAAGGGCCAGGGCAGAGGCAGAAATGACGTGTGTGGGAACCCAAGGCTGTGAGCAAGTTCTGAATTTTCAACATCTTCTCGTCAAACTTCAGACCTGAACCTCACCCCATGCTGGTGGCTCAAATCTGTAACCATCCCCTCCCCTCCCCTCCCCTTCCCTCCACTTCCCTCTCCTCCCCACTCAGGATGCCGGGATCTGAGGGTCAAGGTTTGAAGCCAGTCTGGGTAGACACATCCAAGAGACTTACCTCCAATGAACTAGCAAAAAAAAGCCAGAAGTGGAGTGTGGCTCAGCGGTAGCAAACCAGCCTGAGTAGAACACCAATTGAGAACATGAGGTCTGTGCTAAATCTCCAGTAATGGCACAAGAAAACAAAACAACCTGAGTTTTTGTCTTATCTGTCACCCAACTGCAGGCCATAGGCTGGAGAATGGCTCAAATAGTTCCTGCCTAACAGCCTGAGGCCCTGAGTTCAATCCCCAGTCCCAGCAAAAACAAAATGGAAGGGCAGACAAGGGGCACCTTCCTCATTAGCCTGAAGTAGACTGGGATTCTCTTTTTTTCCCCCAGAGATACATTTCACATTCCTACTACCGTTGACTTGATTTATTTGGAAGCCGTGCAGTCCCAACAGAGACATTCCTCCCGGCAGAGAGATTGTGTGAACACAGAGGGCTCTGGGAGCGGCAATTCACGTCCGTCAGTGCCTGTGGTTGCTAAAGTACCTTGAAAATGGGAACAAATAAGGCCACTCTGAGTTTACTGTTTTCTAAGAGCCTTCCCTAAAATAATCATACAACAGCCCTGGAAGGTAGACTAATGATGCCAGGGATTTTGAAAGCAATCAGTGATCCACAAAGACAGAACGAAGCGAATGTCCTCCAGAAGAAAGATGAAAACGTGGACGTGGAGGGAGGCTCCACTCCCTTCCCTTCCTGCGATCAAAGGCAGCTTGTTTGTACCCAAGCGGAGCCTTGGGTGGGTGAGCTGAGCCGGTGGGAGCTGCCCACAACCTTGGGAATGGGCCCAGCCTGGGATGCCAGCTCTCCCAGACTGTGGGAATGCAGGCTGGGGTGGGGTGGGGGGTGCTGAGGTTGTTTACTAATTACACACTCCCCTCCCACTTTTTCTGCATTTGTTATGGGGATTCCACAGCCAGAGTCAAAGGCTGCAATTGACCCAGAATCCACTTCTTGGAGGCGAACCTGCAGGTAAGTATTTGTTGTGGTTTCCTTTGCAGGTGGTTATCTATTTGATGGTGGAGAAAACCTGCTGTGGGAGAGAGAAGAGGCTGGGAGAGGTGAGGGCCAAGACAGTGGTGAAATCCTGTAAATCTCCTTGGAGTCCACTGTCTGCCTCTCGCCTCTGGGGCAAAAGGGGGCTCTTCTTCTGGAGGCTTCCAGAAAACTTCCATCTGGAAATCAAAGCAGCTGGTTACTTCCTGTGTGTTGACACAGTGACACTGTCAGCAAGGCCATGCCAAAGGGGGGGGGGGGGAGGGAGCATTTCCCAGGAACCTGGTATTTGCATGGGGCAATGCATTCTTCTGATCCTCCCGAAGCCTGCTTGTTTTATTGACTAAGAATACAGGAATGGAACAATGTGGTCAACAAGTATGAAGTAGGGATTTTTTTGTTGTTTGTTTACCCCCACCCCCCCAAAAAAATTCAGCAACTCAAGTGACAACTACAAAAGTGACATTTGGACACTTTAAAAGATGATTCCAAGGGCTTCAGTGGTCGTGAAGGAGAGAAGGGAGTATGTTTCTTCACTAGGACATTTCCACGGCTCAGGACAGACGGCAACACTGAGGACAGGCATTCCAGACCCGTATCGTGGAGTGGGAACAGAAAGATTCTCCTGCCAGCCTTCATGGAGGGGAAAGTTCTTTGCAGCTACCAGGTAAAAATATCCCGAATGCCCAAATAAATCCTGTTGGTAGGAGGTGGAGTGGGAGGAGCATTGCTGGCTGTGGACACTCCGCACTCTGCAGCCTCACCTCAAGGACCCCAGGGGCTGCGCCAGGGAGGAGGCGCTCTCCCTGGGTGGGGAGGTCTACAGGATTAGCTTTCACTCAACAGACAAGAGACAAAGGGCACACTTCATCTGCCCGCACCCCTCAGGCCCTGGGCTAAGGGCGGGCCCCTTCCAATGCCCAATGCATGGCCTCTGGGGCATAAAGGCTTTTTAATAATTCAGACTTTGAATATCAAATTGTCCAGCAAGTGCATGTCAGAAGGAAGGGCTGGTTCTACACCCAGGGTCATCCTCTATGCGAATAGACTGGACAGGCACTGGTTCTTTTTTTTGGGGGGGGGGGGGTCCAGTGGTGGGGCCTGAACTCTGGGCCTGAGCGCTGTCCCTCAGCTCTTCAGCTCAAGGCTAGCACTCTACCACTTGAGCCACAGCCCCACTTCTGGCTTTTTTTTTTTTCTGCTTATGTGGTGCTGAGTAATGGAACCCAGGGCCTCATGCATGCAAGGCAAGCGCTCTACCGCTGAGCTACCTTCCCATCCCAGGCACTGGTTCTTATAGCCCTGGTTCTCCATTTTGACCATTCATTACAGCTTTTGCTCTACAGTGTTCTTCTGGTTCTCCTCACACCCCAAGAAAGTAGGTTCAGTCCACCCAGATGTGGCCTGAGGATCAGAATTTTTAAAGCTAGTGATTAGTCACCGTGAAGACAACTGGAGAGTGACGGCATACAGAGTTCGAGGTTTCTTACAATCAAAAAAACTCCAGCCTCATTATCTTGGCCCCTCCCCCGCCTCAGCTGGTATATTTGCCACAGTGATATTCTTACTGTGACCTTACTGTGAATACCTGATTCATTCACATGTCTATCCTTACACACACACACACACACACACACACACACACACACACACACACATGTCCATTGTCCCCCCTTGGGACACCCAAGAAAAGCCCAGCACCAATGGCCTCCTTCTCTTTCCTGTCCACTGTGAGTCACTTCTTGTTCCCTGGCCACAGAAAACTCTGCATGACTTTATGAGAGTAGTTCTCACATCAGAGCTATCTGCCCCTCCTACTCTGTAATGTCAGCAATAACATGGTGTGTGGTGGGTAGAGGAATCTAGGCATAATCCTGGGATGCCTGGCAGGCGGGTGATGGGTGGATGCACAGATGGACAGGTGAATGGATAGGTGGATGGATGAATGGGTAGATTGGTGAACAGATGGATAGATGGGTGGATGGATAGATGGACTGATAGATGGATGGACAGATGAGTGGGTGGATGAATGGATAGATGGATAGACTGATGGGTAGACTGATGAATGAATAGATGGATGGACAGATGGGTGGGTGGCTGGATAGGTAGATGGATGGATGGATGGACAGATGGGTGGCTGAATGGGTGTCAATATTGTATCACATGGATGTTCTACCACATTGAACTGCACAGTTTCAAACCAGCATCACCTGGGAAACAGAGTCAGTATTCAGAGGTAGGAAGCCTACATCTTTGCTATTTACACTATGATCTATAGAGAAGCAGCAGACTTTCAAACAATCAAATGCAAATTTTAGTTATATACTTTTTTTTTTTTTTTTCAGCCATGGAGCCTGAACTCTGGGTCTAGGCTGTCCCTGAGCTCTTTAGCTCAAGGCTAATGTTCTACCACTTGACCCAGCGCGCCACTTCTGGCTTTTTCTGCTTATTTGGTGCTGAGGAATAGAACCCAGGGCCTCATGCATGCAAGGCAAGCACTCTACCACTGAGCCATCTTCCCAGCCCCAAGTTATATACTTTTAATGAGCTCCTAGGTAATTCTTACGTAGTCATTCTTTCAACTAGTATTTGAGACCCACTGTTCCAGGTCTACATGTAGTAGATTGTGTGTGTTTTCCTGACAGATCTTTTATTCTCCCTTTTCCATGCTAACAAAGCCATTCCTGTTCCTTAAACTTAAAGCATTCTTTGATATATAAAACATTGTAATGTGATTTTTTTAGTCAGTAAATACTTGAGCATCTACCATTGTCTTATGCTAAGTGCATTTGATGTATTTTCTCCAATCCTCAAGAAAATGAAGGTTAAGAACCTGAAGATTGGTACAATTAGATGGCTTGTTAATTCAAATAGCTAGTAAGCACTAAAGTCAGATTTGAGCCCAAAGTCAGAGTTTGGAGTCTGTGGATCTCCAAGGCCTGTGGCTTTGGTGGGATTTTTGTTTGTCTGTTTGCTTTTTCTCACTCTGTCCTGGTTTCTAGAGCAACATCATTATGTAAAGTTTTAATAGATCAGCATTTCTTAAATGTTTGTACTCAGAGTTCTATTACATTCTTAAATATATTGAGAATCCCAAAAGGCTTTTATTTATTTGAATTCTATCTATAGTCATTTGTCACATTAAACACTGAAACAGAATTTTCAGAATGCTTGTTTACTTCTCTTAAAAATGACATTTAACCCATTTCATGCTATCATGACTAACATATTTCTTATACAAAAAGAAGTATATTTTCCGAAACAAAAGAAAATAGTGAGAAGAGTGACATTGTTTTACATTTTTGCAAATCTCTAACATCTGGCTAAATAAAAGACAGCTGGGTTCTATTTGTTTCTGCATGCAGTCTGGTTTGATAGATTGTTTCTGTTGAAGTATACAAAGAAAGCTGACTTCACACAGACTTGACAGTGGGAGAGGGAGGAGTATTTTATGAATCTTTTCAGATAATTGTACACATTTTTCTTTATTTGACACCAAAACTACACAGGAATATTTGCAGTGTGGAACATGGCACCATATGAGAGAGTTTGTATCTCTGTAATTAAAAAATCTATTTGTCTTTACTCATTTTTTGTGGGTCCTGGGGCTTGAACTCGGGGCCTCAGCACTGTCTCTGAGCCTTCAGTACCCTACCACTTGAGCCACAGTGCCACTTCCAGCTTTTTTGAGTAGTTTATTAGAGATAAAAGTCTCACAGGGACTTTTCTGCCTGGGCTGGCTTTGAACTTCAGTCCTCAGATCTCAGCCTCTTGAGTAGCTAGGATTACAGGCGTGAGCCACTGGCACCTGGCCCATATATATTTTTTAATAACAGTATTTGGGAGGGGGGTAACAATGTTCAAGAGGAAGTGTACTCATAACCTCACTCATGTAACTGTAACCCTCTGTATAGTAGCTTTACAATAAAAAAAATAAAAAAATAAAAAAAAAGAAGAAAAAAAAAAATAACAGTATTTGGTCATTAGAAAATTTCATGTCATTGAATTTTATAAATTTTCAAAATGGCGGCAATTCTATTACACCATATTTTTTAAAAAATCTATTTGTTTGTGCTAAGGAGACAGCTCAGGGGTTGCATGCTTGCCTTGCTTTCAGAAAGCCTGAGTGCAAGAGATCCCCAGGTCTGCAAAAGACACACATTATGTGTGAGCTATGTCAGACACATGAACACACACGCTTTGTGTTTCTCCACAGTGTCAGGAATCTCTTGGATAACGACAAATTCACAAGGGATGTCAATTGTGATGGCGTTAATTCATCCAATACTATCGAGTTCACTTGATAGCCGAGGGGGATGGCAGCCTGGGTTCTTGTATTTCAAACTGAGTTGCTTGTGTTAGGGCTCAGTCCATGTGTGGGCCACACTACAGAGCTCCAGTGGTTGCAGGATTCTCTGGGCTGGCCTAAGGCAAGAGCAGAGACCAGTCATGGATGCAAAGAGTCACTTCAGGAGGTCAGATAAGAATGGAGTCCCAGAACTATTCTACAGGGTTCTGGAGCTGTGGAGGCCCAGTGGGGTCAAAGTGCAGAGTAGCTCTGGTGCCACGCTGGCTGAGAGAGCCTGGCTGATTTCAGGCACAGCTGACCCCTGGTGTGGATCTGGTTCCCGTTTCTTCTCCAGCATACTGGCAGTGCCAGGGAGCCACATTGGGTAGGCAACTGAGCTGAGCTAAAGTGCCAGGGACAAAGTTTGTTGCCAGTTGACCCTTGACCCAAACACTGATGGCTGTCTTTCCTTTTATGTAATTTAGGTGTAAAAGGCGCCTAAATCACTGGACCTGGAGTGTCCACTATGTTCATGCCTGGTGTTTTTGATACGATCATTTACTGATGTGATTGTTTACTGATACAGATAAATGACTAGCCTGTGACTTGTGGTGTGCTGACAGATGTTTGTTGTTTACTTGCAGAAACAGGAAATAAAGTTGCTCTGTGTTGACACTTATACTCAAGATAGAGTCACTTCAGTTGAAGCTATTACTTTACAGAATGGAGTGGATGAAAGCCAGGCACAGTCTAAAAGCTGCTGTTCCAGCCTGGTCTCTTCAGCAAACCAAGCCCAAAACTGCACTGACAAACATCACCCAAAATCTCACTGGTAAACTCTGTAAATATTGGGAAAGTGAAGCTCATGATGGCTTGGATGAGTCTTCCAAAATCTGACGTTTTGCTTGAAGGTTCAAATTTAATAATTGCAGACAAATACTATCATTTTCAAATACTGGGCAGGTTTAGTTGTGCATCTTTGAGAAAAAGTCTATTGCATACCAACATCTGAATGACAAATTTGTCTCCAGACTCTTCTTTCCATGACAAAGGGAGATAGTTTAGCTTGTAACCCAGACAACCCCACAGAAGTTTTTCCCTGAGACAGACATGGGACTTGGGTATCCAGCAAGTGTGCTTTCTATGTCCTGTGTCATCATATGGAATATGAAAACCCTGAACCAAGATGCAACTGAATGAGTTTCCCAGCTCATGGGAGACATTCTGAAATGAACTGGCCAGGTTGTGCTGTTGTGCCGTGTGCAGTGTGTGCAATGGTGCACATGTGTGGCTGTCAAAGCACAAGGCCAGCAGTTTGACACTGCTGCCTTGATTATCTGAAGCCACCTGAACCAACCGCTGACATAAAACATTTAAGTGCCATCCCACAGTGACGTAGCACGTGATGCAGACAGCTCAGTCTCCTGGAGCTGTCCTGGGCTCCTCAGAGTCTACTCCTGGGTCAGCAGATGACTGGGCCATGAGAGACTGTAGGAAACATTCACTGTGAGCCTGTCCAGGACTGAACCATAGCCTGGGCTCATGCATTTGGGTCAACATCACTGTGGATTTGGTGGTCACCTGCACTGGGGACCGTTCAGAGGCCTCCTCAGTGTCTCCAGGTGCTGAAGTAGCTTGCCGAGCCAGGCCCGGAGGAATTGGCTCATGCTGTGTGGCTGTGTGGCTGGCTGTAAACACATCAGCTCACAATCTCATACACAACTCCCCCCTTTGTTCCTCTGCTCAGCCCATTGGGCCACTCAGCATGTTCCTAGCTTAGAAGTGAAGGCTCAAATGGGATCCTTAGACTTCTGTTTATAATTCCTAAAATACTCCTAGTAGTGGAGTTCTGAAAGCTCACTGTTTTTCACCGTCTGAGGTTTCTCTGACACGGACGGACGCTAGGAAGGCTTTGTGTTGTTCTGAAGAGCAGCAAGACTTTTCCAGCTCACCAGGCAGGCATGGTATGGGGGTGACACTGAGCATGAGCTCTGCTGTCCACCACCCCCGTGTCCAGACAAGAAACCCCTGTGCCCAGCCAGAGAGCTTCCATGGTTGTGACTTTCCCCTCTCCTGCTTGTGAAGGAAGAATGACAGTAGTGCTTGAATCCTGACAGTGGGAAAATCCATTCAGGAATTCCAGCCTGCTAGCCTGCCTGAGATTCCCCTCTGCCCTGACTTCAGACAGCCCCGTGGAATGCGCCATGCCCTCTGCCCTCAGAAGGGTTAAACAAGGGTCCTGTTTCTTTCAACCAACCATGCTTGGGGCTGACTGGAATGAGGGAAAAGGCCAATCATGCTGCCTGCCGCCTGCGCTTCCTGGATGAATCTCTTAAAAGTACAGAAGCCAGGAGGAAGAATTGATCTGGATCTGCAGACTAATCGTTCTGCCTCACTTCATGGCCGTGAATTAAAAAGAAAAGAAAAAAGAACAGAAAAATCAAGATCTCAATGTGGCAGGGAAGGAAGTCAGAGAACTGGCTCCAGGTTGTTAGCAAGTTTTTCCTAACACTTGACCTATGGCGTTCTTTCCTTAAGGGAGTGCTGTCCCAGCCGCCCTGTGACCAGGAAGGACGGAGGTTGCGCCTAGTCAGGGCGGAGTGGGGAGAATGGCAAGCACTCAAGGAACACAAACATTTACTCTCTGGAAGTGGCCTGCTGGTGTTGCTGAGTCCCAAAGGCCAAATATGGGGTGTCCTAAACCCCAGAACCAGGTACAAGCTCAAGCTGCAGATTCAAGAAGAAGCAAGGGAGGGAGGGAGAGATGGGGAGAAGGAAGGAAGGAAAGGAGCGAGAGAGGAAGGGAGGGAGGGAGGAGGAGGGAGAGAGGAGGAGGAGGGAGGGAGGGAGGGAGAGGAGGCAGGTTGGCTGTGCAACTATAGATGAAGAATAGCAATGTGGATGGTTTTAGGGGAAAAGCAGGAAGAGAATTCAGAAACTCCCAGTCAAAGTGTTACTGCACAGAAGGAGCACAATGTGGAAGATCCAAAAGCAAATATTGTGAAGAGGGGATGAGTGACTGGAAATGACTACTTCTGACTGCTTACAGCTTTTAAAATAGAAGCATGAGAGAGATGATTTGCCAGTAAGATAAATACTGAAACAATATTGAAACCCAGACTGATTCATGACCACATTTTTACACTTTAAACCACTATCATTTTCTGAATACACTTCTAGCAAATATGGGAATCAATCTAAACCTAAAGTTACCACAAGAGAATGTAAATTTAGAACGCTGGTCATAGGGTTGGCATCACTAACTGGAGGAAAGACTGGGAAGGTGGCTCAGTGGTAGAGTGCTTGCCTCGCATGCATGAAGCCCTGGGTTTAATTTCTCAGTATCACATACAAAGAAAAGGCCTGAAGTGGCACTGTGGCTCAAGTGGTAGAGTGCTAGCTTGAGCTGAAGAGCTGAGGGACAGCGCCCAGGCTCTGAGTTTAAGCTCCAGCACTGGCAAAACAAACAAACAAACCTGAGGGAAACCATTTCAGCCCATCAAAGTCTTTTAACTGCTTAGCATCTGGGGCAATGTAAAGACTTAACATCTTAGGCCTGTGAACTTGCTATCTTCCCTGGAGACCGGTCCCCTAAATCCGCTCACCTGAGGGCAGCGAAGGAGTGTGCTGTCCCCTTCTGCTCTGTTTACAAGGTAGATCAAGGGAAGGAGAGAGCAGGGGAGGCAGGTAGGAAGTGGAGAACACTTCCTGAGCCACCCTACCCAGCCTCTTGGCTTCTGCAGATGACTGTGCACAGAATCAAACGTGCAGGCCACGAAGGATTGCAACAGCTTGTGGTACCCAGGGCTGAAGGCACATGGTGCACTCTCTCAAACAGTGGAACTCTCCTCTCAGTCCACTCTTGGGGACAGTGTGCCTCTCAGCACCCTGGGGGGGACACCACTGTGTCCCCAGAGTCCTTCTCCGGGGACTGCCCTGGTCCCAGCCTAGCCTGTGTGCAACAAGTGGCATTTTGATCTCCAGGATGTGGGCTTCTTAGGCTCCTGCTCAGTTAGCTGTGAGACAAGAGACAGAAGTTTGGCCCTCAGCCCTGAAGGCCTTGTTCCTGGCTTTGCAGAGTGCTGGGGGTCAGGGCTGTCACCACCACGGTGGGAGACCTGGCAGAGGGTGACGACACCTGGAAAATCTGGGAGGTGCTCCTGGCACTGAGGCGACTTTGGAAATGTGCCCAAGGCCAGCTTTGTGCCCACAGCCCGTCCACCCATACCGAGGACAACCCATACCTGGGCCACACTTCCAACCCAAGGCCATCAGCCAGAGCGAAACAGAGGGGGCAGGTGGGAAAATGAGAGGTGCTTGTGATCCCATCCACTCAGGAGGCCGAGAGCTGAGGATCATGGCTCGAAGCCAGCCTTAGTAGGAAAGCCCATGAGACACTTATTTCCAATTAATCACCAAAAAGCATAACGTGGAGCTGTGGCTCAAGTGATAGAGCACCAACCTTGAGCAAAAAAGCTCAGAGACAGCATCCCAGACCCCGAGTTCAAGGCCTGGTACTGACACACCCAAAAGAGCTCTCTGACTCAGGTCCTGGGACTGATGTCCTGACCTCGGGCCTCAGATTAGTTTATGGAAGCCAAGCGCCCACCTGTGCCATTCCCTCTGCTGAGTACAAGAAAGAGCAGGCCAGAATCACCTAGATCCACAGCCTTGGGCAGGGGCCATGAGAGGAGGCCCAGATGGGGGGGAGACACTGGGTGAAGGCGAGGCTTGTGGTAGAAGGGACCCAGAGTGAGCATTGCCTCCCTTCCCACAGGAGCCTGAGACCGAGGCCCAAGGCGCAGACCCCAGGCCCACCCTGCAGGAGTCTACCGTCAGGTCCAGACACTTGCTCCCTCGGCCAAATGGAGAGGCATGGTGAAGGCCAAGGAAGGAAATTTACCAGCTGGCAGCCAAGGGAGGAACACGCATCAGGAGGTCCTCAGCCACCTTCCAAAGTGCAGACTGGAGCCATGGGTTTAACTAGACAAAGCATGGGGCGGGGGGGGGCGGGGGGGAGGGCAGAGGGAGATGGGATCCCACAGGTGCATTCACAGGTGTGGTCAGAGAGCTCAGGCCTGCACATGACCAGAAAACACCAATAGTCAAATCAAAAAGAACTGACTCACACAGTGTTGGGATTGTTGGATAAGTATGCTTGCGTGATAGCATCGGGGGGGGGGGGGGAGGGGGGTGTTGCGTGTGTGTGTGTGTGCGTGTGCATGTGTTTGTATGTGTGTGTGTACTGGGGCTTGAACTCTGAACTTGGGCACTGTCCCTTAGCTTTTTCTGCTCAAGGATGGTACTCTGTCACTTGAGCCATGCCTCCACATTTTACTAGTTAATTGGAGACAAGAGTCTTGGGGTTCTTTTTTTTCTGCCCTAGCTGACTTCCAACCTCGATCCTCAGCTCTTAAGCCTCCTGAGTAGCTAGCATGATAGGCCTGTATCACTGGTGCCTAGCTTGACTAGTGATGATTCTCACTGAGCACCTGTAACTGAATAGCTCCTGACTCGTTTGATTCCCAGGTCCCCCATGCAACATTAGGTAAGGAACAAGTATGAGTGGGTATGTGGAGGACCCAGTAGGAGACAGTCACGTGTTGCCAGCAGAGAACAGAGTTGGTGCTTGACTTGCTGAGGCCACAGCCCTGCCCTGGTTGCTGCTATTTATTTAAGGCTGACTGTCCACCAAGACTGTGGGCCGAGGGGTGTGTGTGTCTTGCTCAGTCTTCACAATTCTTCTTAGGTCAGGTCGGGGCTGTTCTCTTCATTTTATAGATGAAAAAGCATCCAGTTATGAAGAAAGGCCTGAATTGCAGATATTTAGTCCCTGTTTAGTGGAACAGGTCTGAAGTCACTCACCAGAGTCATTTTTAGGGTTTCAAGGGATAAGTTCACTTATAAGATCCATCTCATCCTCTAGGTAGGCCCAGTCCTGAAGTGGCCTTCCAGGCCAAGTCTGTGTTTGCAGAGACCTGGGCTTCAAAGGTCATGAAAATGCTTCTGAGGACTCTGTGGAGGTCCAGGAGATTGCCTCTTCACAGCGGGGGGGAGGGGGGGAGGGCAAGGCCAGGGGTCTGAGTCCCAGGCTGCGTTTCCCTGGCCAGCCCCGCAGCCCGGCTGGAGAGACACAGCATCTGCTCCTCCTAGGGGCCCAGAGGCCTCTGCTGCCCTCAGTCCCTGTCATCAGATGACAGACACACATTCCATGAAGTCTTTTTTTGAAAAAGGTGTTACGTTCGGCCCCGAGGTCAGTGCAGATGTCCTGTGCGCTGCCTTTGCTCCCTGTCCTGCGGGACGAGGAAAGAATCAGCCAGAATGGCTCAGTGTGCTAGACAGGCAGCGGCGAAGAAAGCCAGGTGTGCTTTGGCTATAGTGATGAATCAAGAGGACTGACTGCTTCCCTGCCCATGGGGTGGTGGGAAGGATAAATGCCCCTCGAGATGTGGCTGGAGAGATAGATGGGAGACAGGGAAATTACATTCATTTTAGCAGATGTGAAAAGGGCTGGACTCTAGCAGGAACCAAGCAGCAGCTCAAAAGCAGTTCAGCTTCCTTCCACGTCAGCGCCATGTTACAATGAGGCCGGGAGCCTGTGTGGGCTCGCTCCCCACATGGCCCTCTCCTTGGAAATGCTGGAAACTCCTGGTGAACGAGTGGAGACAGGGGTGAGAGTCTGGCCTGAGCAAAGCACTGAAGCTCGCTGATGGTCCCCACATTTTGGGTAGGCCATGATTCATCTCCATTTTTTTTTCAGTTGTAGGGCTTGAACTCTTGGCCTGGGCACTGTTCACGAGCTCTTTTGCTCCAGGTCAGCTCTCTACCATTTGAGCCACAGCTCCACTTCCAGTTTTTTTTGGTGGCTAATTGGAGATAAGAGTCTCATGGACTTTTCTGCCCGGCGTGGCTTTGAACTGTGATCTTCTGCTCTCAGTCTCCTGAATAGATAGGATGACAGGTGTGAGCCACCAGCCAGCCTGGCTTATCTCCATATTTTATTATAATATGTAACACCCATTTTGGCTGTCAGAACCATTGCCTAAGGGCCTGGGGCTAACAGATGTGATCATGTGACCACATGCCCTCACTTCCCCTTGGGTTAGAAGGAATTCCATCTTGAGTTTGTTCATTCCCACTGCCTGAACACCTAGTAGGAAACGGTTCTCCTTCTCCCTACTTTAGCCTTGCTAGACTAGAATACCGCTTTGCGAATACTCGCCTCGGAGGTTCCCTGTCCAGAATGTCCAGGGCTTTCCTTTCCCACGCGTCTGTGTGGAACTGGGAGCTGAGGGAAGCCCCCGGCACTGACTGTCCCGTGACACAGACCCTCAGAAGCCAGAGCTGAAGCGGTGTGCGGGGTGGGGTGTGCAGGTGTGCATGGGTGGGGTGTGCATGGGTGGAGTGTGGGTGGGGGGGGGTGTGGGTGAAGTGTGCGGGGGTGTGCTTGGGGGGGGTGCATGGTGTGTGTGGGGAGGGGGAGATTGGGGTGTGTGGGTGGGGTGTGTGGGGTATGAGGGGTTATGTGGGTGTGCTTGGGTGGGGTGTGCAGGTGTGCGTGGATAGGGTGTGTGTATGGGGTGTGTGGGGTGTGCAGGTGTGCGTGGATAGGGTGTGTGTATGGGGTGTGTGGGGTGTGCATGGGTGCGTTTATGGGGTGTGCTTGGGTGGGGTGTGCTGGGTGTGTGGGTGGGGTGTGCAGGCGTGCGTGGATAGGGTGTGTGTATGGGGTGTGTGGGGTGTGCATGGGTGCACTTATGGGGTGTGTTTGGGTGGGGTGTGTAGGTGTGGGTGGGTGGGTTATGCAGGGTGTGCATTGTGGGGTGTGGGGTGTGCATGGGTGCATGTGTGGGGTGGGTGGAGGATGCATGGGTGGGGTGTGGGTGGGTGGAGTGTGCAGGGAATGTGGGGAGGATGTGGGTGTGTGCAGGTGTGCCTGTGCAGGTGTGCATGGGTATGGTGTGGGGGGGCTATCACGGGCCATGGCGCTCTTTCTTGTGGGTTTTCAAGCCCAAAGCAGCCCCTCGCAGCCTGAAGGAAAGTGGAGCTAATTCAGCCCGCTCTCCCCCCACTGCCTGCCATGCCATGTGAGGTTTTCTGGAAGTCAGGCTAGTGCTGCATGCGCTCTGACCTTGGGTGACTCTGGCCGGGGCCTGGCTCTTCCAGGGCTGCCAGGGAGGACTTCAGATATCAGAATTGGCCTTAAACACCAATGGTGGACTACAGGACCCGGAGCCTCCCCAAGCAGGGAGGCCACCGGGTTCTTCACAGAGAGATTTCCCCGAAAACTCCAGCCTCTCCTGGCTCTCCCCAGCCACGTCTGCACTCCACGGGGGAATCTATGCAATAAGAGAAGGGAGAGACGCAGGACTGGGCCGTCTCGTTTTGTGCGGCTCAGAAGTAAAATGTTTTCCAGGCAGCTCAAGGGAGGGGCACGCGGAGCAGCAAGTCTCTCCTCTGACTCCTCTGCTGACAATCCAGACTCAATGCCTCGTGACCACAAAGTAGCTGCTGTATCTCCCACGGCCAGGCCTGGAGCTCTGCCTTGCTGCTTCTCAGTCACTTGGGGCATGTGATACAGTGGGACCTTCAGAGGCGCAAGTAACCAAAGAATGCCTTGCCTGCCTGCCTGCTGCCTGCCTGCCTGCCTGCCTGCCTGCCTGCCTTCCTTCCTTCCTTCCTGCCTTCCTGCCTGCCTGCCTGCCTGCCTGCCTTCCTTCCTTCCTGCCTTCCTGCCTTCCTGCCTGCCTGCCTGCCTTCCTTCCTTCCTTCCTGCCTTCCTGCCTTCCTGCCTTCCTTCCTTCCTGCCTGCCTGCCTTCCTGCCTGCCTGCCTGCCTTCATCTTCCTTTCTTTCTTTCTTTCTTTCTTTCTTTCTTTCTTTCTTTCTTTCTTTCTTTCTTTCTTTCTTTCTTTCTTTCTTTCTTTCTTTCTTCCTTCCTTCCTTCCTTCCTTCCTTCCTTTCTTTCTTTCTCTTTCTTTCTTTCTTCCTTTCTTTCTTCCTTTCTTCGTTCCTTCCTCCTCTCTTCTCTCTCTCTCTCTCTCTCTTGCCAGTCCTGGGCCTTGAACTCAAGGCCTCGCACTGTCCCTGAGCCTCTCTATGCTCAAGGCTAGTGCTCTACCACTTGAGCGAGAGCAAGAGGAAGAAGAACAGGAAGAGGAGGAGGAGCAGGGGGAGGGAGGGAGAGAAGAAGAGGAGGAGGAGGAAGTAGAAGGGGAGGGAGAGGGAGGGAGAGAGGAAGAAGTTGGGTACCAGTGGCTCACACCTGTAATACTACCTACTCAAGAGGCTGAGATGTGAGGATCTCAGTTCAAAGTCAGCTGTGGCTAGAAAGTTCATGAGATTCTGAGTTCTGTTGAACTACCAAAAAGCTGGAAGTGGAGGTGTGACTCAAGTGGTAGAGCCATACCTTGAGTGGAAAAAAGCCAATTGAAAGTTCAAGTCCATGAGGTCAAGTATGTATGAGTGCGCATGCACATGCGCGCACGCACGCACACACACATACACACACATGTATACACACATGCATGCGCAGAAGGAGACAGGAAGAAGTCCGGGCTCACGATCATGGTCACAGAGTATTTAAGCTATAAATCCAGGCGAACGCCACCCTTGGAGTCTTGTGTTGCTGTGGGGTTCTGAGGTTCTGAGACCCCTAAAGTCTGGGCACACTGGGTGGAAGAGGGGAAAGCACAAAGCTCGAGTTGACAGCAGCAGAGTGTGGTTCTGTTGTGTTGTTTATAACTTGCTCTCTCCTGGAATTTTCCAGAGCCCCCCACCCCCACCCAGGGAGTTCCATGCTCAGTCCACACCCAGTACCCAGGCACCCCAGCAGCCCCTGGGCCTCCAGACCCTCCAGAGGGGGTGCCCTCCCCACACACACATCCGGGGCCCAGCCTTCCCCGGCCATCCTGCTGGGTCTCTGCCTTGATGACCCTGGAAGGAAGCCTCAACCACGAGTGGCCAGATGACCATGAGTGGCAGATCATCTCCCAGGGCAGCCAGGGCAGGGCAGCCAGGGCAGGGCAGCCAGGGCAGGGCAGCCAGGGCTCGGCCTTGGTCCTGGCAGTCTCTGAGCGTGTGGGGTGGGCATGCAAACCCTTGGCAGGGAGAGGTCAGAAAGTGTCAAGTTAACTTAAACAAGGAAAACCTGCAGTCCTGGTGGGAGAGGGCTGAGGGAGGGAGGGAGGCAGGGAGAGGTAGAAAACAGAGGAAGGCTACCCAGGAGTTACCACTTAGCAAGAGACCATGAATCTCTGGTATTTAATTCCAAATGCTTCCTCCTTTGCTGGCTTTCTCGTTTTGAATTTTGTTCCTCCCTGGATGGGGAGGAGTAAGAAGCTGTCTTAAAAAAAAAAAAAAAAAAAAAGAGCCGGGTGCTGGTGGCTCACGCCTGTCATCCTGGCTACCTAGGAGTCTGAGATCTGAGGAATGCAGTTCAAAGCCAGCCTGGGCGGAAAAGTCCATGAGGCTTTCATCTTCAATTAACCAGCAAAAAGCCAGAAGTGGAACTGTGGCTCAAGTGATAGAGCACCAGCCTTGACTGAAAAAGCCAAGGGAGAGCTCGAGGCCCTGAGAGCTTTCTAAGGGCCGCTTCTCCACTTCTGGGGCAGAGACCTTTGTGTCAGCCTTTACCTCAGCCAGGGTGTGGTAAAAGAGGGGTACCAGCCCTGCTCTGTCCCCTGTGGCCGGAAGGGCAGCTACTCACACCGCCACCCCCCCCCCCCACCTGAGTTGCTTGGGGAAATTCTTATTTCCTGGGCAGAAAAATGAAGGCAGACAGATAAATGTTTGGAAACCTACAAGGGACTGTCTTGGGAAGTCTTAAATAGGACAGAATGCTAGCATTGCCTCTTTGTTTTTTAAATCTTTTTTAAAGAGAGGGAACAGCTGATATTAAGCAAAAGGAAATAAATGTACATGTCACCTGGTTGATAAGAAATGGTGTTATTGTTAAGGTTTGTAGAGTTCACAAGTTTTGTAGATGAAGGTAATGATGATTATCCTTGGGAAGGCTAACCTGTGTTTATGATTTTAGCTAAGTATAACTATGCCACAGTAGTGTGAAATGCATGTAGTCACTTAATAAATATTTGGAGAAAACAAAACTCTTTTTAAAATACAAATGTGAAGCTCTCTTTTCTTTACAGAGTATTTTACAAAGGGCCTTGGACATACAGGCCATGGAAGAGAGAAGCATCTGGAAGCTCCCGATGGATTTTGGCCCTCAGCCCACGCGGGCTTCCGCCAGCTTTGGAGAGGGGCCTGCGAGGGCCTGGGTCTGGGGCCTGAGCTCAGCCCTTCCAGTGAGGGCCCTGCCCTTTGGCTCAGTGTATGTGTTTGGAAGTTTCTAGGTGGGGAGCCTGAGCAGGAGGAGAAACTACATTGCAGTGGATGAGGGGCCTCGGGCAGGCACTGCTGGTCCTGTGGACTGCCACACCACCCAGCACCAGTTCTTCACAGTGCCTGGGCCCTGGGGCAAGAGGGAGCAGGGCGTGGGAGGCCGTGGAGAGGAGGCTGTGGAGAGTGTAGTAGGAAGACCCCTACTCAGGCAGGCAAGCCCACCTAGTCGTCCAGAGTGACAGAGCCCACCGCAACAAAGTTGTGATTAAAGAAGCAACTTTATTGAGAAGGTTCCTACACTGACCGGCCAGGGCCGCAGCACAGGCTCGGGAGCTGATACTGCGACCCCTGAGCGGCCCACGTGCTTAGGTTTTTATTGGCAAAAATCACAAGGTGAAGCCTGGTCATGCGCAGGTGACCAATGAGATTTTCACACACCCAAAAGATTGCACAGTCATACCAGACCACACGCAGGTGGCCAGTGAGGTTACACTTTGTCACATAATGGCTGTTTAAACCAGCCTATCACTTTTGGTTTAAATGACTCGCGAATTTAATGGTAAAGCGGAGCTTAAGGTAAATATACACAAAGGAGTTTAACATATACATGTGAAAAAGGCGGAGTTTATAGTAAACTCCGGGATGTCGGGGATGTCGCCAGCATGCCAGCATGAGCCAGATTACTGGCTACCTGTTTAATCAGTCAGTCTTTAACAAAACAATGAAGGTGGGTTAAATTAAGGGGAGGGGGACCTAGAGGCATTCTTTTCATTTCAAGAACTGGGCTGGTTGGAGCCAAGGTTTTTGGGTTTTTTTTCTATAATCCCTAAAACAAAAACAAAATCTGTAAAGAAGCTGTCCCAGCTCGAATCTCCTCTCAGGGTCTAGTTCAGAGAGGTGTCTGTGGAAAGGAAGCTATGGAGAGGAGGCCATGGAGAGGAGGCTGTGAAGAGGCTGTGCAGAGGAGGCCGTAGAAAGGAGGCCATGGCGACACAGACAAGATGCTGGGGAAACAGGGAATTGTTCAGCAGCAGCCTAGCCACCAGTTAAAGCTGCTCTTAAACAGTGGGTCACAAAACCCTGAGAAAACAACACTTAGCCCCACTCAGGAATCGAGGATGTGACTTAAAAGGAGACACAAGGGCCCTGGGGTCCTGAGAGTGGCTCCTGGGCCAGACACAGACACAATTCCTCCAGGAGGAGCTGTGCATCGCAGGCCTGACGAACAAAGAGGAGCTTTGCGTAGTTAATTAATTAAATGGAGGATCACTTTCCAAGGGGGGCAAATTCCCTGGGTGTCCCCGGAATCTCCTGGGAGTGCCCGCATTCAGAAGAGACATCTTCCTGTCTGACCCGTGCCAGGAACAAAATGTGGAGACCCACAGTCATGACTGAAGTTCCCCACATGACTGAACCCAGTTCATTTGGGCCAGCTGAGAACTTGGGCAGCCTGCGAGCAGGCTGGCCACAAGCACTCACGTGTCACTACTTGTTGTAGGTAAATCACAGGGCAGACCCTGCCTGGCTGGGCCCTCAGGGCCAGGGAGATGGCATGCAAACACCTCAGCTCCTCTCACTTAGAAATAGTCTTCAAACCCCTTCACGAATATGAATCTGTATTTCACATGCCCCAGGGTTTGCTCAGAGCCAAGGACAACCGCCCACACTTTTCTTCAGGCCCAAATAAAGGACCCGGCCCCGCTTCTTGTCTTGAAGTTGATACAACCCTTGTGTTTCTCTCCAGACCTCAAAGTGTTTCCAGAATGTGCTAGAAACTTCTGGGAGACCCCAGCAGGATGCCTTTTTTTTTTTTTTTGAGGGCTCTGGAGCTCAGAGAACATTCATACCCTTGGTCCAGTGCTGCAGTCCACACCTGTTGATGGAGTGCTGATCAGAGCCAGGGCTACGCAAAGTGCTGCGAGAAAGCAGCCAGGCTTCCTGTCCCCCCCCCCCCCCAAAAACCAAGCCAACAAACAAAAAACAGCCCTCCAGTGAGGCAGCCAGGGAAGGGAATAAAATCATCAACAACAAATGTTCTGATACCTCCAATGGTGACAAGTGACATGAATAGAACCAGGAGGTGCAGAAGAGCAGCAGAGCACCTCTGCCGGGTGTGGGGCCCTGGAGTTGTCCCCTAGCATGCACACATGCACACGCATGCACAGGAGTGCATATACGTACACACACCATGCATGCACACAACACAAAGGCTCATGGGCTAGGGAGTGAGCTAGAGTGTGTAGTCTGGGCAAACTTTGTGGAGGGAAGAGCATTTGAGGGAAGATCCAGCAAGGTGACGCCAACTCTATCACATCAACTTCTTTTCCCGAGCAGCTCCACGGAGCCAACGTCAAGCAGAACAAGGGGGACTGGCCAGTGCCCAGTGCCCGGTTGTCTGCTGCTCTGTTGGTGGGGAGAGGCATTTGGGGAACGCTGTTGGGGCTCAGGGTGGGTGTTGTTATGGGATGCATCCAATGCAAAATGCGCTGCTGTTAGAATGTATGGAAATAATGGTGGGTATGTGTGAAGATATGCATGCGATGATAGTCCAAGAATGACCTCAAAGGTCATCAGTGGAGTAAGTTCATTCATAAGACAGGACACTTTGCAGGCAGCACCAACTGTGAAGTTGTCACAGGATAAAAAGCAAGGAGCCAGCACTGTGTGTTTCGTACTAGGTTGCCACTGGATTCTAGGTTTGCATCCTTCTTGTCTTGGGAAGGATGCTGTGGCTGTGGTGTGGTGGCGTGCCCTGCTGTGACCCCTACCCAGGGGCTAAAGGCTTGGCTGCAGGGGGAAAGGGCACTCTTCAGAAGTTACTTGATTCCAAGGGCTCTGACCTAATCCATGGATTAAACTCATTGTCAGACTCATATGGGGGAGGGGGTGAAAACTGTGGAAGGTGGGGGAGGGGAGGTGGATCACGGAGAGGATGCCTTCAAGGGGTGAATTTTGTCCAGCCTCTCCTTCCCCTTTCCTTCTCCCTCCCCCTTCTCTTCCCACCCCTCCCCTTCCCCTCTCCACTAGTCTCTCCCTACCTCTCTTTCCCCTCCCCCTCCCGCTTTCCCTCCCCTCCCACCTCTCCCTCTTCTTCTCTTTCGGATCCCTGTCCCTTTCCCCTCTCTCCCTCCCTCTCTCTGATTCTGTGCCACCATGATTCTCTGTCTTAAGCACCAAAACCCATGACAATGGAGCAAGCCAAGCCTGGGCCCGACAACAACGCTGCAATTCTGCAATCGAAAGCCAGAACTGACCCTTCCCCCTTCTTCCCCTTGCCCTTTGATTTTCTTAATTGCTATTATGAAGGCATTGTGCAAAGGGGTTACACTTCCCTGAGTCAGGTCATGCGCACAATGCGTCTTGGGCAATGTTGCCCCTTCCTTCACTCCCCCCCTTCCCCCTCATGTCCCTACCCGCGTCCCCCTCTCCCCATCTCCTGTGGTTTGCGCCAGGCACCTCGTCATAGTGGAAAAGGCTGGTGGCACTCACAGACGCACAGGGCTGATCATACTTTTTGCCTCAGCAAAAAACGCTGCTCAGTCCCCTCCCCCTCCCCAGCTCCCAGGTGTGTGCATGTACGTGTGTGCACGTGTGTGTGCATGTGTATGCATGCATTGATTAAGTAAACAGAGGCTTTGCAGCATAAGGAATTAGACAATTTCCATAGGAAATTGGTTTTTTGTGTGTTAGAAAGCACATTTCCAGCTGGAATGCATCGGAAATGCTAATGGTGGGCAAACCCCTCTAGTGAGCTGTGGACAGAGCCCAGGCGTGAACGCACACATTTTGGCCAGGTTGAGAGCCGGCCTGGGATCAGCTCGGGAAATCCTTCTTCCTGTGCACAGTGCATCCTGACCGTGTCCCTGCCGAGAACCAAGGTTCAGAGAATGAACCTGTCCCACGGGAAAGTTCCCTCAGCCTCCCAGCCCTCGCCCAGGTTGGGCGGCTATGGGCACTGTGTTAAGACACATTGGCAACCAAACAGTTTGTGTATGTCTGCCCTCTGAGCAGAGTCTGTGTCAATGAAGAACAAATGGTAGTTCCAGCTGCGGCTCGTCATGGGCCTCGAATCTGTCTTGTGTTGAATAAAGCGCAACCTCACTGCAACTATTTCCACGAAAAGAAAACGGACCATCAGAAATCCACATCTGCATTAGCTGAAGAGGCCACAGAAAGGCCTTTCTGTCTCTGTTCCTTTGATGGATGAGATATGGCATGTGATTTGAATCCCGGGTGTGTGGGGAGGGGGAGGTCGGTAAGGGCACAGGGCTCATTAGAGAAAATCACTGCACAGTGTCAGGGACAACCTGTCACCCAGTGGGACAAGCACACGGCCACGGAGCATGGACGCAGCTCTGGGTGCTTCCTCTGACGGCAGCTGAGGAGGGAGAGCCCCTGACCACAGAGGAGGAGCTGTAAAAAGCAGCTTCCTAGAGCTGGGCGACTCTGGATGGGGGTCTCTTCTCCTCATAATCAGGCTTTAAGTGAAGGCCTCACTTTGTGAGGCTCTGGTAACACACACCCTCTTACTCTGCAGGAAGAGAAAGTCAGGCACTGGGTTAGATTAGAGAGAGAGAGAGAAACAGACAGAGAGACAGAGAGAAACAGAAAGAGTAGATAGAGAAGGAGGAGAGGAAGGGAATTCAGGCAGACCACCATTCAAGATTAGAAGGACGTATGTGTTTAGTGGAAGTCAGGGAGACAGGGTGATGAGCTTGGATTGCGACTCACATTTTCTACTTTCCATTTTTTCCCAATCCCTCTCTGGAGTTGCTCAGCCTGGAACCAGATAGCTGTCTGTGTGGACTTGCTACTTCTCTAAGATCAAGGACTTTTGTATTGATGGTTCAAGTCTTAGATTTACTCTCTCTCTTTCCTTCTTTCCATCCTTCCTTTCTGTCTCTTTTCCTTTCTTTGTTTTATTTTGTTTTGGTCCTGAGAGGTTTGAACTCAAGATCTTGTGCTTGCTGGCATGATACATCCGACGCATGATCCCAGCCCTGTTTGCATAGAATCCTAGAGTTAGAACGGTGGAGATCTAAACTACCCATTCTGAAGATGAGGAAATTGAGGAGTAGAGGGGTTCAATGAGTGGGACAAACCTTGGGAAAAAATCTGGGACTAGAATTCAAGCCTTCTTTCTCCAAGCAGAGATGCTGGATGATTGAAAAGTTATATGACTTTCCACATGCTATCCACACTTCTACTTTAAACTATATGGTCTGTTCCTGTTCCCACCAGTGCTCATGCCTGTAACCCTAACTAGCTAAGATCTGAGCATTGCTCTTTAAAGCTAGCCTGAGCATGAAAGTCCATGAGACTCTTATCTCCAATTAACCATCAAATGGCCAGAAGTGGAGTTGTGGCTCACATAGTAGAGCACTAGCTTTGACCCGACAAAAGGACAAAAGCTCAGGGACAGTGCTTAGGTCCTGAGTTCAAACCCCAGGCCTGATTCACATGTGCGATTGTACACACACACACACACACACACACACACACACACACATGCTCGCGCGTGCGAGCACACACGCACACACACGCGCACACACAACTGCATATATTGACACTACGGGAATTAAGGCAGAGAGAGGTTTGATTCTAGCCTATACCCAAGAGCTTGCAAAGCTGTGGTAAAAGGAATCTTAATTAACAAATATGTTAGCTTTGATAACACTTGAAACCTCAAGTGCTCAAACACATGAACACTGACCTTTCTGTAGGACTGTGTATCGTCAATGGGCCACGTCTCGATGAGACCTGGAGTTCTAGACTTAGTCCTGGTAGGTAAGGCTGACTTGGTGCCAAGAGAAAAAGGAATTTGGCATTTTCCAGTTTACTAAGTTTACCAAGCCACATAATTAGGCATCAAGTGCATTATATTTTACCAGAATTTTCCAGTTTGGCAGTCTCGATCAAATCAACTAAATAGTTGCCATTCTGGCTATCTGTAAAAATAAAATTAAAATACCAGGGTTTTGGCCCGAGTCTCCTCCTGTAACACATTGCCTGTGCTGGGTTCAAACCCCGCTCCATAGAGCAAGGGAGGTGGAAGGAGAGGCTGATGTTTTTATGTGTCTGTCTTATCTCAATCTTAAATCAACCTTCTTCCTTCAGAATGAGTTTCAAATCACCTGTACCATGTGGTGTTTAAGACACCTGGTTTCTAAAATGGCACTGAAGCCGAGTATGGTTAGGCATGCCTGTAATCTCTGTAGTCAGGGATGTCCAGGCAGGAGGAGCTGGAAGTCAAGGCCTCAAGGACGCAAAGATGCCCCAGTCTAGGCATGGACCTGCTTTTATAGTCATAAATATAAAAGTGGTGTGGGTAGATGGCAGGCTCGGTCTGCACGGTGACTGATGATGTGTCTTGTAGCCACACACCCTGTTCCATTTCCTCTTGCATTTGTTCATCTTGGTACTTTTTTGTTGTCCTTTTAGCTATATGCACACTTCATTTCTCAATTTGTACTTACTGTTATTTTTTATCAGGTGGGTGTACAAGGGAGTCTCAACTCTACAAGTCAGGTATTGGGTACAATGCACCTTAATCAACATCAGCCCTAATTGTCTCTGTCCTCTTAGCTTCAGTCACTCAAGAGACAGGACATCACCTTCGTGGCCCACAGCCACAAGTGACTACTTGTCTTTGTCTCCTGTGTGTTGCTATAACAGAATACCCGGGGCTTGGTGCAGATATCAGGGAGGGACATTTCCTTAGCTCGTCAGGCTGCCGGTGGAAAGCCTGGCTGGCCGGCTGGTCGGTTTAACTTCTGCCAAGGGCCTTCTGGCTGGATTCCAACATGGCAGAGGACATGGGAAATGGGGTATGCAGAAGAGATCATATGGCTAAAGAAAGGGAAAGCTGGGTCCAATGGTGCATAATAACTCTGGCGGGAACTAACTCCTGGGAGCCACAACCCACTCCAACAGAACTCACATTAATCCATCCACAGGGTAGGACCCAGCTAACCCCGGCAGGCCTTCCTCCTGTCAACACCACAACATTGGGGCACGTGAGCTTGGGACAGCCAACCGTCCGTCACCCATGCCCTGCTCTGGCAGGATGACATGTAGTGGCCCCCAGCCAGGGTTTCAGGAGTGGAGCGCATGCAACCGTGAGGGAAGAGCCAGGTCCTAGCAATGTCGTTTATGTTCTTTTTTATGTTCACAGTTAGGAATGTTGCCTATCCCTGGATCTTTACTTTTATGATCCTGGCACCCTCTTGAGATCTGTCGGCTGGACAGGCATGCATCAGGTGTGCAAGTCAGGAGAGGAAGTAGGTTCCTGGGCTCTGTCCCTGCTGGTGTGCTGTGCTGAGTCCAAGGGCGATGGGATGATGTCACCTGAAGTCAGAGGTCTGCAAACCAGGGCTGCAGGCCAGGTCTGTCCCCAGACCCACTTTTGTAAGTAGAGTTGGATTTGGGCACAGCCACCACACCTGTTCGTGCAAGGTGACTTTCAGGAAATGATGGCTGAAGAAGGGCTGTGAGGTGAGTAGTAGAGATAAAGAAATCGTGTACTACAAAACCCTGTAATGATTTCCATTACAGAAATCATTCGCTACACTGAGCTAAGATCACGCCTCTAATCCTAGCTTCTCAGGAGGCTGAGATCTGAGGATGGAAGCTCCAAGCCAGCATGAGTAGAAAGTCCCTTGGGCCCTTGGCTGTTCTGTGATGGAGAACTCCCAAGTGAGGAATGTTTATGTCTTCACCCATCCCAAGGAAGCATCTGCCACTCCTGGCACCTGGTTGCTTCTCATTGGCTCTGCATCCAGATGGGAGGTTTCTGACAACAGCATGGACAGGTCACCTTAGCTGGAGGGTGTGCCTCGGGAGGCTGAGCCTGCTCAAGCGGTATTGACCCAGCGCTGTCCCCAGAGTGGACCCAGGAATGCTTGCCTGCACAATAAAGCCAGCCACAGGCCTGGCCTCACAAAGGCTGTGGCCGTCCTTCCTGCGAGAGGCTAAACTTGTCCCCAGGCACAGCACAAGTGACCGATTACATACGCTCATTCCTGGCTCAACTTTCTAGATGGAATACCAGTGATACATAATATGGGGAGCGGCAGCCCTTGTAGCAAATTCCAGAGCTAAACTAACACTGGTGTTCTTGAAACTTCATGTAACTTTAAAACTTGCATCTGACTTGCCACGCATTAGAAATAGTCTTGCCTAGTGGTTCCCAGCCTAACCAAACTCCTGAAATTATCTCTGGAGGCTGTTAATCCAAGTTAAAGAAATGGAATGTACCACTACATTTACCCTCTTTAGCTCACTCTCCGTAGCTACTTGTAGTCTGAAGATTACTTTCAGCCATTGCTGAAAAGTTTCATCAACGTCATAAGTTGGTTTTGTGTTGCTTAATTTGCTTCTAAAGCACTGGGAAATACTCACACTTCTAAGTGCCTTTAAAATTATTAGTTTATACTCAGTTTCCTGATGATTCTCCAGTTAATATTCTCAATTAGCTTCCTACTACAAACTACACTTAGTGAATGTAAAGGTACAGGTATATAGTCTTAGAATTATGGTGTTGGTAGGAATCTAGGGTAAAAATCTGTGCCAACTGTGCTTCTAGAAGCCACCTGCACTCCTTGGCTAATGGCCTCAACCTCTGCCTTGCCTTTGATGCCTGCAGTCTTGCATCTCCTAATCTACTGCTGATCTTTCTTATGAATACCCCGTGGTTACAGTATTACCAAACATGACCAACTTCTGCTATAATTTGACCATAGTTTGTTCCTAACAAAATGCAAGCTGAGGTGGTAAGTGTATGGGGAGGGGGGGGATGGGAATGAGAGGTGCTTGGCTCATGAGGATGGAGCCCTCGTGAACGAATTAATTTCACAGGAATACCACTTTGATCCTTCTTCCCTGTACGTGTTCCACCTTTCTACCATACAATGACAAAGCACACGGCCAGATGTAATTTGCTGACCTTGAACTTCCCACCCACTAGGATCTTGAGCCAAATATCTTTCATTGAGAATTACTGGGTTCTAGGCAGTACACTAGAGCTACAGGTATCCACCCCCCCAATATTTCATCACATACATAAAGCCCCTCCTGCCATATAAGGCAATGCATGGTCAGGCGTCTGGGGTTAGAATGTGGACAGCTTTGAGGCCTTATTAGTTTACCATACTGTTATTCTTGCTGTTGCCATTACCACTGTCAGCATGGGATCAAAGCTGATTGTATTACCTGAACCAGACACTATAACAATGGCTTTGGGTTCTGTATCCCCATGGGGCCTGGGTGCTGTCCCTTAGCTCTTCAGCTCAAGGTGAGTGCTCTACCACTTGAGCCACAGTGTTACTTCCGGTTTTCTGGTGGTTTGTTGAAGAGTCTCATGGACTTTCCTGTCCTGGCTGGCTTTGAACCTGGATCCTCAGATCTCAGCCTCCTCAGTAGTTGGGATTACAGGCATCAGCCACTGGATGCCTGGCTGCACTGCTGCTTATTGATGAGAACAATGATTCACAAAATCTGCATACCCATTCACCCAGTACTGTCTAAAAACTTGTATATTTTGAAAAAAATTAGTTATAAATTTATAATCATGTGTAGAATTGTGCATTTGGAAGGATGCAAAGTGGCGTCACACGATTTAAGCTTACAAATATCCGGTACAATTAGCCTAAGTCATTGAGAACTATGGTATTTAGATGTGGTTCCCATCCCTCCACGAAAGCTAACTGCACATAGCCTAAGCCCTTGAACAAGACACTATGAAATGAATGCACAGCCTTCAAGCGTGATTTTCTTTTGTCAGGAAAGTCTAGGTTCATGACCCAAATCTATCACTGCTGCTCCAAAATCCATTGAGTCATAAATTGCTGGCTATAAAATCACTTGTCACAGTGGCTTGTGGTCAAGGGCCCCATTGTGCACACTCTGGCCCGATGAACTGTACTTAGTTCCTGTGAAACCAACACCGCTCTAACACTGTACCCACCAAATGACCATTTGGCATCTGACTTGCCACACATTAGAAATAGTCTAGCCCAGTGGTTCCCAGCCTAACCAAACTCCTGAGATTATCACTGGAGGCTGTTAATCCAAGTTAAAGAAACGGAATGTACCACTGCTTTTACCCTCTTTAGCTCACTCTCCGTAGCTACTTGTAGTCTGAAGACTTTCAGCCATCGCTGAAAGGTTTCATCAACATCATCAGTTGGTCTTGTGTTGCTTAATTTGCTCCTAAAATATTCTTTAAGACACTTGACGCCTATGCAGAACTGTCAGATGGTAACTTCTGAACTTTAATCTCACATTAAGTTTGTGTTAGAAATGTCTCATGAACACTTGCTAAATTCTTGAAGCAAATGGAGTGGTGAACAAGCATTGTAAGTATGTCAGGACTTCAGACCATCATAACAGAACTTAACTACGCCTAAGTATCTCATAATACAAGTGCAGATGTCCAAAAGCTACTAAGAATCCACATACCTCATTAACTTGCCTATAGGACCAGTACTTAAAACAATAAACTGGATGTTTTGAAAACTTAACACCGTCCTAAGGAAAATATACCCAGCATTTAGTTTGTAAAGAAATGCTATCATTTGTTTGTATAGCACTGTATACTGTATACTTTTAAATTTGTATTTTAAAGATCCCAAGTTAGAACATTTCTATCACTGCCTTTTTCATTATTTATTGCCAGTACTGGGGCTTGAAGTCAGGGGCCTTATGGTTTTGTTTTGTGTTTGCTCAAGGCTAGTGGTAGGGAGATAAGAGCCCTCTGAATGTTCCTGCCCAAGCCTGCTTTGAACCGCGATCTCAGCAGCTTATATAACGAAAGAAATCATCAACCATCAACAGTTGCTCACCTTTTTCTAAAAGGACATTTAAAAAAACAAGGATCTAACCCTGTGAAAGGCAGTGACTTGTTTGCGAGTGTGGCGTGCTTGTCATGGAAGAGTTCAAGCTGTTAAAGTGTCCTACAATGATGTCAAACACCACAGAGAATGAGCCTTTGCACCTGGGTGCCAATAAAGAGAAACTGGAAATGAGCTACAAATTCCTTCTGTGAGTATTATTTCATAACCTCAGGGTTATTTTGTAAACCTAATCATTTATTTAAACACATAGGTTACAAAAGACAGATGAGCTTTAGATTTATAAGGGATCCAGTATCTATAAACTTTGTGCACATAAAAACAGTTTCCTGAATATGGATTTAAGTGACATTGGAACAGTTTGTTTGCAGACTCCCTTTCAAGAAATCCTACCCATAACTGAAACGAATGAGCAGCAGCTTTCTGAAATGGTGTAATTTAAGCGATATGCTGGTAACAAGAAATCTACCCAATGCCTTTAGGATGTTCTAAATCCATGTAACTTTTACAAAACATTCCTCTTCTCCAGTTACTTACAGTCACAAGTTAACATATTTTATATGGAATCTAGAGCAGAAAGTTAAGTAGTGTTTTCTGGAAGGTGCTCATCTACTCATCCATCTGTCCACCCCCTCATCCAATTGCACATCCAACCAACCAACCAACCAACCAACCAACGACACACCCACCCAACTCAACCACCCAGTATTTGCCAACCATCAACTGTGCGCTAAATTCAGTTCAATGTAAATAAAACAAAACAAAAAGTTCTAAAGAACTGCCGTAACTTTTATTTTTGCTTAGTTTTATTAAAAAAATAAATATGTCATAAAGCTTTCATTTCTTTTAGGGAGAATAAAAGGAACAATTTTCATAAAATCAAATAAACAATGGTAAGGTATTTTAACTTGAAAAGGACTGAAAATCACTGGTTTACGAGTTGGGAGTTGAATGAAAAACAACGACCACAGTTGCCCCCTTTCACGCCAAAAGCAGCGAACAGGATGAACTAGGGCAGAATAAATATCGGTGTGGAAGCCCTGGTAAGTGCCTTAAACAGACTAGTCACTGTCTTCTTGCTTCAAACAACACAGAAGTTCCCTAAAGTTCTGGGTAAATGAAACAACACAGGAACGGGTGGTATCTGCAGGAATTCTGTGCTGTGCTTTTGTGAACTTTTCACACTCTGTAAACCCAGTGTTGGCTCTGCTTGGGGTAAAGTATAGAACGAAGTGTGCCTAGCCACTACCTTTCAACAGCGGCAGCAGCGCATTTGCCTGACCAGGTTCCGGCTGGGCTGATGGCACAACTTCCAAGTTTGTGTTTCTATTAAGAAAGTAGTGTAAAGAGCGGGATCAGCCAGGGAACTCAGCGGCCTCTGGCAAAGCAGGCCGAGGTGGGGTTACCACCTTAACAGTCACTGCAATTCAACAAATACTTCTGAGAATCTACTTTGTACAAAATACAGTACTAAACCTTTTTAATTTGGCTGTAAATGTCTTCCTTTCTCCAAAACTATCAGCACGTGGGCTAGGTCTGGAACCCCAAAAGAAAATAATACTTCTAAATCCTCAAGTCTGGCTTTAAGTGCAGTAGCTGCCCAACTTCTTCAGATTATGGTGGAAGATAATGAGTTTTCCAAAGCTGCAGTTTAACACAAGAATCCCGTTTCATGTAACTTGTTAGTGAAAACTTTGCTGGCAACATAAAATTTTCAGTTTTTTTTTTTTTAGCACTTCCTCTAAACGGAATTCTGAATTCTCAGGAAAACTCTGCAGATCACTAATAATCTTTGACTGGTGATGTACTTCAGACCTGCTGACAGAAATAAAAATTCCTTTCCACCAACTAGAATGTCATGAACTTACAGTACCCCAACGTAAGGATGCTTTGGCTAGGAAATAAGCCAGGGCCGTGTCAGTTCCCACCAGTTCCCTTCAGTGTAAGTAAACACAACACTCACAGCCTCTACTCCGCATGGCAAACTTCTACAGACCCCAGCAGCATTTCACTACTTGGCTAGGCTGTTCAGTTTTTTTCCTAAATGCTTCTAATATCACTGCTGCCCATATGTACAGTGTGAAAGAAAGTGTGCAATCTTGAGTTCTTTTCCACACCCAGTACACTAACAATTAGTAATTATAAAGAGTAAGTGGTCACTTTAAAACTTTTCTTAAAAAACACTTTCTAACACGTAGAGAATGGGTCTGACAAGTGCCCTGTTGTGTCCAGTGGTTTCCCACCAGCCCTTCTGCCACCCACACCTGCCACCAGCGCTGGGTGGGACCGAGGTCACATCACACAACTTAGTGCCAAGACTGTTTTCTTCAAATGGAGACAGTGTTACCGACTTCTTCATATTGGATAACAAAATAAGGGTAACTCTGATCATCATTAAAAATGACAAAAATCTGAGGCTCAAAAAAATTATCCACACAGGAGTCGTACAGGTCACTAGTGACACTGCCAGGATTGACCGGAGGGGGTCTCCTCATGCCATGGCTACCCATGGTGTATCTGCCAGTCAGCACTTTAGCCAAAAACATGAAATGGACTCCTTTGGAGGACTTCTTAGAGAAGTTATGGGAGTAGCTTGCCTTCTTTGCAAAGTAACTGCCTTGTCCAAACATTGTTGCGTGCTTTCCGCACACCCGGGGGTCAAAGTTGTGCTTGCAGATGCCGTCTACCACATCCTGGGATGTTCCGTGAAACAAATGTCTCTCGTTTATTATTCTGTCTCGGCCCAACATTTTCCTGTTCATATATTCCTTTTTCCTAATGCAAAGAATGGGTGGGGAAGTCAGAAGAAGGAAATAAGGATCAATTGAATAGCAAGGTGTAGTCACAATGTTTCTTTCTGTGTTCAAGGGTGAGGAAATAGAGAAGTACTAGCAGAGGCACACTGCCCATAATGCCAAAGATCATACTACATGTTTCCATCTTCCATTCCAGGAAAGCCTCCTTCTTCCTTCTCCATCCCCCACTTCCTTGCTTCCTCTTCCACTTCAAGTCTAGTTCTCCTATTTCACTGTCCTCATCTAACGCTCAAGGTTCTTCACTGCTGGTTATGAAGTGCAGCATGAGGTTAAGAGCATTGCTAGTGCGGAACTACTTGGGTGTGAATCCTGGATTCACTTCTTGCAAGTGCCCACACGTGTCTGTTATGATATGCATTTGACATTAGCACTAGTGAAAGCTCTCCTAAACTCTGCCCGCACCTCACTCACCTTTTATATTTCTCCCAGAGAAACTGGTTTTGGACCCTCAATATTTGCAAAATTCTGTATTTAAATTCAGGTACAGTTTTATGGAAAAGATTGTAGATGATTCGGTAACTTTTGTCTTCTGCAGAAACAGGCACTTGAATGAAGTCCTGAGAGGGATGCATGTAAACCCAAGTCTCTGGGTAAAAGTTTGCTGAGGTGACCCCATCTGGACAGGTGATCTGTGATGATGCAGTTGCTTCTAGAGGCGAGGGGGCCTGACCGGGAACCCCACCAAGTGTCCTAGAATAGAAAAGTAACATTATTCATGCAACAAAGTACACCTCACCCCATATAGCAGCCACCAGTGACATAATTTGTGCAGCTTAAATGCTTGTGGAAAAATTGTAAAGAAAATCTTAGAAAACAAATGCCGCAGTCATGAACAACCCAGTACTAGCTTCTTCCTGGCTGCTCCCTCAGACAGCTCTGGAATGTACTGCTGTAAGGCAGTACATATAGGCAAACAAGCTAATGCCAAGTTATAAATATTTTTCACTTTTGACTTCTCCTAGAGTCCTCTTTTGCCAATATACTTTAAGAAGCTTGGATTCAAGGGAGCAATGATAGTTTATATACTTTCTCCAATCTTAGCTTAAAAATCACACCACTCCACTAAAGGCTGTGTGGGATGGAAATAAAGCAGGACAAGGAGTGTGGAAAGGGAGCTTAGGGGAAAACTAAAAAAGCTTGCTTCCATTTCTATATAAGAAACAAAAATCATGAAGCAGGCATTGAAAGCTGAAAAACCTTCTAAGATTATAACACAAATCACCAATACTATTCAAGTTTATAGCTTTGTGAGTGATTAAGATGGAGTAGGGTGGGGTGCACATCTCACACCTGTAATCTTAGCGATCAGGAGGCTCAGTTCTGAGACTTGAGGCTCAAAGATAGTACAAGAGGTAAGGTCCATGAGATTCTCATCTCCAGTTAACCAGCAAAAAGACAAAAGTGGAGCTATGGCTCAAGTGGTAGAGCATCAGCTTTGTGTGTAAAAGCTAAAAAACAGTGCCCAGACTCGAGTTCAAGCCCTGACCAAAAAAGAAAAAGAAGAAGAAAAAAAAAAGGAGATGGAGCAGGAGCTGGGGAGAGGCTGAATGGTAAAGCTCTTCTTGCCTGTACCTACCTGGCCCTGAGTTCAGTCCATCTTCCCCATACCCCAAAAAAGGGCAGCTTTAGAGCACAGTGACTATCATTCACTGAACCTTGAAATTCAGATTACCTGAAAGTCTGAATTTAGGTAAGCAGCAGCATGTCACTTGTTCCTGCCTGATTAAATCCTATTTTTGAGGCATTCTCACAACAGAAAAAGAGGAGAAAGAATAAGGAAATCCTGATGCTAAGACCTAATTGCAGGGTCCGGGGACTGTAACACCCATCAACACAAGGTCACAGGAAGCACTGTGCCTGCCAAAATGGATTAGGAAACTGCAGTTTTCAAAGGAACTTTGTGACACAGAGGTTACAACTATGTGAACACGCCTCTCATCTCCAGAGAGCACTCTAGCTTCGTCAGTCACTCAGCACCAACACACACCAGGATTAGTGTCACTGTCACAGCAGCTTTCACAGGTGGAGTAGCTTTGGGTTTTAGTTGGGGAGGGGGGAGAACACGGGAGACGGGGGACACACTGATGATAATACTGGAGTTGGAACTCAAGGCCTGGGCTTGCAAGTGCTTTACCACTTGGGCTACAGCTTCAGCCCTTTTTGCTTTAGTTCAGATATGATTCCAAGTTTTTTGTTTTTGTTTTTGCCCAGGCTGGCTTTGGACAGCAATCCCTCCTACTTCCCATGTAGCTGAGATACATGTATGAGCTAACTGTGCTCAGCCTTGAATTGCCTACTTAACAAATAAACTGAGGCTTAGAAAGGTTAACTGCCAGGCTGGGAGTGCGGCTCAGTGGTAGAGTGCTTGCCTAGCATGCATGAAGCCCTGGGTTCCATTCCTCACTACCACATACAAAGAAAAGGCTGGATGTGGTGCTGTGGCTCAAGTGTTAGGAGTGCTAGCCTTGAGTGCTCAGGGACAGTGTCCAGGCCCTGAGTTCAAGCCCCAGGACTGACAAAAAGAAAAAGAAAGGTGAATTGTTCTAATGCAGCTGGTCAAGGGCAGAAGCAGTTATTTTTGAATCTGGGTCTATGGAGCTATTTTCTTTTTCTCTTTTTTTTAATAAGTTTTTTTTATTGTGAAAATACCATACAGAGGGGTTACAATTACATGAGCAAGGTAATGAATACATTTATCAAGCATTGTTGCCTCCTTTGTTTTTCCCCTACCATCCCTGCCCTCCCATCTCCACAACTACACTCCTCCCTACCCTCCAGCTATATTCTAAACTCATGTTGTTCTTGTTTTTTATGTACTTCATAATTTATACTTAGAAAAATAAAAGGCTACAAAGCCACCCCAAGAGTGCTCAGATCCCTCTGGTGTGTCTACTACACCTTTACCGTCTTTTTACCTTTTCTTTGGTTACGGGGCTTGAACTCTGGCCCGGGTGCTGTCCCTCAGCTCTTTAGCTCAAGGCTGGTACTCTACCACTTGAGCCACAGTGCCACTTCCGGTTTTCTGGTGGTTTACTAGAGATAAAGAGTTTCACGGCTTTTCCTGCCTGGGCTGGCTTTAACCACGGATCCTCAGATTTCAACCTCCTGAGTAGCTAGAATTACAAGCATGAGCCACTGGCACCCAGCAACTTTTTAGCTTTTTAATAGGCATCTGTTAAAAGTAAAAAGACTGCCAGAGGCCAGTGGCTCATGCCTGTAATCCTAGCTACTCAGGAGGCTGAGATCTGAGATCGCAGTTCAAAGCCAGCCCAAGCAGGAAAAGTCCATGAGACTCTTATCTTCAATAAACCACCAGAAAACCAGAAGTGGCTCAAGTGGTAGGGCACTAGCCTTGAGCTGAAGAGGTGAGGGACAGTGCCCAGGCCCAGAGTTCAAGCCCCATGACTGACAAAAAAAAGAAAAAGAAAGAAAGAAAAAAAAAGAAGCTAAAAGCTAGCCAAGTACAGTGATACATCCCTGTAACCCTAGCACTCAGGGAGGCTGAGACAGGAGGATTTGCAAGCAAGGCTGTGCTACATTAAAAATAAAAAAGCTATGGAGGCACAACTGCCCAATCCAATCCCCGCTACCTTAACTCAAGTGGTTGTGCCTCAATGCAATTCGCCTCAGAAGTCCTTTTTGAGAATGTGCGCTCTAGTGACTAGAATAGCTGGCATTACAGGGTACATCACCATGCCTGGATAAAACTTAGTTTAGTCCCATCTGGAACAGGCATATG
This sequence comes from Dipodomys spectabilis, assembly GCF_019054845.1. NCBI lineage: Eukaryota > Metazoa > Chordata > Mammalia > Rodentia > Heteromyidae > Dipodomys > Dipodomys spectabilis. Next base: position 47,832,970 of record NW_024870772.1, on the reverse strand, counting down.
AGTTCAAGGACAAATTTAGAGTGTTGCTGTTTCTCCAATCTTCTGGTATCTACTCATATATACTTGAAAGTGAGCATGGATAAATAAACCTTTACATTCTGAGATGTTAGACACATGGCTAGCATCCTTGCTGGACTAAAACCCACATGCACAAATATGCCCAAAGGACTTCTACATTCAAGTTTCAATGGGCTTAAAAATATGTACACGTACACGTGTACACACACACACACACACACACACACACTTGCTCATCTGTACCTCTCAGCAAAAGTTACAAGTATGTCTTTATTTTCTAAGAAGGCTGAATCATTCCTACTATTCCAGTGACAAGATATGAGTTTCAGGGTGCTGAACCAGCCTTTTCTACTGGAGCAGATCAAAGCTTACAGGCAGGCAAGGACCTCCTTCAGTCCATTCTATCCTGCTGGGGGAGGAATGGAAGCAGCGTGTGATGCAGTCTCATGACCAGGAAGTGAGTGCATGAGATCAGCGCCCTTTCAGCTCAGAAGAAAAGGACGCCAAACCCCTTCACCAGACTTGTTTCTACCATGACCTCAGGTCAAGCTGACAGTTGTGGTTTTTTCCATACCTTTTTTTTTTTTTTTTTACATTTTTATTGTAAAGGTGATGTTCAGAGGGGTTACAGTTACATAGGTCAGGCAATGAGTACATTCCTTTTTCAACAGTCATGCCAATTTTTTTTTTAATCCTTTGCATTTGTTACATTTGTTACATTAATCCTTGTTACTCACTTAAGGTGTTGAAGGCATGGCTCAGGTAGTAGAGAGCCAGCCAATGAGTGAAAACAAGTATCAGACACTGAGTTCAAGTCCTAGTTTAGGACCAAAAAAGAAAAAAGTGGGCTGGGAAGGTGGCTCAGTGGTAGAGCGCTTGCCTTGCATGCCTGAGGCCCTGGGTTCGATTCCTCAGCACCACATAAGCAAAAAGGAAAAAGCCGGAAGTGGCCCTGTGGCTCAAGTGGTAGAGCACTGTCCTTGAACTGAAGAGCTGAGGGACAGCGCCCAGGCCCAGAGTTCAGGCCCCACGACTGGACCCAAAAAAAAAAAAAAGATAAAAAAAAAAAAAAAAGAAAAAAGTAACACTTAAACGTAAAAGACAAAAGAAAATTCCCTGGTTAAGAGCATGGATTCTGAATTGGTGTTTGAAAGCAGGCTTTTCCTCCACTATGTCAGCATGAATACCTTACAGACTGGAGGGCAGGCAGATGGCTGTACTTACCGATCCACTCAGAGGCCCTTGCCCTTTCTCTGATCTTTTCTGGTTGAAGCTGCTGCATAATCATTCTGACTTGCTGATCTTTTATTTTAATTGGATTATCACTGTTCCAGATGGGACTAAACTAAGTTTTATCCAGGCATGGTGATGTACCCTGTAATGCCAGCTATTCAGAAAGTAGAGGCAGAAGGATTTGAGATCCAAGCCAACCTGGGCAAAAGTAGCAGGAGATTCAATCTTACAAAAACCGAAGGGTCAGAAGTGAAACTCGAACCTGGAGCTCAATGCTCAATACAAAACACACACACACACACACACACACACACACACACACACACACACACACACACACACACACACACACACACACACACACACACACACACACGAAAGAAATCTGAAAGGGAAGAGGAAATAATTTTCTTTTGTCCTCTTGTAAGAGAATATTAAAATATAGGACTGTATTTATTATTATTTATTATTTCAAAAGTTTACATTTTAAAAAAAATACTAAATTTCCACTTTACCTAGTGAAGAAAACAATTACATGCAGGTGAGGGGATGTGGTAATGGAGGACAGTGGTCCTTACACCATCAGGGGGAATGTAAATTAAGGCAGCCACTATGGAAATCACCATTTTTTTTGGTGGGAGGTTTGAAATAGGTTACTGGGACTTAAATTCAGGACTGTTTGTATGCAAGCCAAAAAGTGGCATGTGACAGAAAACTAGCCTTGAGTGAAAAAGCTAAGGAACAGCACACCTAGGCCTTGAGTTTAGGTCCTAGATTCAGTGCATGTATACTCACACACATATTCATGGACACGCATACACACATACACGCATATATGCACTCACACACGCACACACGCACACACACACACACACACACACACACACACACACAGAGCAGAAGCCAGTGGCCTACATTAATCCGTGTTACCCAAGAAGTTGCAATCTGCAGGATTAAGGCATTTGTTGCCAAACCGAGGAGTAAAAGTTCACTGGATTCTACCTCCAAAATAACTGCCAAAAAAAGGAGGAGCAGAGGTACAACTCAAGCAGTGTAGTGTCAGTGTAGCAAGCACAAGGTCTAATATCAAACCCTAATAATACTGCACTAAAAAGTCTCTTTTTCCCTCATAGGGAATAGGAAAACTCTCTCTACCCCTTTTCATTTCTCCCCACTTTATTCTGTTAGAATAAAACAAATCCTTACTTCAAAAAAGCAAACAAACTCAAAATAGAACTATCATATGATCCTGCTTTACCACTCTGGGGCAAATATCCAAAGGAATGTTAAATCAGAACACAATAGAGATACTACACACCATGTTTATTACAGTATTATTCATAACAGCCAAGTTGTAGAATTGGCTGGCCATCAACTGAGGAATGGATAAAGGTGGCACATATTCACCATGGAATATTACTCAGCCATAAAGAATGAATTATGTTATGAAAGTATATGGAACTGAAATTATCAAATGAAATAAGACAGATGAAGAAAGACAAATGTTACATTTCTTTTATCATATGCAGAATTTAGATCTTAAAAACAAACATGAAAATAAAAGGGGATTGAGGAGAGAAGCTACAAGGAGGGCAGGGAAAGAGGGTAGAGAGAACATGACTGAAATAGAAGAGGATATATTAAAAAAATAACAGAAGGGGCAATATTATCAAGTACATATGCCTATATGGAAATATCACAAGGAACCCCATCACTTTGTATAATTATATGTGCTAATTTTCTAGAATTGTTTTAGAATCAGAGCAAGCTATTTTCCCCAACAACACAGCACTTGACAGAACGTTCTTGTGGGAACACAGAAGCGACACCCTGCCTGCCTGGCTCGGTAGGCCATGCCAAGCTGCGGGTCTCACTAATGAGCTCAGCCTCACCAGGAGGACAGCGTGTTCCTGGCTCCCAGAGACAGACACGGACTCCAGCTGTGCTAGTGAAATCCCAGGAATGGCATTTTTATTAATTTCAATTAAAGAGCAAAACCTTACAAGGAAAAGATTTTCACATTTGTACTTGAAGAAAGCACACACTTAACCCAGGCCAATGTGTATTTCTAAACTTCTTTGGAATATGATCATTTCAGGGATTACTTGTTTTTAATACTCTCCTTGCAATCTCAGAATCAGATTAAGAGAATCATTTGGTGACAACAGTTTGATTTTGAAATAGAAATATAAAAATGGTATCTTTGCTGCAAGGATGTGTAGAAGAGACCAACCATTGTTATAATAGCTGATTAAATTTATAAAATTAAGTAAAATTAAGTAAACCTCGTCTCACTGCAAAATCAAGCTCTACAGAATCTGCCTAGAGACCCTGACATTCCAAGATGGACCTGTTGATGGTACTCTGCCCCAGCTTTCAGGGTCTATGAAGAGGTTCTTTGAAGAAGGAAAGACAGAGAAGAACTTGGGGAAATGGAAGAGTGCTCAACCTGCAATAGAAGACCTATTTCAGCCTTACTTTTTTATTAAAAATTTTTATTCTTAGGAAATAGATGATTTTAGTTACTATCACAAAAAGATATAGCTAACCTAATAAATAAGAATGCAAATTATTTGAAAAAGTGTTTTTCCTACTTTGATTCTAATTCTAATAAGGAAAGAAAGCAGACTACTGCTTTGCAGGCAGTAATGCCCTGGCAGTATTATCCGTGAAAGAGAACAGGAACACTCCATTTTCCATAAAGGAAGCAAAGGCAAACTTTGTGCCTCATCTCATTACTTTCAATTGTGGAAAAACACTAGGTTTTGTTCTACTTTTCAGTTCAACAATCAACAGGATGTTCACTTTTTTGTATTGGCTTAACTGTAGCAAACGATTAACTGAAGAGTTAAATCCAAAGATATTCATATTCTGGTAGCAATAACCAAGACAGCTCTCTTAATTTAAACTATTTTCCTCTCTTGCATTCAGTAGTGCATTTACAATAAGTGAGAGCAAAGATGACACTTTCCACTAGACACTTACTTTAAGTATGGAAGCAGTATAAAACACGAGCGGAAATGTGGTCTCTTTTTTATTTCTCTCCTGAAGAATGAGTTATGGAGGATGTAGTGATTGTTCCACATCATGAACCGGACCTCTTTCAGACCCCGAGAATTGGCTTCTTCAATCAATCGAACAACCGACTATGGAACAGAAAATAGGAAGGAACAAATGACAAAAAAAAGTCATATTAATAATCACTATGAAATAGGAAAATCACTATGAAATAGGAAAATGTAACTAAAGGCAAAAGGAATTTTCCTCACTGCTCAGAGCAAAGGAGTTAATAAAGTGAAGTCAGATTCTTGGTATATGTAGAACCCCAGACAGAATGGAAAGGTACTTTTGGTTCAGAGGAAGTAGACAAACTACCTCGTGAAACTGGCTGGTAAGAACCACTACACAACTCTTACTTGTAACCCTAACAATGTCTCACAGGATATGTGAGTGTTTCCTATTTCTTAAGGAAATGTTCAGAATGAGGATTTTTTTTAAATAATAATTTTTTACTGAGATTAAATGATTACATAAATTTCACAAATTTCACAGTATTGTAGGATAGTGATATGTAAAGTCACAAACACATTTTAACCTTCACAAAGCAAACTGTCATTATCTTGGTCTATAAAGTTTGTGAATTCTACAAGCTTTGATAACACAGCTATTTCTTCTGCATTGGGTGATATGTACAAAATGAGGATTAAAGATAATACTGTACAAAGTGCAGAGGATGGAACTGTGATCAGCAGTAGAGCACCTGCCTAACAAACACCAGGGCCCAAGTTCAAACCCCAGGGACACCAAAAATAAAATATAAAGTGCAAAAAACCAAGTTCCAAATGTGAGATACTGCTGAGAGGAAAAACACAGGGATAATATCCAAGTATACTGAGAATACACTTTAAATAGCTTTTTCTGTTTAGAATGAAAATGTTAGTGATTACTTGAAAGAGATATCTTTATAATAGTTAAATACTGCTAATAGTCATGTTATTTTGTATTTTTAAAAAAATTCTAAAAGCCAGTCAGTTCTCCTTTTTTGTATGCTGGAAGTGAATTTAATCAAATTAAAGAAAGCAGATTATCAGAATGTGAGATTAATCTCTAAAGTCCATTTCAATGTGTTTAACCTGACTTGGAATTGTCACTCTATGGAAAAACACACCATCACTGATGACAAATTCTAAATAAATGACAAGTCTAACCCTAGCTTATCTAATAAACCTTCCTGAGTACTGCTTCCAGGACTTAAGAATGACTGCTTCCATTAGGCTTCTAAAAATGGCAAGTATAACACACGGCCCAATCTCCAGAAACTGAGGGCAGATAGAGTCAAAAGCTACTAGTTCTCATCTCATTAAAATTATCTCAAAGAAAATGTAAAGTAATACACTCATTACCTGACTTACAAAATAGCAACCATTTGTACAACACCTTCATAATAGCAATAAAACTGTATTTAAAAAGTTATCCCAAATATGGCTCCAAGTCTAGGTTTTCATATCTACAGTGTAAGATTCTGGAGGAAGAATTTTAGTTCTCTGATAACAGATTTTGGATTTCAGATTCATGAGAAGAAATCCATTCTCAAACAAAAATGGGAGAGGAACTGAAGGTATGACTCAAGTGACAGAGCTTCATCTGAAAGCTAAAGAGCTGAGTAAGAACACAAGGTCTTGAGTTCAAAACTAGTATATGAGAGGGTGATAGAGGGAGGGAGAGGGAGACAGAGAGAGGGGAGGGAGAGGGAGGGAAGGGAGAGGGAAGGGGGGGGAGAGAGAGAGAGGGAGGGAGGAGAGAAAGGAGAAAGAGGAGAGAACACGGGAAGGAGAGTAAAGAGAGAGGAGGAAGAGAGAAAGAGAGATTTTACCTGTATTAGCAAGACTCAATGTAAATCCCTTTAAGCTCTTTGATTATGACCTGTAGTTCTGACTAGTCATTGTCAGAGAGAATTAAAGAACAGGGAAAGACAAGACAATCTAAAAGTACTTAATGGGGAAAAAAAAAAAAGAACATGTAAATACCTCAGGATATTCTCTCCACCCAAAGTGGTCTCTACAGAAGTACTTCCAAAATGTATGGTAAATAGAGTTGAAATTACTGGAAGATGGTGTGGACAGCCTCCGTAGTTGGTCAAATTCAGTTGTTTCATACACAGTCATGGCATTGAAATCCGCCCAAAACTCTTGTCCTCTGAAAAGATCCAAGAAAAAACTGCTCAACAAAGTACCTAAATAAATATCCTATTGGACATAAAAAAATTATCTAGAACAGGCTGTTGTAAAAGTTTCAAAACTTGCTTTAACTTAAGATTAAAAAGGCATCACTGAGCCTGGTGCTAGTAGCTCACACCTGTAATCCTAGCTATTCAGGAATGGGATTCAAAGTCAGCTCAGGCATCAAAGTCCACGTGACTCTTCTCTTTCCTCTCCCCAGTGGCACCAAGTCCTAGCACCAGCCAATCAGGGAGTCACACTGAGGATGAAGCTATTAAAAGAGACCAGAGACACAAAGAACCCTCTTGCCCTGCCCCCAACACAATACTTTTCCTAGGTACCAGACATCCTGGACCATTGTAGGAACCTACAAGATTGTTTGATAAAAATTCAGGAAAGCCCATGCAGATGGCTCACGCTTGCAATCCTAGCCACTCAGGAGGCTGAGATCTGAGGATGCAGTTCAAAGCCAGGGCAGGAAAAGCCTTGAGATTCTTATCTCCCATACTCCCCAGAAAACAGGAAGTGGTGCTGTGGTTTAAGTGGTAGAGCACTAGCCTTGAACTGAAGGGAAAGCCCAGAGTTCAAACCCCACAACTGACAAAAACAAAAGTCAGAAAAAAAAGAGAAAAATATCCCAGATAAAGCAAGTACTGCTAATCTACTATCAATATTACATTTTATCCTGTGATGGAAAAAGTGCTGGCCAAACATGGAGTAAAATAGTCTGCATTATTATGTGAGTCAATTATGAGAACATTTTTGTCATTTTGTTAACAGTCTGCTGTTACTGGGCCAGCCCTTTACAACCCACTATAAGAAATACACATTTTACACAATAAGTTTATAAAGCATGGTTGAAATAGAATTTGTTTCCTTTTTAATGGATTGTCATCTAATGTTTGAATTATTTGAACCATTCATTATTTCAAGAAACTGCAAAATGTTCACTTTTTTGTTTGACATTTCTCTAAGAAAACATAAAAAATTAATTATATCATAAAATACACAAACGATGTGCCAAAAAGCACATAACTTGTAAAAAATCAGCATGCTCCTTTAAAAATGTCCAAAGATTTCCAATAACCCCCAATGCTTAGAAATGGTACTAACGAGGAGGTAGTCTTAAAAATAAACACAATTTTAATTAAACATGAGACAGGAATAAAGCAATACAGTTTTAAATCAAATTTTGAAAAACATGAATAGGGATACTGCTAAAGAGAAAGGGATAGAGAGAAGGATTAGAATATGATCAGGGTATCATATATACAGTGAAAAAAGGAATAATGAAACCCGTTATTCTGTGAAGTTCATAAGACAAATTTTTTTAATTAAGAAATCATATTTGAACACAGACTCAAAATGATTTACAGTTCATAGTAATATTTAATTAAAAGGCAAAATGTTTCTGGGAAATTCCAAAAAGATTAAAAAGAAATTCTAACAACCAGAACAATTATGCCTAAGTTAATTTTCATATCAATTTTCACTTAATTTTAGGAGAAGATGATGTTGTAATTATAAAAAGAAATAAATCTTTTCCCCTTGTAAGACCATTTCAAGTTTCTAAACATATTTTCCTCTTTTAAGCTTATTCTCTAGTAATGGCTCCTAATTATGATTTAACAAATCCTCAGTATTTCCTTTAAGGAGTTTTGGAATGGCAGACATTATGATAACATGAATACACAGCCAATGATTTTTGCTGTTTATGTGTCACAATTTATTCTGGACATAACTCTACCAATTTCTGCATAAGCTTCTATTACTGAAACTTCACAGATAATGACTTACATAAGAAAAACACAAATGCAGCTTTTTGCTACATTCTGTGTGCATTTCAGGCCTCTGGGCATTATGAATTTTCTATGACAAATTCTGATTTGGTACAATCAACTGTTCTTTGGATAGATGTATTAAAGTACTGTTTTAGCCGTATCTGATTTTCAATATGCTTTTCTAATCTTGACAGACTAAATAACAAACTTTAAAAACACTAAATTATCTTTTTAAAAGATTAATTTTACCACCTTCACTCTTTTAAAAGTGGGGAATGCTTTAAATTCCAAAGTCAAGAAGAGCTTTTTCGTCCACAATCTGCATCACTGTAAATGTGTACAATACACTTGCCAAATGTTCAACATCTACCACTCTTCTTTATCAAACTATTGTTTCCTATTATCAGAAAGCAGTTATGAGTCATCTATGTGTGGTAAAAGATTGTGGAATGAATTAGGCAATGAATTAAACAGATGTAGTCTGTTTTCCAGTGTCTTCAAAAGAGAGGAAGATGTAACAATGTAAAACCAAAGCAGCAGTACATCTGCCTATCTACATTCACCATTCAGGGAATGAGAGGATTTAGAAAGAACAGATTTTTGTTACTAGTTTCCAGGGACTGATAAAGGTCAGAAAAAACAAAAACGCTTAATCACTCCAAGGTAAGTTTTGTGTAAAAGAAGAATTGGAGGCTGTGTGCCAGTGGCTCAGGCCTATAATCCTATAGCTACTAAGCGGGGGGCTGAGATCTGAGGATCACTGTTCAAAGCCAGCCCAGACAGGAAAGTCCGTGAGACACTTATCTCCAATAAACCACCAGAAAACCAGAAGTGGCGCTATGGCTTAAGTGGTAGAGCGCTACTCTCCTTGAGCTGAAGAGCTGAGGAACAGCGCCCAGGCCCAGAGTTCAAGCCCCACAACAGACCAAGAAAAAGAAAAAAAAAAATGAATTGTAGGAGTAGTTAAAATATTACATAGAAAAATAAATAAATTAATTAAAATATTACATAGAGAATACTACTTGTTAGTAGGAAAGGATTATGTAGAAGAACAAGATAAAAGCATTTTCCAAGTGCTTCACTTCTTGGACTAAGGGAGCAGTTGAGAGTTGGAGGAGTCCTTTCCAACAGGCTACATGAAACAAAGAAATGTGTCCCAGTGTAGGCAATGTGAGAGGGGTCAGGTCATGAATTGAGGAAGTCTAGGATCTCAGATTAGGGTACAATGGTTCAAAAGCAGATAAAGGGTAAAAGAATATGTGAAAACTGAATGTGAGAAACAATGTTAAAACAAGAGGGGGGGGGGAGGGAGTTGCCACTCTGAAAGCAGGGTACAATAATCCTGGAAAATGAGAACCCAATCTGCACAACAACATTCCTACAGAGAGCCAAAGGGTGGGCAGCCACTATTTAGTTAGAGTAGGCTTTGGCTAAATTATCATGCAGTAAAATCAATCAGTATGTTTGTGTATTTGTGTATATATACACAAGCCAGTTCTGGAGCTTGAACTCAGAGCCTGGGTACTGTGCCTAAGCTTTTTTTTTTTTTTGCTGAAAGCTAGCAGTTGTATCACTTGAGCCACAGCTCTACTTCCTGATTTTGGTTGTTAATTGGAAATAAAAAGTCTCACAGATTTCCTTTTCCTGGGTGGGCTTTAAACCAAGATCCTCAGATCTCAGCCTAAATAGCTAGGATTACAGATATGAGCCACCAGTGCCCAGTAATTGTTTTACCAAAGATATAAATCCTATCATCAATCAGGGGTTGGGGGAAATACTGTAAACAAGTTGTAGAGTTTTTCTATAAAAGAAAAATAAATTTGCACTGCAGAAATATTAATAATTCTGTTTTTATATACTTTTCCAAACAAACATGTCACTACATATTATAAGAATCCAGATATACACTTGTGTAGGAAGCAAGGAGCTAGAAGTATGTTTCAGAGGTAGAGTACCTGTTTGACAGACTAGAGGCAGAGACCTAGAGTTCAAACACTAGTATGGAGTAGCGATTGAATAGGAAGTATCCTACAACTGAAGTGAATGCTTCCTTCTGGCCAGTTTCCCACTGTCCAGTCATCCGAAACATCCCCAGCTAGACGCACGTGAGATTCCTGAGCCACCAGAGTCTCTGGAAGTAAAACACCGCAACACATTCAGTTCATCCAAAGCTATAGGTTTCTCAACTTAAAAAAATGCAAGCCAGGCACCAATGGCTCATACCTGTAATTGTAGCTACTCAGGAGGCTGAGATCTGAGGATGGCAGTTCAAAACCAGTCAAGTCAGGGGAGGAAAGTCCATGAGATTCTTTTTTTTTTTTTGTACATTTTTTATTGTAAAAATGCTGTATAGAGGGGTTACAGTTACATGGGCAAGGTAATAAGTACATTTCCTATCGAGCATTGTCGCCTCCTCCTTTGTTTTCCCCCTACCATCCCTGGCCTCCCACCTCCACAACTATCCCACCCCCACCCCAAGTCCATGAGATTCTTATCTTGGATTAACCACCAAAAAGCTGGAAGTAGAGCTGTGGCTCAAGTGGTACCGTGTTAGCCTTGAGCAATAAAGGCTCAGGGAGGACTGGGAAGGTGGCTTAGTGGTAGAGTGCTTGCCTAGCATGCATAAAGCCCTGGGTTCCATTCCTCAGTTCCACATAAACAGAAAAAAAAAAAAAAAAAGGCTGCCTAGGCTGAGTTCAAATTTTAAGACTCGCGCGCGCATGCACGCACGCGCGCGCGCACACACACACACACACAAAGAGAATCTAGGCACAAAACTATTTTAAAATTCTGAAAAGGACCGCTGGTCTCATAGCTGTTTTAATAGCAATAACTCTCATTCAACAAATAGCTTCACACATAATTAAGCCAACATTTTCTAACAATAATAAATTACCACTGCACAGAACACCAACACCCACACTAAGTCAGAAAGGACACCCCACACGTGATTCTTCTACACATATTCCAGATACTAAATAGCAATGATCAAACACTGCTGGGAAGAGAATCAAAACCATCAAAGAAATAGGCATTGAATAAAACAGGAATCTGTAAGTATACACCATTTCTTGATCAGATATATGAATGGTTCTTGGATTTATGCATGGGTTTATGGCTCTTGGGAGCTTAGTAAAGAGTATAATCACATTAGGCAATTCTATTTACAAAGCATTTGAAACAAAAAAGAAGGAAATGTCGCCATTCTTTATCTTAAGTAGATCCACTGATTAAGTACTAGGCTAAATTGAAGAAAAGAGGATGAAAGGGAAAGATGCCAGAGCACCTGCCTAGTGGAACAAACAACCCCAGAGGCAATGTGAGGTCCAGGGACAACTCAGAAGCAGAGGAGACTACTGGGAGAGGGGTCAAGAAAAGGTGCTCAAGGTGTATCCACAGTGCATGAAATGTGAGCCAAGTTTGGTTCCCTACCAGGCAGACAACAGGAAGCAGGCCAACACAGGTGGTTGGAGGGTGACAGCTGTGTGAAAAGCTAACTAGGCATGAGGACAGTGTGTGAGATGCACATGCAGCTCAAGTGGAGGTCAGGTGCGTGTGTCCAGAAAGGAGGTGATAAGGGCTAAGACTAGACTGGAGAAGCTGGCTAAGGTCAGATAAGAAAGAGCTCTGGATTCTGGGTTAAGAGGTCAGACTTGGTACAGTGGCAGTAAGAATCATTGAGATTCAGGTTTGCCTTTTACAAGGTCAAACAGCAGTGGTATGGGGGAGACTGATTATTGGCAAGGAGGATGGGATGGTGAAAGCAAAGGGAAGGGGAGAGACTGGCACTCATTTGCAGGATATTAATTAGTATAGTCATTATTAGAATTTATTATTTTATGCTTAGCTGTTTGCAATTATAGAACTAAACATGAGGTAGAGAAAGAGAACTGAGGAGGCAACATTCAAGGGTTAGAACCAGTCCTTGTGGAGAAGAGAGTATGGAGAGTCCAGGATTGCTGGCATGTACACTCCCAGCCCTTAGACTCCAGGTAGGGAGGACTATGACTGGAAGATACAGCAAGACTGTCTCAAAAGAACAAATATACAACAATAAAAAAAAAAACACCAGGCCGGGCACTGTTGGCTCATGCCTGTAATCCTAGCTACTCAGGAGGCTGAGATCTGAGGATCAGGGTTCAAAGCCAGCCCAGGCAGGAAAGACCGTGAGACTCTTATCTCCAATAAGCCACTCAGACAACTGAAAGTGGCGCTGTGGCTCAAGAGGCAGAGCGCTAGCCTTGAGCTGAAGAACTGAGGGACAGGGCCCCAGGCCAGAGTTCAAGCCCCACGACCCACCAAAAAAAAACAAAAAAAAACAAAAAAACCCACATTGTCAGGATGATTCTGAGCTGGATGACTGGAAAATCCCAATTATAGCAATTACAAAAGGCAAAACAGGGCCGGGCGCCAGTGGCCCACACCTGTAATCCTAGGTATTCAGGAGACTGAGATCCGAGGATCTCGGTTCAAAGCCAGCCTGGGGAGGAAACTCCATGAGACTTTTATCTCCAATAAACCACTAAAAAACCGGAAGTGGTACTGTGGCTCAAGCGATAGAGTGCTGGCCTTGAGCTGAAGAGTGTAGGGAAAGTGCCCAGGCCCAGAGTTCAAGCCCCACGACCGACAAAAAAAAAAGCAAAACAGGCAAACCAGGGTTGAACGGGAAGATAATGTACACAAAATTTCCAACTCAAGACTTCAGCAAAGGTCAATTAGGTATAAACTTTTCTGAACAGTGAGTACCTTGCTCTGTTTCAGCCAGTTAGACTTCGGAACCTTGGCTTCCTGCTTGTAAGGAGTTAACTTGTTTCTACAAGGATACACCTGTGACCTGAGCTATTAACATCCACCTAATCAGCTAGACCAACTAGTCAAGATTGTCAGGACCTCTTATATTACTATCAAGGAAAGTGAAAATACTTCACCAAATGGAGGGTCATAAGGATATAAGGATAAAGATTAAAAGTGGAGAAAAATTTGGCTCTTCTGCTACTAGCATGAGACAGTTTGACAGATGGGAGTATGATAGTTGCTGCCAAAGAAACTTTATAGGTACACAAAATATACCTGGGCTTTTGATACCTGGCTTTGATGTTTCCAGAGCTCCATTAGTAATGCTGGTGCATCTGACAGTTTACATACCCTTCAAACATCTTATAAGGTGATTGGAAGCAAAGCCATGGAATATACAGTACTAACCCATTTTGTGAAAGCAGTGTCTTTTTTTTGTTGTTGTTGGTCCTGGAGCTTGAACTCAAGGCTTGGCACATTCCCTGAACTCTTTTGTTCAAGGCTAGCACTTTACCACTTTGAGTCACAGCATCACTTCCAGGTTTCTGGTGGTGAACTGGCGATAGAGAGTCTCAGGGACTTTCCCTGCCCTGGCTGGCTTTGAACTGTGTTCCTCAGATCTCAACCTCCAGAGTAGCTAGGATTATAGGCATGAGCCACCAGCATCTGGCTATAATAGCTCTATATAGAAGTATAGTAACTATCAATTATTCTGTTACTAATAAAGATTTTTGCCAACACTGTCTCAAAGAGCACAGAGCTGTCAAGAGAGGCAATAAAACATATTTAAAATGCTCACGTGCAAGGCAGCACCTTTCACATTCAGCAGAAGTTAAAATTCTACTTTCAATTTCTGCAACACTGGGGTTTGTTAACAACTGGGTTTTCTTCCCTTTGTATTTGGGAGTAACTTATAGCCCCATACTCCCCAACCCAAACTGGAAGTTCTGATTATTATGCATAGACTTCAGTTACAAGTTAATGAAGAAGTACAAGTTGACTCAACTACAAGATGTAGAAGAACTACAAATACACTCAATTATAAGGTGGGCTAAATTTACCCACCTCACCAGATATGGTAGCTCCAGCACTCAGGAGGCTGAGGCAGAAGGATCTCAAGCTAGAAGTTTATTTTATATATATATATATATATATATATATATATATTGCCAGTTCTAAGGCTTGAACTCAGGGCCCTGGGTACTGTCCCTGAGCTTCTTTTGCTCAAGGCTAGCATACTACCACTTGAGCTCCAGCGCCATTTCCAGCTTTTTCTGAGTAGTTTACTGGAGATAAGAGTCTCATGGACTTTCCTGTCTGAGCTGGCTTTGAGCTATGTCCCTCAGATCTCAGCCTCCTGAGTATCAGAATAGGCGTGAGCTACTAACACCTGGCTATGAGACTCATCTCCGGTAAACTACCCCAAAAAGCTAGAGGTTGAGCTGTAGGCTCAAGTGGTGCAATGCTAGCTTTGAACTTAAAAAGCTCAGGGACAAAGCCCAGCCCTGAGTTCAAAAACTGGCACCAAAACAAACTAATCTTATAGACTAATGCAAGCAAGCCAACACACACACACACAAAACATACACATCCATTTCCAATAAGATGGCGATTAACTTGAAACTCTCCAGAAACAAAAACTGCAGTTGTAGTATCTCACTACTATTTACAGAGGCTTGTGGTTAAATTCTGCACCCCGAGATTGCCAGTTGTTATCATACAACCAAGTTCAGTCACATGTTCTAAGAATAGTGGAAGGTAGCTGTGAGTGACACATAATTTTCAACCATGACCTAATGAGGAAGTGAAACAATTTCCACAAGAACAGCAACCTAGATTTTAGAAACTGTGCTTCAAAACTATCTCAGATCTAATTCTGCTTTATATAGTTAATGCATTTTTATTAAAATTAAAAAATATACCCTTTCTGAAGTGAAATACTTTTAAAATGGTAGTTTCTACCTACCTCAAAGTAGATAATTAAAGCAAAAAAGTCTGCCATATAGTCAAGTCATAACTACATTCAACTTCCTGAATTTGGCAGTACTTATGAAGGGATAAACTTGATTTTATATAAATACATTATTAATAATATATGCAAGATATTACATATAAATAAAGCTGCTTAAAAGTAAATTGTTTTAAATTAATTTGATAACTCAGAACTCATTTATACACAAATGAAATACTAATTATAATTATTCATATCCTCTAATAATATATCCTCTAATAATAATAAATCCTCTAATAATCTCTAGAAAATATAATGTATTAGCTCAATTTCTGGTTTGACATTTAAATTACAAATGACTCTTTAAAAAGTTTTTTATTCAGAATTTTTAATTTAGCCTCATCATTCTCCCCATTACTTTAGATAAATTTAAATTGATAAATGAACTTGGTAGTCTACTTACTATGTACTAGCACCTAGCTCACATACTATTATGTCATAATAGAATCTTGCTGAGAACCTAGTAAATGAACAGGTTTTCACAAACAAACAATAGATTTGAAAAGTACAAATTAATATAGAGAATGCATGTCTGATAGCCTTTAAAATTTTTAGAGTGGGGGAATTTCTATAAAACATATTAGGACATTTATTTTTCTTGGAGAGAAGGACCCAACAAAGAATCTCTGGCAGAGTCAATTTTTTAGACTAGCCTAAAAAAAGTTTTAGCAACAACCTTACACAATACCTCTGATGCTTGACATTATCTGGATAATCCAAATGTCAGAATGCAAAGTTACTTCTGTTTCACATACTCTATTGGGATTCAAGGATGTCTTTCTTTTAATTAAAACCACAATGGAAAGGCAAATCCAGTATTTCTTCACTGCTTATTTTTATTTTCTCAATGCCTGGAAATGAAACTAAGCCAGGTGACAGTAAGAAAGCCAAGGCCAACCACAGCAGGAAATTATTTAGGGTAGTCTTTCTGTGCCCTGATCGGCTGCGGGAACTGTGAAGGTCACAGGGTGCAACGAGACTGGGAGCACGTGGACTACTCCAAACAAAGTTCACACTGCTCCCACCCCTGCCATTCTTCACTGACTACTCAGTGCTGGTAAGAACTTACAGCAATGAACTCTAAGAAATAGCACAGGAATCTTAACACAAAAGAAAACCAAAAGCTAGCAGAGAATTCATCAGTTTAAGCTAAGCTTATTTCCTAATCATTCTCAGAAATGCCATTTCAACCAGCATGAACAACCCCTTCCTGATGCTTAGAAACAACCCTACTAAAACTGCACTTCCACAAAGAATACAAACTTACGGAACTTTCTCAAACACTCCTTACACAATTGGAAAGTCACTAGTTTCTGCAGTGTGAGAAGGGGAACAGTGTCACTGTAGCATTCTCACTCTTAAGAACTTATCCTTTGAAGATGACCATGAGCTCTTGTTCTCTGCTGGTCAACTGGGTGTTCCCAGTAATTAAACAGCCTGAGCAAGGAAAGATGCAAGAGACAGTCTGTTCTGTGGAAACAGCCAACAATGGCGTTTAGTTAACTCTCTGCTGGTCTTAGCAATACTAACTGGATGGATCAGCAAAGGAAACTGGAAGTTTCACACTTAACACAAATTTGTTCTAAAATCTGAGTTCCTGACTACAGAACTGGTTGGATATGTCGGTAATGCTAGCTTTTACACACACTGATTAATGTGTTTGCAAAATACCAACCTGGATAATGATTTTATATTATATCCTTATTTTCAAAACTTGCCAAAATGTATTTCAGAGCTTGTCATGTTATTTCAAATTTTCCTATTAACAAGGAATTTTTATTATAAAATTGCAGCTTTGTTTTTTTGTCTGTTGTGGGGCCTGAACTCTGGGCCTGGGCGCTGTCCCTCAGCTCTTCAGCTCAAGGCTGGCACTCTACCACTTGAGCCACAGTGCCATTTCCCACTTTTTCTGCTTATGTGGTGCTGAGGAATCGAACCCAGGGCCTCACACATGCAAGGCAAGCACTCTACCACTGAGCCACCTTCCCTAAATTGCAGCTTTTAAGTTAATATTTCAGAAGTTGGGCTGGGTTAAGTTTAACTCAGAAGAAATTTTTAGATATGAGTAAGTCCATATATCATATCATTCCTGGTCCCTAGAAAGCTATGATTATCATAATCTAAATATGAAAATAAGCATCTATGCCAGGTGCTGGTGGCTCATGCTGTAATCCTAGCTACTCAGGAGGAGATGAGGATTGTGGTTCAAAGCCAGCCCACACAGGAAAGTTTGAGAGACTCTTATCTCCAATTAACCACTAGAAAATTGGAAGTAGAGCTATGGTTCGAAGTGGTAGAGCTCTAACCTTGATTGAAAGAACCCAGGGGGCTGGGTTCGATTCCTGAGCACCACATACGCAGAAAAAGCAGGAAGTGGCATTGTGGCTCAAGTGGTAGAATGCCAGCCGTGAGCTGAAGAGCTGAGGGACAGCGCCCAGGCCCAGAGCTCAGGCCTCATGACCAATAAAAAGAAAAAAAGAAAAAAGAAGATCCCAGGGATAGAGACCTGGTCCTGAGTTCAAGCCATGTGACCAGCAAAAAAAAAAAGTAATAATAATAATGATAATAACAAAAGCAAATAATAATAAACAAGAAATACTAAGGATTTAAGAAATTCCTTATTAAAATGCATTGCCTTTTTTTCCTCCCAGAAATGGTGAGTTTTAGATGTACTTTATCCTTTGTACAATAGTTTATAGTGTTGCAAAGTACAGTCCAACCCAAGCCCTTAGGCTCTCACCTATAATTCCAAACCCAGAATGAAACAGAAAGTGGCTCAGCCTTCAGCCTTCTATTGTCTTTTACAGATGCAAAATTATTAACTTTAGCTTAAAATTCTCAGATTAATTAAAAAGGAGAAACACTACAATTTTTACAAAGTGAGTTTCTTTCAAATTTACTAGTATCTAATTTGAACAAGCCAGAATCATCATGCAACTCAAAATATATTTTATTCTTTTGTAAAAGTGACATACATATGTACTTAAGTTTTCCTTCCCAACTCACGAAGACTGGTAATATTAAGTTATTGATCTATCATGAATGAGGAACCTTTTACCTGCCAAGGCCCTTAGGATATTTATTACATAATTTGTGGGTCATACAAATACAAGCAGATGGCCAAGAGCAGCTGATGAAACACGTTGGTCCCATCATGTACCACATGATTCTGTGCACTTTACACATCACATGGGCCACAGGTTCCCCATCCCTGGCTAGGTGAAGAGGATCTGAAGTCTTAATTTAAATGCAATCCAAAATCACCACCATGAGACAAAGAACTGCAATTAGTTGTAAGAAATAAATAAGTTATAGAAAATTTCAATCTCAAATGACTGGTTTTAGTACCCTTTCTTGACTAGTCAAGGTTTGTATGTGAACAAAATGATTCATTCTTTAGAAATAGCCTCTGCCAGGTGGAAGTAATTCATATCTTATATCCTAAGTACTCAGAAGGCTGAGATTTGAGGATTTTGGTTCAAAGCCAGCCTGGACATCAAAAAGCCAGAAGTGGAACTGTGGCTCAGGTGGTAGAGTGCTATCCTTGAGAGCAAAAGCTTAGGAACAGCACCCAGACCATGAGTTCAATATCTAGGACCAGCACAAAAAGAATAGTAGTTTCCAAACCTGGAAAAAAAAATGTAGCTCACTGGTCAAGATGAAAAACAGCATTTTAGGAATTTATCATTCCTTAAGGTACAATGTTATTTTAAAAAATCTAGAAATCCTAGTTGAACAGGAAAGAGTCACTGGGGCACAAGAGAGCTAATGAGTCAAAAGCAGTATTCTTTTATATGCCCACTATATGCAAACTTAGTTGTTGTTTTTTGTTTTTTTAGGGCCCAAAGGAATTGCTGCTATTCCTTTTTTTTTTCCTGTTGGGTACAATCAAAATGGAAAGTTTGGATTTGACTCAGTAATAATGTGCCACGCAATTATTCTTATGAATTGCCAGATAACCTTATAAGTTACTTCTTCCAACTATCTAAAAGTTATAAAACCTTTGCTTTCTCCAATGTTCATTTTTATTACATAAACACATCAGTAAAGGACTGACCCCAACCTGAAGCCAGGTGACAGCTGCTTCAGAAAGTCTAATCTGCTTATTGATGAAAAGCCAGAAAGAACATGAATGATTGCTATTGATTTCCATGATAGCGCTACACAGACCCAGTAACTTCTCTAGATTAGTATAGATAGAAGCCAATTAGTTTTATTTCATATGTAAATAGCAGCATAATTCATTGGCCTGCTTTATCCTAAAGCACAAGGCACACATTTTTAAAGTCACTTCAAATACAGTTCTTGCTTATGGAGCTCTCTTTTTTAAACAGAATTTTTTAAATAAATTCAAACATACAGCTGTGTATATTCAAGAACTACCAAAAAGTCACAAGGCACAGTAAGTTTCAGCTGCTTTCTCTCCAGTGTTATCAATAACACATAATGAGTTAGATCACACATCACAGCTGTGTAGGCCAAAGCCAACTTGGCTAATTTAACTATCTAGTAGATTTCAGTCAGGAGCCTGTTCTAGTTTAGGTAATTCACTTTGCAAGTCCTAGAAACCACATCGATTCATACTTCTACTATTAATTATTTAATATGCATTTTTTACACAATTTATGTGAAGTCACTGATGGCATTGTCTCTCAATAACATTAGAAAAAGAAAAAGCTCACGAAAGCTACTGTCAATCAAAACTGTCCAACTACAACTAGCACAGCATTCTAGGCTTCAGTCTTCTGCACAAATCAGTTCCAAAAGAACTGTCCTCTGAGAAAAATTAGCCATGGATTCAGTTTTTAGTTTTCTTCTTTATCACTCTCATTCAACAAATTCAAAATCAGAAGTTGCTGGCTGCATTGCAAGTACCCTTCCAAATAAAACTACAGTTTGTAGTGTGTCCCTTCCTTCTTGATAGGTGACAATAACTAGAAGACTATCCTGGCACAGTTTATAATAAATGAAATGTAAAAACAATGGTGATCTTTAGCGCTAAGTAGAGTTTTAAGTGGTCTCCACAATTTCAATGATCCCAATTATTATCCTAATTAGTGAGACTCTCTTAAAACTGTTTAGTTCTGCGATCCAATTTCACCATCTACTGATGAGTGCCCACTATTAGAGATTGTTTTCTTTATCAAGATTACAGCATTCACTGCTGTTTCCTCAAGTACACATTTTAAATTTAGAAATGTACAAAAGCTTCAACATCCATCTGAGATGTTCCTACACACTAGTTTCTAGTTGGTGTTGGCAATAAACATCTACAAATGAATATAAACAGTAAGAAAGTAAAGATGAGCACTATTATTTCATTATAAAAACAAAATAACTTACTGAACTCTTTAAAAATAAGTTTTTAGTATCTAAACATCTTTGACTAAAGAGCTGAAGAGAATTAAACTTACCTAGCTCAATTTTCTCTCCAAATTCATCCCTAACAAAATGAACACATTTAATTGAGATTAACTTAGAATTTAAAGCCTCATGCTTAGAAAGCAAAATAATTTTACTTCAGTCTGTTGGAGACCCAGAAGTACTGTATAACTTTCCCCAAGTTCCACACAAGGAAGGTAATGTGACATAGTATGTAATAATGGTTTGCCAAATCATAAACTACTCTAAACAATTAGAACAAATGCTATTCATTATTCACTATTCCTGAATCCAAAAATTACTAAGTCTAACTTGGACATATAAACAGCTGAACACACACTTCCTGGTTATGTGCAATCTGCACAGATAGACCAGCTTTTCAGGCCTGACCACAGAGATTAATAACTTTAGCCAAATAATGTGGTAACCATGTGAACCTGGGCTGCTCCAGCTTGTTTGTGAATCTCTCAGCAAGGCTCAACATGCCGTTATCTGCATCTTGTTGCCAGGAAACACAACATCGCTTTGGAATACAAGGAAAGCCAGGTTGCAATGACCACAGGTCAACTTCCCAAAAGCCTAATTTTTGACAGCTGGCTATTTACAATCTTACATTTCTTCCTGTAGTCCAGAGAATTTTGCTTTACTAGTTAATGGTTAACAGTATATACATACTTTTGGGGGGCTATTCTATCAGAGCAGGACCATTTGTAATGTAGGAGTAACTATAGCCATACTTCCACTTCTGGGTTTTGCTGGTTAATTAGAGATAAGTCTCAACAACTTTCTTGAGCAGGCTGGCTTCAGATAATCCTCAGATTTCAGCTTCCTGTAGCTAGGGTAATAGGTCTGAGTCACTGGTGTCTTATGTAGTAGTAGCAGCAATATTATAGGAGTTCGAGAAGTAGTAACTGATTCTTCCTCTACTGATCTGACAAATACTACATCTCAGTAAAATTGATTTGAAAATCAAGCACTTACTACAACTCTTTAGTAACTGATCTAACAGTGTATACTTCTGAGTCCGTAGCAACATACTCTTTATTAAAGCAGCCTTATCAAAGGATAAATACCTAATATCTTGCTAAGGAATTTCTGGACCTTCTGGGCTCAAAATGACTGTCTTGCCTTGCTCACAGTAACAGAACACAATGTGTTAAAAATATGCTAGTTCCTTCCTGATAGTTCAAACAGAAACTTAATGTACCAAGATGCTCAAGTACTCAGTGGCCTGGAAACTGAGTTCATAAGAGTGAAGTAGAGCCAAATGCTGGTGGCTCAAGCTTGTACTTCACTCAGAAGACTGAGATTGGAGGATCACAGTCCGAAGCCAGCCAGGGCAGTAAAGTCTGTGAGACTCATCTCTAGTCAACTACCAAAAAAGAGCTGGAGATGTGGCTCAAGTGATAGAGCACTAGTCTTAAGCTCCAACACACCTGGATAGCACCCAGGCCCTGAGTTCAAGCCCTAGGACCAGCTAAAAAAAAAAGGGGGTGGGGAATGAAGTGGGAGGCCATTGTTCTATGGATTCCTGCAATCTGGAGCTGGAAGGATTAATGACTTTGACAGTGAAGACAATTACCTGAAATAGCAGTTAGAATTGCTAGCTCATAGACAACAGATTTTAGACTACCTTATAAAAAGCAAAAAAGAAAAGAAAAGAAAAAGCCTATAATCCTAGCTACTCAAGAGGCTGAGATCTGCAGATCAAGGTTTGAAGCCAGCCCAGGACATCCAGGAGACTCTTATCTCCAATTAACCACTACTCAAGAAGCTGAGCTGCAGGAGGAACTATTGAGGCAAGGCCAGATGGTTTAAAAAAAAAAAAAAGGCAAAAGCTGCACTCTGGTGGCTTATTGTCTATAATCCTAGCTACTCAGAAGGCTGATCTGAAAATGGAGGAGTTTGTTTTACTTGTTGGAGGGTTGTGGGGCTTGAACTCAGGGCTTAGGTGCTACCCCTCAGCTTTTTGGTTTTGCTCAAGGCTAGCATACAGCCAGTGGAGCCGCAGTTCCTCTTCTGGTTTTTGAATGGCTAATTGGAGATGAGCCTCATAGTTTCCTGACCCCCGCTGGTTTTGAACCGTGATCCTCAGATCGCAGCAACTTGAGTAGCTAGTATTACAGGCATAAACAACCAGCACTTGGCCTGAAAAATCAAGGTTTGAAGCCAGTCAAACCTTGTGACTCTTTGAACTCAGGACATGGGTCCTGTCCCTGAGCTTTTCATTTTGCTCAAGGCTACTGTTCAACTACTTGTACCACAGCTTCACTTCTGGGGTTTTGGTGGCTAATTGAAAATAAGTCAAGGACTTCCCATTCCCAGGCTAGCTTTGAACTACAATTCTCAAGATCTCAACCTCCTGAATAGCTAAGATTACAGGTCTGAGTCACTTACACCTGGCTCCTATGACTCTTATTTCCAATTAACCAGCAAGAAAAGGTTGGACTCAAGGTGTGGCCCAAGTGACATCCCATCAGCTGTAAGCAATAAAGCCAAGTGAGAGGCTCAGAGTTCAAGTCCTTGTATCAGTGCACCAAAAAATTAAAAAAAAAGAATGTCAGGCGCTGGTGGCTCATACCTATAATCCTAGCTACTCAGGAGGCTGTGATCAGAAAGATCATAGTTCGAAGCCAGCCCAGGGCAGGGATGTCTATGTCTTAGCTCCAATAAACCACCCAAAAAAAGGAAGTGGAGCATTAGCTTTGAGCACAAAAATTCTGGTACAAAACCCAGGCCCCAAATTCAAGCCCCAGGACCAGTACAACTAAGTAATAAGCCAGCTAGCTCATGCTTGTAATCTAACTTCTCAGGAGGCTGAGATCTGGGGATCAAGGTTAGAAGCCAGCCAGAAAAGTCCGTGAGCCTCTTATCTCCAGCACAAAAAATAAACAACATACAAGATTTTAAACCTAAATAAATCAGGTTATAAGATTAACCTTGAATTTCCTTTGGAAATCAAGTTATCCTTTTTGATTCAATGAGTATTTGATTCACAACACTGAAATGTATATGCAACTTCTTAGTCATATGCCTGTGGGACAGAATGTCATCTAAGCTATTCAAATAATAAAGTCTTCACTGTTTGGTTAGGTAAATAGCCCCCATTCAAATACCATGAAAAATCAGTATAGCATAATAACCAAAATGAGAGGAAAAACAGAATGCCACATTAGTAATAAAAGAAACCACTATATTAAGCTTTTAGTCTATCTTCTCTAGACCACTTAACAATTGTATTATTAAAATACATACCTATACATCATTCTCATTCTATCATTTTCTGGGTTACAGTAAAATCTTTCCAAGTGCTCTTGGGAATCATTGGATACACTCTGCCACTTCTGAGTAGTTGTCTTCTTGATCTGCCAATGATATGGGAGTATCGTGTGATGCTTCAAGCAATCCCTGCCATAAATACAAGTGCCTTGCAGGAAGTCCATGCAAATTTCTATTTCGTTCTCTTGGTGAGTGTGGTACTGCAGCTGGTTTACCAGCTCAAACACCAGGTCAAGAGAAGCCTCCTCACTTTTGTCCCGGAAAAGCTCAGTGTTCAACTTATTACTGGTGTTCAAAATGTACTGAATTGTAAAAGTGTTTTCTTCAAAAACTCCTGGAACACAATCTCCAGCTTTTTCAACGCAGTCAGGACTAGTAGGAGCTGGAACATCCCCTGAAACTGAATGCAAAACCTCAGCCTGGAAGGGCCCAGCTGTAGAATCCGCCTCTGCCACTGCTCCACTGATAGTTTCAGATGGGAAGCTAGGATCCTGGATTGGAACCACTTGTTCTGGAGTTTCAGTGGAAGGATGGGCTTCTGATAATTGGCTCTC
The DNA here is from genome assembly GCF_019054845.1 of Dipodomys spectabilis. NCBI lineage: Eukaryota > Metazoa > Chordata > Mammalia > Rodentia > Heteromyidae > Dipodomys > Dipodomys spectabilis. The sequence continues at coordinate 47,808,699 of NW_024870772.1, read as the reverse complement.
GCTATTTGCCTCCTCAGGAATCAGGACAGACACACTGTTTTCTGCCGGTGGGCATGAAGGAGGGATTTCCAGAGGTTTTTTCACCATAGGTTCATGTAAGCTGCTTTCATCTGTACTCTGGTCTCTAGCTCTAAAAACCTCATCAAGTGAGCCAGATTCTAGCAAAGTGTTTAATATAGGCCTCAAAGACCTCAGGGTTCCAGTTCCCAATCTTTTCTGGTCCTGCTTCTTCTTAAAACAAGTCTTCAGAGGAGTGATCTTCCCAGAGAGCTTCATCTCACATGGAAAGTCATCAGGAGGAGAGGGAGGCTGAACTACGCAGGCTGGCTCAGGTTCAGTGGTTTCCATTTCCATGATGTAGATTAGTTCCAATAGCTCCTCAAAGTCTGAAAATCCTATCGGGAAAGGAAGAATGATTATCATTTGCAAACTGTCAAGTGAATCTTATTTATTCATAAAAATGGTTTGTTAGTTTAAATAAGTCCCTGAAATCCCTTGTCTTGCACTATATTCAGTCTTTGCAAATCAATTTCAACTTTTATTCACAATTAAAGGCTCCAAAGCCTATGGCAGATTAAAAAAAAATTTATCTATGAACTTAAGGTAAAACAGGATGTAACTGTTTGGGGTATAAAATTTTCCTGTGATTGCCTGTCTTGTCCCTTAATGCTTTCTCTATTAAACTCCTTCCTTTGCTAAAAAAAAATAATTATTATCCTGTGATTTTAGGTAGAGATGGGAGAAATAATAAATTAGCTAGCAGGTAAACCACATCTTCCCCAGTTTTGTGGTTCTCCTCACAGTTGCTTATGTATCATCTGTTTCATGAGTTGGCAGAAAAAAATGTTTGTGTGTGTGCCAATCCTAGAGCTTGAATTCAGGGCCCAGGCGCTGTCCTTGAGCTTCTTTGCTCAAGGCTAGTGCTGTAGCGCTTGAGCCACAGTTCTATTTCTGGTTTTCTGGTGGTCAACTGGAGCTAAAAGCCTTAGACTTTCCTGCCCTAGATGGCTTGAAATTGTGATTCTCAAATCTCAGCCTCCTTAGTAGCTAGAATTACATGCATGAGCCAAAGCACACAACTCAAAAACTTACCTCCAGGGGGAAAAAGTTTATTAAATAAAGAATAAATTTCTGGGGCTGGGAAGGTGGCTCATTGGTAGAGTACTTGCCTTCCATGCCTGAGGCCCTGGGTTCGATTCCTCAGCACCACATAAGCAAAAAGAAAGAAGTCGGAAGTGGCACTGTGGCTCAAGTGGTAGAGCACTAGCCTAGCCTTGAACTGAAGAGCTGAGGGACAGCGCCCAGGACCAGAGTTCAGGCCCCACGACTGGACCCCAAAAAATAATAATAATAAAGAATAAATTTCAAAGTTAAACAAGTGAATTTGGGGCAATCATATGCACAGGACACAAGTGCTCAATTGAATTATTATATGAAAGAGAACCAGAAGCCTGCTAAGCCCTTTAGACTTCTAAGTTCTGACATATTCCAAGAATATTCAAGGCCTACTTTTGCAATAAACACATTACTACTGCTGAAAGAATATAGCAGGGTGTGTTTGCCTTTAGCAATAACCACTGCACATAGTGCTAGAAACCAACAACAACTCCCTAACACAAAAAGGGTCTCACAATCCTTGTCTTCAGAAAAGTTACATATATGCATTTTGAAAAGCAAATGAACATATAGAAGAGCAGCAAGAAAATACAGAAAGTATACCATACCAAATTTCAGATTCTAAATGAACTACTAAAAGATTTTTTTTAAAAATGTGTTTTACAAGAATCAGAACTCTTGGTTAAAACAAAAAGGTTTTACAGGCTCAACCTTGTAATCCTAGGTACTCAAGAGGCTGAATTCAGAGGATCAAGGTTCAAAGCCAGCCCAGGCAAGAAAATCTTGGGAATCTTATGTCCAATTAACCACCAAAAGGCCGGAAGTGAAGCTGTGGCTCAAATGGTAGCCTTGGGCAAAAAAACTCTGGAACACACTCACTCGGGTCCTGTGTTCAAGCCCCAAGACCGGCAAACACAAACACACACACACTCACTCACTCTGGAAATATTGACTGAAATAATGCCAGATGAGAGAGGACTGCAAGGATCATCAATCCTCTGCTTTTTTTTCCATAGACTGGAGATGTCTGAAGCAAGGACACTTGATTTAATCACATGTGCATCGTGGGTGTCCAGTATGAGGCCTGGCACAATGCACACTGGATATTCCATAAACATTTTGTTGGCTGGATTACTGAAGAAGAAAAAAGGCAAAGATTCAATGCTTTGTTCTTAGTGATTTGAGTCGAAACCAAAAAAAAAAAAAAAAAAAAGATAAAGCTTGAGTCTGTAGAAAAATGAGTATTAATGATCTATTGGAGAAATCCATAGATCTATGTATAAAGAAGTGCCCAGCTGTCAAGCTCAGAAAAATAAAACACAAAAGCACTGTAAATAACAGTGTTGGTTTAAATACGAGTGGAAAAGGTACGAAAAGGAGAGTTCAGTACGAGCTGGCATGGTGAGGGAAAGCTTCACCAAGGAGGGATCTGACAGGAGACATAAATCAACTGGAAAGCAGCCAAGGCAGGCTTTATTATTCCTCACTCGGTGTCTTGCCTCCAGGCTCTATTGGCACAGATTGTGGTATTCCCTCTCCACCACGCCAAACCGGCCTGTGCCTCCTCCACGCGCGCGCGTGCACACACACACAGCGCAACCACCCGGCCACACTGGTCTGTGCCTTCTTCCTCCAACTCGCACACACAGCACACCCTGCACCGTCACACCCAATCAACGCAAACCAGACACAACCATGTGTCATCTCACACACACACACACACACACACACACAGATCAACCGCCGTCACGCCCCATCAACCCAATCCTGACCCGACCCATGTCACACGCACACACAGACAACTTTTCCCGCTGTCGCCCTTCCTGGAACACGGGAACGACACCGGGAATCGAGGCAAAGAGGAGGGAAGGCGCGGGGACCAAGTTTCCCAGTCAGTCTGCAGCCCAGGGACGTTCGGGGCGGGCGGGCGGCCTCCTCCCGCCTCCCAGGCCCGCTGCTCCTCCGCGACGGCCTTCGCCTCGTGACGCCGGGTCCGGGCGGCCCCGCGTTCCCGACGGTCCCTGGCGACCGCGGCCGCCGCTGGCCCCGCGGGCCGGGTCCGAGCGGCGCCTCCTGCCGGCCGCGGCCGTTACCGCGCCAACGCCGCGGGGCGTCCCGAGCGGCCCCGGCGCCCCCAGCGCCCCCCGCGCCCGGACCCCTGTACGCACCCCGGACAACACTCGGGGCCGCCGCACCGGCCGCTCCCCCGCGCCGCCGGGGCTCCGTCCCACGAGCCCGAGGGGCCCACAGCGCGGGGGGTGCGGGGACCGCGCGGGGGTCCGCGAGGGCCCGGCGCCCGCCAAGTCCCAGGAAAACAAACCCGCACAACTTGGGGGGCGGCGGCGCGAGGGGCGGGGCGGCCCGGGCTCCCGCAGCGCCCGGCGCCCAAGTCCGCGCCGGGCTCCCCTGGGCGCCCGCCCGGCCCGCAGGGACGCGCCCCGTCCGCCGGGCCCCGGAGACCGCGGCAAGGCCCCGGGCGGCGCGCCGCGCACACCTGCCGGACTCCGTGACTAAGTGCGAGTCCGCCCGTCCCGGCGCCGACGAGTCCGGAGCCCCCCCGGCACGGAGACGCCCAAAGCCCTACCTACGGCCCCGGCCGGGTTCCCTGCCCGCCGGGGGGTCGGGGCCGCGCGGCCCGCGCCCGCCCGGCCGCCCGCCCGGGGTCGCCGCGCCGCTCGGAGCCCACCTTTACCTCAGCGCGCTGAGGACCGGCGAGGGCTGACCGCGGAGCCGCGGCGCGGGCAGTGTCGGGGTCGGCGCCGAAGGCGGGCGCCGGCGCCTAGGGACCGCAGCCTGGCGACGCGGCCAGCCGCGCGCGGGCCATCCCTCTGAGCGGAGCGCCGAGAGCCGAGTCCGCGCTCCGAGTCCAGCTAGCTCTCCTGTCACCGCGAGCTCCGCTTTAAGTGGCTTCCGGTCGCCTCCTCCCGGCGGCCCCGTCGCGGAGGAGGAGTCTGGGCGGCGGGTGGGCTGGGTCGGCTGAGGATCTTGCCGTTTATTGGCTGCCCGAAAGTCGGGCCCGCCCCGCGCGCGCGAGTGGGGCGCGGGTGTGCGTGCGCGCGCGCTCCCGCGAGGGGGCGTGCCCCTCCGCGGGCTGGCCGCGGTCGCCCTGGGCTGGGCGGCGCGCCTGCGTGGGGCGAGCGGCGCGCTCGGGAGGGACAGAGGGTCACTTTGTTCCGCGGGGACCCGGCTCCCGCTGGAGGGAGGGTGTGGGACGGAACGACCCGTTTCGGTGCGGGCCGGCTTTGTCCCTCCGCCGCCTCCCCCGACACCGCTGGACCCTGCGAGGAGGCCAACGGTTGCTACAGCCGCGGCCGCCAGACGGGGTCGCCGGCCCCGCGCCGGACGGGCGGGAAAGGCTCTCAGGGCCTGCCGGCCTCGGGGCCCCTGGCCTGGAGGCCTCGATGGCCGAGGCCCACGGACGCCTACGACCTCCCAGAGCCCCCGAGCCCCCAAGACCGCAGCCCTGGCCCCCCCACCGTGACCCCGACCCCCTAAGACCCGCAGCCCCGGCCCACCCCACCGTGGCCCCAACCCCCCAAGACCCGCAGCCCCAGTTTGATTTCCCCCCCCCCCCCCGTGACCCCGACCCGCAAGACCCGCAGCCCGGATCCCTCCCCCTGTGACCTCGACCCCCCAAGACCCGCAGCCGCGGTCCCCCGTGACCCCGGCCCCCCAAGACCCACATCCCCGGTCCCCCGTGACCCGGACCCGGCAAGACCCGCAGACCGGTTCCCCCCCACACACCGTGACCCCGACCCCCAAGACCCGCAGCCCCGTGACCCCAAAACCCAATCCCCCTCGACCTGGCAGCACTGAACCGCAGCCCCCCCCCCCGCGCCCGCGCATGTTTCGGGGTGTGCAGAGCCGGGGGAATTCATCCGGGAGACCTCAGGTGTGAGGCGGCCTTGTGCAGCACCCGCGGGGCCTGGGTCCCAGCAAAGGCGCCTCGCGGGGAGGAAAGGGGCAGAGTTCCCGGAATCAGACACGGGACAAGCCCGTGTTCCCGGCACCGGCACCGGAGCAGGTGGCCTGGGCCTGAGACCATAGCTGCTCAGGAGGCTGAGATCTGAGAACGGAGGATCGAAGCCAACCCAGGCAGGGAAGCCCGGAGCCTCACGGGAGGCTCAAGTGGTCAGGCACCAGCCTTGAGTGAAAAAGCGCCAGGGCCGCGTCTAGGTGCTGAATCCAAGCCCAGGGTTGACACACAAACCCATCCACCAAAGTTCCCGGCCATTTCAGACCCTGGGGGATAAGAAGTTTTGGTTCCCAGTTTTTATTATCTTCACGTTCTAAGTCAGATTAAAGGTAGTACCTCTCAGCCATTTTATAGCAAATCGCTACAAGGCAGGGCCATTCAACCTAAGTGAGAATGTTTTAAGTGGAATTTAGAGATGATAGGAGGCAAGACAGGATCTTTAGGCTATAAGAACTGTATAAAGACAAGATCTTCATCTGTGTCTACTCACATGTAGAATTGCCCAAAGCAGACATTTAAGTCTACCACCTTCCTGCTTGCTTTCTATTTGTCTTATCCTATGTTCCTTTGCTTTTCCTTTCCTGCTTTATAGGACTTTTAAAAGTTCCATTCACAGTCTGGTGCGGGTAATCCTATACTCAGGAACCTGAGATCTGAGGATTGCGGTTCAAAGCAAGCCTGAGCAGGAAAGTTGGTGAGACTGGTATCCCAATTAATCACAGGAAAAGCACAAGTGGGTCTGTGCCTCAAATGGTAGAGCGTTAGACTTGAGCTACAAGGAGCCCAGGGACAGTTCCCAGGCCCAGAGTTTGAGCCCCAAGACCAGCAATTAAAAAAAAAAAATGTTGGTGCAGAAAACAGGCTGTTGTCTTTGGTCCTTGGGGTTTTGTTTTATTATCTCCTCTACAGGGTTTCTCCTGGTTGAGTAAGTCTTCCTCAGAATGGTAATCTCAGAGTAAGAAGAGGACAAATCTCAATATTCAAGTCTTTACTTTTGGATCATGCTTACAGATCATTGGCAGCTCTCCATCCATGTGGGAGGGACTGGGGTTTTTTTTTTTTAATTTTTTTTTATTATCTTTAAGTGATTGTACAAAGAAATTCCCATTCTACAAAACAGTATATGAATATAAAGTGCCTGATAACATTGTCACACATGCTCCTAACCCACCCCTTCTCTTACTTTTCTTCTTAATTGAGATTAGATGATTAAATAAATTTCACATATTTCACAGTATTGTGGGATAATGATATTTAGTTAAAATCACAAACACATTTTATCCTTCACAAAGCAAAATGTCATTATGATGGTCTATAAAATTTGTGAATTCTATGAGCTTTGACAATACAATTGTTTCTTCCACATCAGGTGATATTTACATTTCTTTCCTTTTGCATAGTTTAAGCTGTTCCCTCTTTCTCTGGGAGGGACTGTTTAAGGCTGATGTTTCATTGAGGATCTCTTAGATTAAGTGTAGATTACCTTAAACCAACTAAGGGTTAAAAGTTACTTCCAGAGACAGGCCAGTGGTCTCCACTTGTAATTCTGTCTACTGAGGCTGAGGCAGGAGGATTGCTTGAGTCAAGAACTCAAGACTAGCATATGTAATGTAGCAAGGCTCTCAAAGGAAAAATAAAAGTTAATTCTAGGATGTAACACATAGGGGCTCATCTTTCCTTCTCAGGACCTAAACTCAAAAATTCTTTTCTACAACTCCCCTTGAGTCAATTGAAAACTCCAGCTACCTTCTTACCTGCTTTGCCACTGGTTTCTAAGGCGTTTCCTGAAGCAGGAAATTGGAACCAGGTTCTAGAGTTCACAGTGTTAGATTTAAGCGCCTTAGCTACTAACATTTTAACTCTTCTGGAAAGGATATTTGTCCTCTACAATAAGTACCTCAGAATAGGAGGATTCTCTCCCAGAGTCAGAAACTGGCAGTTCAATGGATCAAGGACAATTGCTATAATTGTTCAACAGGATGGACCAATATCCATCATGTGTTTCCCCATTTTGCCCTTTCTGAATGAGAGTCTTATCAATATCTTGCTCATTGTTTCCCTAAATTGAAGTAGTACTGAGGCAAATCACCTTTCTTTAAATATTGATTGTCAGAGCATGGAAATGCATACTCCTGAGGAGAAATACCCTAACGTCCTTAGGACTCTTTGACTGTGGTCTGTGAGCAAGCTCACAGGTTTATTGTAGTAACTAGATGGGCCTTTGAAATTCCCTAGGGAGAGATGAATCCATCCCTTGAGTGAGAATCAGGGTAGATTGAGGCTGACACTACTAGATGTCTTCTTTCTTGTAGTCCATTTCTTTCTATTGAGTCTGAGCCAGGTGCTATGGCTCACACCTGTAATCCTAGTGGAGGTATTTAATACTAGGATCTGATTTTTTTTCTGAAAGGGGAGGTCAGCGTGCCTGGCTGAAAGTTCATTTTCTTAGATCCCGTGCAATCCTAGGTGTCTGTGTGAGAGAGTTGAAGACATACACTCAAGATTTCTAGAAAAACATTTCTGTTCCTACTACGTAGCCACCCTTCCAATTTTTTGTTTTCTTTATTCTTTTTCCTCTCCCCTAGAATACTGACAGGAGGATGTAGACATAGTCTCATGACAAAAAGCTGTACATTATGTGGAAAATATGGAGATGAAAACCACAAACTAAGGATGCTGGGGCTGAATGATAGGAGGAACCTGGGTCATTCATGACATCCCAAAGCTGCTGCGACGATCCTAGAATAGCTACCTCTAGATTTATGTCTCGAAATAAATCCCAATTTACTACGCTGGTTCCTGGAATGTACAGTTGAACATCCTCTTGGCTAATACACGAACTGTTGTAAGTTTTCTCCTGATTAGTTTTCTTGCTTACAGTCTTTACAAATTAGATAGTAACATGGTATATGTCAGAGCTGCCACAAAACTTTACTTCAGCTCCTATACCATTCCCACTAATTCATGCTGGATATATCAAACTATTAAGATTGACATTTATTAAATAAAAATAGGAAGTAGAAGAAATAACAATACTCATAGTTGACTCTTCTAGTCTTATTTTAATATTTTGATATAGTTATGTTCTGTTTTATTGTATTCAAAAATTTTTCCTAACATTATGACATTGTAACTATTTTACCTAACATTATTCACAAACAGCTTTCTATATTAGCATATTTTCCTTTTTTGTCTTTTTTGTAAGGATTTATTTTAATATAATCCAGTTAAAGTACGGAGAAACAGAAAAGGAGACAGACATTTCCTGCATAAGGTGTTTTGCTCAAGGACAGTGCTCTACCACTTTAGCTATAGCTCTACTTCTGGATTTTGGGCAGTGGCTAATAGGAGATAAGAGTCTCACAGACTTTCTTTTTCTTTCTGGTTTCGAACCCTGATCCTCAGATCTCAGCCTGCTGAGTAGCTAGGATTATAGGTGTGAATCACCAGCCACGTGGCATCAATTCACTCTTTACCAAAGGAATTATTCACTATTTGCTCTACATTTAAGTCCAGGATTAAATATTACAAGTATATACCGAGGAAGATGGATTCCTCCCTGATTGTGCTTCAAAACCTCAGGATAGGCTGGGGGCATGGCTCAGCAGTAGAGTGTCTACCTACCAAGCATGAAGCCTGAGTTCACAGGCCTAAACAAATATGGATTCACAAAACTACCAAATAAGCCAGGAACAATGATACACACCAACAACTTCAGTCCTAAGCAGGTTGAGGCAGGAAGATCCTGAGTTCCAAGCCAGCCTGGGCTACATGAAGACATGCTGTCTCAAGCAAGAAGAAACAAAACAACAAAAACCTGTAAGACATATATCTATACGATTATAGGCTCTGTGTTTGTATTTAGCTTTTATATGTGGCTATTTATTTTTGTATAAAGTATATTTATGAAATAAGCTTACAAGATGGAGTTTCTTTAATTTCTAGGATTTCCCTCCCTTCCAGTATTCTCAGCTGCTAGATTTGCCTTGTCATGATTGTTCATCAGAGCACTCCCAAGGAACAATTTCCACATGAAAGCCAAGACTTCTTTCTAGAACTTTCAAGTGACTCAAAGCCTTCAGTTTTCATTTTTATCAACAGTAAATGTTATCAAGGGTAAGTGCCAATATTCTGTTGCTTTCTGTTTTAGAAGTTATCAGTAATAGATGATTTCCCAACATCCTCTGGCTTTGGATAACTATTTTTGATAACATGCCAGAAATGAAACAGTGACCAACATGAATAAGAGTACAACAAGAGGACCTGAGCTTTGAATAGAGGAGCTTTATGTTTCAGTATTGCTGTACTGAGATCCCGCGGAGAATACACACGCTTGCATAAAAATGGCATACTGGCAACTCCTTATTTTTGAGTAATAAGTTCAAGCTATAATGTTTTCTACAACCAATTTAGATTTAGGGAAACATTATTTAACTAAAAATAAAAATTCATGTGTGTGTGTGTGTGTGTGTGTGTGTATGTGTAGCAAAGAAAAGTTAGACTGTACTTATTAATTAAAACTATATATTATTTTTAAATATTAAAAATAATACTGATATTTTATCTGAGAATTAATGCGCTAACTTCTAGAATTTAGTGTGTGTGTGTGTGCACATGCATGTGTGCCTGTGTGCACTAGTACTAGGGCTTGAACTCAGAGCCTCAAGCTCTCATTTACCTGTTTTGCTCAACTCTGACCTTTCACCACTTGAGCTATACCTCCACTTTCAGCTTTGTGTGTGTGTGTGTGTGTGTGTGTGTGTGTGTGTGTGTGTGTGTGTGTGTGTGTGTGTGTATTAACTAGAGATAGAGTCTCATGGATTTTAAGTCCTTGACTGGCTTTGAACCTCCTCAGACTCCTCAGGAGCTAGGAGTCTAGGCCTGAGCCATCAATGCGCAGCTGAGGGAAGATTTCCTATTTCCCTGCAGTTCCAGAGCAAGACAAGATGTTTGCCAGAAATTCATTTACATCAAGTAGCTTTTATTATTTCATTTAATTATTAAGTAATTGTACAGAGTGGTTACAATTCCATAAGCTGGGTTTATGAGAACAATGCATCTTGATCAATATCATCCCTATCAAGTGTCTTTTAAATAAAGAGTGTGGTGGGAAATGGTTGGAAAACACTATTCAAAACACTGTCCTAAGAACAAAAGCATGAATTAAGGGTGAATTAATTCAATGCTTAGGGGTAAGTTGCCTTAGAGTTTGTCATAAGCATGCCTTGATAGCTGTAAATTTAAAATTCATACTTTCATAAAGTAATGGAATATTCATTTTGAAGAACATTTCTAAATAAAAATAGTTCTTAGTTATAAAATCTATTAAAACACTTTTTCTTCTGTTTCTGGTAAGCAGAATCTTGTCTTGGAATGGTGAAAACACCCAGTAGAAAATGAACTAGGTAGTCAGGTGCCGGTGGCTCATGCCTGTAATCCTATAAGAGTCTGAGATCTGAGGGTCGTGGTTCAAAGCCAGCCTGGGCAGGAAAAATCTTTGAGTCTCTTAACTACAATAAACCACCAGAAAACTAGAAGTGGCGCTGTGGCTCAAGTGGTAGAGCACTTACCTTGAGCTGAAGAGTTGAGGGACAGTGCCCAAGCACAGAGTTCAAGCCCCAGACCGACAAAAAAAGAAAGAAAGAGAGAAAGAAAGAGGTAAAATAGGAATGGGAGGAGTTCTAAAGTATTTAGATTATCTGAGCTTTGCATTTGTAAATTGCCTGATTATCTTCCCAGCTGCTTGTTCTGTAGACTCCAGAAAGTCAAATATGTGCTTTGATCTCCTCCCAGCTTGGACTCAATAGGTCATTCTCACTACGCACAGTGGAACTTTCTTCTGATGTCACTGATTGGGGTGTATGGGAGATGATTTCCTGACCATTCACTCAACTGACTGAACACATACATCTCTCAGGAGTGCATGTGCCATGCAGTAGTTAGGTAGCGGATGCTAAGATAGCCTCCACTCTGTCAGTCAGTTTATTATAGTGAAATCTGTGAATTGAACACCCAGAATCTTTGGTTCAGACCCCACCTTCCAACATGGCCCTGGAATCAGAATATCAAAGAGCAGGCAGGGAATTTGGCACTAAAACCACCATTTTAGGTCTTCAGAGTACTTGAGTGTGGGAAGGGGATGCTTAGGCCTGTGGCTAACTAGGAAAACAAATAAATACACTTTGAAAAAAAAATAGACATGTGTTTATAGAGGAGTATAGAGGAGGAATATAGAGGAGTATAATTCTTCCTCTATGTTTCAAGCATCTTGTATGCACATGTCTATTTATTGTAGGGAGCAGGATTGTGTGTGAGGGTGCATTGGTACTGGGGCCTGAATTGAGGTTCTGGGCACTGCCCCTTAGCTTTTTCTGCTCAAGATCGACTGGTATCCTACAACTTGAGCCACAGTTCCACTTCAGCCTTTCTGGTGATTAATTGAACAGAAGATTCTCACAGACTTTCCTATCTGGGTTGGCTTACAACCATGATCCTCAGGTCTCGGCCTCTTGACTAGCTAGGATTATAGGCAGGAACCACTGGCTCCTGGTTGCCAGCAGATTTCTTGAAGAATAGTAGTAGTATTCCTTAAAATATTAAGAAACGTGGTTGTTTTTACTTGGAGTACATCCAAAATTGAATACAAACAAAAAAATCTTTTTAAAAGAATGAATTTCTGGGCTGGGAAGGTGGCTCAGTGGTAGAGTGCTTGCCTTGCATGCATGAGGCCCTGGGTTCAATTCCTTAGCACCACATAAGCAGAAAAAGCCAGAAGTGGTGTTGTGGCTCAAGTGGTAGAGTGCTAGCCTTGACTGAAGAGCTGAGGGACAGTGCCCAGGCCCAGAGTTCAGGCCCCATGAATAACAAAAAAAAAATTAAAAAAATAAAATAATGAATTACTTGGTAACATTAAAGTTCTTGATAATCACATGCAGAGATCACTTGAGTTAACAACGCTTTCACTGGTGTGAATTTATCCTAAGAATATAATAGGGCCATGGGCATGAATTTGGTTACACAGCAAACAAACTGGGTCTTGGCGCTCATTTTCATCCAGTCCCAGACCTAGATCAGTGTGGGACAATGTTCCTCTTTATATTGTTATGATACATTCCACCCCACAAATCCTTTTAAAAATCTTCTTTTACTCCTGGGCCCCTGCAAAGCCAAAATTCCATGTTTGACTTCAGCCTGTAATGGAAGCTGGGGATTGCTCTAATTCATTGGTAACCCTGGCCAGACATATTGCACTTAGTTTAAGGCTTCAGATTGATGTCCAAGCTCAGTATGGTGATCTTGGCAGACTACAGGGAAGGGGTGTGGTGTTCTGATGAGCACCTGTTTTCACTTCTGCCCTCCCCACAAAAAAGAAAAAAAAAAATCAGGCAGAGAATGCCCACATCATAGTATTTCAGTCTGATCAGGACACGAGCACTGTTTGAATACTTGAAGTTCATGTGGGTATAGATAAAAATCAATATAATTTACATGCTTAATGTTAATTAACTGTTAATTTGCATTTACCCTGGAAAGTTCTGGAAAAGAATGTAAAATGAAAAGGTTAGTTAAAAGTCCTGGAAAGAGATCAGGTGTCTTGGACTAGTGAGGTTATGTGGAAATGGTGTGATGGTGCAGAGAGGACCACAGGTTGATGTGAATATAGGCTCAGGGAGAAACTGAAGAAGTAGAAATGGCTCCTCCATGTAGCTAGAGCAATGGGAAAGACCCGGTTGGGTTTTATTGAGATAGTGGTGAGTGGGGGACCAGCAGGTTTTTGGTAGCCAGGAGAACAGAGCGTAGTTTGGGCCCTGTTGGAATGGAGACAAAATGGATAGGAGTGGAGACCGCAGTTAGAAGGGCTTCAACTTGTGCCTTTTAAATGAGGAAGGGTGGGTTGCATTCCATATTTGCAAAGGAGGGTCATTTATGTTCTGGAAGCCTGGGTGTGAGGTGTGGTCACCCCTAGCCTGCACCTTCATTTTGTAACCAAATACATTGGGTTTGCCTCTTGGCAGGTGCAAACCCCACACAGCTAGGGAGGAAGGCTGCAGGAAGGTTTGTCTCACACAGGGGCATCCAGGGGTATCTAATTCAAGCATATTCAGATGGGCAAGTTTCTTCAACATCAGGGGATAGGGTCCAAATGAGGGTGGGGGAAATGCCTTAGGGGAGAGAATTTCATATTCTAATCAGAAGAATGACTCTGGGACTTTGGCTGATTCTTTATGAATTTCTCTGTCGTGGCCTTCGGGAAACAAAAGGCAATCAAGAGTTAACTGTCCAGGGAAGCAGAGTGCCCCTTCCCACTCCAGCAAAAGTGACTGTCCCCAACCATCCCCACCTAGCAGCTAACGATTTCATATTTCTGCAGCAGGGCAAATTGTAATTCTGCTGAACATGAGCTAATTTAAGGTTTCTCTTACCCAGAGGTGACCTGAGACCCCTTTCAGGGAAGCTGACTGAATAGAAAATGACTGAATAGAAAGTGGCTAAAGGTATAAAACAGGTGACATTTGTGCACTGTGTTAGTGGTAAGGAAAGAAAAGGCCCTGTCAAGCCTTAAAATATGAAAGCAAAAATTATAACTGGCATATATGAGTTTCTAGTCATCTAAGCTAAATCTGGTGTGTGTGTGTGTGTGTGTGTGTGTGTGTGTGTGTGTGTGTGTGCTGGTCCTGGGGCTTGAACTCAGGGCTGAGCACTGTCCCTGAGCTTTTGTGCTCTAGGCACAACCACTTAAGCCACAGCTCCACTTCAGCTTCTTGGTGGCCAATTGGAGATAAGAGGTTCATAGACTTACTTGCCTGGGCTGGCTTTGAACTGAGATCCTCAGATCTCTACCTCTTAAATAGCTAGGATTACAGCTGTGAGCCAGGGCCGCCCAGCTCTTACTCTGACTTTACCACCAAAACTTAGAGGATGAATTAGAGTTCTCATTATTTGCTGGCTTCTTGCCTGGGCACTTTAAAGATACAGCCATCTCTTACTTTCAAATGGAAAACAGATGGAAATTTACTGTACTAGTCAAGTCTACATGAAACAACAACAAAAAAAATCCTGAAACATTATTTACTGTACATATTATTTTTACTTCGTCACCTGCCTGAAATACTTTGTTGTTCATTTTCTGAGGATTAGGTAAATTATAAGTCAAGGATCCTCTAGTAATTTACTGAATTTCTATTCTGCTCCAGGCACACATAAAGACACTGAGGACATACCTTCATAGAGCATGTGGAAGAAATACATCACACAAATCTTCACACAATTTAAAATATAGGAATTTGACCAATGTAAATGCTGTAAATATTACAGTGAAACCTCTTTGTATAGTTAATTTATGCATGTTGTGTGTGTGTGTGTGTGTGTGTGTGTGTGTGTGTGTGTGTGTGTGTACTCAGGGCCTGGGTATGGTCCCTTGGCATCTTCACTCAAGGCAGGCACTCTACTTTTTTGAGGCACACCTCCAGTTCCTGCTTTTGGGTGGTTAGTTGAAGATAGCCTCTCTAATTTGTCTGCCTGGCTGGCTTTGAACAAGAATCCCTAAATCTCAGCTTCCTGAGTAGCGAGGATTACAGGCATGAACCACCCGTCTAGCTGTTAATAAAGAAAATGTTTAATGAAAAAGTCAAAATATAATTTCAAACTTTGAAATTTCAAACCTTTTCAGGGACAGGGACAGCAGGGGCAGAGCCAGAACTGTGAATGTGTAGCCTTGTGCAGCTAGCCAGTGTGTCTGGAGATGGTAGTGTGGGGGAGGGTAGAGGGAGTATAGAAGGAAGGAGGTGGGGGGGAGGGGGAGCCACAGAGCTGACTGGGGATGTGCTCAGTCAGGCCTCATTAAGGATTCTAAAGAACAATGGAAGTTGCTCTAGTGAGCATTTTTTACTTAAAAATAATGACCATATTTTTTATTTTTAAGTTAGTATGTAAAAAGAGGGACCTTGTGCTTCCAGTAATAGATTAGGTAATTCAGGCTAACTTTACAAAGAAAACCCACAAAATTTGGACACAATGGTTTAAAAACCACTCTGAGAGGTAACAGGACAACGAAGGATGAAAGGAACTGGCTTTTTGCCAGTTAATTGGAGGTGAGAGTCTCATAGACTTTGCTGATTAGGGCTGGCTTTGAACCATGATCTTCAAATCTCAGTCTCCCCCATAGGTAAGCATGTAGATGTGAGCTACCATGCCTAGCTTATGGACAGTTTTAAATGTAGGAAAAAGATAGCAAAAGTAATTTTTCTTTAGTGTATTTAAAACATTACAAACAGTGACGCTAAAGTGTTCTAAATTTCTTTGTAAAAACCCTAGCAAGAATAGTTTGAATAGAAGTACTTCTTCTATGAGGAAGTTGGAGAGGAGTTTAAAGTCACTTTTCTCAAAGAAGTGGCCTGGGCAGCGGTAAACAACTTGATAGAGGAAGAGATATAATATTGAAATGAAGTCAAAGGGGGTGATGGCAGTTTTGTGCTGGAAACCAAGGAATTACATTGGGTCACCCAGGAATTGACTTGCCTTCCTGAAGGACTGAGCCCTCCACCTGGAAATCCTCCAACATCCTCCGACTAATCAGGATTAACGAGATTTATCACTGCCGTAGGTCTTAAACCTCTCACTGAGAGCAATTGTGAATACCCTCTGGAGAAAAGATAATCTTCCTTTTAGATATCAAACTGTTCTTACATTTACCCAAATGTAATGCTAGCCTTCAGTGAAAAAATGATGGGGTAAGCATCTACACACCAGTGCGACGTCATGGGACATAAGCAAAACAGGACAATCTGAATTATAAGAGGCAACTTAAAAGATGCTTTTGCTAGGCTCTGAGAACTAACTGCGCACCCTGCCTCCCAACATTGAATCTGTGTCCTTCGATCTGAGCTGCACCCATCACCTTGAGGCCCAGTCAAGACAAAATTCCAGATAAGTGCCTTGTGTGGAAGACAAACTGCCATTCGAAGAGGCAATGTTGTATTCTTACCATCTTAAAGAAAATAGCCCATGTGGTGGCTCATGCCTGCAATCCTGACTACTCAGGAGGCTGAGATCTGAGGATCACAGTTCAAAACCATCCCAGACAGGAAAGTCTATGAGACTCTTATCCCCAATTAACCACCAAAAAGCTGAAAAAGGAACTGTGGCTCAAGTGGTAAAACACTTGAGTTGAGCAAAAAAGCTCAGAGACAATGCCTAGGCATTGAGTTTCAGCCTTATGACCAGCACACAAAGCCATTAAGCAAAATGATCTTTATCAGTGCGAAAAATTACAATCATAAGTAAGACATTAAGAACTGTCTTATTTTTTGTGTCTCCTACACTGGGTCTTGAACTCAGGTGCTTCCTCTCTTGCTTGGCCCTTTCAGCTCCAGCCTGGTGTTCTGCTACTTGGGCACATCTTCAGTTTTGGCTTTTTGCCAGTTAATTGGAGATGAGAGTCTCACAGACTTTGCTGATTAGGGCTGGCTTTGAACCATGATGTTCAAATCTCAGTCTCCCCTATAGGTAAACATGCAGATGTGAGCTACCAACGCCTAGCTTATGGACAATTTTAAATGTAAGAAAAAAATAGCAAAAGTAATTTTTCTTTAGTGTATTTAAAACATTACAAACAGTGACGCTAAAGTATTCTAAATTTCTTTGTAAAAACCCTAGCAAGAATAGTTTGAACAGAAGTACTTCTGATCTTAAAACTTACCATATGGCTGAAGCATCTTTTCTGTGCCTTCACAAATTGTCATAGTCTTTTCTAAGTTTGGATTCACTTGCATTATTTTATCTTTGTACTTACAATGTTATAAAATATTTCTAATTAAACTTCATTTATATGAAGTTTTTGCCTCTATCACTTCCTCCTTGACTCTCAGATCTTAGCATCTGGAGAAGCTAGGATTACAGGAAAGAGTTATTGCACCCATCTGGGAGGGGATTTTGAAAAGTATCAGAGGGCTAATGGGGAGAGAGAGAGAGAGAGAGAGAGAGAGAGAACTTAAAATGGGAAGAGAGTTTGCTTAATGTAATTAAGCAAATGTAATTAATGTAATTAATGTCATTGTAATGGTCCTTGTGAAAAATGTTTAATTAGTAGGATTACCATTTTCTAAATTGGGGAGCAGTGTGTTCTGTCAACAGGATGTTCAATTGAAGCTCTGTATGTTTTGGTTTTGGCTGAGGCTGTGAAGCCTGAGGGTAAAAAAGAAGAAGTAGCAGGGTTTATGCTTGTAATCCGAGCTGCTCAGAAGCTGAGATCTGAGGATTTGGGGTTGAAGCCAACTCCAGCAGACAAACTCAAGACTTTTGTCTCCAATTTTAGCAAAACAGTGAAGTGGAGGCGCAGCTCAAATGGTAGAGTGCTAGCCTACCACCAAAAGGCCAAGTGAGAGCACCTCTGGCACACACACACACATGAAAATGGGTGAAAAGTGAGGCGCTGTCCTGCCCAGGTGCTTGGAATGTGTGTACAGTTGTTGAGAAACAGGGAAGCTTTGCTTTTGTTTTTGTTGAGAAGTTTTGGAGCGCTTGGCTTTTACCCTTCCTCTCCTACAATCAGGTCAGAAGGATATTTTAAAAAAATGATCTGAAGAGCTTTGACGTTCCCTTCAGTGGTTGAAGAGCATCAAGGACCAGCAGGAACAGCTCTGCGCAACTCCTGAGCCCCGGCGAAGCAAGCTGCAGGGAGACAAAAGAGGAGTGCTCCTCCTGGACTAGAGGAATTTGTGGGGGAGTTTGGCCAAGAGAACCTCAATTTTTCGAGGTGGCTGTCTCCAGGGTGAGTATGGAGTGGTACGACCAGCCAGAGCTGAGGAAGAAAGTGAAGAGGACCAGCAGGAAGAGAAGTACTGCCTCTATCATGGGAGTCTGTAGTCAAGTCCAAAAAAAGACATACTTAGATCAGGGCTCCAGGCTCACACCTGTCACTGTAGCTACTCAGTAGGCTGAAATCTGAGGATCACAGTTCAAAGCCACCCTGGGCAGAAGAATTTGGAAAATGTTATCTCCAATTAACTACCCCCCAAAAAAGCCAGAGGTGGAGCTGTCATTCAAGTGGTAGAGTGCTAACTTTGAGTAAAAAAGCTCAGGGCAGCACCACGCTCTGGTTTCAAGCCCCGCTCAGGGGAGGGAAGACTATATATACATACATACATATATATATGTATATATATACATATACACACACATATATGTATATAGAATGGATTTGTTGTGTTGTTTTTGTTTTTGCTTTTTGTTGTTGCTGTTGTTGGTTGTGGGGCTTGAACTCTGGGCTTGGACACTGTCCCTCAGCTCTTCAGTTCAAGGCTAGCACTCTACCACTTGAGCCACAGCACCACTTCAGTTTTCTGGTGGTTAATTGGAGATAAGAGTCTCATGGACTTTCCTGCCCAGGAAAGTCACCGCTTTGAACCGTGATCCTCAGATCTCAGCCTCCTGAGTAGCTAAGATGATAGGCATTAGTCACTGGCGTCCAGCAACAAAAATTTTAAGACAGCTAGACCAACTTGCTCCTTGCTTCTGAAAAGAAAAGAGTTCACGCTTGATACAAACATAAGTAATGATAATAGGACAGTCTGTTAGGAGAAAAATATGGTAGAGAAAGAGAGCACCTGAGAAGATAGCAGTGTAGCTTATTTCTCCCATTCTGGGCCATGTTTCTCTTCCTCACCACAGAGCGTGGTCCTGCTTAAATAGTGACAGTGAGTCCTTGAGAACAGCTTTCTGATTGGTGGGTATCCTCTGCTTCCTGTAGAGTTAAAATGCTGGAGATGTAGTGTCCTTGTTTATTTCCTCATTTTTTGTCCTCCTTACTTTCCCATTCTTTGGTGTTCCCCCACCCCCATTTCATTGTCAGGTGGGTTTAAGGTTGTCAGCTTATCCTGCTATCTGCTAGTTCTATAGGCCACAGTTCCCGGATGGGCTGGTACTAATTGCTGGGTGCCCTGAGAAAAGGCTCTGCCTAAAATTCACAAAAGTCACACCGAGTGAACATGGGATCCTGCAGTGACAGAGGCCAGCACGAAGGCCGATCATGCCTGCACTCGGATGGCCTCCCTTCCCTTTCTGGATCCTTTTCTGAAGGAGACAGGGGGAGCCAGACAGGGGCATGGGATGGGAGAGCAAGGATTGGAAAGAGAAGCAACCGTTTGTCTTCCTTTCCCCACACAGGCTTTTCTAGTCTTGTTGTAGTAACCAGATGGGTGGGGGGGGGGGATTTTATGATGTGGTAGGTTGAATTTTATTGAGCATCTTAATTACTGAACTGAGACTATTCTTGTGACTGAGAGCTACCGGGAGAAGCTTTATGACTTGCAAGCAGACGGGGTTAGTAGTCTGCCCTAGGGAGCAGGAAACAAGTAGAAAACAACTAGCCTACAAAAGAGGTGGAAAGGGCAACCGAGAAGAAAAGGACCGGTGTTGTCATTGCGCCCTGCAGAATGCAGCTCATTCACTATAAAACTGGTTACACTGGATTGGTGAAATGATGACAAGATCCAGAGGGAGGCTGTGGGAGGCGCTGGCTCTGATGAGGTGGACCGGAAGGTCAACGAGGGTAAAGAGGTCAAGTGGGGAAGTCCTGGGTGATGATGTCACACGTGGTGCTGGCCAAGCGTCTGGTGGAGGTTAAGCTAATGCCCAAGCCGGGTGGTTCTCAAACTTTGCAATCTATTAGCTCCAAAAGAATCAGAGAGCCCTGACAAGGCCTAGAGAACCAGACTTGGTCACACAGGATGGGCCCAGACCTCTGTATCTCTTTCCCACATTCGCAGGTGATTGAAGTATACAACAAAATTTAAGAACTACTTCCAAAGATTTAGTGGACAGAAGCAGGTGGTCAATCAGTACATAATAATAGCTAAGAGAGGAAGAAAGTGTCGTTTAGCCAAATGGAGGAGGTCATAAGGATAAGCGAGAAGGGAAGGAAATAGTGGTAGAGACAACGATCGTCTCAGCCATCGCCTTTTGGTTTATCATTATGAAGTAGTCCTACAAAGGGATTTCAATTATGGAAGTCAGGTTATGAGTAGAGTGAATTGATGAAGGCCACTCCAGTTAGACATGTGTGGCTTCTGGGGCCAGAAATTTGTAGACACACAAGAGATACGGGAGGTTTCGTAGAGGTGATTTACTTTTGTGCAAAAAGGTGCAATGCTGTTACTCTACCCAGAGTTAGCTAGGCAGGAGCACCATGCAGGACAGTCGGCTAGGTTTTTATCTCAATCCAAATTGTCCCTTCTCCTTGTCACAGAATTAGACTCAGCTTCTAAGTACAATTGATTACTGAGATTAGGAAAGGGAGTATGGTGGCTGATGTGGAGTGGGGTGGATGGAGGGGGTTGAGGAGGTCAGTGGAAAGCTCCCACTAACATTCCTTTTAACTTCTTCAATGCAAGATTTATCTCCCTATCATGGCTAGCTGGTAACAAGCAGTGAGAGTTACAATTGAAATCAATAAAGCAAATAAGCCCAGGAAATAGCAATGCGCAATGCCAAATACACTTTCGTTTAACTAAAAAGACATTCCCTCCTCTTCCCACATCCCATCCCTACCCTCCAGTTATATAGTTCTGTGTTCACCTAATGTACATTGAATATAACGGTTGTATTTGTTCACCTGTTCTCCCTTGATTTGTGTGCCATCGTTACTCCCCAACATTTTCAGCTTCCTTGTATTCAATTTTGTTTAACAGTTCATTCGTTGCTCAGAGAAGTTACACCATTGGATTCCTCCCCAGGGTATATTATCCCCTACTCAATTTGTTAGTATAGATATGCACATAACCCTGTATATATTTTCACGTATATTTGTAGTTAAAATTGAACTTCTATTATGAGAGAAAACATGTCACTTTGAGCCTGATTTAATTCACTTAATATTTTTTCTAGGTTCATCTATTTCCCTGCAAATGACATACTATTATTCTTTCTGATAAGTGAGTAAAATTCCTCTGTCTGTCTGTCTGTCTGTCTGTCTGTCTGCCTGCCTGCCTCCCTGCCTGTCTGCCCAGCTCTCACATTTTCTTGAGTCACTCATCCATTGTAGGGCATCTGGGCTGTTTCCATAACTTGGCTATCATGAATAGTACAGCATTGAACATTGATGTACAAATGTCCTCACTGTATCTTGACTTGTATTCAGAGTAGATGCTGGAGTGTTAACCCATTACATTTAACTATTCCTTTCTCTTTCTGTGAAAATGAGTGCTATGACTCTGTCTTCCCCCAGGAGATACTTCAAAGCCCTCACTTAGAGACAGTAAATTTGTGTCATTTTAAGCCATAAAGACCATGGTACTTTGTTACAACGGCCCTAGAAAGGTATATGCTAAGATACCATTCCTCCCTCCTTCCTTCCTTCCTTGATTGCTTCCTTCTTTTTCTCTCCCTTTTTCCCTCCCTCCTCTTTTTCTTTTCCTTCCCTTCCCTTTCCTTTTCTTTGCTTCCTTGCTTTCTTCCTTCCTTCCTTCCTTCCTTCCCTCCCTCCCTCTCTCCTAGGGTTTGGACTCAAGGCTCCCGCTTGCCAGGCAGGCACTCTACCATTTGATCTATGCCTCCAGCACTTGAAATCTTTCTTTCTTGGTTGTACTGTGAACTCATCTCTACTCATGTGTTGTCCTTGTCCTGTTAGATGTGAGCTTAGTTTTCCTTAGGACAGAAAAAACTGGTATAAGTCGGTGGATCCCATTAGCACAACAAAAACGAGGCAAGCTCACTGCTTTCCCACTTGCAGAAGCTGTGAGCATGATAAGCTGTGTGCCTCCCTGGTCTAATCGGCTCCTGCTCTGGCTTTGCACTTACTGTTGGTAATTGAACCTGTTCCTAGGACGTGGGACCTTATTTGAGGAGAGGTGTGTTCAACATTTTCAAGAAAACAAACAAACAACCCTGTAAACTATACCTGCATGCCACTCTCACAGTAAAGCATTTTCTTTGAAGAATCTTGAAAGTTTTAGTAAAACCAGGAGAAAACTACAATGAGGCCATCTATAATGAGTTCTACTCCCAGATCCCTCCTACTCTGCCACTTTATGCCTTCTTTCTTTTTATTGTTTGAAGGAAGATCACGGGCCAAAAAAATTACCCAGAAGATCACACTAATTTACCCTGGGAAAGATAAGTTCTTAGTTTATTTAGTAAACTCTCCAGAAATCAAGTGGATGGGTGGTACCACTCAGACCAGGAACAGAGAACCACAGTACATCCCACATAGCTTTCTCAGATCTCTGGCTGTCCATTACAAGGTGTGTAGCTGCCTTGAACATGTCAAGCCAAGACATGTTCTAGAAATGTAGCTTATAAGACAACTGCTCCCCTCCCCAGCCCCTGAACCCAAAGGACCAGAGAAAGCAGTAGGGTAGTCTGAGGATTCCAGAAAGAGGAAGAGGTCGTGGTTGCTAGTTCCACCGTACCTATGTGATTCGAAAGCTTTCCCATAAAGCATGATCTAGCCTTCTGGGACAGACTCTCCCTCGAGTGCTGCTTCCTCCAGCAACTCTTGACTTTCATGTTTTATTGTTTTGTTTTTTGTTTCCTTTTCCTACAGAACTCAGGGCATGCTAAGAAAGTACTCTCAACTACTGGAATCACACCTCCAATCCAATCCATTGATTTTAGATCTCAGATAGGCTCTCAGGTTTTGTGCCTTAGCTGGCTTTAGGCCATAATTTTTCTACCAACTCCTTCTGCATAGTTGTGATTACTGGCACACGGCATCACACCCTGCTTGTTCTTCGATATGGGGTTTCACTAACTCTTTTGCTTAGGTGTGCTATCCTCCTTTCTCTGCCTTCCAAACAACTAGGATTATAGGCACAAAGCACAGTGCCCTGCCTTTATTCTTTTACTGATACAGTGTTTTACTAATTGCCCAGGCTGGCATCAAACTTGAGACTCTCTTGTCTCTACTTCCTGAGTGGCTGGGATTACAGGCATGTACTACCCCATGCAGTTTGTGATCTAGGCTCCCACAGAGAGCTGTCTGCTAATGTGGCCTCAAAATGCCCACCTCTCTCGTGTTCTCTGGTTCATCTCCCGTATGCTTTGCATTGCTAAAACTGTCTGGTTAAAGTCTCCAATGATCCTGCTAGTTTCCAATCTAAACTCACTCTGTCCTCAGGCTCATTTCTCATCAGTGTTCACGCTGCCTACTCACCAGTGGCTGGTTCTCTGGTACAGTCATTGTCGTTTCCTTTCTGCTTCTTTGGTGCCACCTTCTCTATTTCCTTACGGCCTTCTCTTCAGCCTCAGAACTAAGCAGTTCCTTTGACATCTCTTTAAATACTATTAATGCCTGCTAACAGGCTGACTCCATGGGACTGACCCCCTCCCCCCCCACTGTGCTCTAGCACCTTAAACGTAAAATACCTTCAATCAAAGGTAATTTGCTTTCTTTTTTTTTAACATTTATTTTGAGAGAGGGTCTCATTATATTGCCCAGGCTGGCCTTGAACTCACAGTCCTCTCACCTCAGTGTCCTGAGTCGCTAGCTGAGTCTAGCACATAGACTGGTTCAGGCAAACTCTTCATTCTTTCAGAGCTTTTCAGCCTAACCTAATGTTCCCACACATTTCCAGCTCAGTAAAAGACTTATTTAAGCCAGAGACCTGTCCTTGTCCCAAGTGTACCTCTAAGTCCTATGATTTTTTGTTTGTTTGCTTGTCAGTTGTGGGGCTTGAACTCTGGTGCTGGACTCTGTCCCTCAGCTCTTCAGCTCAAAGTGAGCACTCTACCACTTGAGCCACAGTGCCACTTCCAATTTTCTGGTGGTTCATTGGAGATAAGAGTCTCATGGACTTTCCTGCCTGGGGCTGGCTTTGAATCTTGATCCTCAGATCTCAGCCTCCTGAGTAGCTAGGTTAAGTAACTTTTTTTTTTTTTTTTGGTTAGTCATGGGGCTTGAACTCTGGGCCTGGGCGCTGTCCTTTAGCTTTTCAGCTCAAGGTTAGCTCTCTACCACTTGAGCCACAGTGCCACTTCCTCCCAAGTAGCTAGGATTACAGGTGTGAACCACCAGTGCCCAGCAAGTCCTATGACTTAGTAGTAAGTCTCAAATCTGTTGTCTTTATTTCCCTTCCACCAATTTCACTTAAGCCAATGCTTAGATTCTGGCAACAGCTGCCAAGTGGATTTCTCTGATGTACTTCTTGCCAATCTTATCCAAATGGAGAAAAGTTGATCAAGTTCACCAACTTTACCAAGAGCACCTTGGGGCTGGGGATGTGGCTTAGTGGTAGAGTGCTTGCCTTGCATGAATGAGGCCTGGGTTTGATTCCTCAGTACCACATAAGCAGAAAAAGCCAGAAGTGGTGCTGTGGCTCAAGTGGTAGAGTGCTAGAGTTGAACAAAAGATGCTCAGGGACAGTGCCAAGGCCCTGAGTTCAAGCCCCAGAACTGGGGGATGGGAAAGGGGTACTTCTTACTTGCCAGGTGCTGATGGCTCACACCTATAATCCTAGCTATTTAAGAGGCTGAGATCTGAGGTCCTTGGTTTGAAGCCAGCCCAGGCAGAAAAGTCTATGAGACTTTTATCTCCAGAAGTGGAGGTATGACCAAGTGGTAGAATGCCAGCCTGAGGAAAAAAGCCAAGTGAGAGCTAGAAGACCCAAATTCAAGCTCCAACGCTGGCACAAAAGAAAAAATATGTCACTATGATAAAAAAAAAAATCTCTCCCCAGAAAGAGAGAGAGAGAGAGAGAGAGAGAGACAGAGGGAGGGAGGAAGAGAGACAGAGGGAGGGAGAGATTGAAAAATTTTAAACACAACCACAGGGTACCTTTCATTCTACTTTTACGGTAGGAAGTAACACTATATGCCAGTCAAAACTAATTTAACCACAAAACTCTCTGTTCTTTCTCTGAACGTGTTATGTAATTTTAATCATTTGAGACACCATACGTTCTCAAGAAATAATTTCTGTCAAGCGAAGAGGAATATGTAAATATTTTATATACATGAATGAGCACTCATCTGTATGCTTTAAAAGTGTCTGACATAATCAAACTAATGATATTTTCAAGCTGCCATTTTGAGAACATGTCCTAAAAACTGACCATTCAGTTTCTATGAAGGCGTCCAAGACATGCCAACAGGGAATGTTACGTAAGTTCTAAAGCTCCGTAACATTAATCACACAGTCATTCAATATAACACCGGAAGTCAAGATAGTTCAATTCATAATTCTGCTAACAGGTGCAGAAGCTCTTATATTTTTATAGCTCCTGTGTAGGAAGCAAGCCATAGTGGAGTTGGTGGCAGTTTTATCTTACTAGACAAATGTTTGATAGATGAGACATTTTTGTACGTAAAGCATGCCAACATGAATTTAAATTTCACTTTCTTTCTTCTGCCAAGATGTTCACAAACATCCTCATCTTAAAGACCTTAAAATGCTTTACAAGTGGATATTACTTTTCTCCATGTTTTAGCTACAAACAAAATGAAACAACTATGAGGTATATATTCCTTTCTTTTCTTTTCTTTTTTAATTTCTTTCTTCCTTTTGTGTGTGTTTGTGTGCTATTCCTGGAGTTTAAACTCAGGGCCTGGGCACTGTTCCTGAGCTTCTTTTGCTCAAGGCTGGTGCTATACTACTTGAACCACAGCTCCACTTCCTGCTTTTTGGTGCTTATCTGGAGATAAAAATCTTAAGGACTTTCCTTTCTGGTCTGGCTTTGAATTGTGATCCCCAGATCTCAGCCTCCTGAGTAGCTAGGATTACAAGTGTAAACCTCCAGCATCTAGCAAGGTTATATGTTTTTTGCAAAGTTGGAATAGAAAGATTTAGGATTGTTTTTTACCAATCATAAATACAAGCTTTCACTTTTATTGTGGTAAAATACAATACATAAGACATAAAATGACATCTTAAGTGTACAATTCAGGGGTTGGAGACATAGCTCAGTTGGTAGAGCGCTAGCCAATGAGCAATTCAGTATTTGTGAACAGTACAACAGTTTACCCTATCATGTGAAGCATTCAAGTATTGTCTCCTCAAATTCTTCACAGCAGCCTTCTGGAAAAGTACGGTGACTGTTCTGTGATACAGATGAATGAAATGAAGCTCTGGAGAGTAACCTGGGAAAAGGCAGAACAATATCAGATGGCCAGGCCCGGCCCCAGCTTCCCATCATGCCACACTGTGGGGTTATGCCATCCCATTATAGTTGCGCTGTTCTGCCAGGACCAAAAAAGAAAGTGTAGGAGAACAGGTGGGTAGGAGTGTGGAAATGATTGTCGCAGAAGGAATAGCGAGGCAATGAACATAATGATGCGCCGCTTCCTGTGGAAATCAGATGATCAGAAAGGAGTGAGGAGAAGTGAATGGAGAAGGGGGAGTTTCCCAGTCAGTTCTTCCAAGGCCACCCACATCTGTTCTTTCCGTGCCAGGCACTCTGACTTCATGCCACCCCTTCCCAAGGTTCCAACTCCATGGCCTGTCTCAAGTCCTAGAAGTTCCAGGCTCTTCTGATTCGTTGCCTTGTTGATAGGGGCAGCAAACGGAGTCACTTATATGTATTCAGCATTGACAAAGGTATTTTCATTGTTTAGGTGTGGCATGTTACAGGCATCCCAACAGGGCCATTTTCTATTGTTTGCTCTGGCAAACAGTATATTAATGATTTGTGTCTGCCCCTCAAAGCAAAACCACTATCTAAAGCTTTCTGGAGTAATTATATGAGAACCAGAGGTGGTCATTAATGTGATCTTAGAATTTATGTGTGTATGTATGTATGTATGTTCATATTTTTGTGTTGGTTCTCGGGCTGTAGCTTAGGGTCTGGGTGTTGTCCCTGAGTATTTTTGCTCAAGGCTAGAGCTCTACCACTTGAGCCACAGCTTCACTACTGGCTTTTTGGTAGTTTATTGGAGATCAGAGTCTCACTGCTAGTTTTGAACCATGATCCTCAGCGGTCAGCCTCCTGAGCAGCTAGGATTATAAGAGTGAGCCACTGGGGCCTGTAAGAATTATATTTTAAAATAAACGAAACTGGGTAGGCAGGGCACTGGTAGCTCATGCCTGGAACCCTAGCTACTCAGAAAGCTGACTTAGGTTCAAACCCAACCTGGCAAAAAAAAAAAAAAAAAAGGCTGGGAAGTTGGCTCAGTGGTAGAGCGCTTGCCTTGCATGCCTGAGGCCCTGGGTTCGATTCCTCAGCACCACATAAGCAAAAAGAAAAAAGCCGGAAGTGGTGCTGTGGCTCACAGTGGTAGAGTGCTAGCCTTGAGCTGAAGAGCTGAGGGACAGCGCCCAGGCCCAGAGTTCAGGCTCCACGACCGGACCCAAAAACAAAACAAAACAAAACAAAAAACAACCAACCAACCAAAAAAAAAAAAAAAAACCTCTTCAGGACTTTCTCTAATTAGCCAGCAAAAAGCTAGGCTGGAGGTATGGTCAAATGGTAAAGTGCAAGCATGAACAAACAACTGGAATAACTGTAAGGCTCAGAGTTCAAGCGCTGAGAGCTGCAAATAAAAAGAATTATAAGGACCATATAGAAAAATTAAGCTGGGCGCTGGTGGCTCACGCCTGTAGTCCTAGCTACTCAGGAGGCTGAGATCTGAGGATCGAGGTTCAAAGCCAGCCATGGCAGGAGAGACCGTGAGACTCCTATCTCCAATAAGCCACCAGAAAACCGGAAGTGGCGCTGTAGCTCAAGTGGTAGAGCGCTTGCCTTGAGCTGAAGAGCTGAGGGACAGCGCCCAGGCCCAGAGTTCAAGCCCCACGACCAACAACAAAAAAAAAAAATATGGTGCTTCTGAGTTAGAGATACTTGAATGTGGCGTGATATTTTCACTGCAGTTATCCTCTCACTAGAACAGCAGAGTCAGAAAGTCTAGCCTGCTGAGGTGACAAGACATTTTTTCTTATGTAGATTTATTGTGTAATAGAGGTGGAATATTTATGTAATAAAAGTTCTACTTTTAGACTAAAGAAGAAATAGGACACGGTGACCCTTTTTGGAGGCTCCAGGATTTCATTAAAATGCAAAGGCCCTAAATCATCTTCATTTTTGGAGTTTTCTGATAAATATATGATTAAAAGCTTACCCCAATTTGAATTTGACTTCAGTTTAGTTATTGGGGTAGCTGATATGGAATAAAGGGGGGCTTACATTAATTGAACGAACTTGGAATTTTTGTATTGAGAAATGCACACCAATTATAATGTGCATTTATTACATTTTTAAAATTAGAAAACATATGCAAGGTAATTGAAAAGTTAGAAAGCATAGGAGAATAATACATGATGGAATTATGGCTTTCATGGCTCCAGTACTTGCCTAGCAAGCATAAACCCCAGGACTGCCTGAAATAAAATATAGCTATTCATAGTTTAAAAAAACAATATATTTTTGTTCTCACCTACATTTCAGGGAAGTTATATCTACATGTAAAATAGAGTTGTTAATCTGATTGAATTTGTGTTTCTTAGCTTTTGGTTTCTCTTTTATTTTATTGTACTTTTTTTCAGATTAATAATTATGTAGCCAGGTGCCAGTGGCGCATTCCTATAATCCAAGCTACTCAGGAGGCTGAGATCTGAGGATCTTAATTCAAAGCAAGCCAAGGCAGGAAAATCCATTCGACTCTTATCTCTAAAAAACTACTCAGAAAATGCCAGAAGTGGCACTGTGGCTCAAGTGGTGCTAGCCTTGAGCAAAAAGAAGCTTATGGACAGAGCCCAAGCCTAGATTTCAAGCCCAAGGACCAGCAAAAATACATACATACATACATACATATACATACATAAAAAAATAAAATGTGGGACTGGGAAGGTGGCTCAGTGGTAGAGTGCTTGCCTTGCATGCATGAAGCCCTGAGTTTGATTCCTTAGCACCATATAAGCAGAAAAAGTGGGAAGTGGCGCTGTGACTCAAGTGGTAGAGCGCTATCCTTGAGCTGAAGAGCTGAGGGACAGCGCCCAGGCCCAGAGTTCAAGCCCTACAACTGGGAGAAAAAATAATAAAATAAAATGTGTAGCCCTTCCATGAGTTCAAGTCAGAAAAAGATATGCTTAATCCCAGCCAGCACCCAAATACATTACCAGAAAGTTTAGGGCAGAAAAGCAACCTAGGCCTTGCATCTCATAAGAGTAGAATTCAGGCAAAATGCAAACGTAAGTTAGAAGAGAAAAATGGCAGAGAAAGAGAACATATGGTATGACAACACTTCAGCCCACGTCTGCCATCTTGGTCATCTTCCTGGTCTTGGTCTTGGGTCAAGGAGATGTGGAGCTGGGCATAGGTGGCTCACACCTGTAATCTTAGGAGGCTGAACTCTGAGAATCACAGTATCAAGCCAGCCCTGGCAGGAAAGGCCATGAGACTCTTATCTCCAACTGTCCAGCAAAATCAACCAATCAATCAATCAATCTTAGGGACAGTGCCCAGGTTCAGGTCCTGAGTTCAAGCCCCTGGACCATCTCTCATCTCTCTCTCTCTGTCTCTCTCTCTCTGTCTCTCTCTCTCTCTCTCTCTCTCTCTCTCTCTCACACACACACACACACACACACACACACACAAAGATTTGGAAGGCCTTCTGATTAGTGTGTCTCCTTTGTTTCCTATATTGTGACACCAAAGATACTGTCCCATCCTTATTGGCCCATCTTTGTCCTTTTGCTTCCTCATTCTTTCGCAGTCCACTCATAGGTTTCATGGTCAGGCAGTTCAGGATTGTCAGCTCATCCTGACATGGCAAGGTGCATAGGCCTCCATTCCTGATTGGCTGCTTCTCTACTGATTTGTAGCAATTGGTCTTGTAAGATCATATTTAGAGATGTTTCCCTAGAAAAAAAAAAAAAGGCCTGGGGTGGAAGGAAAAACATCCAACATGTTGTTCAGAAATGTAACTGAAACACCCTTTGCAACAAATGTATCAAATAAAGGATCACATTTTGAAGTCCCAGTATAAGCTTATCAGCTTATATCTAGCTCATGAACAGCAATGGCAGGAAAGCCGTACATAGCCTTCCAAACTGGACATCACTGCTCAAACTGGACATGGTGTCCCAAATTGGGGGTGCCCTGGGGGGTAGGAGTGGAGATGGGAGCATGGAGCAAAGAGGAGGAGAAAGAGGAGCCCTGTTTGTGGCGGACCGGGAGGCAGGTTAGCTACAGGGAAAGAAAACTGAAAGCCACCTGGTCTCCTAGTCATGCCAGGCAAGGGGGGGGGGGGAGGGGGAGCTTCACCTCTTGGACCACTCACCCACTCCAGCCTTCCTGGGGAAAGTCAGGTTTCAATTTCAACATTAGTCCTGTAAGGACTTAGGGGCTCACTTGGGATGAAGAGTGGAGGGGTTTGGGTAATGAAAGGCCAGGAAAAGAATACTGTGTCCTCTGGTAGGAACCACTTTCTTACTTTGTCCTCTGTGTGTGTATGTGTGTGCGCATGCACACACCAGTACTGGGACTCGAACTCAGAGCCCTGCATTCTTTTTTTTTTTTTTTGTCGGTTGTAGAGCCTGAACTCTGGGCCTGGGCACTGTCCCTCAGCAGTTCAGCTCAAGGCTAGAGCTCTACCACTTGAGCCACAGCACCACTTCCAGCTTTTCTTGCTTATGTAGTGCTGAGGAATCGAACCCAGGGCCTCATGCATGCAAGGCAAGCACTCTACCACTGAGCCACCTTCCCAGCCCAAGAGCCCTGCATTCTTGCTAGAGTTTTTTTTCTTTTACTCAATGCTTATGTTCTACCATTTGAACCACAGTTCCATTTCCAGCTTTTTGGTGGTTAATTGGAGAAAAGAATCTCATGGACTTTTCTGCCTGGGCTGGCTTTGAACTGTGATCTTCAGGTCTTACTTATTCTCCTGAGCAGCCAGGATTTCAGTGTATGCGATCAGCACCCAGGACTTTGTCCTTCATGAATGAGGTGGAGACAAAGTTCTAAGTAGATTCAGGTGGAGTTGTTCTTTTCTTTTTAGGGTTCCCATATGTCAGAGCTAAACCATGTGTAAGTACATGTGCATGTGTGTGTGCATAGATTAGGGGTGATAGCAGGAAAAAAAATTTCAGAAAGAATAATGCCTTGTGTGAAAAATATTCTGGAGCTCTGTGTGTGTGTGTGTGTGTGTGTGTGTGTGTGTGTGTGTGTGTGTTTTGTATGTTTCCCTTTTTAGATCCTTTCATTCTGGAGTCATGTCCCTGGAGACTGGCAAAATAAATGGCAGGAGTCCCCAGGGGTGCTGTCAGCTCAACTTGCAGCTTCTGGAAAAAGGGAAATAATATACAAGGGGAAGGAAATGCCTCCAGCCAGCTCGGGGGCAGAGGAGGGGAGAGGTTTCTGGGAGGGATCGTGGGCCTGTACTGTCTCCCAGTTTGAAGTCTGCTGCGGTCAGGAAGGTGACTGGGACCTTTCTGTGGCCCTGTGACCATGTAGGTCTGGGAGCGCTGGAGGGGTGTACCCCACATCCTGCCCCCACCTTCCTTTCTTGTGACCAAAATCAACCGCCCCCTGCCCAGCCCCCACTTCAAACTCCAATAAAGGGCCTTTCCTTCCATGCTGCTAATGAAGTCCAGGCATGGCCACAAGCGGAGTGTTTCCTGTCTGGGAACTTTGCTCTCCCTCTGGTGCCTTCAGCCTTGGGTGCAGAGGATGCCCGAGGGGGAGAAACACCAGGCTGTTCATTTGCAACTACCTGTTTTGCTACTCCTTTTCATTGCAAATGTGCAGGAATCCGTTGCCTTCCTTCTATTTATATCCGTGTCTGGAGAAAGTGTGCTCTACTTTGGGAAAAACAAAACCCTCATAAACATCCAAAGTCAGCTCTTGACACTGCTTCCTCAGAGCCTCTGGTGGTACCACTTATTTACTACAAGAACCATGTTTTGGGGCCTCCTCTGTCAGGCTCAGAAACATTTTGTGGGTGTCATCTTAAACTGGGTCACCACAGCCAGAATGAAGAGATGGTTTTCCATCACCTATGGACATGGGAGGAGGCGTCATTGAATCACAGAGCTAGTAAGTTACATCTATGACACCAAGGGCTAGGTCTCCATTTACAGCTAATAAAACTTTAACAACCTTTGTCATTCTTGCCTGTTATTATTATTGTTAAATTACTCTTAAAATAGCTATAGGCTTAGAGGATTTTTTTTTGTTTTTGGACAGGTCTCCCCTGCAAGACTTTAACTTGTTTGCTTTGCTTTTGATGCATTTCTTTTTATATTGGCTTCTGCTCATGGCGTTGATACTGGTTTTTCTTTTGTGTGATCATGGTGTAATGCTACCTGTGGTCGAGTACAAAAGAGAACACAAGGCACGCATGGATGTTGGAAACACAGTTGAAGGAGGAGGACGTGATGATGCCTGGGAGAGAACATTCTGGACACAGGGAAAGACAAATACAGTGGCCACGAGGCAGCAGCATGACCACTGGTTCCAGGAACAGACGCAGGCTGGGACACAGTGGGCGAGAGAGAGGTCAGAGGACAAGCCAAGTCAGGAGACATGGAAAGTGGGCTGCTGTGGTCATTGCGGCTGCCTGCTGTGGGGAGAGGACTCTGATGTACGCTTTAAGAATTACTCTGGATTCTGGGTTTTAGGGGAACAAAAGTAAAGCCAGAGAGACCAATGGAAGCCAGTGCTGGATGTGGTAAGACACAGAAGAGGTGACAAGCACCTGGACTTGGGGACTGTCTGCAGGTAGAGCCATTTTATGCAGAGCTTCTGCTGTCAGCCTGCAGGAAGCCCATCAGCGTTTGCCTCAGGGTCTTGATCAATATTTCCTGTGTGAGGGAGTGAGTCCTGGCTACTCCATGGAAAAGGGGAAGACTTGGGGAGGAGAAACTTGGTGCTTGGTGGTGACATACAAACTGACCAGGGAACAGGCAGGCAAAAAAGGTAAGAGCTTCTGAAAAAGAAGGAATATCATAAGCAGGAAATTATAGCCTAAAAAACATCACAACACCGAGATATGGACACAGTATCTAGATATGGAAATGAAAACTATCAAACAGTGTGTTAAAGAAAAATGTTTTCAGGACTGGGGATGTGACTCAAGACATAGAGTGTCTGCCTAGCAAGTCTGAGCCCTGGAGGTCAAACCCCAGGACCCCCAAAAAGAAAAGAGGGAAGGAAGGAAGGAAGGAAGAGAGGGAGGGAGGGAAGAAAGGAAGGAAGGAAAACAAAGAAAGAAAGAGGGAAGGAAAAAAGAGAGGAAATGAGGGGGAAGGAAGGAAAGAGAAAGAAAAAAGGAAGGAAAGAAGGAAGGAAGGAAGGAAGGAAGGAAGGAAGGAAGGAAGGAAAGGAGGGAGAAAGGAAGAGAAACAGCTTCAATGAAGACAATCTCTTTATCAGATGATTCCTTGTCACACTACAACCTAGGTAAATTTGTACTAAATCCTCCAGACTTAGTATAAAACTCACCAGGAGAAGACCGTGAGGAGGACTTCCTGGTGAAGCCTGCATACGCCCTTGAATGTGTACTTTCACTTGGGAATAATACTTCCTCCCACTCCTTCACTTTGTCTCCTGTTTGAATTCTTTGGTGGCGACAAGAATCTGGAAAAGGGGGGGGGGGGGGGCTTTCTCTCTGTTTCTTTTTGTTGTTGTTGGTTTTTGTTTGTTTGTTTTTTATATTCCTAAGACCACGCCAGCTGCAACCCACCAGCAACACAGGGAGATGAGGCCTGTTAAGTTTGCAGCAGTCCATCCTTGACTAGGCAGCTGATTCCTTGCTAGAAGTGAAGAGGAAGTCCTGGCCAGCCTCACACAGGGGGGAAGTCAGCTTTGCGATGGCCTTTAGAGCCACAGGATTAGATGAGTGAATGCAAGTAGACATTAGGGTGGCCAGGCCTGAGAGCCAGTTCAGCATCCGGGGGTTACGGAAAACAGAGAGACGCAAGGATGTTGAAGCTAGGTAGGAGACAATGTGCCATCCTGGAACGGAGACATGACATTCCGTACTCTCAAAGCTGCTCCAGAGCCTCGCAAGGAACAGTGTGGCCCCAGACTCCACACAGGGAAGGAGGCAGGTCAGACCGTGAAAGCCGCGTGTACAGAAAACCCGGAGGGTTAGGCTGTAAAGCTCAGGAGACGGAAGAGTAGAATCCAGTGGGATTTGGGTGGTTGTTTCCTATATTTCCTAATTTGATGAGATCAGTGGAGGCTGATGGAAGTGATCTGCTAGGAAGGATGATGGATGTCAGGAACAATGGAGCGGATCTGGTTTGGAGGCCTGGAATCGTGGGGAAATAACAGCACCTGGCTGGCATTGCAGGGGGCAGGCTTGCTACATTTATTCCGAGTAAGAAGTAGGCCGACTCACGTGGCTTGTGCAAGTGGGGATAGATGTGTTTGTTGCAGCTTGTTGAAATTTTCTTCTGATGGTGTCCCCTTTTCTCCCTGAAATGAGAAACAAGGTTTTCAGCCTGCCCCAGGGGTGGACACTAGGAAAGCACAAGGGAAGGGTGAAGTCTTTTTTTTTTTTTTTTAACAGTCTATGTCATCTGCAATCTATCAGAAAAGAAGGCAAGTCAAGAATGATTGGCTCCACTGTGCAGATGAGGAAATCTGTGCTTGGAGAGATGCGGTGACTGGCCAAGGTCACCTGGCTGCTTATCGGAGCAGAGTGACCCCATTCTCCAACCTTCACTTCCAGTCCTTTACTGCTCCGGGCTGCCCAGGGCCTCGGCTATCCAGGAAATACGGCTGGGGGCAGAGAGTGACTGGGGGGACTGGGAGGGCCCAGGGTTTCCAAGTAAGGAACTGAGATGACAAAGGAGATTGGACAAAGGAAGGAGAGACAGACAGACAGACAGACTTCTAAGGAGTGCTAGCTGGAAAACAAGTAGACCGGTTTTGTGGATATAGAAGGGAGAGAGATAGCGACAGAAGAAAATCCTTTAGAGTCTCAGGAAAATTTCCCTGAAAATCCAGATTTCTAGCTTCCATGGAATAAGCAGAATAGCTGATAATCCTGGCTCTGAATCTTTTCATATTTCTTCATAGCAATCCCCAGATCTATCTATTTATCTATCTATGAATGCTAGAACCTTTCTTTATCACCTGAAGTGGCTTGGAATCGTGGTCCTTCTGCCTTGGCCCTTTGAGGGCTGAGCTGCTGAGATTACAGGTGTGTGCCACCACACCTGGCTATGCTAAAGAGCCACCTGCTCTTTAGTTTGTCCAAGTCCTCACTCTTTTTCATTCTTAGGCAGGGTCCATGTCACTCACTTCTATTACCGCCTTAGCCCTTTTAAACATTTGAGGTCTAGTCCTATTTTATTATGTTTATCATAGTCAAAATTACATTTCCTCCCCTCCCCCCAGTGGTATGGTAGGGCATTTTCTAGGCAGGTACTCTATCACTTAAGCTATACCACCAAACATTTTTGCTTTAGATTAAAATATATATATATATTTATATATATATATTATATATATATATATATATATTTATATATATATATTATATATATATATATATATATATATATATATATATATATATATATATATAAAGTTTTGTGCTAGTTCTGGAGCTTGACCTCAGGGCCTGGGTGCTGTTACAAACTTTTGCTCAAGGCTACTG
Organism: Dipodomys spectabilis; assembly: GCF_019054845.1. Taxonomy (NCBI): domain Eukaryota; kingdom Metazoa; phylum Chordata; class Mammalia; order Rodentia; family Heteromyidae; genus Dipodomys; species Dipodomys spectabilis. The sequence continues at coordinate 47,773,076 of NW_024870772.1, read as the reverse complement.
CTTTACCAGTTGAGCCACGGCTCCACTCCTGGCTTTTTGGTGGCTAATTGAGATAAGAGTCTCATAGACCTTCCTGCCTGGTTGGCTTTGAATCTTGAGCTTCAGATCTTAGCCTTTTGAATAGCTAAGGATTACAGGCATGCAGAGCTAGAGACGTTTGGCTCCAATTAACCAGTAAAAAGCTAGAAATGAAGGTATGACTCAAGTGGTAGAGTGCTAGAAGTGAGTGAAACAGCCAACTGAAAGCTGAAGGCATGGGTTCCAGCTGCAGTTCCAATACACGATGGCAGAAGTGAGAGATTAGACCTTAGAGGCAATTAGATCATAAGATGGGCCCCTTGGGGATGCTGAACGGAGCTAGGCTAACACCTAATGACCAATGCCTTCAGCCAAAGGCACAACTCAGCCCCCTGGGACAGCAGACAGGCTGTCCTCACCAGACACCCCATTTGTCTGTGGCTTGATTTTGGACTGCCCAGCTTTCCAAAGGGTGGGGAATAAACTTCTGTTCTGTATAAATTATGGAGTTTAGGGTATGTTTTGCTCCGGAGGCACAGACAGACTGTAGTAGCAGCTAGGAAAATAGGGCTGGGGCCTCTAGCCTGAGCCCATGTGGCTCTGTGGGTGTTGGGATGGATTCAGGGTAAACGTGTGGGTATTGGGATGAATTCAGGGTAAACGGGGAACAGGGGGCTATGAAGGCAGGTTCGCTGACCTAGAGCCCAGCCAGGTCCCAGAAGCAGGGATTTGGGAGGAGGAGCCTCAAATAGGGCCTCACAGGCAAGAAGGGAACCACTACAGAGTTCAGGCTGTTTCTGGGTCTGGGCTGGCTGGCAAGGGTCAGGGTATGGCTGTGGGAACGGAAACGGGGAGAGAGGAAAGAAAATGGGGAAAGAAGAGTCACCAGGAGCATGCAGACTATTAAGGAAGATTTGGAGGAATGCAGGAGTCCACGGGCATTTGGATTTGGGAGCCAAGAAAATAACCGCACCTTTAACAAAGGCAAGCGAAGGAAGAAGTGTTCAAGCATCTGAGATATGAGGAGGTCTGGAGGGAGAAAGAGTACAGGCAGAAGGCCAAGCTGGTGAGCCTCCCTGCGAAGACAGCAGAGGAAGATGGAGTGGGAGGGAGACCCTAAAGCGGCTCTCCAGAGGAACAGAGGATTTTCAGCTGTGCTTCCACTTGAGGAATGTTCACTCCATGCTTGGTCCAGAGGCCACATGTTCAGTTAGATCACCACACTGCAAGAAAGCGGAGACATCAAGGTGGAGGCAGAGGAAGATGTTTTCTAGAGAGATCTCCAAGGAGAACCTATCTTCACAGAGGTCACATCCTACTGCAAAAGACAGCACTACATAGATGCTGATGGGAATAAGCAGGTTGACTGGGCAGAGAGAGAGAGAGAGAGAGAGAGAGAGAGAGAGAGAGAGAGAGAGAGAGAGAGAGAGAGAGAGAGAGAGAGAGAAAGAGCACATATATACATCTAGAGAATTCTCCCTGCATTTTTTTTTTTTTGTCAGTAGTGGGGCTTGAACTCTGGGCCTGGGCTCTGTCCCTCAGCTCTTCAGCTCAAGGCTAGTGCTCTACCACTTGAGCCACAGTGCCACTTCTGGTTTTCTGGGTAGTTTATTGGAGATATTAGTCTCACAGACTTTCTTGCCCAGGCTGGCTTTGAACCAAGATCCCCAGGTTTTAGCCTCCTGAATAGCTAGGATTACAGGCGTGAGCCATTGGCACCCAGCTCCCTGCATTTTTAAAAAGGTATTTTTATTGTAAAGATACTGTACAGAGGGGTTAGTTACATGAGTAAGGTAATGATTACATTTCCTCTCCAGCATAGTTACCCCTTCCTTTGTTTTTCCCCTATACCATCCCTTCCCTTCCCACCTGCCCAACTCCTCCCTCCCCCATCCCTGAAGTTGTAGAGTTCATTTTCAACATAGTGTCTTGTACATCTCGTTGTTACAATGGGTCAATCTGTATTCTTATTTCAGCATTTTGTTATTTCCCTTCCCCTCCCCAAATTAAAAAAAATGTAAATATAAGATGCAGGGTACTGGAATCAAATACAGTGACAACAGGGGTTATACCATAGGGGAAGAACATACAAAAGAAACAAAAAGAAATCACATAGTACATTATAAGTACTTTAAAAACAACAGCAACAAAGAAAAATCTCTTGTGTCCCTATTTTGGGGCTCATTTCACTTAACACCATCTTATATGGTCATATGTGCAAGGCTTTTGACCTTTTCTACTTGTCTGGTTAGATTTTCCTAGATATATACTAGTTATTGCAAATAAAGGAAGCCATGGGACCTATATTTCTTTGGGTCTGGCTTTCTTCACTTAATATAATTTTTTCCATTTCCTAACAAATGGGGTGGTGTCATTCTTTCTGATGGAGGTATAGAATTCATATATATATATATTATATATATATATATATATATCACATTTTCTTGATCCATTCATCTTCTGAGGGGCATCTGGGTTGGTTCCATATCTTAGCTATGGAGAATAATGCTGAGATCATAGTTGTGCTAGTAGCTTTAGGATGGCCTTGTTTGTGATCATTTGGGTAAATGCCCAAAAGTGGGATTGCTGGGTCATAGGGGAGCTCTATGTGGAGTCTTTTGAGGAACCTCCATACTGCTTTCCAGAGTGGTTGAACAAATTTACACTTCCACCAACAATGCAATACTGCCAAAGGCTATCTTAAGTTCAATGTGATACTTATCAATACCCCAACCTCATTCTTGAATGAAATAAAAGAAGCAATCCAAAAATTCATATGGAACAATAAAAGACCCCAAATAGCAAAAACAATTCTTAGCAGAAAGAACAGTGCTAGAGGGATATCAATACCAAATTTCAAACTCTATTATAAAGCCATAGTAATAAAAACAGCTTGGTACTGGCACAAGAACAGACCTGAGAACCAGTGGAATAGAACTGAAGACTCAGAAATGAACCCACAAACCTATAGCCACCTAATCTTCAACAAGGGAGCTAAAAACATAGAATGGAAATAAAGACAGCTTCTTCAGTAAATGGTGCTGGCAAAGAGGGTTAAACACCCTTAGAAAACTAAAGCTAGATCTTTATATATCACCTTGCACCAGATTCAACTCTAAATGGATCAAAGACCTTGAAGTCAAAGCAGACACCCTGAAAACATTACTGGAAGGAATAGGAGAAACTCTAGGGCTCCTTGGGACAGCCCGAGATTTTCTTAATAGAGACCGAGAAACACAACAAATCAAAGAAAGGTTGGACAAATGGGATTGCATGAAGCTGCAGAGCTTCTGCATGGCAAAGGACATAGCTAGCAAGATCTATAGAAAGTCCACGGACTGGGAGAAGATCTTTACTACCCATACAATGGACAAGGGTCTCATATCTAAAATATACCTTGAACTCAAAACATTAAATCCCCCAACAACAAATCCTCAAAGAATCTCCCTGCATTTGAAAAGCCCTAAAGTGAGCAAGGGAGTGAGCCGGGCTGCTATCTGGGAGATGCATCCAGGCTCAGGGGAAGGCCGGGCAGGGCACATGTCAGAGGGTACACAGAAGGCTAGAGCTGTTGGAGCCGAGATGGGGGAAGGGAGGGTCTGACCAGATCACAGAACGCCTTGGGGTCATGCTAAAGACTTTTGATGTCAGCCTATCTGTGAAGGGCCTGTTTGAGGGCTAAAGCCAGGCAGAGACAGGCTGTTTACTCGTGTTTTGAAAGGGTGACTGAGTACCTGGGCATCACCAGCTCACACCTACAACCCTATCCACTCAGGAGGCTGAAATCTGAGGATCACAATTCAAAGCCAGGCAGGCAGGAAAGTCCATGATACTCTTAACTCCAATGAACCACCAAAAACTTGAAAGTGGACCTGTGGCTCAAGTGGTAGAGTGCCAGCCCGAAGCACAAAAGCTCAGGGATAGTGTCTAAGTCCTGAGTTCAAGTCCCAGGACCAGCACATACAAAGAGAGAGAGAATGAGAGAGAGAGAGAGAGAGAGAGAGAGAGAGAGAAAGGATAGCTTAAGCTACTCAGGAGGCTGAGATCTGAAGATCCTGGTTCAAAGCCAACTTGGGCAGACAAATTTGCAGGACTCTTATTACCAATTAATCAACAAAATCCCAGAGCAGAGGTGTGGCTCCCATGGTAGAGTGCCAACCTTGAGAAAATAAATAAGAAAGCGTATGAGGCCCTGAGGTTAAGCAACATAGCCAGCACAGAACAGAAAGCCAACAGAACTGCTTGGGCTGGCTGTGTGGAGCAGGATGGGGGAGGGAGCTGGAGGACTGGAGGGGTGAAGCCAGCAGACCTCACAGGCCACACTGAGCTGTGAACTGTGAGCCAGGAACCTTCCCAGCAAAGGGTGAGATGCTCTCCACCACAGGGCTGTGTGAGGTGCTGCAGAACAAGAAGACAAAGCACCCGGCCTTCATCTCAACCACGGCTTCTTTGGTTCTTTCAGCTCCCTGTGGAATGGCTGTTCACTGGCTGATGTTGACAGATGGCTGTCTGAAGGAGAAAGCTTGCCCAGACCATAGGCCCAGGCCACAAGAGGACTTCCTACCTATGCTGAGAGCAATGTTGGGACCCGCAGCCTCCTCATTAGCCCTGACGCCAGGCTCTGGAAGGGAGGAGGGAGCACTCAGTCATGAACCCCTCATTCCCAAAGTCCTGTCTACAGTGTTCTCACCAAGCCAGGTGTGTGCTGCTTGTGTTCTGCCCCAGCCAGCCTTCTTTTGTGTCCTGTTGTTCTCCCAAGACAAAGGTCAAGATGGCTGTGCTTACTTGAATCATGTTTTTCTCCATTAGTGCCTTTGCTTCCATCATCCCTCCAATACTCAGCCCACCCCGAGTCCTGTCCTGCCTGTGGAAAATCTGTGTGTGTGTGTGTGTGTGTGTGTGTGTGTGCAAGCACATGTGCCCACATTAGAGTTTGTACACTGAGCCTTACACTCTCACTTGGCTTTTTTTTTTTTTTTGCTCAAGGTTGGCATTCTACCACTTGAGCCACACCCCCACTTTCATAGCTTTGCCTGGATTTGTCTACTCAGGCTAGCTTCAAACTGGGATTCTCATAGCTCAGCTTCCCAGGTAGCTAGGATTACAGGCGTGAGCCATGGCACGGGGACTGAACATTTTCTTGCCGTTCAATTCCCACGTGGGGTATAGCTCTCTCCATGAAGCCTTCAAGTATGGTCACCTTCCTGAACTCACACACCCTTACCACCTTTGATGGATTCTTTTAGTATTGGGGCATCTGTGTCCTGGGCTGGTGCTAAACAAAGAAGCCAACACTCTCTTTTCCTCTCATTTGTTTGATTCTGAGGGCCTTGGTGTGCAGACCTTGAACAGGCCAGGCAATCAACAACACTGCATTGAGTTGCTTTTCAGAAGAGACAAACAAGAAGTTCTGAAAGACATCAGAATGTGGGAGAGAGACTTGTAAGGAAGCGTTCACAAACGCTGGAATGTGCTGCAAGGCTGGGCGGAGGGGCTGCCAATGGAGGGGGGGGGCGTGGGTGTGGGGGGCGGCCAATCACAGAGGCCTGGCAGGGAAGGAGGTCCAGGCCTGGAGCCAGGGCCGCAAGGTCACCGGCCTGGCCAGGCCACCCCAAGGGGCCCCCAGACTACAGGGTGATGAGAACTGTTTTGTCCCTCAAGCCAATGCACGTGGGTACTCTGAGCTCTTGTAGGTGGCTTGGGGAGCCACATGGAGATGCGAGAAGAAGGCCCCCCTCCACTGTCTTAGCTGGTCTCTACTGCTGCACAGAGCTCTGTCTGCCAGGCTGGGGCCAGGCCCTCCCCTTTGAGTACCCTGGTTCTCTGCACCCAGCCATCAAAATAACCTGGCACAATAGACTCTCAACACCCTTTCCTACTGAAACTGTTAGTATTGACAGGTGGAGATCTGAGGATCGCAATTTGAAGCCAGCCTGGGCAGGAAGTCCAGGAGTCTCTTCAAATAACCCCCAAAAAGCCCAGACATGGAGCTGTGCCTCAAGTGGTAGAACACTAGCCTTGAGCAGAAAAGCTAAGGGACAATCAATTAGCCAGGCCCTGAGTTCAAGCCTCAGTACTAGCATGAGGGGAAATAAACAGATGTTCAAACTAGCTCCAGACATGATGTCCTCTTCTTCCGGCTTGAAGATGAATTTTGTGAAAACACCTCCTTTGGGTTTAAAGCAGAGTAGCTTTGCGGGCAGAGCTTCTGCAAAACACCATGGAGCAGGAGCCCGGAGCTTGGCACACCTGCCTGCACCCTGGCCAGGGCTGAGGCAGACTCTGGGGACCAGGTGTGCATGTCCATCACCCTGGCCAGCAGACACAGTTGAGGCTCCTTCTAAACCCTCTCAAATCTATCATCTGTTGATTTAACCCCATCTGCCTCGCTCTGGGCCCTCCCGCCCCCGTGCCTGCTTGGGAGATTGTTATAGCAGTGTGCAGGGTGCGAGAGCCCCTGTTCAAGGCCAGCTCCTGCAAAACAAAACAAAACCATGCGAAACCCCATTCCAACCAATAGCTGGACGTGGTCACACACTGCTGGCATCCCAGTTATTCTGGAAGGTGTGTGGGAGGGCTATGGTTCAGACTGGCACGGACCCCATGCTAAAGGAAAATCAAAGCATCAGAAAAGAATGTCGCAGACAGCAGCTACTTGGCATTCAGTTCACCGGTAGGATGACATCTCATCTGTTCCCCAAGAGAGACATAAACCAGAGGCCCAGCCAGGTGGGAGGTCATGGGGCCTCTATTCCCACATGCATCAGGCTGGGGGTGGGTGGTTACCGCTTCTGGAAATGACTTGTTAAATATTTCCTGATGCTCTCTGGCCACAGCCTGGCCACCTCCATGGAAGGGAGGAGCACACGGTGCCAGGCCCACTTCAGCAAGGCTTCCATTCCTACCAGAACGGAACCCACAGAACTAAGCGGGGCCTTCAAAGCTAGAGTGACCCAGGCTGGTCCACAGCTTTTGTCTTGCCTGTTGGCACTGTCCCAGCCAACCCCGTCTGCAGACCTCTTCTGTCTGGCTGTCTAGGATCCCTGCCTCCGTGTCCAGCCTAGGCAGGCTCCCCAGCACCAGTTCCTGAGATTCTTCAACCTTCACTCTGCTGACACACTATCTAACGCAGGCCAGGCACACAACCACAACTTTGGGTTACGTTACCATCACTTCTATTTCTGGGGGAACCAAGGCACACATGTGCCCAAAATGTTTTGCAGGGAGCAGGAATGGCCGTGCCCCACACACGAACTGTAACCAACACTTCCAACTTTCTACCTGTAATTCAAGTAGCCAGTCCTTGGCTCCTTAGCGTGTGCTTGGGGACTTCAGCCCTGGGTTCAGACACCAGCCTGCTGGCATCTGCTGCCTCTCCACTCACCTGTTAAGATTCTTTCCTCACAGGATTGCATTCCCATGCTGCCATTATTTTTTCAACCCAAAAGGGAACTGACGTTCGTTGATGTCCGGATCCATGTCCCAGATTGAAAAGAAACAAGTACTATCACTTATTGAGTACAGGCTATTCCTCATGATGCAGGAGTTACCACTGAACATCGAAGGAGTCATTTGATTAGCTGAGTATCTTTTCGTGAAAGGTTCTTTCCACTTGGCATGGAACATGGTGGGCATCATCTGTTCAACTTGCCCTCTCTGAATCAGGAGAGAGACTTGGGTGAGGTCAAATGAGGTGCTTAGGACACAAAAATCAAGCCAGTTCCCATTCCTAGGCACATGCACCGGATGGGCCCCTCTCTCTTGTAATAGACAGTGCATGCTGCCCTCAGTTTTGCAACTTAATCTGAGCCACAACCCCCGTGCCAAGTCACCATCTCAGTCCAAACGCAGGAGGTTCTAATTCAGTACCTTTGGAATGAGTTTCCGTCATCTTTTACAATCAGCTTCCTCAGGTACTTCTGCTATGTGGTCAGATTTGGGATTCATTGATGTCTGTTTGGAATACCACTATTAGAGGGTGATCTTCCCTGAACTTTAGTGTGCTTAGGTCTAAAGGAAAGTATTGGGTTGAGTTCGGAGTTTTCTCCATGTGAAAGGTCTTGTAGAGATTGGATTCTTGGGCAGGATTGTGTTTAACTGTAAGTAAAATGAAATCTTAGACACAGTGGCCGGAACAAATAGGGATCTGTTTTATTAAAGCTAGACGTATAGCTAGTTACATCTAGAACCATCTTAGGTGTGCTTGCCTCCTGGTCCCCAAATGGCAGCAGTGGTCCAGAGGATCATCTTCCTTTAAGACTGCCAGAGGACACGAGTTCTCAAGATGGCGACGGGGCAGTAGGGAAACGCCACAGCTCTCTCCAACCAAAAAGAGAGTTCGAGTTCCAACCTTTAATCTCCCCAAGAGACCGACAACAACAAAAAGACGAACACTCAGAGAAAAACCAGAGGTGGAAAATAACAAAAAAAGAAAGAGAGGAAAAGAAGAATTTCAGAACAGAGAAGAGCGAAGACCCCTCCCCCAACCTTTACTGGCCGCGCGGCAGTGCGCCAAGCCGCCGGCCAGCCGGCCCGGCGGGGGCTGCCGGAGCCACAGAGACACAGGGGGCTGCTTGCAGATCACCAGGTACCGGATTGCAGAACAGCGGATCGCCAGGAACAGAGAAACCTACCAGCCGGGAGTCTCCAGGAGGATCCCACCCCACCCATCACTCTCCACCGGAGCGGAGAGGCTCCATCCCGCCAAAGCCCCCCGGCACCAGCAGCGCCACAAAGGGACCTGTCCGCAGACCACCCGCCCAATCGCGATCGCAACGACCCGGCGGGGGGCCGCCCAACCCAGCCCGCAACCACCCCAACTGAACTCGGACTGCAACAACAACTGACGGACTGCAACAACAACTGACGACCTACAGGGTGAGTACCCATCAGGGGACAGGGAATCCATCAAGGGAGACCAGAGCTGGAGGGAATCCCCAGACCCTGACCTAGACTCCCTACCCCAACACCCGGACCACAGGACCCACTAAAACTGGGAACTGTTCGAGAGCCCCACCAGCCGGTGGAGCACACTCTGCTGGCCAGGCCAGAGCAAGAGCGCCCTGGGAAGGGAGCTTAAATGCTCAAGCCAGGAACAGTGCCCCTGGGTCAAGACTACCAACAGTAGAAGAAATTTGAACTGTGTCCTCCAGGCTGCATAACCAAGGTGGTATACACATTAGCACAGGCCTAACGAGCGCGCTCCAGGCTGGGGCCGGAACCAGGCCAGGGGACCGGCGCCTGAACAAAGCAAAAAGGGTCAGAAGTGGGGCTGTGGCTCAAATGGTAGGGTGCCAGCCCTGAGCTGAAGAGCTGAGGGACAGCACCCAAACCTAGAGTTCAAGCCCACAACCAGCCCAAAACAAACAAACAAAAACACATCAGGAGCCCATAGCAGACTCCAGTATTTGGGAGAGTGCATCCAGAGCATCTGATCTTCCCAAGAGCACCCGCAGGAGCAAACACAAGCAGTCTAGGCTGCTCAACCCTTCCAAAGGCGGGAATTGCTACAGCAGAGAGCTGAGAATCCTAAGTGAATAGCAGCTGGAAATAGGCTCCCAACAGAATCCAGATCAGACACAGACTCTCTCTACCAATAGAGAATCAGCAACCAAGCAAAGACAGACACACCAAAACAAGATTGAAGAGCAGTCTCCTGAACCCCCATGCGAAAATCACAGAGAAAAATCACAAGGTTTACCACTACCCAGGACAGCAAGCTCACCTCAAAAGCCAGCAGCCACGCAGGGGAGAGCCCCAGTGGGAGCAAAGCAGGAATGGAAGACAAAAACTACATCCAAGGGTTGCTGGAGGCAATGACTCAAGAAATAAAGCGAGAAATGGATCAGAAATTGAAAGAGCACAAGGATGAACTATCAAAAGATATACAGGATATCAAACAAAAATTGGATGCAAAAATAGAAGCTGCACAAACCTCAGTAAGAAGTGAGATAAACGCCAAATTAGAGGTAATGCATACTGATATCACCTCATTGAGAGGTGAGATCAGTACTCTGAGAACCAACATTGAATCCATAAAGGGATCCATTTCCACCATGCAAACCACAATAGAAGCCACGGTCAACAGAGTGAATGAAATGGAAGGTAGAGTGTCAGATACAGAAGACAGAATACACCAACTGGACCAAAAAGTGACAGATATGGAAAAATCACTCAAATTAAACCAAAGGGAAATTCAAGAGCAAGCAGATAATGCTAAAAAATTTAACCTTCGCATAATCGGAGTGGACGAAGGTGAGGAATTCCAGAGCAAGGGAATGCAACACCTATTTAACAAGATAGTCAATGAAAATTTTCCCCACCTCAAAAACGACCACCTTAACTACATCACAAAAGCTTATCGAACACCCAACAAGCAAGATCCCAGGAGAAACACTTCTAGGCACATAATAGTAACAATGATGGATCTGAATAATAAGGAAACAATCCTGCATGCAGCAAAAATGAAGAAGGAGCTATACTACAACGGGAAAAAAATTAGAATCACTGCAGATCTCTCCACACAAACAATGAATGCAAGAAAAGCCTGGGAAAGCACCATACGAGCCCTGAGAGCCAATAACTGCCAACCCAGACTGATATACCCGGCAAAGCTAGCATTCACATTCGATGGAGAACTGAAAACTTTTAATAGCAAAGAAAAACTAAATGAATACATAAACATTAAGCCAGCATTACAAAGAATTCTAAGAGGGGGGACACAACCTGAAGAAAGCAACCAGGAACTGGGACCTGCCCCAAACAGGCATTACTCAAAGTCTAACTGAGCAAGCACAGGAGGAAAGGAAAGAAGAAAAACTTAGGAAAACGGAATGGCAGGGACAACAATGCATCTCTCTATACTTTCACTTAATATAAATGGGCTGAATTCGCCAATTAAAAGAAAACGAACTGAGGACTGGATCAGAAAACAAGACCCATCCATCTGTTGCCTTCAGGAGACCCACCTCTCAGCCAAACATACAAACAAACTCAGAGTGAAGGGGTGGAAAAGGATCTACCAATCAAATTCCCCCAATAAGAAAGCAGGTGTAGCTATCCTGATATCTGACAAAATAAACTTTTCATTAAAATCAGTACAGAAAGACAAGGACGGACATTACATATTAATAAAGGGAACAATCCAAGAGGAGGATATAACCATCATCAACTTATATGCCCCAAATATCGGTGCACCCAGATATGTTAAACAAATGCTCTCAAACTTACAGAATAAAATAGATCCCAATACGATAATACTAGGAGACTTTAACACGCCACTCTCACCAAAGGACAGGTCTACCAACCAGAGGATTGGCAAAGAAGCTACCGAATTAAGTGAGGCCATACTTCAAGCGGAATTAACTGACATCTACCGAGTATTTCACCCTAAAACAACACAGTACACATTCTTCTCAGCAGCTCATGGAACTTTCTCCAAAATAGACCATATCATAGTTCATTCAAGGAACTTAAGCAAATACAAAGGGATCGACATAATCCCCTGTATCCTATCTGACCACAGTGGAATCAAGCTAGCTCTCAATAACAAAGCATACCGCAGAAATTTCTCTAATACATGGAAATTGAACAGCACACTCCTTAACAAGGCCTGGGTAACAGAAGAGATCAGAGAAGAAATAAAGCATTTCCTAGAACTCAATGAAAATGAAAACACCTCACAAAGAAACTTGTGGGACACAGCAAAAGCAGTCCTGAGGGGCAAATTTATTGCCCTCAGTGCCCACATCAAGAGAATGGAGACAGACCAAGTAAATAATCTCATGTTGCAACTAAAACAGCTAGAAAAACAAGAAAAAATGGGACCTAAAGCTACTAGACGAAGCCAGATAACCAAATTGAGAGCAGAGATTAACCAATTAGAAAATCAGAAAACCATAACCAAAATAAACCAAACAAAAAGCTGGTTCTTTGAAAAAATAAACAAAATTGATGGCCCGTTGGCAAGATTAATTAAAAAAAGAAGAGAGGAAACCCATATTAATAGGATTAGGGATGCCACGGGAAACATCACAACACGTACCCAAGATATCCAAACAATTCTAACAGACTACTTTCAAAAGCTATACTCTCTAAAGGAAGAAAATCTGGCGGAAATGGATGCATTTTTAGAGAAATACAAGTTACCCAAACTGAGCAAAGAAGAAGTTAACCAATTAAATAAGCCAATATCCTATAATGAGATACAGGAAGCTATCAAAAGTCTTCCAACAAAAAAAAGCCCAGGACCAGATGGATTCACAGCAGAATTCTATAAGACCTTTAAAGAAGAACTAATACCCATACTCCTCAAGCTCTTCAGAGAAACAGAGAAGGAGGGAGCTATCCCAAACTCATTCTACGAAGCCAATATCACACTCATCCCCAAACCAGGCAAAGACCCAACCAAAAAGGAGAATTACAGGCCAATCTCCTTGATGAACACAGATGCAAAGATCCTTAACAAGATTCTAGCTAACAGAATCCAGAAACACATAAAAAAAATAATACACTATGATCAGGTAGGCTTCATCCCAGAGACACAGGGATGGTTTAACATACGTAAGTCAATAAATGTAATCCAGCATATCAACAGAGCCAAGGTCAAGAATCACATGATTATCGCCACAGATGCAGAAAAGGCCTTTGATAAAATTCAACATTCATTCATGCTAAAAGCTCTGGAGAAAATAGGAATAGAAGGAACATTTCTAAAAACAATAAAAGCCATTTATGACAGACCAATAGCCAATATTATACTTAATGGGGAAAAGCTACAACCAATCCTCCTAAAAACAGGAACAAGGCAAGGATGTCCACTGTCTCCACTCCTCTTCAACATAGTCCTAGAACCCTTAGCCAGGGCAATAAGGCAAGAAAAAGACATTAAAGGGATCCGCATAGGGAAAGAAGAAGTGAAACTATCCCTTTTTGCAGACGACATGATACTATACCTCCACGATCCCAAAAACTCCATCCCCAAACTTTTAGAAATCATAAGTCACTTCGGCAAAATAGCAGGATACAAAATAAACCCACAAAAATCAGTTGCCTTCCTATACACTGATAACGCACAGGAAGAGAGGGAAATAAAGGGAGCAACCCCATTCACAATAACCTCCCAAAAAATAAAATATTTAGGAATTAACCTAACCAAAGATGTAAAAGAACTATTTAATGAGAACTATAAAAAGTTAAAGAAAGAAATTGCAGAAGACACTAGGAAATGGAAAGACCTCCCATGCTCCTGGATAGGCCGACTTAATATAGTAAAGATGGTGATACTTCCAAAATTAATATACAAATTCAATGCAATTCCTATTAAAATCCCAATGACGTACATCACTGAAATACAGAAAACAGTCCAAAAATTTATATGGAACAACAAAAGACCTAGAATAGCCAAAACAATTCTAGGGGATAAAGACAATATGGGAGGGCTATCCATGCCGAACTTCAAACTCTACTACAGAGCTATAATCACAAAGACAGCATGGTACTGGCACAAAAACAGACCCGAAGACCAATGGAACAGAATAGAAGATCCAGATATAAATCCACAGGCCTACAGCCAGCTGATATTCGACAAAGGAGCCAAAGACATACAATGGAAGAAACACAGCCTCTTCAACCGCTGGTGCTGGGAAAACTGGGCAGCCACATGCAGAAAACTAAAAGTGGACCCCAGCCTATCACCATGCACCAACATCAACTCAAAATGGATTAAAGACCTTAACATTAAACCTGAATCTCTGAAACTACTGCAGGACAGAGTAGGAGAGACACTTGAACTAATAGGCACAGGAAGGAACTTCCTGAACAGAGTCCCAGGGTCACAACAAGTTGGAGAGAGACTCGACAAATGGGACTACCTTAAAATAAAAAGCTTCTGCACAGCTAAATCTATCGCAACTAAGCTAGAAAGACAACCAACTAATTGGGAAAAAATATTTACCAGCAATATATCAGACAAGGGGTTAACATCCTGTATATACAGGGAACTCAAGAAACTAATCCCTCCCAAACCTAACAAACCAATTACTAAATGGGCAAGGGAACTAAAGAGGGACTTCTCAAATGAAGAAATAAAAATGGCAAAGAAACACATGAGGAAATGTTCATCATCCCTGGTGGTGAAGGAAATGCAAATAAAGACAACCCTGAGATACCACCTTACCCCAGTCAGAATGTCCCACATCCACAAATCAGCCAACGACAAATGCTGGAGGGGATGTGGAGAAAGAGGAACCCTATTACACTGCTGGTGGGAATGTACACTTATACAACCACTTTGGAAAGCAGTCTGGAGGGTCCTTAGAAAGCTAAAGATTGACCTCCCTTACGACCCAGTCATACCACTTCTAGGCATCTACCCTGAACAACAGGAACCAATATACAAGGACACGTGCACCTCCATGTTTATTGCAGCACTGTTCGCAATAGCTAGGATATGGAAACAACCTAGGTGCCCCACCACAGATGAATGGATCCAAAAATTGTGGTATCTATACACAATGGAATATTATGCAGCCATTAGAAATGACAAAATAATGGCATTTGCAGGGAAATGGATGGAGCTAGAAGGAATCATGTTGAGCGAGGTAAGCCAAGAACGAAGAGACAAACGGTACATGGTCTCCCTCATAAGTGGATGCTAAATCCAAAAGGTTAGTGATACGACAAAACTAACAGGACTTAAGAAACAAAGAACTCCCGCTCATCTGGTTGAACCACTACTAAATATCCTCATGCTGCTGATCACAAATATGGTATATAACATGTGAACACTGTTATATATTACAGACTGTGGTAGACAATTTGCTCCAGGGAAGTTAGAATGAACTTGTGACTTTGAAATTATGTAATCATTTAATCACAATCAAAAAAAAAAAAAAAAAAAAAAGAACCTCGGGGAAGGGAGGGAGGGAGGGGATGGTAGGGGGAAAACAATGGAGGGGGTAACAATGTTCAAGAGGAAGTGTACTCATAACCTCACTCATGTAACTGTGACCCTCTGTATAGTAGCTTTACAATAAAAAAATAAAATAAAAAAAAAAAAAAAAAAAAAAAAAAAAAGACTGCCAGAGGCAGAAGCAAAAATACACTTCCAACCAACCATCTCTATACACTTCCCAGCAGAATCTGCTGAGTCTCATTGACCAAGTCTCATTGGCCATCGATTGTCTGTTGCCAGGGAAGCGGGAAAATCAAGGGACAGGAGCTCTACAATGGGCTGAGACTGGCATTTCTCAGATTGTGGGGATGCACTGCTACTCCTGGGAGGGCTGGATAAAGCACAGATTGCTGGGCTCTGCACCACACATACTGATTTGGTAGGCCTGGTTAAGACCGAGAATCTGTCATATATCCAGTCTTCAATTGTTGCTGCCTGTCTCAGAGAAACTGCTCAAGAACCACCAACTTCTGTTAGTAATTCTTTAGTGTGGTGGGGTGTTCAAAACCCCGAGAGAATCTGAAAGGACAGATTCCCTGTATCCTCAGCAGAGGTATGCTGATTCGGCATGTGCACTGACTCCAGACATCCTTATCATCAAAACATGAGTCTAATTGTTGCCAGGAATGAGAAATACAGAGATAACCCATGTCCTTTATCTGGAGCTGGTATCAAGGTTCTATTAATAAGGAGAAAGAAGGAAGGGGAAGAGACAGTAGAGTTCAGATAGAGCTCTCCAGACTGTCTGCATTTCTGAAACACTTAGGAATCTTTTAAGATTTCTAAAGCTCAGGACACAGCCCGGAGAGAAATCACCGTCTCTGGGCAGAGCGCACACCTCTGTGTTTGACACTCACTGGCTGAGTTTAATGTGCAGGTAAGTTTGGGTTAGGATAAGAGTGCCTTGAAAAGTGATTTTGTGTTTGGAAACAATTTAAGAGGAAGGTGTGAAGGAATGTTACTTGGATTGGAAGGGAAACATGAAGACTTATTTAATTATAGTTTCTAGGGATGTGAGAAAACTTCACCCAGAATGCTGTTGACCCTCAGCTGAAGAATATGGAAGAGGAGGAGGATGAGGAGAAGGAGAAGGAGGAAGAGGAGGAGGAGGAGGAGAAGGAAGAAGAGGAGGGGGAAAAGGAGGAGGAGGGGGAGGAAGGGGAGGAGGAGGGGGAGAAGGAAGAGGAGGAGGGGGAGGAGGTGGCAGCGGCGGCAGTGGCATTCAACCACTCAGGGCTCACAAAGAAAAGATTTCCTAGCTGAACATTGTTGCAAAGAAATGTGAGGAGATGAGAACAGGGATGGGCAATCCTGTCACTTATGTAGTATTAAAAAATAGTCCAGATTCTCATCTGTTTAGAATGGTTTAATGTCATTCTTTCAGAAGGTGAAGAAGTGGGTAAAATGAACTGCCCAACTTTTCTTTGAAACGTTCCTATTTTACTCCTCGTTTTTTACATCTCAACTTAAAAGACAGACCTCCGCGTTTGCAATTCAAAGAAAACATAACCTTTGCCTGCTTATCTGCTTGAATGGGTAAAATACCTAACAGCTAGTGAAAGATTGAGACACCACTGACCGGTTCTGCCTGGAGCCCTAAAAGGCTATTTGAGTTTCTGGAGGACAACCACACAGTCACATTGGCATTCCCATTTGATTTGAACAGGTTTCTGTATTTGAAATGTAAAAATGTTCTGCTTAAGCTTGAATCACTATTGTGTCTGAGCCACACACACACACACACACACACACACACACACACACACACACACACACACACACAGAGTGGCTGTGTCACGTCATACAGGAGTAGCATGTCTATTTAAATATAGCCACAATGAATCTGTATGGCGGTGGGTGCATACGTGAAAATGTCACTGGCTGTCCTATGAATTGTCTTCATTACTTTTTGCAGGCTCGGTGATTGAGATTGCTCTGACCACTCCTACTGGAGTTTCAATTACAAACAACAGCAACAAGAATTAGAAGCTATCAATAGGGCAAACCCACACTTAGTAGATCTTAGGTTAAACATCACAAAGCAGTGTTCAAGGCCCTCTTCACCTCTTTCTCTCAAAATATCTATTATTGCTAAGTAGTTGTACAGAGGGGTTCAGTTCTGGAAGTCAGGTAGTAAGTACAATGTATGCACCCCTTCCATGTCTCCATCTTCTTTCCCCACTTCCTCATCTCTTGTTCCTGCTGCTACTACCATCACTGTTTCCAAACTGCTCCTCGAGTAGACTAGAGCCTTTGCACTGACTTGTACATCTTCCATCTATACACTTCTGCAGCAGGAAATCCTAAAATTTGCAATGCTGTGGATTCTCCTTTTTAAAAAAATCATTAAGAACTCTTGGTGCTTGGCTCCTTTAGCTATTTTGCACGGTAGACTTCTACTGTGGACCACCAAAGCTGACATCCCTAGTTACTGGAGAGGTATGAAGTAGGAAATGGCACTTCAATGTTAGCCTGGGCAAAGAAGCTTGAGAGACTCCATCTCAACTCATGTCTGGGAGACAGGGTGCATACCTGTCAAACCAGCACCAAAGGGAAGCACAGGTAAAGCACAAAGATGAGGTCTTGAGTCCAGGCCAGCCTGGACATGAAGTGAGACCCCCCATCTCCAAAATAATCAAGGTACCCGAGTGGAAAGCTTGCCCAGTGTTGAGGCGCTGGCAGAGTGGACAATTGGAAGAGTGTCTGCCCAGTGTCTGCACGAGAACGTCAATTAAGACCCCAGTATGGACACACATATACACACAAAAAAAGACAAATAAAAATAAAAATAAAAACCACCAGGGCCTGTCATCCTAGCTACCATGGAGGCTGAGATCTGAGGATCGTGGTTCTAAGCCAGGAAAGTCTGTGAGACCAGAGGTGGAACTGTGGCTCTAATGGTAAGAGCACTGGCCTTGAGCAAAAAAGCTTAAGGAAGTGCCCAGGCCCTGAGTTCAAGCCCCAAGTTCAGCACATGCTGAATCATGAGCCCCTCTTGCCTTCTCCAGGAGCCCTGCACAGCGTCTTTGTGTTACAGGATTACAATTGGCTCCTCCTCCAGCTGTCTTTCTTGTTTTCCACAGGTGCTTATCTTCTAATACACTTTATTGTAATGAACCTTTCCTTCTCTTTCTTGCTCCTCCCGGGGTAACCAAACCAGTGCTGGTAGAGACCACCTAGGTGTCCAGGGAAAACCGGTGCCCTCCTTCTCCCCCCCCCCTTTTCAAATGCTTGTGATATCGCTTGCTTTGTGTCTCAGATAAGACTCTCTGGAGGAGGCTGCAAGGAGAACAGCTCAGCTCCCCCGCTGCTCCATGCCGCCCTTTGTGCTGCCCCAGAGTACACTGAAGTCAGGGCAAGATTAAAGGCAGCATTTGTTCACCCTTTGTCCCACCATTTCTATGCTTACTGGACACTATGTTGAAAATTAACTATATGACTTGTGGGTGGGGACCGGAGGGAAAAACTGGGAAGTGATGACGTTGTCCAAAAAGCAACGTACTCTTCATCTGACTGACGTCATTCTGTACATCATCTTTCTAATGATAATAAAAATGCATGAAGAAAAAAAATCAGTTAGCACAATCTTTTAAAAAAGGATTAAATGCAGTGTCTAGGGGCAGCACTGTCGTCAGTTTGCAACCTGTGATTATAGTGAGAAGTCTGTCCTCAAGTAGCCAGCTCCAGAAGGTGCCCATCCTTCAGTGGGATGGTGAGACTTTCCTGCAGGAAGATGTATGTGTCCTTCCCACCCCCCAGACCCCCGCCCCCCAAAATACTTTGTTTGCTCATAGCACAGGATGCTCCTCCTGCAAGCAATACCTTTGTTCGGTCTTGAGCTTCTGGTTGTACTTGGCTTGGGGACTTACCAGAAGGCAAACCCACTGCCCGGCTGGAATGAACCCCCGCAGGAACACACCCCAACTCTCCCTGCACACAGTAAGTATCAGAAATTGTAGAAGGAATGAATGTCTATTTCTTCCTTCCATTCATTCATGCATTTCTGCAGGTACTAGGCTTGAATTCAGGGCCTTGACTCTCCTTTAGTTTTTTTTTCCCTCATGGCTGGCACTATACCACCAGAGCCAAACCTCCGATTTTGGCTTTTATTCTGTTTTGTTTTTTGCTTAATTGGAGATTAAAAAGTCTCTTGGACTTTTCTGCCCAAGCTGGCTTCGAACTGGGGTCCTCAGAGTTTAGACTTCTGAGCAGCTAGGATGACAGGTGTGAGCCACCAGTGCCCAGCTCTTCTGTCTTTTTTAAAAGTAACTTGAATTTTTTACCTCTTCTACATTTGATTCTCAGTTGGCCAATCCTTTGAAGATTAAATCTGCAAAGGCTTCATTGTTACCCTGCAACTGATGTGCCCGCAAGTCTCCGCTCTAGCTCTAGGCAATCCCGCCTAGAAGGCTCTGCTGCTTCTCCTTTAGCGATGAGACAAGCAACGTGGAATCTCCAAGCAGGCCACAGAGCTGGGAAATAGCAATGAAGGGAAGCCAAGGCACCTTAGATTCCAAGACCTGAAGTCTTTGAATGTTGCTGGGAACAAGTAACATTTGTATCCCACTTTCTGGCAATGGATTCTGGAGGTCATAGGATAATGATACGAATCTCAGATTAACACAAGCCTGGGGCAAGTTTCTTAACTCTATGGTTCAGTTTTGTAATCTATGAAATGGGCCTCACAGGGACCACTTTGAAGGATAGACAAGAGAAGGAAGATAGTGTGGAATACTGACATTTAAAAAATGTTTAACAACCATTCCTTTCAAAGGACTCGAAGGGGCTCAGAATTTATGCACACAGCACGCAGACACATACACACACACACACACACACACACACATACACACACATACACACACACACACACACACACACACACACACACACACACACACACTTTCCTAAGTAGGATCCAGGATAGGGTACAAGCCAGTGGTGGCAGGGTATCAGATGCTGGTGTTCTAGAAGGAACACCGAGGCTTGCTAAAGAGAACCTTGTAGGAGAGGGACAGAGAAGAGTGATGTTGTAAGCCACCTGGGAATGAAAGAGATTATATTCTGGTTACATTTGTTCTTACCTCCTAAAAGTTGGCTTGCTCACATCTTTCTGTAAAACTCTGGAGTCGGCCTTTTTCAACACTTCACAGAACTCGTGTCGCCGGATACTAGGAGTTTCCTGGAATCGAGTCATTCCACACACCATCAAAGAGTGTAAGTGCTAGATGAGAGAAAATCTGCAACTTCTTTGTATTTCTGCCATGACACTTGGGGGACAGAGGTGAGCCAATGCTGGGAGAGGTCCTGGAGGAAGCAACAGACGATTCCCAAGCATGCAGCGCCCTTTGCTAAGGGCCCAGGCCTCAGCACCTTTGCCCTGGTTGGGGTGGGAGCACACTTCACAGTCCTGGTAAGTAGCAGCAGGCCTCATTGATTAGGGCTATTTTATTCTCTTCCTAATGTTACTTTGGGACATTTTGGATATTCTTTAAAAAAAAAACAAAACAAGGTAGTCTTATTATTTACTCTAAACTCACCTGAAAATTTATTACAAAGGAACAAGTTAAATACTCACCCAGGATCTTAATATAGCAACAACTAAAATGACCTATTTAATAAAGACTCTGATTGAGTGCTTCTGTATCACACCTATAATCCTCACAATAAAGGAGGCTGAGATCTGAGGATCATGATTGGAAGCCATCTGAGACCAAAAAAAAAGTCTGTGAGACTCTTAATCTCATGGCCAAGTGGTAGAGTACCAGTCTTGGGGAGAAAAGTCAAGTGAGAATGCAAGACCCTGAGTTCGAACCTAATACCAGCATGCGGGGGAGTGGCAGAAAGAGGGTGGGGGAAGAGCTCTGTCTGTCCAGGTATGTAGTACCTACAAAAATCTTCATCTTTTAGCTCATAACATAGGTTTCTAATACTGAGGAAGGTATGACAATAATATGTGTGGTGTGAAGAGTGTCAGGGTTAGAGCTATGAGTAATAAAGACCTAAAAATAGCAGCTTGGAAAAATGAAACTGTTTTCTTGTCCTTTAAATCTATAGGTAGTTCAGAAGTAGCATGAACTCCCTCCAGCTTTCTCTATCTGCAATTTGTGGGTGGTGGTACTTAAAGACTAGAAGATGTAAAGTAGTAGAATGGTATACTCCTTCCTTTAAAGGAATCTTTAAAACTGTCATTTCTTAAACCTTAAACTGTCATTTCTAAAACATTAAACTGTCATTTTTATAGTTACGTCTTTTTTTGGCTTTTAACTGATTGGCTAGAACTTAGTCACATGGCCAAACCTAGCTGCAAGGGATGCTGGGAAATGTACTTTTTGAGTCTGGCTGTAATGTACCCAGGGAGAAATCATTTTGCTATAATGAAGAGGATGACAGTAATGGGAATTGATTGTAAATCTTCCATCTCTTCCTTTCTAACTAGAAGGATCTTTAATGAACAGTTAAGTACTTCTGGTATTCTAAATACAATACAAGAAAGTCTACTCACAAATATTATCATAATCCATTTTACAGTGTCCATAAATGTCACAGGATAAGGGCCACTAGACCCCCAAAATTATTAAAGAAAGGAGGGTGAAATAATACCTAAGAAAATGGATTCAAAACCTGGTTCATTCCCAACTGATGTCATTTCAAGTAATCTATAAAAATGAATAAATCAAAGCCTAGAAAATTAGTGACAGGCCGGGTGCCGGTGGCTCACACCTATAATCCTAGCTACTCAGGAGGCTGAGATCTGAGGATCCAGGTTCAAAGCCAGCCTAGATTTTTTTTTTTTTTTGTCGGTTGTGGGGCCTGAACTCTGGTCCTGGGCACTGTCCCTCAGCTCTTCAGCTCAAGGCTAGCACTCTACCACTTGAGCCACAGTGCTACTTCCAGCTTTACTGCTTATGTGGTACTGAGAAATCGAACCCAGGGCCTCATGCGTGAAAGGCAAGCACTCTACCACTGAGCTACCTTCCTAGCCCAGCCCAGACTCTTTATCTCCAATAAACCACTAGAAAACCGGAAGTAGTACTGTGGCTCAAGTGGTAGAGCATTTGTCTTAAGCTGAAGAGCATAGGGACAGTGCCCAAGCCCAGAGTTCAAGCCCCATGACCGAAGGAAAGAAAAAGAAAAAGAAAGAAAAGAAAGTTAGTGACAGTCCCTTTGAACCTTCGGGTAGTGATGTCTTTGTGTAAATTGTTTAGTAGAGAATTTTTTATACCAGTATGCTTCTTTATGATGTGGGGTTTTTTTTTTAAAGAAAGATTTGGTGGGAAGAGAACATGATTAAGTTCTTAAATCTGATCTATTAAAGAATTTAAATTCTCAGAAAAATGTTATTCACAAGAGTTATATATCTTCTTAAGAGTTTGAAGCATTTCAGAGAATATGCTAAAATAAATTCATAATTACGATGTGAAATGTCTGAAGGAATCTGATTATGTAGGAGGTATTGAGTTTAAACAGCAGATTCTAATTTGTTAAATGTATGTGTGAACTAAACCTTAGAGTATTAAGAATGTTAAAGAGTAAAAGGTGTATCATCTAACTTATGAAAATGTATGATCTAATTTGTGTTGTTTCATTGTTTAAGTAACAGTACATTTTAACATCAAAACCCTATAAGATCAGCTGAGTGTGGGCAGCTCGCACCTATAATCCTAGCTACTTCAGGGGTCTGAGATCTGAATATTGTGGTTGGAAGCCAGCCCACACAAATCTAAGACTCCTATCCTCAATTAGTTAGCAAAAAGCTGGAGGTGGAGGTTTGGCTCAAGTGGTAGAGCAGTAACTTTGAGGAAAAATAAAAAAGCAAGAGGATGAGGCTCTAATTTTAAGCTCCAGACTAGCACACACACATATACACACATAAACAAATATACACATACACATACACACACATATACACACACATATATACATACACACATATACATACACTAACCATTACACAAAAGTTGGGTGTGGCTTAAGTAGTACAGTGTACCTGTTAGCAAGCATGAGGCCCTGATTCAAATTCCAGCACTGTAAAAGGGGAAGGAAGTGAAAGGGAAAGGAAGGAAAGAAGAAAGGAAGGAAGGAAAGAAGGAGGGAAGGAAGGAAGGAAGGAAGGAAAAGGAAGGAAGGAAGGAAGGAAGGAAGACAGGTTCAAAGTAGTTAAGTAATAGCCTATGTCTTACAGCAGGTGTCACAGCTAAGGTTCAATTCTGTTTTAAAAAGTCAGTAGTAGCCGGGCACCCGTGGCTCACACCTGTAATCCTAGCTACTCAGGAGGCTGAGATCTGAGGGTCACGGTTCAAAGCCAGCCGGGGCAGGAAAGACTGTGAGACTCCTATCTCCAATAAACCACTAGAAAACCGGAAGTGGCGCTGTAGCTCAAGTGGTAGAGCGCTCGCCTTGAGCTGAAGAGCGCAGAGACAGCACCCAAGCCTAGAGTTCAAGCCCCACGACCACCACCACCACCACCAACAACAACAAAAAGTCAGTAGTAGTCTGGTCACTGGTGGCTCACACCTGTAATCATAGCTACTCAGGAGGCTGAGATCTGAGGATCAAGGTTCAAAGTCAGCCTGGGTAGGAAAGTCTTATCTCCAAATAACTTCCAAAAAGCAAAAAAAGGAGCTATGGCTTACTGATAGAGTGCTGGCCTTGAACAAAAAAGCTCAGGCCCTGAGTTCAAGCCCCAGGACTGGCACAAAAACAGTCAGTAGGAGAAGGGCTGAGAGTACGAGCCTGTTATACACAAAGCCCTGCGTTCCATTTCAAGCCCTCACCACCATAAAACAGATGTGCAAAACAAAATAAACCAATCCAAAAAACAAACAAATAATATTAAAACAAATCAATGGTGAAACTTGGGGCTATCACAAAAGTTCAGGAAAATGATGGTTATAAGAGAACCACTCAGAAATTTCCATTTATTTGGATATATCAATAACTAATTTAGCCCATAGTTCCCATATTTGGGGTACTAACATAACACTTCCATTATTTTTATGATCTCCAAGTACCCACTTTATGATCATTTACTTATTCCTCTTTCTCAGTGAAATGAAATGTATGAATCTGTTATTATCCTCAGAGTAGGCGCAGTAGCTCTTTGAGAAGGTAAGTCAGATCACACACCCTTTTTTCCCATCCTCCCCCCTTATCCATCCACATTAGCTACTTTCCTGTGTACCCAGCTTATCACGCTCATTCCCACCGTCCTGGTGCTTTCCCAGGGCCCTGCCTCCGGGGCTCCTCCGGGAGCTATCTCCTTTTGTTGCCACTTTAATACCTTCAGGTCTCAACTATCTCTTTCTCAGGAAGGTCGTTCTGACCAATGTACCCGGAACGGCACTCCTTGTTTTTTTATTCCATGGCACTCCTTTCTTTCCTTTGGAACATTTATCACCACTCCAAATACTCCATTACTAATTTCTTTAATTATTATCTGGCTCTCTGACTAGAATATGAGCTCTTGGAGATTTTGGAGGGTACCGCATCTTTTGTTCACTCTTGTATTCCCAGAATTTAGAGTAGTGCCTGGCACATAGTGAACTGTAATAATGGGTCTGTCGATGGACAGATACACGGAACAGATTTGATTGTCTGGAAACAATAGGCCCTATTGTTTACGAAGGGCAGACTCACAGATAAATAGGATGCGTGCACTTTGAGTCCATAAAAAATTATAGAAAAAGCTGACTTGCCTTTTGTTAAAAGAAAAAAACAAACAACTCAATATCCTCAAACAATTAGCTAATTACATATGTACCCAGACAAATTAAAATGAATAATTTAGAGCAAATTACTTTTAAGAATCCTCTAAAAAGGAAAGCACATGTTAATCTAAAAAACAGCAGGAAAGATTCTGGGGTATAACTCAAACCTAGAAAGTACAAGGCACTGGTTTTAAACCTTAGGTCTGCAAATAAAAACAAAAATGACAACAAAAACCCAACATTGGAAAAATAACTAGAAAGAGCAATACATTTTTATTCGAAAACATTGTTAATTTCCTTAGGATTTTTATTCCATCAGGTAATATGCCTTGGTTTTGCATTCTAAGGAAATGCACGTAAAACTCATCTAAGCACTCACTGAACCCTCGCTCCCTCTCTATCAGAATCACCAAAACATCTGGAAGCACAACAACCCACACCACAAACGAAAGCAGCCTTGGCAACACGAAGTGGCAGAGAAGGTGTAGACTGTGGAAACTTGTGTACTGTCCTCATGGATCACAGAATGGCAGAGCCATTCACAATCTGCTATGAAGTTCAACCTATGCTAACACAACCCCAACTAGACTAGCTACTTTTCCATCACTGTAACAGAATACCGGAAGTAACCGATGGATACAGAGAAAAGCTTTATTTCAGCTTACCACTTCTGAAGTCATAGCCCACAATCAGTGGGCCCTGCTGTGCTGGGGCCTGTATGAGGCAGGAAGCTGAGCAAACTCATTCACCTGATGGCAGGAAGAACAAGCAGGACACTGGGCCCCACCATCCCCTTCAGAGGCCCAACTCCAATCACCCCAAGGCCTCCCTCTAGGCCAAACCCTGGTTTAAGGCCCAACCATGTTTCAGTAGGGCCTGTATGCCTTAATCATAGCTCTTTGGCAGACTTTTCAGGATCCCGAGTGTAGGTTTAACAATCCCATTTCTAGGCATTTACTCAAAGGAAGTGAGATTTTTATCTTGCAATACTTGTGTGTGAATATTTCCAGTGGTGTTATCACTATTGACAAAGCCATCTTGCAATTGCTATATGGATACACGAAATGTGGGGTTCTGTACAGTAGAACACACTCAGCAGTACCAAAGAAACAAAGCTCTGTCATACACAAGAGCGTGGCTGGAAGGAAGGCTCACTCAACAAACTATACTCTTCTGTACAATAGCCTAGAAAAGGCCAGTAAGGAGCAGAAGGAGACAGATCAGGAGCTGGAGGTAAGAGAAGACTCTAAGAGGGTTTGGAGACTTATTTTTTAGGTGGTGAAATATTCTATGTTTCAATTGTGATACTGGTTTCCTGCTGTGTGCATTTGTGAAAATTCATAGAGCTTTACACTACAATGGGTGAATTTTATTGTCTGTTAAAAAAAAATGCCACAACAAAGAAGACTGTTTAAAAAAGGATATAATCAAAAAGTAAGGCAAGTGGAAAAGTGCTTAAAGCAAGTATAACGCTATTAGTACAGAAGTGGAGCACAAAATGTGAAGACAAACACTATGACAAAGGTAAGCAATGTTCATTCTATACAGGACAGAAGGACTAGGGATTCAAGCACACTGAGACACAAATTCGCAACTTTATTCTCTTTCCCCCACTGCCTTTTATAAAAGATTAAATAGAACATTGGTCACAGCGTAGAGCAAAAGATAGGTACTCCCTGAATTTTCCTCTGATTTCTCACTGGGAGAGAACATTCTAATCTAGCAAACAGCTGGGGTATAAGTCACATGGTAGAGTGCCCTCCCGGGAAGATCCAGAAGTTTCTATCACTGATAAGATGTGTTCATACTTTTGTCCCAGGAATTTTACCTCTGGGAACAATTTTTCCACCATCCATGATGTCTCCCATCATATTTGAAAATAATATATAATGTTGTTAATGTCCAAAATATGTTAGAGGTTTTGTGACAAATTAGATTATGGCTCTGTTTACGCTTAGTCAATTAAACTCAAAACTTTGGAATACGAGATTTGAGATTCTCTGGTAGTTATTGGCCTCATGCAGATGTCTGTAAGTACAAAACACTCTAGATTTGGAAGATTCTGAGGGGGAAACAGTAGGAAAATACGTTACTAATGGCCTTTAGGTAGATTGCATATAAAATAACATGCATGCATAGGATAAATAATATGTGATATTTAAATTAACTGTATCTGGTTTTTTTTCCCCTTGCCTTTAGTGTGGTTACTAGAAAACTTAAATACAACACACCCTGCTTGCATTAGAATTCTGCTGCACAACAATGCTTTAAAAGTCTGTTCCCAATCCAGCCATGGGGCCTCCCCTCCTCCCTCATCTTTGTTCGTGGATAAATGCAGAACTGCCCTCCAAGCCGGGTGAGACAGAATGCTGTTCGCCCAGCATTTCTCAACTGCCGCTCTTCAGCCAGCCATATGTTGGGTACTTGCATTTCTGTGTCATTCCATTCCCACCCGTAAGTTGTATAGTTCATTTTCAACATGGTGTCTAGTGGAGTACCACTGCTGTATTTGCTCATCCTTTGTCCCTCCATTTCTGTGACCCCCTTACCCTCCCAAAGACAGACAAATGAACAAAAAAGACAAAAGGAAAACAAGACAGCAACCAAGGAAGACCTCTTGTTTTCATTTCTTGGAGTTCATTTTGATAAATTTTATAATTACTACTACTACTACTATATTACTACTACTACTACTATTTGCCAGTGCTTGGGCTTGAACTCAGGGCCTTGAGTTCTTTCTCAAGGCTAGTTTTCTCATTTAAGGCTCTAGGATTTAAGCTAATTTCCAGTTTCTGCTCCTTGCTGGTTTTTTGTTTTTGTTTTGTTGGTCATGGGGCTTGAACTCTGGGCCTGGGTGCTGTCCCTCAGCTCTTCAACTCAAGGCTAGCACTTTACCGCTTAAGCCACAGTGCCACTTCTAGTTTGCTAGTAGTTTATTGGAGATGAGTCTCACAGATATTCCTGCCTGGGCTGGCTTTGAACCAGGATCCTCAGATCTCAGCCTCCTGAGTAGCTAGGATTACAGGCGTGAGCCACTGGCATCCGGCTACTTGCTGGTCTAGTTGGAGATAAAAGTCTTCTAGATTTATCTGCCTATTATGGCTGTGACCTCGGTTTTCAGAGTTCAGCCTCCTGATATCTAGGATTGCAGGGGTGAGCCCACCAGCGCCCGGCCAGAGTTGGGCTTCATATGGAGGTTTCTATAGGAGGAAAGCAAACTTGTGAAAATCTTCAGCAGGTTTTCCTGTGTGTCTCATTGGCCAGCAGGATATTAAAATGAAATCCCAGTTCAGAAGAAAGGGAAGGAAATTTGAGGTTTTGCTGTGGTATTATTGTTATTGTTTGTTGGCTTATTGTTGGCTTCATTTTTGTTTTGTTTTTGTTTTTGTTTTACCAGACACACAGGAAATATTAGTCAGGAAAGGGGGTTTCTGAGTCTTGCCTGCCTACAACTTCTTTGTCAAAATTTATTTCCCTCGATGGTGCTGGGATCCCACAGAAAGTTGTTACTAATTTTGCTTGCCCCTTTCTAGCTT
Organism: Dipodomys spectabilis; assembly: GCF_019054845.1. NCBI lineage: Eukaryota > Metazoa > Chordata > Mammalia > Rodentia > Heteromyidae > Dipodomys > Dipodomys spectabilis. The sequence goes on along the minus strand of NW_024870772.1, from coordinate 47,744,859 downwards.
GCAAAGGGGCTTTGTTTCTCTAGAAACACAGTTTTGCTTCTGGCAAAAAAAAACCCACAATAATTTATCAAATTTTATATTTTCTTAATTACCATCACATTTCAGTCTTGCCTCTGGGGTCTTTTCATTCATTGCACACAATGCCTACAGTCTAAGCTTTGCAGAGTCTGAATATTTGAGACGTGAAGAAAACATTGGCTTTTAAATGCACAAACAAAATGGTGTCACCAAAATTTGTTCAATAGGCTGGGAATGTGGCTTAGTATAGACTGCTTGCCTAGCATGCATGAAGCCCTGGGTTCAATTCCTCAGTACCACAAACACAGAAAAAGCTGGAGGTGGCATGCCCAGGGAGGGCGAAAAAAAAAAATTCAATAGATGTCTACACAATATATAGTTACACTTACTACATTAATTGGTACACTTAGTGATCACCACAATATTGACACATTTGCAACATATTTATATATTACTGTGTCACTTTCCTAAGCATAAGAAGCTAGCCATGAAGTGATTTATTTCTAGATTGTGTGTGTGTGTGTGTGTGTGTGTGTGTGTACTTGAGCGCGTGCGTGCATGTGCTGGTCTTGGGGCTTGACTTGAACTCTGGACCTAGGTGCTGTCCTTGAGCAAAAAAAAAATCTACCACTTGAGTAATCTACTGCTTGAGCTCTAGCTCCACTTCTGGCTTTTTTGGTGGTTAATTGGAGATAAGAGTCTCACTGACTTTCCTGTCCGGACTGGTTTTGAACTATAATCCTCAGCTCTCAGCTTTCTCAATGAGCTAGTATTACAGGTGTGAGCCATTGGCACTAGCTAGTACTTAACCTTTGACCCCGCTTTAGTAAATAGATGAGCCCCAATAGAGAGTCTGTGCATTTCAGCAAAGGTGACTTTCGAGCACTTGTTACATTCGTGCAGTGTTAGGGTTCTGAGTAAGACCCGGGATTCCTGACCTCACTGTGCTTTGTACTGCAGTGAACAGAACACTGAATGTCTGTGTATTGCCAGCACAGACTACAGCGAAAACCTTAGCACTCATCAAAGCAGCGAAGGAGATGGGGGTGGGGTCAGTCATCGGAGAAGCTGTAAGGAATGTTGGCCATTCCTAAGAGCCTGACTCAGGGCTGGAGGTGTGGCTCAGTGGTAAGGGCTGGAGCCTGACTCCATGGAATAGCAACTGCCAGGCTGCAAGAAATGCTGCAAACTCCAAGGCCTGGCTCAGCTGCAACCCTAAAGCCCCGTTAGAGAGGCAGGTTTTATTTTACTGTATCTCTACCATTCAATAGTGGTGGATTAGCTGGGCAAATTATAGATAGATAGATAGCTCTATCTATATCTATATATCTCACTGGAAAGCTACAAAACCTTAAAAATTATGATGTAGATATCTACTTCCTAACTGTAAAGGTAAGCATGAAAATTGGAGAAAGACCAGTGTGTGTGTGTGTGTGTGTGTGTGTGTGTGTGTGTGTGTGTGTGTGTGTGTGTGTGTGTGCCTGTATTAGAGCCTTGAACTCTTGCTTAGGTTTGAACTCAGGGCCTGGGCACTGATCCTTAACTTTCTCTCTCCAGGGTGGCATTCTACCATTTGAGCCACACCTCCACTTTCGGCTTTTTGCTGGTTAGTTGAAGATAAGAATTTATCTGCCTGGCTGACATCAAACTATGATCCTCACATCCCAGTTCCCTGAATAGTTAAGATTACAGATGTGAGCCATTAGAAGGCATGAAAGAATACTTTTTTTGGGGGGACAAATGATATAAAATTAGATCTTTTGCAAATAAATAATAACAGGTCTTCACTTTACACCATATGCAAAAATTAACCCCAAATGAAATTTTTAAAGAAGAAAAGCTGATACTACAAGACTTCTAAAGACACAGGCAAAGCCTCAGTTCACTGGACTTGGTGACGACCTCGTGGATACGATTTCAGAAAACACAGCAATGAGGGCAGAAATAGACAAAGAGCACTGCATCATAGCTGTAAACTTCTGCACGTCAAGGAAAATAAGTGAAATTACTGCCTATGAAATGAAAAGAAAATATTTGCAAACTGTACATCTGATAAGCTATTAATGTCTGGAGTATATAAGAAACTTCTACAACCCAACAGGAGCAAGAGCAGTCACAAAACAAAACTTCAAAAAATGGGCAAATGGCTTGAACAATTATCCTAAGAGTGTATACAATAGTAAGCAGATATATGAAAAGATTCCTAGCACTAGAAATCATAAGAGGAAACAAATCAAACCCAAAACAAAGGAGTACAGCGGCTCGTGCCTGTTAACTTAACCTAGCTACTCAGGAGGTGGAGATAAGATTGTAGTTTGAGGAAAGCCCTGACCAAAAGTTAGTGAGAGCTCAACTCAGAAAAAAAGCTGAGTGTGGTGGTTCACACCTGTAATTCCAACTATGCAAGAGACTATGCAAGAGGTAATGGGACCATGGTCTGAGGCTGACCCTAGCAAAATCTGAAGACTTTATCTGGGGGTGGGAGGAGACAAATAGACTGGCTCAGGTGATAAAATGCTTACTTAGCAAGCTTGAGGCCCTGTGTTGAATTCCCAGGATTGCTGAAACCAAACTGAGCACAAACAAACAAAAAAGCCAACCACACTGAGAATGACCTCATTACCATTAGGATGTGAATGAAAACAACACGTGGTGGTGAGGCTGCTGAGAAATTGGAAACTTTGCACACTGTTTTGCACTCTTTCGGAAAGCGGTATGGTGGTTCGATTAGAAATAGGATTACTGCATGATCCAATGATCCAACAATCCCACTGCTGAATACATATGTGTGTGTATATAAATATACACATATATACATATACATACATATATATATATATATATTGGATATGGATGTGTGTGTGTATTTGTAAGGCTTTGAGCAGGATCTCAAAAAGGTATTGTATAGCAGAATTACCACTGGCCTATTCTATACATCTGAAGAAAAATGTGGCACATTAGGCAATAAGAACTATGTTGCCTTGAAAAAGGAAATGGGCGCAGCTGCTCTCATCTGTAACCTTAGGTACTTGGAAGACTGAGAGCAGAGGATTTCAGTTCAGGGCCAGCCCCAGCAGAAAAGTCCATGAGTCTCAACAGAAGAAGCTGGACATGGTGGTGCATACCTGTCATCCAACCATGGGAGGAGGTGAAAAGAGGAGGTTTGTGATCTAAACATGTGCCTGGGAAGAAAGTAAGACCCAGTCTCAAAAACAACCAGTGCGGCCAGGTGTTGGTGGCTCACACGTGTAGTTCTAGGTACTTGAGAGGCTGGTCTGAGAATCAAGGTTTGAAGCCAGCCTGGACAGAAAAATCCATGAGATTCTTATCTCCAGTTAACTGGGAAAAGGCTGGAAATGGAGGTGTGGCTCAAGAGCTAGGGTAAAAAGCCAAGAAGAAGTGTGAGGCTCTGAGTTCAGCCCCAGTGCTGGCACAAAACAAAACAAAACAGCATGGTTCAAGGGGTTAAGTGCCTGTCTAACCAGCCCTAGGCCCTGACTTGTCATGCACATCCATCCTTTAGGAGAAATCTGCTATTCACAGAGGACCACAAACACCAGCGACTGCAGTCTGATGAGGAACCTAAAGTAGCTAAAACTATGGAAACCGAGTCACAGTAGGGTGGCTTGGCGAGTGCCAGATGACTTTCAGGTAAGTGGGCACACTTGGAGTTTTGTTAAGATGAAAGGTTTCCAAGATGCTTGCACAACAATGCAAATATAGGGTACTGCTGAACTCTGTACAAATATTTAAGTGGGTAACTTTCCTGTCACCTCTGCTACCTCTGTAAAATTCAAAATAGAATTACACAACCACGGCAAGTTCTGATTCAAGACCACACACATTCATATTTGTGCAAGGACTGGCGGCATGCACAAGTCACTTAAATGTTTGGATTGTGGAAATGATTTTTTCCCCTTTGCTTTACTTTTCCTTAGTAATTTTAAAACAAAACTGGAAAGTGTTCCGCGTTGACTACAGAGAAAGGTCTCGGATCTGTAGGGGCCTCGCGTGGGGCGGGCAGCTGTCAGGATGGTGACGGGGTCTTCAGGATGGTAGGTCCTGCTTTGTCTCGGTACCTGGTGCCCTGCCCGCCTCTTTAGGTGCAGCGCAGGGACTGTTATTCATTCTGCACTTTCCCTCTCTGCTGGGCGGGGAGAGGAAGCGGGTCCTCCCTCCTGATCTTTGGGAAGCCAAAGCCCTCAGTCAGCTTGGGAAGTTCAGGCCCAGTACCTGGAGTCCCCCCTCCCCCCGGCCCTGACCTGCAGCTGCACCCACTAGGAAGATGGCCATCTGTGGCCCCAGTCCACCCTGACCTCAGGGTCAGGTCCCCGTTCCCCAACCCCCAGCCCCGTGGAGGGCAGCAGTTTGCTCTTGGCTTCATCGAAAGCTCGCTGGAACCCTGTAAAGCACATTTTCCACTCACTCTGGCCTCAAGTTTTCCTTGCACAGAGCTGGGGACCACAAGCAAGTGAGAACATTTTCAGTGTGGTTTAGGGGTGACGCTCCTGAGCCCTACTCAGCCCCCCCCTCTTTCCTGGCCCTGGGCACCACCCCCCATACTAGCACCTGCAGGAGGGGAACCGGCCCCTTAAAGAAGGGTTTGTCCTCTAACTTGCCCAGGGGAGCTGCGCCCACCCCCCTCAGTGAGACAATGGCCAGCGAAACTCTCCTGGAAGCTGGAAGTCTCCTCTGAACTGCAGGCTCTGGAAGGATGATTCGCTTGATTCTTTTTCCTTCTCTGTTCTTCTTTTCTCTTTTTAAAAACTTGCTATTATAAAGGTGATGTACAGAGGGGCTGCAGTTACATGAGTCAGGCAAAGTGTACATTTCCTTTTGGACAGGGTCACTCTTTCCCTGGATCTCTCCCAGTTTTCCCTCCTACCCCCCACCTGCAAGTTGTATTTCTTTCTTGTGTAGGTACTGGGGCCTAAATGCATGGTTTCTCATTCTTGCTTTTTCTGCGCAGGCCTGGCCTCTGTATAATTGGAGATAAGAGCCTCTCGGGTACGACTGCCCAGATTGGCTTCAAACCAAGATCTTCTGATCTCAGCCTCCTGAGCAGTTGGGATTACAGGCATGAGCCACCAGCACTTGACTCTTTAAAATAAATTATTTTCAAAAGGGTTATTTTGTAGGAAAATATATCTAAATATGTACAGCTGATATTTACTTTGTTTTCCTTCTCCTATCTGGCTAGGAACTGCATAGGATGAAACTGATATATCATCAAAGTAAAAAGAACATTTGTGTGTGTGTGTGCCAGTATTGGGGCTAGAGCTCAAGGCGTCTTGCTTGGCTTTTCTCTGCTCAAGCCTGGTGCTCTACCACTTGAGACACAGCTCCATTTGTGGCTTATTGCTGTGGAATTGGAGATAAGAGTTGGCTACTTTCCTGCCAGGCTGGCTTTAAGCTGTGATCCTCAGATCTCAGCCTCCTGAATAGCTGGGGTTACAGGCATGAGCCACCGGCATGGGGCTGCCAGAGTGGCAGAGGGAGAACCTCATATGGCATTGTTCTGGCCCCTTCTGCTCACCCCACTGTAGAAGGAAGGCTTTTCCTGCTATGAAGGGTGAGTGACGGCTGTGCACACCGCACCTAACACTGGGCTGATGGGGTGGACAGCGGCTTCTTAGACATGCACACTGGACGCAGAAGAGAGAAGGAAAGTCACATGGTTTCTCTGGGGAGGAGGGTAGGTGTGTATAGGCTGCAGAAGGCAGCTTTGCTGTCACCAGTGGCCAGGGTGACCCCAGTTTCCTGTGGGAGGTTGGGACTGGCTTGTTGGATAGATTTCCTTGGGCTGGAAAGAAAACCCTGTTAGGTTGTGGGCCTGGTAGACAGTAGCTGACTCCCTTCCTAGAGGGTCTGGGCTGTGGGAAGCCTTTCCTGTGAACTCACAGTCAGGGTTTGGGGAGTCCTGAGTGTCTAATGTGGCAAGGTGGTGCAGCGGGGTGTAGGGCCTGCACTCTGGATACAGAAGAACACAGAAGACGTGGGTTACTGTGCCGTCAGGGCCAAGCCCAGGGACCACAGTGTACATGCAGTGAGTCACCAAGTGGTACAGAAATGATATCAGGAAACGCCGGTGACTCTCCTATCGATGGAGTCCCTGGGGTTCTGAGGAACAGGGCCTTTGCAAAGAAGCACCTAAGGGCCTGAAGCAGACCAGCAATGTTGGGACCATGAGTCTACATGCCAAGGCTGCCAAGGCCCTGGGAAAGTCCAAGACAACACAGAGTGCCAGCCACCAGCTCCCTTCCCTACATCGCTCACCCCAAGCCCAGGAAACAGCTTCTGGCCTGCCTGCCTGGGACCCAAGCTCTGCCAGCCCCAGGCGGTGGAAGCCAAGGCTCCAGTCAGGGCCTCAACCCAGACTTGGCATCGGTTCCCACTTAGGCTCAGGTCCCCAAAGTGCCCAGGCCTCCACAGAGGCTCCTATCTTAATCACATCCAAGCCGACCAACATTTAAGAAGAAAGGCTTATTTTAGGCTGAGAAGGTGGCTCAGTGGTGGAGCGCTTGCCTTGCATGCATGAGGCCCTGGGTTCCATTCCTCAGCACCACCTAAGCAGAAAAAGTCGGAAGTGGTGCTGTGGCTCAAGTGGTAGAGCACTTGCCTTGAGCTGAAGAGGGGAGGGACAGCACTCAGGCCCAGAGTTCAGGCCCCACGACCGACAAAAAAAAAAAAAGGTTTATTTTAGTTACGGTTCTAGAAAATTCTCTCCATTACAGCAAAAATCCTGTTGCTTTGGGCCTGTGGTGTGATATCATGGTGGAGGGACATGGCAGAGTAGAACTGCTTGCCTCATGCCAGGAAGTGGAAGAGAGGAGAGGGAGCCAGGCCCCAGGTGATCTAAAACGCCCCCTCTAGGCTCCACCTCCTAAAGGTCCCAGTAGTGCCAAGCCTTCCTCACATGGGCCTTGGAGGTCTTCACCACTATTTATTGTTATGAGCACAGAAGATCTCTTGAGACCCTTGGTGTTCAGTGGGGCTATGCTGTTGGTAGAAAGCTGAGAAGAAGGAGGAATGAAGGAAGAGGAGCAAGAGGAGGAGCAGGAGGAGCAGGAGGAGGAGGAGGCGGCAGTGATGTCGTAGAATGATTCTTGACTGCAAAGAGCTTGAATTCTCCAGGCAGGAAGAGTGGAGGGGGGGTGTTGGGAAGTTGGAGTTATGGGGGTGCCTAGTCGGTGATGCACAGGGCTTCTGAGCTTGTAGAGGAAGTGAGACTCCGTGACTTGTGCCTGGTACTTGGTGAGGATGTTTGATGCAAGGTGGGGTGGTGTTTCAGGAAAATGGGGGGGGCAAAGCTCTTACACCTGTGTAAAGATGGTTCACTCATTCAATACCTACGTGGCACACGAGTCACGCAGGACAGCTGGAGAGGAGGGGGCTCCCGGGACAATGTAGGGCTTTCTGGTTGCATCATGGGATCGGGGTTGGTGAACTCCAGCCAGGGCTGGCAGTTCGTGGAGGAGCTTCAACGCATACTACAGTGAGACGTTCTGGAGCACAATTAGGATGTTCTCTTCAGCCTGAGTTTGCTTTGAATGTGCTGGGACCCCCTAAAGGCAGAAGGTGACCTTGGGGTTCCTGGTCTCCTGGGCACCCTGCGAAGTGGGTGGCCCATCCTGGCAAGGTCTGCTTCGCTCCCCGCCCTCCTCTCTCTGCTTGGTGCTCGCCTGGTGATGCCAGCACCATACTGGGCCTTGTTGTTGCCTGTGGAGCCCGGGGTACTCCATGCTCTAGCCAGCTGTGCTTCTGAGAGAAAAATGAGCCTCTAAATTACTGAAGGGAGCGCTGTGTTCTTTTCAGAACATGGTGGTTATTCCCGGGGCGTCCGGAGCAAGTGTGCACCACAGAAGATATTTATCGAAGACTTATTTCACCTCTTGTTCTTGGCAAGTGAAGCACAAAGATACGCACCAGCATGTCCTCAGCTTTGTTCCTATCTTGCATCCCCAGTGCTCTCAGAGAGGAGAGATTCACGGGTGTTCTTTGACTCCTGGAAATGTATTATGACTTCACTTTTCTTCCTTCGTGAATTACTATGCACTTCATATTATTCACTTGTGACACGCCAAATAGTTTAGCTGATAAAATAGAGAGAGCAAGAAACATCCTGTCTTAAGGAATCAACAACAATAAGAAAGAAAAGAAATTTTTAAAGAGAAAGAGAAGAGCCGGGTTTTGGTTGCAATCCTTGCTACTCAGGAGGCTGAGATCTGAGGATCCTAGTTTGAGGCCAGTCTAGGCAGACAAATCTAAGAGATGCGTATTTCCAATTAGCCAGTGCGAGACAGAGAGAGGCAGAGAGAGAGGAGAAAAAACTTTATGAGTCAATTACTTAATTTACAGGCTAGCCTATAAACTGAATAAATGGCTGTATCAGTGAACCCCAAGAGTTCCAGCACAGCCAAACGAGTAGTTTGGTTGTCTGGGGGCAGCTGCTCATAAACATTCCGTTACTCATTCTGAAAGTTTGCCGAGTTTAGAGGCAATGGTGACCTGTAGAGGGTGAACATCCCGTATTGGTAGGTCAGGAAGTCTTCCAGTGTGAACTGGGTCAGTTAGGAGGAAACCATTCTGACCAGAAGAGATTACAAGGCCCGTGGATGCATTAGGAGGATGACAAACTCTGCCAAGCCTGTGCATGAAGTACTAAGGCATGCGATGTCCCAGAACAGGGAACGGCTGCACCGAGCACTGAGCATGCTTGCAGGGTGGCTTACGGGTCGCTCCTGGGCCTGGAGATGACCTCAGAAAGGAGGAGGCATGAGTTATACTTCCTGGAGGAATTCTGACCTCATCTCCCCACTGCCGTTTCTCTGGATCCCAGAGTGTAATTCATGCTGAAAGCCTACGGAGCAGCTCAAAAAGGAAGATTCAGGAGATATAAACCTTAGACACATGGGATGTGCTACAATCCTACAATCCTACTTTTGACTGCGAGCTGCTTTATTTCCAATCCACTGCATTTGATCAGGGAGTTTCTTCTTTTTTTTTTATTGTGAAAATACTGTACAGAGGGATTACAATTACATGGGCAAGATAATGAGTACATTTCTTATCAAGCATTGTAACCTCCTCCTTTGTTTCCCCTTCCCATCCCTTCCCATCCTCCCCCCCCCACCCAATTCTCCCCACTCCCCCACACACACACCAAAGTTATAAAGTTCATTTTCGGAGAGTTTCTTGTACCTTGGCCTGCTCCACCCTGTTTTAGAAAGTACAATGGTATCCATCTTGTCTGTCTCTTGAGGAGGAATTGCATCCACACACTGCAGATGTAACTTTATTTTACCCTTCATTTTATATACTATAATTTATTCCCTTTTATCATGTACTTTATTATTCATTTCCTCTGATGTATTTGCAACCCTATTGGGGCCACATGTAAACCTCATTGTCCATCCTACCTGAAAGGAAACCACAGTTCTCTAGGTGAACCCCAGGGACAGGACCAGGGAGAAGTGAACAAAACTTGTGGACGCACAAGTGAAGGGGATGTGGACAAATGCCATCACCCATATCAGCAATGTTTCACTGCAGTGTTCCGAAAGGCCAACTGGGTAAACCAGAGCTGGGGAGCCAGTTGCCTAGTTTTATGAATAAAGTTTTATTGGAAGCAGGGCTACAATTAGAATTCGGCAAGTGAGGCAGGGCCATGAAAACGTAGTGTTAGATCTGGTCTTCACTTGGATTGTTATTGGTTTCCCCTCGTGATTATTTTTGCATTAATCTTTTTTATTGGGGTGGTTTATTAGCAGACATTAGCTATACAAGGGAGCTCTCACTGTGACTTTCTACAGGTACACATGTACCAACCTCACCCCTTGGACACTGTCAATTTCCACAAGCTTCCTTGTTCTGTTTTCACATGTGCACACCAACACCTTGAGCTTATTCATCCTTGTTCATGCTCCTTGTTGGCCCTCCCACTCCCTTTGGCACCCTGTCACAAGTTTAAAATGCTGTATGAACCTGCCTTGTCTTCTGACTGCTCTCTTATGCCATTCATCTAGCAGCAGCCAAGATGAAGCATCCAGGTGTGGCGGTGTGCAGAACTGACCTGCTCCCTTCTGGCTCCAGTCTGACGAGCATGGCCTGCTACTTGTCACCCAGCTGGCTAAACCTCAGCACAGGAGTCTCTTTCTTATGTGTAGCCATTTAAAAGAATGCTTTTTTTCCTTCCTGTCTTCTAATAATCAGAATACATTCTATTCTATTAGGATATTTTAAAAATAGGTTTACATGTGTAAAGAAACTTAAAGAATCTGTATCAGCTGGGCGCCAGTGGCTCATGCCACTCAAGAGGCTGGGGTCTGAGGGTTGCTGTTTAAAGCCCGCCAGGGCAGGAAAGTCCATGATACTCTTATCTCCAATTAACCACCAAAAAAGCCGGAAGTGGAGCTGTGGTTCAAGTGGTAGAGCAATAGCTTTGAGCAATAAAGTTCAGGGACAGTTCAAACTCCAGGACAGGCACACACACACACACACACACACACACACACACACACACACACACAAGAAGAATCTGTAAGCTTGGCAAGCTGGCACATACCTGTAATTCCCTTGCTCAGGACATGGAAGATGGCAATTCAATACCAGCCAGGACACAAAGTTAGTGAGACTCCATCTCCCCCAGCAACCTGAGCATGGTGGTATATTTGGCAGTCCCAGCTCTGAGGGAGTTAGGAGGACCAAACTATGAGGCAGGCCTTGGCAAAAGGCCAGGGGTATGGCTGAAGTGGTAGAGCACCTTCCTACCAAGCTCAAGTCCCTAACTCTAGTATGGAAAAAAAAATATCAGTCCGTGCCAACAGCGTGACCATATAGAGCCCCACTTTCTTCTTTTGTGAATGGGGGCTCCACAGGCTGGTCTTTACCTTCCTCTCCAACTCTCTCCAGATCAGAGGTCAGGTTCTCTGAATGGTTAAAGAATAATCCGTTAGTAAACACTGGAAAAAGTCAGTTCCCTTGCACCTTGAGGACCGCCTGTGCCTGCAGAAGAGCGTGCACACACACACACACACACACACACACACACACACACACAAGTCATCTCTGCTCTTACATCTAAGTGTGCTGAAATACAGAGTTCCCAAAGCTGAATGCCTCCATTTGGTGGTAAGTGCGACTTAGTGTATCTGGTGGTAAATGCTGGCCCACCCCCAAAGAATAGGCAGGAGCAGAAAAGGGCCCAGGTTACTGCACTCCTCCCATAGATATGCACTGTGTACCTGAGTGCTTTAATAGATACACGGATTAAAAATGTTGATTCAATTAATGGGCACTTGTTCGTTTATTTATTTATTTTTTTGCCAGTCCTGGGCCTTGAACTCAGGACCTGGGCACTGTCCCTGAGCTTCTTTGTGCTCCAGGCTAGTATGCTACCACTTGAGCCACAACACCACTCTGACTTTTTCTGAGTAGTTTATTGGAGATAAGAGTCTCACGGAATTTCCTGGCAGGGATGGCTTCAAAATGCAATCCTCAGATCTCAGCCTTCTGAGTTCCTCCAGTGCCTAGCTGGAAATATTTTTAAATGAATATAAAAACTAACCTGCAGCTGTAATTCAGACACATTAAAAAATGGTAATCATTTTTTTCCTCTGGTGGTACTGGGGTTTGAACTCAGGATCTGGAGTTTACCAGGCAGGAGCTCTACCACTTGAGCTTTGCCACCAGCTATTTTTTCTCTGTTTAATTAATTAATTAATTAATTTATTTATTTTTACCAGTTCTGAGACTTGAATTCAGTGTCTCACACTCCTGCTTGGCTTGTTTTATTCAAGCTCTCTACTATTTGAGCCATGCTTCCAGCCTGGCTCTTGACTAGTTAATTGGAGATGGAGTCTTGAAGACTTCTCTGCCCCTGCTAGCTTGAACCTCAGTCCTGCTGATCTCAAGGTCCTGAGTAGCTAGGATTATGGGTGCTAGCCCTTTTTTGTTCTGGCTATTTATGAGACAGATTCTCACTTTATTCCTGGCCAGCCCAGATTTCAACATGACCAGAGCATCTGCACACCCTGATTTTTCGGTTGAGTTGTGGGAGTGGGGAAGGGGTGCTTCATGAACTTTTCTGCCTGGGCTTGAATTATAATCCTCTAGATATCAACCTCCCAGGGAGCTAGGATTACAGGCATGAGCCACCCTACCTAGTTTAAAATGCTATTATTTTAAGTCAGCAATATTCAATTTTAATATGGAAGGTTGCATGGATGTTTTCATGGCATGCCTGAGTGAGAATATGCAAATTAAGCCACCATCCCCGCTGGAAATGGCGTTGTGACCTCATCACCAGGTCAATGTGGCCGGTATGACACCTGGCCCTTCGCAGGCAAACACTGGAGGAGGAAGGAAGCAGCCACAATGTCAGGGGTTGGGGTGGGCACAGATGAGAAGCTGAGAAAGGGAGGGAGCCAGGAAGGCCTCCGGGGAAGCCACGGGCCTCTGCCTTCTTGCTGGTGTCAGTCTATTGCAAGATGACCAGCATGCCTAGGGAGGGCCGGGCAGGGGTAGAGACCACCTCCTCGAGTCTGCTTCATTGTGGGGGATTCTCTTTCTGAGAAAGGCACACTCCCCAGATAGATAAAAACAACCCTTCATTTTTTCAGAGGGGAAGTATTTACTGCCATCTGGTCTACCTGCTTTCTGCCTTGCCCATGTCCAGGGAGAGCTCTTCATGGAATGATTGTGACACTCAAACCTGGGTGAGTTATTTGCTCAGCAGCTACTGGACCTCTTAGCTTGGGTGTGAGTAGGCCTCTGTGCTGTGGGTTTCATGTCTTCCTTATTCAGGTAGATCATATGACTCAGGCACAGTCTGTGAGCATGCTCACTATGATTCCTATACATGTAGAGCCCTGTATGGAACCACACCTTGATCAATACAGAGAGTGCTCTGTACCCTCCAGAAGCCTCCTCCCCCTTCCCTGACACTCCACCCCCCTCTCCAGGCTTTTCCTGTCCTTAAACTTGATAGGGATAAAATCACTCAGCACGTACTGTGTCTATCTTCTTGCAACATTGATGGTTTCACGGTTCTCCTCTACCTAGTTCATTCTTTTCCCTTGCTGGGCAGTATGCCAGGGTGAATGTACCACAATTTATCTGTTGTCTTACCTCTTAGCATTTTTTATAGGATTTAGCATTGGAGAAAGTTTGAAAAAAAAAGTGAGAGGCAGTCTCCTGGAGCCTTGTGGGGGAAGGGGGTGGAGGAGTGTGGGGGGGCGGGGTGTGGAGGGAAGGGTTCCCATCTGAGCCAGAGTCTAACCTTCAGCCCAGCAGCCTGGATTGTGAGGTAGAGAAAGGACACCTGAAACTATCATGCCCTCAGAACTCTGATGGAAGCCAGCACCATGTATTCATCGCTAGTGAAAAATAGGAGCGCTATATTCAGGGGAACACATTACATATACTTTTTAAAAAAAATGGCTTGATAGTATTTATGTGGCCTTCTCTTCCAAGAAACTATGACTCCATTTAAAGAATGAGTTGCCACAATGCCTTGGGAAATAGACTGAGAATTTACAAATAAAGAATTTGGGTTGAAGAACTAGGGGTTCTTGGGACAAACTTATAAAGAAACAAACATCAGCATCAGTTTTATGTCTGCTTTGTTCCCCCTTTCAAGTCTCGGAGGCAGGATAGGCAAATGGTTATAGCCTCAGCCTCTGGGGCTGGCAGCCTAGGATCCAACTATGCTTACCACCCAAGAAGAGGAAAACAGTCCTAGTGACATGAGCTAACAGGGGCAGAGTGACTCGAACAGGGCTGGCATGTGGCAACCAGTTACGAAATGCCAGCTGTTATTATCATCTTGGGCTCCAGAAGTTGTCCCTTCCCTCATTCTCAGAAAATTAGATCACATTTAGGAATTACCAACTCCTCAGCCTCAGCCTGAAGCCATGAGGAGCAAACAAGCCTTTCCTTCCATTCTGGAGGGACTTCCATTCTAGCCCAGGGCTGGTGTTGGTCAGGCTCAGCTTCAGTTCTTTGGATGATAACTGGAAGGAGATTTGAAAAATAAGGCCAAATATCCATCAAGACAGCCCAAGGTGTCAGAATGTTTCGAGTAAATATACTGCATTAAAGACACTGGTTTGATTGTTTTGCTTTTTAAAGTATGTTCTGGAAAAGCAGAGCGTGGAAGGGATTATTAAAGCAGAGGCCTCTGCCGAGAGGTTGCTGAGGAAAGTTAGGACTTCAGGGCTGCCAGTTAAAATTGAGTCGACTTACTGTGCATAAATTAGTTCCTAATGAGGTGGAGAAATGCAGAAAAATAATTAAGAGAAGGAAAATATTTTCTCTGGATATAAACAAAACAAAAGCCAGGTGGCTTTGGGCTCCAGCGCGTCTCTAGACAGCTCACAGCAGCTTGGAGAGAGAGCAGGAGGGCAGGATAGGCTGAGCCTGGGTGGCCCGTGGGGCGCTGCAAGCAGCCCTGAGCCCTCAGCACGAAACCCATCCAGAAGGAAAGGACAAGGGCCAGGAAAGGGCTCTGAGGCCAGGACAGAGGGCAAGATGGCGAGAGATCAGGGTGGGCATCAGGGGAACCAAACTACATCTCAATCACATATCCTTTCTCATATCCTTTGTTCTCTCCTGTGCCTGTACTGGAACTTGAACTCAGACTCCTGATCTCTCATTTTTCCCCTCAAGGCTGGTGCTCTACCACTTGATTCAGGCCTTCCAGCTTCTTGCTGTTCATTGGAGGGAGATAAGAATCCCTCAGATGTATCTGCCTAGGTTGACTTCGAACCTTCTATCCTCCAACCTCAGCTTCCTTAGGAGCTAGGATGATAGGCATGAACCACCAGCATCAGGCTAAATTCCACTCTTAATGAAAATAATTTCTATAGAAAGTGAGAAAGGTGTGTGTGAGAGGGGTTGGAGGGGAGGGAGGGAGGCTAGAAGGGAGGGAGAGAGAGAGAGATGCAAGAAGTCTGAGTATTTCAATGTGTTGAATTTCCATAAACATGAGAGGTGGGTGGGACTTCCTGGGAAAAGCATAGCCTAGGCTGTTGGGTTCTTGTTAAGAGTGTGTGTAAACAACAAGAAGGGGACTGAGAAACAGTGCAAGAGCCTTGCAACTAGAACCCAACTACACACAAACCCTTTCCCACCATCCACATGGCCTAAATGTGATATTTTGACTCTTAAGTTTTAACATAGATGTTAAAAAACACAAAGCCCAACACGGCCTCCCAGTGGCTGCCTCCTCTCACCAGTGGACATTACAGCCATGTTAGCCAGGGAGTCTGCCTCCCCGAACCTGAGCTGGACCGCTGCTCTGCCGGTCCACACACGGGGCTGGCAGCTGGCGTGGGGTCTGGCTCAGCCAGCTATGTCCTCTGCCCTGGAGGACTGGAGGCCTCTTGCTCACTTAGCATGTTTGTCTTGGTGGGGCCTCTGGAAAGTCCTCTGGTTAGCCCGTGTCTCTGTAGGCTTGAAGGCGGAGAAAGGAAGCAGGTGGACAGGCCTTGTCTTCACCTAGCAAGTGGCCCCTGTTAAGTGCCAAGTCTAAATATTTGGATGAATTCCTCTAGCCTGAGCTTCTCCAGAGCCCGGCCAGCTCCCATTCTTTATGCTCCCAATCTGCTCGTGCATGGCACAAAGTTGGTGCTTAATAAATATTTATTGAGTGAATAAAAGTCCAGATGGCTGGAATTCACTTTCTACACAGAGCCGGAGAAAGCCATTTGCTGTTTTACAAAGAAGCGAAGCTTGACTCTCTGGATACTGTCTAGTCCCATCAAAACCTGCATTCCTGCAATGGTCTTTATTAGTCCTGGGGGAAGTTCAGCATCAAGCCCAGTGACCTGGACAGAAAGACGACTGTCCACCACTGCAGGCCCACAGGGAGCCAGCCAAGCACACACCGCTGAGTACCAGCGCCAGCCGCCTGCTGGAGGAGCTCAGGGTCCACCAACTCCATGAAGAAGCCTGTGTCAACCAGAGGCTTTCACTCTGCTAAAGGAAGCTGGTTTTCAGTACACTGACTTGACTGATGTCCCCCAGGGCAACGAGGGGAACAGCCATTCTTACTGGAAGTAAAGCCCACTTACAAACCTGGGAGCCGCTCCCCCCTCCCTCGGCCCCATCCTTTCCCAGGCTTAGGCAGGGAAGGGACAGCCAGCTGTCTGCTGTCTCAGGAGCTCACACAGGGATCTGGGCTCAGAGTGGTGAGTCTTCTAGCATTTCCAGGGACATGGTTTTGGATGCACAACAGCCCATTATAGGAGACATGTCTCAAGGAATCAGAATAAAAAGGCGTAAGCCAAGCGGGTGAATGGAGCCCCCAGCACCGAGGTATGACATGTGCTGTCCTGCCAGAGAGGGGACAGGGTCTCTGTGATTCACCTGAGCAGAAGCCCCCCTCCCCTCTTACAAAGGGCCCCTCAAAACCTTCTGAGAGCACATCTTCACTTATTTCATTTATTTATTAGTTTTTTAAGCTTTCTTCTAAGGCACTTTGAAATCTTTACAAAACACAAGAGTCACGTAAATGTATTTAGCTCACAGGCCACCACATGGACAGAGGTTAGAAGCATTAACAAGAGAAGTTTGACACGCTTGTCTGCATGCACGTGTGTATTTGTATCACAGGTTAACTAACATTTGTCTTAAGAATGCTTTTTCATTCCAATTGGGTTTTAGTAAGGGTTTTTTTTTTTTTTTCCTTTTTCTTTCCCAGTACAAGGGGATGGGATCAAAATGCATCCCTTGCCTAGAGCTGTTTTGTTTGGGATGTGGGGAAATGAGAGAACTTTCCAGGCTTTGATCCCTGGCGCAGATTATTTCACTATTTTTTTCTGTCTCAATGAGGTCACGGGCAGGACATGGGAATGGAAGCAGACCCGAGAGCTCTCCCCAGCTACGCCAGCACCGTGCGTCAGGATGCTCTAGCTTGAGCTTTCTTCTCTAATAGCACTGGAAATGAAGATAGGATATGATCACTTACATTCTCTCTGTGTGTCTTACTTGCACTGGGGAAAAGTGGTGGCTGACAGTGGAACTCATTTGATTGAAAAATATTCACTTGTAGCATGTAAATCCTCAAAACTACCTTGCAGGAATTTTGTGAACATGGGTATATCTCACATCTACAAAACACAAGTACTCAGCACAGAGAAGGAACCCAAACATTGGTGGAGGTGTTGTTGCTATTAGTTTATATTCTCCTTTATGCTTTAAAACCTTTACTCCAAATATTGCCCTGAATTTACAGGGTCAGTACTTTCCTTTTTGTTTGTTTTTTTTCCTATAAAAACAAAAACAAAACTACTGACTTCAGGGCTTATAAGCATGCTTTTTCTCTCACAAGTGGTGCTCTACCACTTAGCCATGCCTCTAGGTTGGCATTTGCTAGTTAATTGGAGATAAGAGTCTCAGATTTGTCTGTCAGGGCTGTATTTGCACCATGATCCTGTGATCCCGGCCTCCGTGAGTGTGAGCCACCGGCACACAGGTACTTAACAGTATTTCAGAGTGCTTCTTTGAAATATGGTCTCAGGCTAGAGACACGGCTCGGTGGCAGAGTCCCTGCCTAGAGAGTTGTACAGCTCTGAGTTCAGAGTCACAGTACTGGCAAAGAGCGAGTGAGTGAGTGAGTGAGAGACAGAGAGAGAGAGTCTCAGAAGGACACCCCCCCACACACACCCCACACACACGATATACAGACTCTATATTACAGCAAGGTCCCATGTGGCTGCTGGGCCCGGCGCTGTGGAGATACACAGCCTTTACACTTTACTTTGGCTTCATTTTTTGAGAGAAGGCCTTGCTTCCTTCCCAGGTACGTTCTTGGGCTTTGATCCAGCCATGTCTGGAATGCCTGGTATGTGCCACCATGCCCAGTGTCTTCCTTCGACATGTAGTTTCATAGACCTTCCTGTCTGGGCTGGCTTGCCACCATGATCCTCCTATTATTCCTCCCATGTAATCAGAACCACATACTGGTACAACATGACCAGTTTATTGGTTGCAATGGGATCTTACTAAATTTTTTTTTTGCCAGGGCTGGCCTCAAACTGCAACCTTCCTGATCTCTGCCTCCCAAGTAGCTGGGGTGACAGGGGTGAGCCACTGTACCTGGCTGTGGTGATGGTGGTGGCAGTGGTGGTGATAGTGGTGGTGGTGGTAGTAGTGGTGGTGATGGTAATGATGGTGATGATTGTGGTAGTGATGATGATGGTGGTGATGGTGGAGGTGATGGAGGTGGTAGAGGTGGTGATGGAGGTGGTGGAGGTGGTGGTGGTGATGGTGGTGATGGTGGTTGTGGTGATGGAGGTGGTGATGGTAGTCGGATAGGTGATTGTCTATACACACTCAGATTTCACCGGTTTGTCCTCGTTTGGAAATCATGAAGCGCTTTGGGTTTAAGTTTATGTAATTCTGTATTCAGACCTTGGCTTTGTGGCCAATCCTGGGTCTTGAACTCAGAAACTAGATGTTGTCCCTTAGCTTTATCATGCAAGAATGTCACTGTGCTGCTATAGCCACACCTCCACTTCTAGGTTTTTGTCTTTTGCTGTTTGGGCTGGCAAGCAGCTGAGCTCTTAGCCCGGATTCCAGGAGTGAGCTGCCCTTCTGCAGCTGTCCTGCTGTCGGCTGTGTAAGAAGGGGGTCCCTTCTTCACGCAAAATTGTCCTGGCTGGAAACGGGAAGGCACCCTGCACCCTGCTCTCCAAAGCAGCAGGGTGACTCACCCCGTGGCCTCTGGAAGAGCTAGCTCCTCATTTCTGCCAAGGATGGAGTTTGTTCTCCACGTAGAAAGCCTAAATGAAGTGGTTTGGCATGCTACCTCTCACATAGTGTACCGAAGTTTAAAATGAGGCCAAAAATACTGGCTGCAGGCAGTGGGTATTTGTAGCTGTGAGGATTTGCTTTTCACTTCATGAAAAGAAAGAATGGGGTGGAAGAAGAAATGGGTTCTCCCCAGGTGCCGCCTTCAGGGGCATCGTGACCGCACACAAGAGGGGAAAAGGCCAGGAAGTTCCACACTAATCTAATTTTAAATTTCTGCATTTTTTTAATTTCATCGTGTAGAGACACATTTATTCATGAAGGGATAAGTCCTCAGCATTGTTTGTGATGAATGCAATCTTGCTAAGAGCTGCTGGCAGGAGCTTACTGCAATTTACAGTGCAGGAAGCACATAAAATTCCCTGCCTGCCATCCTAGCTACTCAGGAGGCCGAGATCTGAGGATCAAGGTTCAAAGCCAGCCTGGCAGGAAAATCCTTGAGATTTTTGAAACTTGTATCTTCAAGTAACCATGAAAAAGCTGGAAGTAGAGCTGTGAGTCAAGTGGTAGAGTGTCAGCTTTGAGCTAAAAAGCTCAAGGATGGTACACTCAGGTTTTGAGTTGAAGCCCTATCACTAGCAAACACAATGCATGCACACATGCACACACACACACACACACACACACACACACACACACACACACACACACACACACACACACACACCCATTGATGTTCTCTGAGTCCCCAGGTTTGGGAGAAGAACTTCTGGGGGAGGTGGGATTGGCAGGTTGCTGTGGCTTGAGGCGTGATTTGGTCTATTCCTTCATCTGCTATCTCACTCCTTCTAATTCAATGAACTGCTCTAGAATTCTGCTCACAGGAGCCGCAGCACCCTTCTCTGGGGTTCTGGTCACCTTTGGCCCTGTCTTCTCCAAATAATCAGTCAGCGGGCCACCTGCTCAACTGCCTACAAAATGTCTATCATCTTTCTGACTCTCTTGACTATTAAAAAAAAAAAATCCCAGTTACCTCTGCCTCCTGCCCAGATCACTGCAATTCTTCTAAATGTTCTCTGGGATTCTACCTTGCTTCCCTATAGCCAGTCCACCACAGAAAAACCAGAGGGATGTTTAGTAAAAATGTTAGTTATGTCAATCCTCGGACTGAAAGCTATCGTTGGTCAAGATCCAAATACACAGTTGAGCGACAGTGGCTCATTTCTGTAACCCCAGCTACTCAGGAGGCTGAGATCTGAGGATTGTGGTTCAAAGCCAGCCCAGACAGGAAAGCTTGTGAGATTCTGAACTCCAATTAACTAGCAAAAAACTGGAAGTGGAGTCATATGAAAAGCCATCCTTGAGTGAAAAAGCTATGCTAAGGCCAGAGGCCTTCAGTCTAAGACCCCATACCCACACACAAAATGAAACAAACCAAAAACACACAATGTGTGACTTCCAGACTTGTTAAAGAAAAGGTGTTAGAAAAATCTGACAACCCAGGATAGACTAGAGGAAAAGAGTGACACAAAAAAGAGGAAACTTCATGAACAAGAAATATCAAATCTCAGAATGGGTAATTCAAGTCTTAATCATAGTGAAAAATAAAGGTTTGAACTTTCTCCACTAAAAGATGAGATTCTTAAATCGGCTCTTTAAAACCAGTTATACATACTGTTCATAAGATATATTCTTCAAGCAATATAACATAGAAAGCTCCCAAATCAAAGAATAGAGAAAAGACACACCAGGAAATTAGTAACAGAAAGAAAGCTAGCTTAGCAATGCTAATACCAGATAAAGCCACCCTTAAATTAAAAGCATTTCTGGCACCAAAGATTTCCTACAGATAATAAAACTATCCAGAACAACAGTACAGAACCATACATTTGTTTGCCCTTAGAAACAGCTTTTGTGGAAGACCCTGGGAAGATTCTGGAAAGTGGCTTGCTCAGTATGAATCAGCCATCGGTGGAGAGTGGTTGGGAAGGAAGGATTGTGGTTTCTAGGTTTCCTTGCAGTTGGGTTCTCCAAGCAACTGAGCTGCTGCACAACGAAAGCAAATATTGTGAGCTGGACACAGGAAAGTGGCCAGGTGCTTCTTCAATGATGATTGTTGCGCAAATTCTAATCCCAGTGCTGGTGTCAAGGTGTGGTATCGGGCAGGGGCTGACACAGTAGGCAGAGGCCCACCGGAGGCTGTTTGCAGGGTGTTGGATGTTAGTCCTGGCTGTTTTGAACATAGTCTAGGTGTTTGCTAAGCTTGTTTGTTCAGCTTGTCAGAAATTCTGTAAGCTATATGAACCTTCTAACAACCCCCTTCTGAAGTGCAAACCAGCATAAGCTGTGAAGTGTACTGTGCTCTAGAAAGCCCCATGCACTGTAATTACATATGTGATTATTTCATTCTCTCTCTCTCTCTCTCTCTCTTTGTTGGTTGTGGGTCTTGAACTCTGGGCCTGGGCGCTATCCTTCTCTTCAGCTCAAGGCTAGTGCTCTACCACTTGAGCTACTTCCAGTTTTCTGGTGGTTAATTGGAGATAAGAGTCTCACAGACTTTCTTGCCCAGATCTCAGCCTCCTGAGTTGCTAGGATTACAGGTGTGAGCCACTGGTGCCCAGCTTCATTTTCTCTTTATTATTTTATTTTACTTTATTTTATAGTTGTGCTGGTTAAGGGGGCTTGAACTTGGGGCCTGGGCATTGTCTCTTAGCTTTTTCTGCTCAAGGCAACTAGTACTCTACCACTTGAGCCATAGCTTCATTTGCAGCTTTTTGGTGGCTAATTGGAGATGAGTCTCACAGACTGTCTTGCTCAGGCCAGCTTCAAGCTGAAATCCTCATATCTCAGCCTCCTGATTAGTGAGGACTACGGTGTGCACCATCAGCACTCAGCTAACAATATTTTGAGGTGTGCCAGGCTCCAAGAAGTGAAAGTTAAAGGAAGAAGCTCTTCCAGAGTAATTCTGTCTCCTTTGTGTGGTTTCCAGGCTTGATCTGAACTTTTAGCCATGGTTGCCAAATACAATTGCTCTGTAGCTAGAGCTCAGGGTCAACACTAGTCAGAGGCTGGGTCTGATTAGTTTGTTCTTCATTCTGACCTTGATTGTAACTTTAATTTATTGTCACAAATTTAGGGATATATATATATATATATATATATGTATATATATATATACATATATATATATATATATATATATATATACACACACACACACACCAGCCTGAACTCAAGATTAAACTGTCCCCCACCCCGCCACCCCATTTCACCCTGTTTGAAGTGTTCCTTCTTAAGTCACAGACTCCCAGGCCTCTCCCTTGGTATCCAGCAGCCTCCTCCCGCAGGAATGGGACTTGAACCCACATCCATCATCTCCTCTTGACAGCTGGCTTTCTGTGGAGCTTGGTGAAAAGGACTGAGGGTGCCCCATTCTTCCCCACCCCCAATCCTAGCCAGACTGTCCTTCCCTCATGGCTGGTCAGAAGGTCTGAGGATGAGGATTCTTCTTCGTAATGATTCTTCTTTCGTGATTAGCAATGAATTGGTTTTGCCCTTTAGACTTGATTTTTGTTTGTTTGCCTCAAGTTGCAAACCAAGAAGAGTAGTCATTATTTTGCATTCATTAAAAATAGCCTTGTCTTTTCTCCCACGAATTTCCTGCTCAGTCAGCACCACGGGAAAGCACTTCACACACAGTAAATACACAGAGCTGGGGTGCATTCCAGCACTGGAGAGGCCCGAGGCAAAGACTCCTGGGTTCAGCGCGGGGCCACCTCAGCAGCGCCATCTGCAGCACAAGCCGGACCCTCTCCAATGACTTGCCTATCCTGTGCCTTGTGTGTGCTGGTACTGGTGCTCGAACTCAGGGCCTGGCAGCTGTCCCTTAGCTTTTCCCATTCAAGACTGGTGTTCTACCACTTGGATCACAGCTCCACTTCTGGCTTTTTGGTGTTTGGCTAGAGACTTTCGTGTCCAGGCTGGCTTCAAACCATGATTTTCAGATCTTGCAAGTAGCTGGGATCATCATGTCCCCATGGGAAATTGCACATTGAAAGTCCAAGCTCCAATCAATTACAGATAAGTTGAGCCTTTTTAATATTCTTGATCAAAGGAAGACTTCATTTTCTTGTACATAATTACATTTCTCTGATGTATATCCTGAAATAAAGAGCATCAGATCATGAGCAGAGACAAGAAGAAAAGATTTCCTTAGTTCTCTTTGCAAGCATTTTCCCAGCTTTGAACTAAGAAAGCATAGGAGTTAGTAGAAATTCACAGCGAACAGGTTGCCATCTGCACGTTGGTGAATAGCACAGGCCCTTAAGATTAAGATTCCTTAGTTCGGGGCTGGGAAGGTGGCTCAGTGGTAGAGTGCTTGCCTTGCATGCATGAGGCCCTGGGTTCGATTCCTCAACACCACATAAGCAGAAAAAGCTGGAAGTAGGGCTGAGGTTCAAGTGGTAGAGCGCTTGCCTTGAGCTGAAAAGCTGAGGGACAGCGCCCAGGCCCAGAGTTCAGTCCCCACGACCAACAAAAAACAAAACAATAAAAAAAGATTCCTTAATTCATAAAGCACTTATTAGTTAAATGAACCGGGAAGTTATTTATCTAAGATTCCATTTTTCTAGTCTATATAAACCAAGGGAAGTGGTGGTACCTATTTTACAGGGATTTTGGAAAGATTAGGCGAGAAAATGTATGTAAAATACTTAGCAAAGTACACAAGACATGTAGTTTACAGTCAAAATCTGCTGTATAACTATTCATTTTTGCTTGCAACATCCTAAGTCTTAGTTCTTCCCTGTCTAAGCAAGTCTGCCTTATTTATTTGTAAACAAATGTGTGGGAGTGTGTGTAAATGTGTGTGTGTGTGTGTGTGTGTGTGTGTGTGTGTGTGTGTGTGTGTGAGACAAGGCAGGGAAACTTCATTGCAGAAAGACAGAATGCCATCACTGGAGAAAGTGGAGATGGCCTTGCTCTCTGTCCAACACAGGTCCTCTCCATCCTCAGCTTCCTTCAGCAGATCCAGAGGGACTTCAGCCTGACCTGGGGAAAGAGGAAAGGCATCCTCCCATATCAAGGGTGGCAGGAATGGGTTGGCTGCCTCCTCTCTACCAGAATCGCGATTTCTTTCTGTGGTGGCTAACTTCATGCGTCAACATGTCTGGCCTAAGGGATGCCCTGGAAGCTGCTCACCTATTATTTCTTGGTGTGTCTATACAGATCTTTCCAGAAAAGATCAGTAGTTGAATCAGGAGATCGAGTAAAGAAACCCACTCTTCCCACTGGACAATATAGCATCTGTTCAGGGCCCAAATAGACCCAAAAGGGAAAGAAAGGACCAATTTATTTTGTCTTTGGGAGCTGGGAAATCCCTCTTCTGCCATTGACCCTGGCCATTCCAGTCCTTTGGCCTTAAGGCTTGGCCCGGATGGACACCCTCAGTTTTCCTCCTGTCCTACTGGCAGGCAGCCTACTGGGGACTTCTCCATGCTCACATTAAACAATTGTTGCAATTAATTCATCATCATGTGTGTGTTCTATTGGCTGTTTCCCTGGAAACTAATATAATTACGATGATAAAAGAATTCTGCAAATTGGAAAACATAAACACATACAAAAGAAGACAACAAAAATTGACCATGATCTCAAAACCCAGAGATAATTTCTATCAATACTTGAAGACAATTTCTCTAGTCACTCCCATATATCTACTTGTACGTCTATAATTTGTTTTATATATATATATATATATATACACATATATATATAGTTTTACTACATGCCCAATAATTCTAGTATGAGCATTTGTCAATGCCACTAAAAATGTTTCAGAAACACTCTTTTCTATGACTACAAAATTGTCTTTCAGAGGAAATGCATCATAATTTATGTATTATTTTAATAACCATTATTATTTTCTAATCACAAAACAATTGGGTCCATTTATAAAATTAGAGACCATAATATATAAATCATCGATAGTCTTATTGTTCAGACATAACTACTTTGAATAGCTTATTTCCTTCTAGTATTTTTCTGTGATTAGCTATTCTATATTTAAAATAATTGAGGTCATATTTTACAAGTATTTTCCCAAGTCATTTAAGATACTTTCAAAATGTAATTTTTCGTGCCTGTAAAATAGTTAAGTGACAAATTCCTGATCTCACCCCATTACTGGGAAGGAGGCGAGCTATTTCCAGTCCATAAAGACAGGAAATGCTCAGGCAAGAGAGGAAGGCCTGTGAAGGCCAGACTTCTCTAGGTAAGCATATTAAATCTCAGCAATTCCTTCCATACGTCAGCTGCCAAAGCCAGGGAGCAGGGGCGGTAGTAGTTTGAAGTCAAGTCCCTCCAGTGGCAAGGGGCTGCTTCCCAAGCAAGTTAAAGAAAAGCATGTTTAAAATAAAACAACAAAAACAAAAACAATAATAGGGTGGGAAGGTGGCTCAGTGGTAGAATGCTTACCTTGCATGCATGAGGCCTTGGGTTCGATTCCTCAGCACCACATAAGCAGAAAACGCCAAAAGTGGTGCTGAGGCTCAAGTGGTAGAGAGCTAGCCTTCAGCCGAAGAGCTGAGGGACAGTGACCCAGAGTTCAGGCCCCATGACTAACAAAAAACAAACAAACAAACAAAAAACCCAATAATAAACCAGGCGCTGGTGGCTCACACCTGTAAACCCAGCTACTCAGGAGGCTAAGATCTGAGGATCGTGGTTTGAAGCCAGCCTGGGCAATAAATTCTGTGGACTCTGACTCCAATTAATCGCCCATAAGCTGGAAGTGGGACTGTAGTTCAACTGGTAAGAGGGCCAGCCTTGAGCGATGGGACAAGGCTCAGGTACTGAGTTCGAGCCACAATGCTGGCAAAACAAAACAAAACAAACAACAACCATCCCCCTCCCCAAATTAGAAAGACAGAGGAGCAAAGGAAGATAGTATCAGAAACATAATGGAAGAAGGGTTAGAATATAATGCCACTTAATTTCCTGGATACAAGCACCCAGCCCCCATGCCCAGCTGGTCCCTAGGAGACCACGGATGACTCTGCCAGCTGACAGGACAGAAGTGTGGCGTTGTGTTTTCATGTCTGTTGTCCCCAGATGCTCTTCAGAAGGACTTGTAAAATGTCTCAGTCCTCTCACTCCGGGACCTGCCTGTACCAATCTTTCACAGGCAGTTCCCTTCCTGGTCTTCTCTGTGTGTATGTCTAATTAGTACACCGACTGAAACAAATACTGAGATGAAAGAAATCTCAATCTAGAATTTGGTTTTAGGATTTTGATCCACTAGATGCTTGTCAGACAACACTGAAGTAGAAGGATTTGCAAATACAGAGTCCTGTAAAATGAACAACAAATTTCAACTGTCTTCCTGTGATCAAAACCATTGAAATCCGTGACCTACTTTATCTTCCATTCTGTTGCCATAGTGCTTGAGTTAAATGTGTAACAAAAGAAAATTGATTTCCAGTGTAAATCTTAATTTTTATTGTGTCCTCGGTGCTTTGGGAACGATGCGTGTGAGCATCTGCTGTTAGAAGACTCTGGGGGGAGTTTGGAGACTTGAAGTGCTGTGCCCTTTCTCAGTGGTTATTAATATATTTTCTGCAGAGATGGATCATTTTCTTAAAGAAGTAAATGAATATCCTTAGGCCCAAGGAGACAGGCTTTACTGATGGCTTTATCCAAGCAGCTCCCAGGGCACGTGAGTCAGACCAATATTTCCTAAAAAGGAAAACAATATTTATCTTGGGAAGAACAAGCTTCAAGCTCAAAAACAAATGCTTTCCTCCAAATGTTGAATGCCTCATTTGCTTTAAAAACCAGTTCCATACTAAAGGGTGTATTTAGAGTTTTCAAGACTTTAACTTAATAATAATGATAAAAGGTCACCTGCAGGGGGTTGGAAAGTAGGTAGACAGAGGAAGGTACCAGCCCTAAACTAAGGACTGTCAAGGATAATATGCTAAGGCTATTGTTATTAAATCTCAAGGTTTTTTTTTCTACATTCATCTAAGTCTCCTTAAACCTGGGAGTTTATTTATTTTTATTTTTTGGGTCTGGTCGTGGGGCCTGAACTCTGGGCCTGGGCGCTGTCCCTCAGCTCTTCAGCTCAAGGCTAGTGCTCTACCACTTGAGCCACAGTGCCACTTTTGGCTTTTTTCTTATGTGGTGCTGAGGAATCGAACCCAGGGCCTCATGCATGCAAGGTAAGCGCTCTACCACTGAGCTACCTTAATGAGGCAAATTAACCCCTTAAGCTATTTGGCCGAGGTAGTATTCACTGTTGATTTCTTGGGCCATAGCTCCAACTCTTTTTGTGCTTGTTCTTGAGATATAGCCTCATTTGTTGGCTGGGGGCCAGCTTGAACTACAAACATTCCTATTTAAGCTCCCTGCCTCCCTGGGATTTCAGGGACCTGCCACCATGCCCAAATTTTGGTTGAGATAGGTTTTTGCTCATATTTAACCCTTACAGAACTCAGCCTCCTGAGTAGATAGAGATTACAGATGTCAATCACCATACCCAGCCCCTCCCATCTAATCTGTATTTGGAAAGGCAAGGATTCTAGTTGTGTTAACTCACTACTTACTCTTGTCCGGATCTGATAGGCACTTGATGATGTTACCGTGCCTTTCAACATTTTGGGAGAAGTGGACCGATTGCCAGTTTATGTTGATAATAGTATTCACCTATGTTTCTATAGTTTCTCCTAGTATATTTCCAATCTTTTTTTTTTTTTTAATGGCGATTCTGAGGCTTGAACTCAGAGAGCAAGGTGCTGTCCCTCAGCTTTTTTGCTTAAGGCCTAGTGCTCTAGCATTTGAGCTATTTTCAGGCTCCCTCCATTACCCCCCCACCCCCCAGTTGTTAATTGGAGATGAGTCTCATTTGTTGACCAGGCAGGCTTTGAACTGTGATCCTTTGATCTCAGCCTCCTGAGTAGCGAGGATTACAACCATGAGCCACCTGTGTCAGTTCTAATGTCTGTGGTTTGCAGTTTTGAAGACGTGTGTTTGGCCCTAGTACAGGCTCCAAGGTTGTTTGAGAACATTCCAACTCCCCACCCACTTTCTAAGTGATGGGTGCTAGGGAGCTACTGATTTATGCTTTGTGCATTTTCTCCTTTGCTTTCCTGTTTCTGTACATTGGTGGGGGCGCTCTTTCTGAGGTTTTACTGAAACAGAGAACCCAGCAAGTTTCTCACTAGTTTATGCTCTGTCTCTTCATTGGGACAACAAGGAGGATAATGACATCTCCTTCCCAGGGTTGCTGGGAGGAAATCAGACCTGGCACAGAGCTGGGCTTGTAACAGAGCTCAATAAATGCTGGCTATTGTAGTAGTCATTATTGTGATTTGATTACTTATCGGAGTCTAGCACAGTACCTTTTATGTAGTAGCTTCTCAATAAATATTAACTGACTGCATATGTGAACTAGCGCCTGAACTGTGCTTTGGCTGAGTAAACGATTTCCCAGGTGATAACTGAAAACATTATGCTCAGAGACAAATGCAAGGATTCCATCTCCTCTTTCAAAATTATTTCCATAATGACATTTGCCTTACAAATAGACTTCAACACAGAAAGCACTTTTATTTTCTCTCTAGCATAGCCCTGGATGGTCTATTTGTTATTCTTTAGAAGATTCCAGAGAAAAGCTAGCTGTGGATTTCTTTATTGACTATGTAATTTGCAGTGTCTGCCATAGTTAAGTATATTAATTATTAGCTTGCCAGACTTTACAAAGCCATCTGTAGTGGATGAAAGAAATCTGTTATTCATATCCCCTGACAGCAATGCATATTATTGCTTTAAATTCCACCCCCTCCCCCGATCTGATAAGTGTAATGTGATAGAACAGAAATGGCAAGTCAGAAACAGTCACTAGAAATGTAACCAGAAATGGTTGACAGATTAAAACCAGGCTGGTATACAATCACGTCCATTTGGTTGCTTTGAGTTATACCGTAGTGAGCAAAATCTCTTATAGGTGTTGCGCTGACAGAATCTATTGGCCACCTCTCCTCTCTTCCTGCTAACCTCGTTTGTTCCCTGTGTCAGGGCTCTGTATGCCAGGTCCTTGAACCTTGCTACTCTTCAAAAACAGCTAGATAATTTTGGTGCCAGAAAATACTGCTTCAATATCTCAAGTGTACTGTCTTCATGATCTTCATTTTTATTCTCGCCACAAACCTCCTCTCTCATAAACTTCTTTGCCTATCAGAGTTCTCGAAGTTATCCCTGTGAAAAGTTAAAAATCCTACTATTTTAGAATATCTTCTATTTAATTAAGATATTTAATTAAGATATATATATATGTGTGTGTGTATGTGTATACACACACATATACACATATATTTCCTACTATTGGGGCTCAAACTCACAGCTACAAGCTCTTTCGTGGCTGGCTTACTCACTGATGGTCTACTACTTATGCTACACTTCCAGTCTGAAATGGACTCTTGTGTACTTTTTGATCTAAACTGGCTTTGAACTGAGATTCTTCAGGTCTCAGCCTGCTGAGTAGTTAGGATTACAGGTGTGAACCACCTGGTGGCCATAATTCTTTGTCACCTCATCCATTCTGACTTCTTTCCTTTAAAATAATTGTGATATTTTGTCTCTTTTGATATTACAGATTTGAGTTTTATCCTTCCTCCCCCCCATAGCCTGGGTTTACAAATATTCAAATGGAAATCTAGTTATAGAAACTGATAGAAAAGGTTCTGGTTATGAATTGGTAATAGATGGAGAAGGAAAAAGAGGAATTATCATGGAAGCTTAGCAAATGACTTGATTTCCTAAGGAAAACTGATAAAGTTTCCTCTATCACCCTCATTTAATAAAAGGTGGAGCAATGTAACATCCAAAGACAATATAAACCCAGACATTTCAAAGTGAAGACTTGTATTTTTCTGAAAAACATTCAAGATGGTCTTGTTTATTTTGTGGCAAATTGGTTAAAAGCGCCTGCTACTTGAGACTTCTTGCTGTAGATAATGGAAGGACTTACATTTCAGAAAACTCAGTATGGACCCGTGTAGAGAACAGATTGGACCAGAGAGCACGAGAGGGTGGAGACTGTGCTAGGTGATTACAATTTCGATAAGGTGAAAGGAGGAAACAGAAGGTTGCAGAGATTTTGCCTGATGTCCTGGGGAGCAGCATTTGCTGCTGGGTGGATAGTCTTTGAGGAAGACAAAGGGATCCTTGGAAGAGTTAAAACTGGTGTTCAGTTGTCTCAGTAGGTTCACTGACTTTCTGAGCTGGGGTAGGGGGGCTGTGTCTCCAACAGCTGTCTCTACTTAGTTTTATCCGGCTTGGCCAGGCTGCTGTAAAAATTTAGTTTAAAAAAAAGAAAAAAGCAATATAACAGCAGTGATTTGCAAGACATTTGGCGCCTTTCCACAAGGTTCGATATTATCTTCATTAGGAAGAGTTCCTTCAAAGTGAGGAATTCATGGCCATGGAGATTCCATTACAATCACGGACACGGTGACCTTTTCCCAATGCAAGGGGCCGTTAATCCGGAGAAGGCGTGTGCAAAGGGGGCTCGGGTGTGCAAGGCCTGGGCAACCAAACGAGGCAGGTTTCTAGGAGAGAGGCGCACAAGTGTTGGCCCCCTTCCCCCTCTCGGTCTCCTTCTCCTCCGCCCCCTCCTCTTCCTCCCTCTTCTTCTTTCCCCTTCCTCCGCCCTCACTGATGCCGTGTGGTGCTGGGGACTCCGCAGCCTCAAGCGCGGGCCCCTGGGGAGCCTCTCGCTGTGTCGCCGCACTTACCTGAGCGCTGCCAATAAAGTTTGGTGAATTAAAAAAAAAAACTAAAAAAAGAGCAAGCACCTACTAAACTACAAATCCCAGCCGCCCCGGATGGGCGGGGCCACGTGACACAACAGGAATCCGGAAGCCTTTCCCACCGCCCAACCACGTCGGGAGGCCCGCGTGGCGGCCGCGGGCTGACCAATCACGGAGAACCTCGCTACGCCGGGTCCCGCCTCCGCGCGCCGCGCTGACGGGTCGTTCGCGGATACGGCGGCCTCGGGGGCGGGGCCGGGCCTCTTCGCGTCGCCGTCGCTGCCCGCCGTTCCCCGCGTCCTCCCCGCCGATCCCCGCGTTCCCTTGCCGGTCCTCGCCGCGGCCATGGCTCCCAAGGGCGGCGCCAAGCAGCAGTCGGAGGAGGACCTGCTCCTGCAGGACTTCAGCCGCAATCTCTCGGCCAAGTCCTCGGCGCTTTTCTTCGGGAACGCCTTCATCGTGTCGGCCATCCCCATCTGTGAGCGGCGGGCGGGCGGGCGGCGAGGCCGGGGCGGGCGGCGAGGCTGGGGAGGGCGGCGAGGCCGGGGCGGACGGGGAGGCCGCGGTTTCCCTGCGGGCCTCGGTCCCGGCTGCGCCCGTCCACGTCTGGGACGGGGCGGCCGGGCCCCGGCTCCGCGGCCCTCCGGACAGCCGGGTGGGAACGCGGGGTGCCGCCCGGGCCCATGGCCGGGGGTGGGGGCGTGGATGTGTCGGGAGGTCGGAGTGCACCCCTCGCGCCCCGGCCTGGCGGGAGGCCACCCCCCCACCCCCACCCCGGCGCGGACCCTCGAACTTGATCCGCGCGCGGGCCGGGTTCGGGCCTCGGCGCTGCGGTCTGGCCGTCAGCCCCAAGCGCGCGCGCTGTGTCTGTCGAAGCGCGCAGCCGGTGTGCAAAAGGCGCGCGTGGCTTTCGGGTTACAGCCACGTCAGCAGGGGTGCACGCGGCGCCGGGAACGGCCCGGGCGGACCGCGGTGAGCCCGTGTGCTGTCCCTTTAGAGGCGGCAGAAGGTTCATCCGGGCCGGTGGGAGGAAAGGTTAGTTACTGCTCGCAAGATGGGGTTCTGAAGCCAGTGCGTTTGCTGTGGCTCCCCCTTTGAACAGCCTCAGACATGCCCTGTCCAGCGTGGGTCAGGCGCCCCAAGCCCCCCTCGGGGTTTCCCAGGCGTGGCTCAGCAGCCGTTCCGAATGAGGCCTAGCTCCCCGTGTGTCTCCCCTCCTGCCCCTCAGGGTTGTATTGGCGAATATGGCACATGGACCTCATCCAGTCCGCCGTCCTGTACAGCGTGATGACCCTGGTGAGCACCTATCTGGTGGCCTTTGCATACAAGAACGTCAAGTTTGTCCTCAAGCACAAGTAAGTATAGTTTTCAAGTTGCCTTTTTTTTTTCTTTCGTAGTAGGAAGTCTTGAAGATCACTGTGCATGTATTGTATGTAGTAGGCACTGATTTGAACTATTAAGTGCATGTACAGCACTGACTTGGGAAAAACCGATAGCCAACAGAAGCAGAGAGTGATCTGACACTGAGCGGAGCTAAGCTTTGTGTGTGCATGTGCATGCATGTATGTATGTACATGCATGTGGGTCAGTACTGGGAGTGGAATGGTTGGCTTTTCTGCCCATGGCTCCTGCTGGTCTACCATTTGAGTCACTCCTCTACTTCTGGCTTTTTGCTGATTAGTTGGTAATAAGTCTCTCAGATTTATCTACTGGGCTGGCTTTAAACAGTAATCCTTGGATCTCAGCCTTCTGAATAGGATTACAGGTGTGAGCTTCCTGTCCCCCTACCCCCCCAAGTAAGTTTCAAGAGTAGAATGAGAATAATTTAAGCACACAATTGAGGTTCAGCTCAAAAACAAACTCAAGAAGTAAATTGCCTTTTCAGAAACAATAGGATGCTTTGGATAATCATCAGTTTATTATTTCTGAAAGTGGTGTGGTTGCTCGTGGGACTTGAACTCAGGGCCTTGGCACTGTCTTTGAGCTCTTCTCAAGACTAGTACCCTACCACTTTGAGACACAGCACCACTTCAGTTTTGTTTTTTTGTTTTATTTCAGTCCTGGGGCTTGAACTCAGGGCGTTGGCATTGTCCCGAGCTCTTCTTAAGACTAGCACCCTACCACTTTGAGACACAGTACCTCTTAAGTCTTTTTATTTATTTTTTGTCAGTCGTGGGGCTTGAACTCTGGGCCTGGGTACTGTCCCTCGCTCCTCAGCGCAAGGCTAGCGTTCTACCACTTGAGCCACAGTGCCACTTCAGGTTTTCTGAGTGGTTTATTGGAGTTAAGAGTCTCACGGACTTTCCTGTCTGGGCTGACTTTGAACCATGATCCTCAGATCACAGCCTCCTGAGTAGCTAGGCATGAACCACCACTACCCAGCTCCACTTCAGTTTTTAAAGTGGTCAATTGGAGATAAGAGTTTCATGAGGACTCTCCCGCTGGGGCTGGCTTTGAACTGTGATCCTCAGATCTCAGCCTCTTGAGAATGTATGATTACAGGTGTGAGCCACTGGTACCTGACAATCATTTTTAATTGACTTTTTCAGTGTTACTTTTACACTGTTACTTCTGAGGTAGCAGTATATCTTTGTTTCCTCAATAGGACTTTCAGTGTTGCATATCTTTGAATTGCTCAGGGAATTGGACTTTTGCTGAGACGTAGAGTGCCAGTGGGCTTCTTGTATGTGTAGGCTTCATTTCCCTCTTATCCACACTAGTTTGACACTTGTTTTGCCTCAGTTATGCCAGCTCCTTCTGGCATGTGGAGGGGTCCCCCCTGCTCCCCACTGCTCACTCTACAAAACATGGAACCATTAGGCAATTCCCATGGGTCTTTTGGTGCTGCTGGGGTTTGAATTCAGGCCCTGCCTTTTCTAGGCAGGTGCTCTACCACTTGAGCCACTCCACCGTACTTGCTTTGTTACTTTTTTGAGATAGAGGCTTGCTTTTTGCTTGAGCTGCCTGGACTGTGGGCCTCCTATTCATGCTTTCTCTTATCCCTGAGATGACAGGCACACACCATTGCACAGCCATTGATTAGAATGGAGTCTCATATAGCTCTTGCCTGGGCTGACCTTGAACTGGGATCTCCTGGTCTCAACCTCTAGTTAGGATTGCTGAATTGATTGAGATTGAGCCTTGTAATGATCTCATTCACCCTGGTTTTAGCCTTGTTTTATGGGATACACAGTATGCATACTCATGGGACATTTTTATTGTTTTTCTCTTAGTTCATCACTGACTTTTTTCTAATATATTAAATCCAGTGTTTTCTGGGCTCTTGAAGTCAAGTCTTCTGCTTCTTGCCTGGGGGCCTCATCTTTCAGAATTGGGCCTCAGTTCTTCCGAATCAGCCTTTGAGTCCTTTGAAGCGTCTTATGGCCCAGATACCCTCATTTAGGATAAGCAAGCTTGCTTGCTTGCTTGCTTGCTTGCTTGCTTCCCTCTTCCTTCCTTCTTTCCTTCCTTCTCTCCCCCTCCCCTTCCCCCCTCCCTTCCCCCCTCCCTCCCTCCCTCCCTCCCTCCCTCCCTCCCTCCCTCCCTCCCTCCTCTTTCCTCCTTCCCTTCCTTCTGGTTTGCACATCTCTTGTCTCAAGGCCAAGACACCTTTCCAGAGAAATCTTTGCTAAGGTTGATTGTTCGTTGGCTTTGCTGTCTCTGTTAGGCTCAGCACACTGAGATGGACTCAGTTAACTTGGCTTCATTGTTAGACATGGCCATAAATGGCCTCGGTGGCTCCTGATGCCTCTGGACGTGGTGCTCAGGTTTCATGACTGCCCTTCTGGTAGCAGGGCAGGGCACTTAGGACATCTGTGTCTGTTTGCTTTTTGTCATCAGCCCTTTTACTAGAGGATGTTCCAAGATGTCACCCATCTGAGCCTCTGCTGCTCTCGATGGCTTTCTTATATGTGCCGCCACGGAACCCAGTCCCTTTGGTTCTTAGCATCGTAACTTGTGTTGCAAGCCCTTTTCATCTTGATTCTTCAGAATCAAATGTCATGTTCTTTTTACCTTTGGATTCCATCTGCCAGTTTCTTTGAGGACAGCTGCTGTTCATTTTGCTATTCTTTGTAACAATAGTAAGTGAAATTTAAGTGAATATTCAGTGCTTTACTAGCTTAACAGACTGAGTAGAATTTTTTTTTTCTAGGTTTGGTTTAGTAACTTTTGCCAGTACTATAGGACTTGAACTCAGGGCCTGGTGATTTTGCTTAGCTTTTTCACTTAAGGTTGAAACCACTTGAGCCACAGCTCTGCTTCTGGCATTTGGCTGGTTAGTTGGAGGTAAGAGGTTGTTTGGGTTGACTAACCTCAGATCTCTGTTTCCTGAGCAGCGAGATATGAGCCACCAGCCCTGGGCAGTTTAGAAGCTCTTGTCTGACATCACAGTTCTTCCAGATTTTCTTGATAGTTAAGGCTGAAAGACCCAGGGCTGAAAGACCCAGGGGGTGCTAGGTGTCTTCGTGCTGAATGGTAGAGGGAAGGTGCTTCAGTGGCCACAGTCTAGATCCAGACTGCTCACTCCTCTTGAATGTGTGGCCTGGTCCTAGGGCTGGTCTGCCCGTGCAGACTGTGAAGGAAGCCTGATGGTACTTCAGAGGGTGGGGAGGGCGCCGTAGTATCATGTGTGTCACATGTTACCCACAGTGCTGGGCATGTGACTATGTGTGTGGAGTAAGAGCCTTTAGAAATTCTTTTTAAAAGGTGGCATGATTTAAACAATGCTTGCTAAACTATTTTCAAGAAATTAAATAATCTGTTAAATTTTACTTTTTGGTCACGATTGTTTCTTCTGTAGTTAATAGTCGATTAGTTGGTTGTAGTTGTTGAGTAGTTCTTCCGGTCTTTTTTGCCAACTCCATGTTAATTTTGGTGCACCTTCGAAGCTGTGGCCAATTTCACTAAACATGGAGTGGGCAGCCCCTGACCTAGTATATTATTTCTCTTAAATGCAGTTGTCCTTTGGAGTAGAGTTAAAAGCATAATTTTAAGATATTATAGTTGCTTTTTTCCTCTTTGTTTATTAAGTCAAGTTTTTGCTCTAATTTACCCAGAATTGAAAAGATGTATCATTTCACTGATGTCTTATGAACCTTGTGAAAATAAAATGCAGTTGGAATGATTCATAATTAAGTTGTACTAATAGCATTTGACTTTTATATTCATATTAAGTACCTAATCTTTGGAAAATTCTCCCTTCCAGGCAGAAATGAAAGCAAAGAACTAATAAACCACATGTTGGGAGTTCAATAGCTAATAAACCACATCTTAAAGGTTCTTGAACTGTTTCTTTTGAGCCAGCACAATGTAATAAACTTGGAACTTTCTGTTCAGCTTATGTTCTTGAAATGTAAAGCACCATTCAGCTACTGATAGGAGATCTCAAGTGCAGAATGTTCTGGGAGCGTTATGTTCACCTGGAGCATGTGAAAACTCAGCTCTGTGTTCTTCCTTCCAGAGTAGCCCAGAAGAGGGAGGATGCGGTTTCCAAAGAAGTGACTCGAAAACTTTCCGAAGCTGACAACAGAAAGATGTCTCGAAAGGAGAAAGATGAGAGGTTTGACTCCAGCTGTCGGGAGAGGGGTGGTTGTGACTGGGAGAAAATTCATTTCTGATGGTGGCTCAGACAGTCTAGATGATGGAGCTGGAGGCGAACCTTGCTGTTGTAAAAGAGCAGCACTGGGAAGAGTGAGAGCTGACAGTTTGAATTTCACTGACCCACATACAGTTGCTCTATTCTGAAGAAGAGGTGCGTGTCGTCAGCGCCTTTTCACTCTGAGGAAATATGAAAGCTGTGATGACTTGTCAGGGTTGTAGATTAGCACTGGCAGGCTGAGAGCTTGTAGCCCAAGCTACCCTTAGAATTTAAGAGACCACAGAGTTTTGTTACTGGCACCTGAGTGACCCTGATCATGTCATCTAACCTTTCTGAATTGAAGGGTTTATGTTGTGTGTGTGTGTGTGTGTGTGTGTGTGTGTGTGTGTGTGTGTGTGTGTGTGTGTGTGTGTGTGTGTTTTAGCATTTCTAGGGGTGCTAGCTCTGGTCCTGATGTATCCAGGGTGGTAGTTCTGACCTCTTCTACCTGGGGCCAGTTCTGGGGAAACTGCATGCTGGTTGGGAAGCTAGAGGAACTGGATTTGTCTTCTCTTTTCTGAGTCGTGTCTGTCTGTTAGGCTTCCTTCTAATTTTCCTGCCAGCTGCTTTTAGAATGCATATTAAACAGTCCAACTATTTGAGTTGCCAAAGTCCCTGAATAATTGAGCAAATTGGTGCTTAAGAGTTGCCAGATGGTTTAATAGAGTCGTGAGTTTTGTTTTTTTCACGGATCTTAAGTATTAGTATCAGCAAGTTGCTTTGTAGGACAAAATGTTTACCATACTGTGTTTCAGAAAGTCTTTGAGGGAACGTGCAATATTAAAGCAAAGATCAAAAGCCATTTAAAGACAAAAGAACTTTGGAGTGCTAAGCTTGCCTCTGAGCCTTCTTGTGTCTGGGGAAGCCTCTGAGGCCCCATGGCTGCCGAGTTTGAGGAGCTACAGTGCATGCCAGCCCTTCTGCAGAGATGCTTTGCTAGCATCAAGTCTTGGAAGGACTTTATCTGGTGGGTCTTTACTTACAGGACATGGAGTAACATGGAGTAACTTAATGAACAGTGCCTTCCATAGTGGTTTTGGAAAGGCACCGAAGCATTAATAACATGATGCTCTTCTGTGGATCCTTTATAAAGCCATAAAGAGAAAAGTAAAGCCAGGATGAGGCTTTTTTACAAGGAGCAGATGTAGTGAGGTCTGGCTCCACTGCTTTCTCTGTGTCTGTGTCTGTACTGAGGCTTGAACTCACACCTAGGCATTTCCCTTAGCTTTTTTGCTCAAGGCTGGCACTCTATAATTGAGCCACAGCTCCACTTCCAGCTTTTTGGTGGTTAATTAGAGTCTTACAGCTGAGGTCCTCAGATTTCAGTTTCAGTAGCTAGAATTAAGAGGCGTGAGCCACACACTTCGGCCACATAACTTTCTGATGGTACACTGTTGCATAGAAACAGAGATGAGGGAGGAAAACATGTTTCTAGGTGTTTTGTCGAATTCTTTTGTTTAGGGCAAAGTTCCTGAAGTTGGGGTGCATATCATAGTACTGGAATCGGACAGTGGTTGTTACGTTACTTAATGTTTGGGTGGTGAGCGGAGTACTGATCCTCGGCCCATGTGTCTGGTATTTGTCTTTTCCCCTGGATGAGCTCTGAATCTTTTATCAGTGTGGTTTTCAGGTAGTCATTGCAGTGAGTCAGAGTTGGAATTGGGAATGAAACTTGGGCCATTTGCTGGAGCAGGTATTTAAGCATAGGGTTATCTAAGAGAAGTTTTGTGGATGTGTAACATGCAGACTGGTGATGATGATGATATGTTCTTATCAGTAGAAATTGGTGCTCTTAATAATTCTTTTAGAAAAGCCACAGTAATCAAGATGCATTGTACTCATAATCTGACTTGTTGAGTTGAAGTCCCTTGGTACAACTACTTAAAATTGAAAATTTTTACAGTCATTCTAATAACATGAAAAAAAAAAAACCCAAGAGAGCAACCGGATCATAGTGGATACAGCAGAGCCACCACAGACATGGCTGACATGGCAGACACAGCAGGGCCACAGCAAACACAGCAGACACCACAGAGCCACAGCAGACAGTTTTTCTCAGTTCTGTAGTTGTGATTGTCTCTGATCACTGCACTGGAGCCTCTTGGAGGATAGATTGCTTCTAAGAGATTTGATCTATGAGAAAGCTCATCAAACTTCTTAGTAGCTCTCAAAGCCTCGTTTATAATTATTTGAGATACGCTGCTTTGAAAGTGATTCAGGATGTTTGTTTGTCCAAGGACAGGCAAGACGAAGATTCAGCATGTGTTCCAGGTATGAGTGTTCTTGATTTACTGATGATGTTGTCTTTTATTACCCAGTTACAACAGTTGCTGTTTGGAACGAACATTTTCTTGTTTTAGGAAACACTCTTGAAGATGACTCTTTGGGAAGTATTCTTTCAAGTTAGGTTTTTTTTTTTTTTTTTAAGCCAGTTTAAATGTTTTCACGATGGTAGCGCATGGGTGGATGATGAATCTGCAGGGTGAGGATGGAGGGGAAGTCTTTCATCGGTAGAGAGGCGGTTAGGGAGACGTGCTCTGTCTGGCATAAGCGACTGAGTCAGCCAAGGAGAGCGGTGCTGGGAGCTTGCTTGCTGAAGCAACCCCTCTTCCTTGGCTTTTGCAGAGTTACAGTAGATGCCTTCAGTGTTTTCCAGCATGGAGCTGGGTTGGTATGTGCATCTTGCTGGGTTTATTTGCCCTGACACATGTCCTAGTGGGTAACATTTATTACCTCAAGTTTCAAGGTACATGTATTTTGAAATTTACATGGAAACTTGCTTGACATCTGAGGGGTTTTCTCATTGATGGCTACTCTGAAGTAATGTCCCTCCTTTCCCTATGTGTGGAGGAAACTTGGCAGAATGTCTTGATGTACGTCCACAGAACCAAAGAGGAATGGCGCAGGTACTCAGCTGCAAAGGGTGCGCACAGAGGATTTAGGCTGGACAGCCAAGGCGTTGACTTTGGATTAGAACATCTGATCTATGAAATGTGTTCTTAGGATGACATGGAGAGGCTGTATCACATGACCCAAGGAAAGCTATCTTTGGGGAGGGTGTATCCCCTACACTGTGACTTTTGACCTTTCTAATAAAAACTTCCAGTAAGACCAATATATTTTCCCTATAGCTCAGATACACAAATGTGAATCTTTCATAAGACAGTAGTTATCCTGAGGTGTGTGTTGCAATCGCTTATATTTTTTCTGTTTCCATTAAGAAATGGTTTCAGCCCACTCAGTCAGTTCCTCTGGGATCCTCTCTCTCGTTCACACCCCACTAGTGTCTCATGGTCAACTCTTCCAAAATTGCTTCACAGTGTTAATTACCCAGGAGGTATACAGTCTGTTTGAGTCAGAATTTCCTCTCACTTGGCTAATAAAGTACTAGCAGACTAATAAGATAAAATATCAGAACAAGTAAAACAGAATAAAAGGAAACAAGTTAAAAGCATTCACGTAGTGATAGGGTAAGTTCTTTGTTTGGGTTAAGTAGAGATGGCTCAAGGAGTCTGTTTCTGTGAGAGTAGCGCTTGTTTTGTCTCTCACAGCTGTATTCCATGGTCTGTAGCTCAAGTCCAGAGACAGCCGGGAAGCCTGCCCCTGGGTGTGACCAGTGACATCCAGTTTTAGGTGATAGGCAAGGGCCTGGACAAAGGCTAGTTCAACTGCCCATGTGGTCAAGCCATGTAGTTAACCAAGCAGTCCCTTCCCATGGTCCTGGTGCCCAGGGTGTTTAGAAATGGAGGGGTAGTTCTGACTGAGTACCTTTGAGAACTTTACAACTTTACCTTAAAACGAATGGGAGCCATTCAGTATTTGCCAACTTGTTTGCCTGTTTGTGTGTCTCCAGAATCCTGTGGAAGAAGAATGAGGTTGCTGACTACGAAGCGACCACCTTTTCCATCTTCTATAACAACACTCTGTTCCTGGTCCTGGTCATCGTGGCCTCCTTCTTCATCCTGAAGAACTTCAACCCCACAGTGTATCCTTGGGGAGGCCCAGTCTAAATGGCACTCTGGGGCAGACCATCAGATAGCATGACTAGGCAAGAGCACGTAAAAAGAAAAGTTTAACATGTAGAAGTTTATGGTTCGGTTTAGTCTTTTTTAAGATTATAAAGAAACGAAGACTTTAAGTAGCAGGAGTACAAAGCTGTCTCCCACTTGTGTGTGATTGTCTCTGCTGGCCTCCTTGGAGTTGTAGGCAGCCTGGCTTACACAGTCCTGGCACACACCCGAGGGCCCGCTGTTCCTTGGGGTTAGTTGATTGCCAGTGTAGCTAAATAGGCTCAGTTCATAGATACACTGTTCAAGCCGCTTTTCAGTTGAGCTTTTGGCCAGAAATCATGTGTATTTTACTACACAAAAGTAATTTATTAAAGTTATCCAGAAACACATAGACTTTTAATAGTGGGAGACTTATGATGCACTAAAATATCACACATACTCCTACTGGTGCCCCCTGGGAATACTGCGGTGCTTTCCCAGAAGTGGCCACGAAGTGGTGTGTCCAGAAAGGCTGGCATGGCCATGAGTGGTGGAAATCTACTTTCGCAGGCCAAGTGCAGCAGCGCACCAGCCGGCCTGAGATGGAGCGAGTCTCCTCGCACAGGTCCACTGGGCCCTAGGTGTGTTCTTTGTGATCATATGTTCTGGGATTTTTTCCAGTGTTTTGTTTTTAAAATTGGAACATGGTTAGAGGTGTAGTTCCGGTGGTAAGGCCTCCTGCCAATGAGCAGAAAGCGTTAGATAGTGAGTTCGAGTCCCTATCTCAGATGAGAAAAAAAAAGTTGGAACACATTGCCCCAAGTACTTGTCATTGTGTTTGCAGACTGGGAGCCACCATTCGCGATGAGTGCTCATGGCCGAGGGAGACACAGCCAGTTGATTTCCTTAACGTGAAATCCTTGCAGGAACTACATCTTGTCCATCAGTGCTTCCTCAGGACTCATCGCCCTCCTGTCGACCGGCTCCAAGTAGACCGCCAGCCACGCCCTGGCTCATGTCCCTGGGTGGTCCGGTGTGCCAGCAGCCTGGGGTCTGGGCAGGAGGCACACAAGATGTTTTTATGGTGTGCAGTTGGGAGGCTTAAAAACACAGCAGAATGTAATTGAGTATTTGTTTATTGGCTCTCTTGACAGACTGTTGAAATTAAATGAATTGAAAGGGAAACAGAGTACCAGGACATTTATTAAAGGCAAGAAGTCTCGCAATATGCCATAATCACCAGAAGAGAAAATAACTTGTTTCCTTGATCTGTCAGAGGTCACGGTAACCTGGACTAAGCTGTTATTATTTATAATAGCAGCAAGAAGTTAATAACTGGTTCTCTGTGTTCCAAGCATAATATTGCAACTTTTTGAACCATAAATATCAGAATGAATCGTCTTCCCAGAGAATGAACAGAAGCTTTGTGTTTATAAGTCTGAATTTGTGATTGGTTATAACTCAGACTTAAAACATGGCTTCTCTGACTTGTGGAAAAGTTTCCTTTTTTTTTAAGAAAGACAGCCAGGGTAGTAACCTAAAAATAGTGCGTGGGCCTGTGAGAGCTGGCCTGTGGCGTTAGAGCACATGCTGTTCAGCTGAATGGCTTTGGTCCTGGGTGGTCAGGGAGGTCAGCCTGTCCCTGCCATGTTGGCTGGATGTGTGAAGTCACTGGAATCATTGTTTCCCCAGATTGGCGTTTTGACACCACTGACAGGACATTAAGTCAGAAAGAGCCTCCTTCCTCAGTCCCTCCTCAGTGTTGACACGAGAAAGACCAGAGTAGTTTTTGTGAACTTAGCTCTGGAATGTGAAGCACTCTCCAGGGAGTTTACAGTGGTTGAGTTGTGTGTCAGCAGTTGTCGGTGGGGACTTGGATAGACTCCGGCCTTTAGCCCACAGGTTCCCGTCCTCAGGGAACACCAGACAGAGCACAGCCAAGTGCAGGCTCACAGGGTCAGCTCTGCTGCTTTGCCTTTGTGTGTAGATAACTTGCTTTTTGCACGTAACACGGCTGGGTCAAGTTTGGGAAGCTGTTCATCAATTAGGATGTCAATTTCATATTCCTGTTAGCTTTTGCATTCCAGTGATTTCCTACTCACAATAACTTAAAGGCACATATATTCCTAATCTTCAGTTTCCACTTGTACATTTAAGACAAATATTGCAAGTAGCATTACATGTTTATGCTGGTGGATATGTTGGACTACATCCAAGAATTAGGAAGACAGAGGACTTATGTAGGTCTAGTGACCTCCAGTGTCAGAAATTGTAATGACATCTCATCACCGCTAGAAGCAGTGGTACTTTATTGTTTAGGTGCCATTGCTAAATAGCGTATAATGAAGGAGACAATTGGAAGAGAGTGACTGCAAGGTAGAGCCAGTGTCCTTTCCTCTCTTTTTGGACAGTACTCAGCATCCCTTGCTCACTAGGCAGTTGTTCACCACTGAGCTCTGCTGCCCCTGTCTGTAGCTGGGTGTTTGGGGATTAAGGTCTTATTTCCTGCCCGGCATGTCCCTGTGGCCTGCTTTTCTGAGGCTTTCTGTTGCCCACAACAATAGCGCATTACTGTGTCTAGTTTTCCTCCGTGGAGAGGGGGCACTGACCTGCCTGCCTGCCTCCTGCCCGACCTCCTGCCTGCGGTCTTCCGTTCTCAGCCTCTGAAATAGCTAGGATTACAGGTGCAAGCCACTGGCTCATGGCTGTGTGTCCCCATCCCCCCTCTGGCCTTCCCCCGACCTTGCCCCATTTGATTTTACTATTGAGTGTGGCTGGTGCTTTTTCTTACTAGGAACAGGGGCAAATGCTTTTAAATGGCTGATGAGCATGGCTACCAGATGGTGGTGTTTTGTGGGTAGGAATGAGCCATTCCCATTGGGGACCATAGGTATAGCCAATTGGGGTGTGGTATAAGGTGGTTGGCCTAAAACTTCGTAGAAAGTGTGCAAAGCTTGTCTTCCTTGTTGCTGATGGCTCTCCTTTTAAGATCCTGATGTTTTCTGACTTCACCCATTGCTACGGGAGTTTCGGCTGTGTCCTTTGGAATGTGCACACTCAGCTCAGGAGTTGGCACTAAGGACCACGTGTAGCCTTACCTTGCTCTTCGGTGCAGAGCTTGACTCATGACAGAAAGGAGACAGGTGCTGTGCAGAATGAGAATTCGCATATGCTAACTCAGACTTCGCTAGAAAAACCCATGGCAGAAGTTTTTATTTTCAAACTACCAGGTCCCCAACAGCAGTAAAGTAAGATTCAAAGGTGTGTCTCCCCCCGCCCCCCCCCCCCTTTCCCCGCCTTTCCCCATGATGGGAAAGTTGGCTGGGGAGTTTTGTATATTTAGTTGGTACAGCATGGCAAGGACAGTTTGAAACAATGTTTGAAGTGACTAATGTAGAGGTTGCCTTTATACTCAGAATTCTTATGAAGTCTTACTTAACAATTAAACTTTGCTTCTTAAAATGTGTGTTTCCTTGGGCTTGTTTATAAACCATGTGAACAGAATACATCATCTTGATTGCATTATTTCACACTGCTTTCATTTCCTACACATGTAAGTGGGCATATTTGTAGATTCTGATCAAGCGTCAGGCATTGGCCAGCAGAGTGCAGTGACCACACGGGTAGGCATGACTCTGCCAGGGTGGGCCTGCCTGGTGTCCTGCTGGCCATTCTTTTGTTCCAGTGTGCACCAGGTACTGCAGCTTCTGGAGACAAAGGAAAAAGGGAGGGTATGTTCAAACAAGTGAGAGTACACGTGTGCAAGAGTGTACATGTGTGAAGGAAGAAGGGAGGTACGTACATGTGTATGTACATGTGGACAGAAGCAGTGTATGGGTACTGGATTTAAGAATCTGCATTTAAGCTGTTCTCACTCAAAACTTGTGCATTATTCTGTATAAAACTTGTTGGGGGTTGGGAAGTTAGCATAGGAAGGCCCAGAGTTTGGTCCTCAGCTCTGCCAAAAAAAAACAAAGCCCCCAAATCCTAAAGCTTATAAAGGAAAAACCTTACAGGAGCTGGAGACTGGAGTGCCTGGTGTGCGGACTCCAGACCCGGCGGCTGCTTGCAAGGTGCGTGCAGCTTCGCCCACCCTTGCCCTCAGCAGGGAGACACTGGGCCAGACGCAGGTGGCTTTGCAGGTGACAGGTTCCTTAATGCTGCCCTCTCCACAGGACTCGGGTCCAGTCCTCACTGAGGTCTGGAAGTGGAAACGAGCCAGAGGTTCCGGTGTGCATGTCACCTGCGCGAGTCAAGGTATGGTGATGATGCCTCTCTCCCA
This sequence comes from Dipodomys spectabilis, assembly GCF_019054845.1. Lineage (NCBI taxonomy): Eukaryota > Metazoa > Chordata > Mammalia > Rodentia > Heteromyidae > Dipodomys > Dipodomys spectabilis. The sequence continues at coordinate 47,700,372 of NW_024870772.1, read as the reverse complement.
GGTTGCTCTTTGGAACAGGAGAAGAAATTAATGTGTGTATGGGACTTGGGAAATGAGCTGCCTCCTGCTTTATCTTTCCATATGACTTGGATATAAAGGTGTTTTCTCTCCACAAGCAATGATGTTCATATTTGATTTTGATTAAGTGACACTGAGAAGCTTTAGCTTCACTGCAGCCCAGTGAGAAAGAAGCAAACTTGTTACTGCTGTGCAGCCCAAGCTGGGTGCCAAGTGGCTCCTCCTGCCTCTCCTTCCTGAGTGCTGGGATAGAGGAGTGTGCCGCCATTCCTGGACTGAGCGGCCATTTCAACTTCAACCTTATTTGCTCAGCAGTTTTTGAGCATTAGTTTCTGAGTATTAAGTGGGGGAGCTTAGCTGTGAGCATTATCTGGGTGATTACTGCTTGTTTTATGGTAAAATGAAATATTTTGTGTAAGAAAATAACAGCGTGAAAGGTGATGGCTTAGAAGCAAAGATGAGATAAAGACCTATGGGATTGCACAGAACGCTTTTATTACTCTAAGCAAATGAATTAAATTGCATTTCTCTTTGCAGCACCTCAGCTCGTGTACGTAGGGCAGCTCACTAGTTAAATACATGGTAGATGACAAAAAAGAACCCGTTTCCATTGTGAATCTGATATCCAAACTCCCTATTAGACCACAGGCTAGCAGTCCAAAAGATACTTGTAGTTCCCACTAACATTTCAGAAGATTTAGAACTTAACTAACCTGAAAGATCGGCAAATGATGACAAAATAGCATTTTAAGATGCATATTTCTTCTGCGTGAAATCTCTTAAGCGATTGCTACATGAGGCATTGGCTGAGCTGATAGTTGAATTAGAATTCCATGCATTCTCAGATGTTCAAGCGGAGCCAAAGGACTTCCCCACTCCGCAGAGAAGAAGCATGAAGTCTCCTTTACACAGGTACCTGTGCAAAATACACTCCTGGAGTTTGCTGTGGGTAGGATACTAATGAGAGTTAGTAGCCAAAGAGACAAGACTAGATGGTAACTGGGGTCTAGCGCAGCAGACCGGCTCAGCTGCATCCATGCGAAGGGCGGTGCTGCAGGAGGGGCATGCTTTCCGTCTCCCGGGCTGGTGCTGCCCACCGGTGCCTTTCCCAGAGATCCTCGGACTGACTTCCAAATTCACGTCAGAAACTGCCAGTTCAACAGTGAACGTTTGCCTTTCTGGATATTTTACAGGTTTATGTACAAAAAACATGAATATTTTTAAAGCTCAAATATTTGAACTATTTGAGGTGCCTACAAGCCGAGTGTAAACAGTTGTGATAAAATTTGTGAAGAATGAATACTCAATTGCGGGTACATTTTTATTCAAAGCCAGGTGTCCGTAGCAGTATAACCCTCTCTTTTGTAAGTCAGCCATCAGGTCTTTAATTAGAGTGAGGATATTTATTCCATGGAAATGGAATACTGTTAGAGTCTCGGTAGGCACGCTGGGTAAGTTGTAGTACAGAGCCAAGCAACAGCAAGTGTTTAGAGGGAGTGAAAACAAATACCTGGGAATTTTAGGGCTACTGAGCAACAAGCGATGTATGACTCACTAAATGTAAAACAAGAAAAAAAAAATCAAAAACTTGAGTCCCTTAAGCATGACTTCTGAGTGAAGATACCCGGCTCTTCCTTAGGCCATTCCTATTGCATCTGTAGATTGTCCTTTTGAAAAAATAAATCTGTACAGCCCTCTGTAAGTTACCAATTGCCCGAAGGGAGACATCCCCCCCAGCGTGTTCACTGTCCGCATCCCTGAGTCATGCAAAGGAGCATCCGCAGTGATGTGCACCCCCTTCCCAACACTTTCGGCTGCTTGCGTGAGCGTGGGTGTGCAGAGCAGTGCCAGGGCAGGTTGCGGTCCACAGAAGAGAACAGAGTGGATTTCCTGGTGTGCTGGAGTCTGGGCGCCTGGTGGTGGCTGTGCGCACCCTCGGGAAAGCGGGGTGGGGGGGGAGTGGGAGTGGCCGCTGAACGCCTCTCACCACCCAGGGAGAAGCTGCTGTGGGCAGGCAGGCAGGCACGGGCCTTAGGACCGGTAGTCCTTCTTGCTGTACGGCTTGTTGCGTAAAATGTTGTCAATCTCGGTGACCACGTGTGACGTCATCTTTGGGAGAACCTGGGAATGGGGAGAGGATGGAGGAGGGGTCTCTACTATGGTCATTGTGCTGCCTATGGCGTCCTTCTCTGAACCTTAAGCCCTGCAGGCCATATGCCTCTGCCCGACAATAGAGAAGCTCAGGGTGAAACCACAGCTCTCGTTGTAGAAGGACAGTGTGAGCCACATACATAGCCGATTTCACATTTTCTGCATTATATCCAGAGCATCTTTTTAGGTAAAATTTGTATAGGAAATTAGTTTTTTTGGTTTGGGTACTAAGTCCTGCAATTCCCATGAATGTTTTACTCCTACCTGCACATCTGGACATGTGCCCATAAAGTGCGGCCCCAGAGACTCGGTGTTGGGAAGCAGGCCTCCCAGGTGGCCTGACTCACAAGGACATGTGGTGGCCATGTGAGACAGAGCGGGCATGTGCAGCACCAGGTACTGGACACTTCATTCTTTACCAAGGGGCCCTGTGGAGACTGAGGGGGGAGCATGTGATGTAGGTCGGGGAGGGGACGTGTCAGATGACGCCCACATGATCTGCGCCCTGCCAAGGCCCGTGACTGGTGTGGACAGAGAGTGGCTGAGCTGGAGAGAGGCCCGGGCAGTCTCAGGGCTGGGTAGAAGGAACATGGTGTGGATGGCTGATCTGGAAAGGAAAGGAGGAGTTTGGGGAGCAAGTGGAGTGAGATGGCGGCTTGTTGGCATGGGGTGTCTGGAGAAATGACTCATTGGCAGTGTGGGCTTCGGACATGGGGGCTGGTGGTGTGGACCTGGTTGTGGAGGCTCTGAAGGGGCTGGCCAGCCCCTCATCCATGACTAGCGAGCGATGTGAGCCCGCATTTGGCTTGAGGAACAAAGGCAGACAGCGGAGCCCTTTGACCCGGTGCAGGCTGGTGAGGGGAGGTCTGATTGGGCTGGCCTCACCCTTCCTGGGCTGCCACCCAGCCGGCCAAGGTGACTTTGCCCCCACATGAAAGCTCAGAAGCCCTAGGGAGTGGCTGCTCAGCCCAGGAGGCTCTGGTTCTGCCTAACATTGGGCTACCTTTAACAAAGGCGGTGGCTCCCGCCAGCTCTGATGTCTAGACATCTGTGGTGTTGGGAAAGAGATTGCCATATTGAGGCTGAGCTTCAGGAATGGGGTTGCTTGGAAATTTTGTCTGAAGTGCAGTGGGCTAGCTACATGAGGAGAAAACAGTCCTCATGACACCAAAATACAGTTCAGAGAGATGTGAATGTTCAAACATACTCAGGCTGGCACCGTGGCTTAGATACATCATCAGTCCTAGCCATTGGGGGGCTGAGATCTGAGGATGCCCAGGGTCAGGGGCCTGGCTGCTGTTGCTGGGGTGACCTGTCAGGGAAGGCCTCGCAGGGAGAAGCTGGAGATCTGAATCTAGGGGACGAATTGGGTGTTGGTGCGCTGTGGCTATGGTGGTCAGAGAATGGAACACTTGACCTCTGGGGTGTGAATGGTTTGTGGTGGCTACAGATGAGGGTTCTAGGTGACAGTGTGTGTGTGTGTGTGTGTGTGTGTGTCTTTGGGATAAAAGCTTATGGAAATGGGTTTCCTGTGTGCTGTGCTGTCGGCATTGTGGGGTACATGGAAGGCCCAGTGAGTTAATGGGGAAGATCTCTTGGTTCATTCTTTCTCTCCGTGGTGTGCCTCCTTACTCCTCGCAGGACTCTCCTGCCTCAACCTGGCTGGGCATTCTGTGTTCTGCCAGTACAGATAGCTTGGAATGGCTGCCTTGGGTTTCAGTTCCTTCAACTATGCCCCTGTCCCCATGTTGTGGGGACATAATGAGGCTGGGGAGAAGGTTGGCTCCTGGAGAGTATATCCCATGTGGGCACAGGGACACAGAACCCCAGAGGAAGCGCAGGGCTGGGTGGAGCGAGTCAGCCGGCAGTCTCCCTGTTCACCCCCAGCATCTCCTGGGCTGCTTTTCAAGTGTTAGACACTAAGTTTAACCAGGTTGTCCTGCAGCTCTGTCTGTCATCCGTAGGCTTGTTTGGGGGACAGGTGGGTAGGGGAGACAGTTCTGCTCCCCGGTGAACAGGGGGAATACACCCTGTGAGGGCGGGAGCAGCGGGCAGGCTCAGTCACAGCAGCTCCAGCCCCACCCCGGGAGCACCCTCCTCACACCCTTCCCTCCTGCCTCAGCAGACTATATGGTGCTGTGTGGCCTCCTGCCCACAGGCGTCATGCTCAGTGGGGAGCCCCAGGGGTGGGTGTCTGAAGTCATAACTAAGGTTCATCTCTCACTCTAGGAGTTGGGAAGGTGAGAAAGACACCCATCTCCCACCTTTGGGGCTCATAGTTGAGGGGAGAGGGAGGGACAGCAGGTGCAGCCTATTTGTTATGTGGCGGGCCATGGGGAGAATGTCACAGGAGGCTGGCAGACGAGCAAGGGGGCTCGGTGCCAGCAGGTTAGCATGAGCGTGAAGGAGGCAATGCGTGATGCGTGTGCTCTGTCTTGTGTGGCACATTTCACACTGGTGCATCAGCATGCTATGAGTAGGCCTAGGGGTCACTTCCTGTACAACCCAGACCCAGGAGGAAGCGCCAGGGCCAGGGATCACTTTTGTCAGTCTGCAGTAGACAGCCCTACCTGGAGGCTTGGGCTTTGATGACATTGTTGCTTCCCACTCCTCCCCACTAGGACGCTCGCTGCCCAGGACCTTCCAGGGCACCGTGCTCTTCCCTGGACTTTGCTGCGAGGGGCCAGGGTACTTGCCTGGATGGCACCGAGGTTTTCGATGAGTTGCTCAGGAGTGGACGACCCCAGGAGCACGGAACTCACACCCTCATTTCGCAGACACCATGCTGTGAAGAGGGAAGCACGCTGGTCAGGAGCCATGGACAAGGTCAGGGGGCCCCGGACAGGGGCATGGAGTCATGGACAAGGTCAGGGAGCCAAGACATGGTCAGGGAACCACGGACATGGTAAGGGAGCCACAGACAAGGTCAGGGAGCCACGGACAAGGTCAAGGAGCCACGGACATGGTCAGGGAGCCACAGACAAGGTCAGGGAGCCACAGACAAGGTCAGGGAGCCATGGACAGGATCAGGGAGCCACAGACAGGGTCAGGGACCCATGGACACGGTAAGGGACCCACAGACAAGGTTAGGGAGCCACAGACAAGATCAAGGAGCCACGGACAGGGACAGGGAGCCACGGACAAGGTCAGGGAGCCATGGACAAGGTCAGGGAGCCACGGACATGGTCAGGGAGCCACGGACAAGATCAGGGACCCACAGACAAGGTCAGGGAGCCACAGACAAGATCAAGGAGCCACGGACAGGGACAGGGAGCCACAGACAAGGTCAGGGAGCCACAGACAAGGTCAGGGAGCCACGGACAGGGTCAGGGAGCCACGGACAAGATCAGGGAGCCACAGATAAGGTCAGGGAGCCATGGACAGGGTCAGGGAGCCACGGACAGGGTCAGGGACCCATGGACATGGTCAAGGAACCACGGACACAGAGCCACGGACACCGGTCAGGGAGCCATGGACATGGTCAGGGAGCCACGGACACCAGTCAGGACCCATGGACAGGGTCAGGGAGCCACGGATACTGGTCAGGAGCCATGGACACAGGGAGCCACAGACTCAGTCAGGGTGCCAGGTACTTTGTTATTGAGTGTGTCCACAGTGTCTACAGCTCTTGGCTGCAGCTAAACCTCAGGACCTTATTTTGTGTAGAGGACACAGTAATCTCAAGGTTTTAAAAGCTGAGCAGCAGCTGGGCACTCCTGGCTCACCCGTTACCCCATTCACTTGGGAGGCTAAGAATTGGGTGTATATAGTTCAAGGCCAGTCTGGACCTAAAAGTTCTCAACCCATAGTTGGGCACTGTGTCACACACCTATCCTCCTAGCCAACGTGGGAAGCTGATCAGAGGCCTGAGTTCTAAGGCCAGCCCAGGCAGAAAACACCGCCATCTTGTCTTAAGAGGAAGGAAGGAAGGAAGCCTGCTCAGATGACAGGTCAGGCACAAGTGAGCCCCCTTGCCTTCAAGAGACCCAGTGAAAAGCAGGGCCGGTGGCCTGGCTCAGAAGCATCATGACAGCCTTGCAAGCTGGAGTCCCTGAGCTCACATCTCCTCAGTGGGTAGAAACCTGGCCAGAAGGAAACAGTGCCATTGTGCAGTTGGCCTCCAGTGCTGCAGGAGTCTTGTGTGTTTTGATGTTGTGTTATAAGGGAGTGGGGAAGGAGAGTAAAAATGTTTCCATAGATGGAACATTCTGGGCAATCTTAAATAACGTATTTACCAGAAACTTGCACTTGTGACATCAGTCTGATAGCCGACATTTTCCCACGACAGGTGTGTGGACTGACAATGGGCAGCTGCATTTCCTCCGACCTCAGCAGAAGTACTCCCGCCCTCCATAATGAGTGTTCTTACCCACAGCTAGCTGAGGTAGCGTGCACCCCAGACGCTCCGCAATGGGAGAAAGGTCTTTGAGCTTGTTTTGCTGCTTCCGCCCTTCCTCGCTGACGATTCTCTCCTTCAACCACTGGTAGCACTACGGATAGGAACAGACACTGACTGTTAATGTCCGGTGAGGGGTGGGAGGTCAAGATGGTGAATTTCCAAATCTTCTCCACACTTCCCTTGGTTCTGTGGGGATGGGATGCTTGTCTTGGTCCAAGACTGTGTGAGCAATCTTGCTCTTTGCTTAGGGCTCAAAACAGACTGATTTTGACTTATATTCACTATTCACATTGGTACATGGGCACAAGTATCCTCAGATCCCCAAGGCTGGCGTGTGAGACCCTCCTCTACCCAGGGGCGGAGACAATGAGAGAGACACTTCTCTCTGGATAGCCCAGTTTTAGCAAATAGATACAGATAAATAGCACGAAGATTCTGCATTTTGACAAGATCTATTATGTTTCCTTCCTTTTTGTTAAGAAGGCCCAGTACCAAGTGTTCGGCTCAATGAAACCCATTGTCTCCCATTCTCAAGTATCTCTTGTCTTCCATCGGCATGACTCTGTATTCCTCACATTGACTCTGCTCCTTTGGCTTCTCCCGAAGAGCAGACGGTGCAGGTGCAGCTTGGTACCGGTACAGATTCCAAGCACATTTCTTAAGTTAGATAAACATTCTCCTGAGTGTGTATTGCCTATTGTTTAGCTCCTGGAACTTATCAAGTAAAAAGCTCGGGACAGGAAATATTCCTTGAAACCTCTGGGAAGAGACTGGCCCTGATCTGTGGACTCCAAAGTAAGCCAGGTTTCAGAGATGGAAATAAAAAAAAATGTCTTCACAGTGCCCTACTTCCCAGATGACCTGCTCTTACTAAGGAACACGTACAGAGCTAGCCTGGGAGAATAAGATGTTAGCCTGTTTCTGTGAGGATAATAAGCCAAATGTGCCACTCCCTGGCCCCTGGGACTTCCTCTGGTGACGGCTTCCCCATGGATTGTCCCAAACTAAGGAAAGCTCTGAAGTCTGCAGTCTGCCCAGGCACAGGCCACAGTTCAACATGCTACTGGCTTTTGTTTCTTACATATTATTTTCATCTCCTAAGAGAGAATTTCCAAAGGAAAGCATGACTGCATTCTGTGTACTTGTGAGGACTTTTGCAGATGTGAAAGGAGAAGGGCGAGGCGCCCCGGCTCTCTCAGCCTCCTGGAGCTCACTCATGGGCTTGCGGTCCGCTCCCTGTGAGAGACTGTGCTGGGGGAGACGGCTACACCAGGGCCACCCGGCTGGGCGTACGCTGTGGAGGGAGCAGAGCCTGGGCCAGTGGGGACTGGGTGGACAATTAGGAACATTCCTGCTAGCCTTCAGGGACCAGGCATTGACCTAGGCAGTGCCCGGAAGTGATTCTGGCCTTTTTGGGAAAAAACAGCATCATCTCTGCTCGAGTTTTGTAACCTCTAACAGGGGTCCAAGATCTCTGAATGTGATCCACACTGAGAGGAAGAGGAGGAAACTGACAATTGCTCTTGACAACTGCTTTGTAGCTAGGAGAGATCCTGAGGTTTCGGTGTGTACCCTGAACGCAGAAAAATGTCTTGTTTATATATCAATCTTGTTGAATGCCTTTGTTTTAAAATCCTATAGGTAACTCATTCTTAGGATTGGGTTACAAGGTGTGTGTGTGTGTGTGTGTGTGTGTGTGTGTGTGTGAGATGCACACTAAAGTAACAGACCTCAAATACTCATTTACTGAATCCTTCTCTCTTGAAACCCTCAAACCTTTAGCTGTCACCTTTTTGTTTGCTGTATTTACTAAGTAGTGCTGGAATTTGAACTCAGGGCCTAATACTTGCCAGGCAGGCATTCTACCACTTGATTCATGTTTCTAACATGTTTTGATGTTTTTGCAGTTAGGTTCACTAATCTCTGCAGTCCTTATAACGCCGTTAACATCTCAGGCCAAGCCTCTGATCTCTGCTTCCTTCTCAATTATTCTCAGTACATGTGCTCTGGTGGCTGTGTGCATTCTTCCATCTGAATACACGCAACTGATGACTGCAGATGGTGGAGCTCTAGAGCAACTCTGGGCAGCCGATGGGCGCTTGTGGAGACTCCCAGAGCTGAGGAGTGGCTTGCACACCGGCAGCCATAGCTCTGGGGTTTGGCCGTCTTCGAGAGTTCCATGTGTGTTCACGAGGAAAGCTCCAGGCATCTGCCAGCATCCTCCCAGCAGTGAAGCAGCTCGACGCACTTGCCTGAGTACAGTGTCACTGCACCAAAGCCTGGATGTGAAGAGAGACTAAGACATCCTGGGAGTGATTACTAGAGCCAGGAGAGGCAGGTGCCACACCAGCCTGTCTGTGAGGAGTTTCTGGTCTGGAATTGACAATGCTGATGTCTGCTTCAGTTTCTGCCTGTGGCAAAGGCCTTCTTCCCTCAGGTCAGATTAAACTAAGAACAACACCCCACACAGTTGGAAGTACTTGGAGTTTTTTCAGAAAGCCTATAACGATATACAGATGGTCCCCACTTACAATGGTTCCCATAGGATTTGTGTGTGTGCACGTACACGTGTGTGTGTGTGTGTGTGTGTGTGTGTGTGTGTGTGTGTGTGTCTGTTTGTTTGTCTGTCTGTATTAAGGCTTGAACTCAAGAGTCTGAGCTTTTGTTGGGCTTTTTCTGCTTAGAACTGGTGCTAGACTGTGTGAGCCACAGCTCCACTTCTGGCTTTTTTGCTGGTTAGTTGGAGATAAGGATCTCATGGATTTTTCTTGACTGGGCTCGCTTCAAACCGTGATCTTTGTATTTCAGCCTCCTGAGTAGCTAGGATTACAGATGTGAGCCACAGTGTCTGGATGATAGATGATTTTTTTTCCATACAGTTTTGTGTTTTCCATTTTCACCCCAGTAGTTGATAGACAAATAACCAACAGTAGGCAAATGCACAATTTTCAGTGTATTTAAGATAGGCTAGGGCATGCTATCACACTCAGTAGGTGAGATATATTAACTACATTTTCTATTTGGATGTTCTAACTTACTGTGGGTTGGTTTGAGCCAGACCCTGTTGTGAGCTGAGAAGCATGTGCAGCAGCTTAGCTACAGCCGCCGTCTGTAGGCGTTTCTCTTTGTGGGGAAACAGGGAAATAAAGGAAAACTCTTAGCCTGGTGCTCGGCACTGCTTAGTGGTAGTAGATGTTTAGTGAAACCACAATTCGCCATGCATCCCTGTCTTCTTGCTTTCCTCTTTTATATGCATCCTAAGACACTATTACTTTTTCTTGGCTGACTCATTTAGATTTGTTCAGAACAGTCTTTAATTTTCAGGAACAAGATCTTCATAATCTGGGGTAAGTGTCCTTTCCAATTGTCCAGAACCAGGAACAGGGTCGGGTCAGCGTGCTTCGGGGGGTATTTATATTGCATTATTTTAGAGAACAAACAAGCTAAAAGTTCAGGTCTCCCCAGTGGAAGGAAAGAGAATGATGCAGAGTCTGGGCGGGCTGTGATGGGGACAGACAGGGGACAGGCGGAGGTGTTCCCAGCTGTACTGCCGGCAGGGCCAGCTGGTTTGGCTCTTCTGCTGAGCACTCATGGACTGGGAGCTGGCTCAGCATCTGTTTCCTCTTAGGAAGACTTTGTCTGGTCTGAAGTTTTAAGATGCCTGTATTCTCTCTCCCTGTACATTTGCAGAGTAATTTGTGATTCTATTGTTATTATACACTCTCTCCAGCTTTTTGGTTATTCTGTTTGTTTTAAAACAGACATGTTCTTACGCATAAGAAAAAAAAATGTTTGGAGTACTCTGTAATAAGTGAATCAAGATGTCCTGAGTGGAGGAAATTTTGTTCCGATGAGCTTGGAAAGTGTGAGGGTTCAGAATCCTCAAGAGGATCAGAGGATTCAGAATTTATGTCCCAAGACTCAACCAAAGCCAATGACAGAGCCAATGGCAGGTGTCCATGCGCGGGCCTCCCATCTCCACCCCTCTCCCTCCCACCACAGTGGAGGTATCAGTCAACCCCAGCCAAGTTGGGCTGCCGTACTGGCTCAGGTTTTGCAATGAAATCCACTTATATGGGAAAGGATCAAGCAAGGAAGCAATCGCTTCAAAATTAGGATACGTAGCACCTCAGGGGTCTGGGCTGGGCAGACCTATCCAGTGCACCAAGCACACCACCACCTCCCCAGGAGCAGGGAGGGGGTGGAGGGAGGCAGCGGGAGGGTGGTGTTCTGCTCAAGCCCATTGGACAGGGCTGGCAGTGGCCTGACAGGGAGCAAAGCCCCTCAGAGGGCCTCGGGCCACAATTACCAGCAGCCAAGATCATAGTGTGCCTGGCGCAGGAGGTCCAGGCTGTGCCACACCACGAATCAGTCTCCTCCCCCCTCTAGACCCCGAGTATTTTCTAGAAGTGGGGGGGGGGGGAATACCTTCAGTGAAGCCCTGGAACTTTCAGGCACCCCGTTCCCGTACTTTCCAGAGATGATTCCACAGGCTAGAGGAGACCAGGTCACTGCCCCAACCCCTGCGAGGAGGGAACAAAACACAACACAATGAAAATGCTGCTCAGCCAGGGAGCATTCAGAGTGCAGAGGTGTTGGGTTAGAACTCGGCGAGTGACAGGGGAAAGCTGGCTGGTCCCTGGGCGAGCGACACAGCTAGCTGGTACATTCTAGGAGTCCTTCCTGAGCCAGTTACACCTGCGATGGTCAGTTCTTAGGACTGAGCTGGGGAAACGAGCATGGGAATGTCGCGCAGCCATGATGGTTTTTATTTTCTATTTTGTTCTATTTTATTTTTATAGTACTGGGGTTTGTATTTAGGGCCTCCTGCTAACCAGGCTGATGTTCTACCATTTGAACCACACTTCCAGACTTGCTTTTTGCTGGTTATTTTGGAGATGGAGTCTAAGAACTTTTCTGCCTGGGCTGGCTATAAACTGCTATCGTCTGGATCTCAGTCTCCTGAGTAGCTGGGATTACAAGAGCAAGACACAGTGCCCATCTAGCCCTGCTCTTGGAATGTGTGCACTCCCTAGACCCAGAGAGAAACACTTCCTCTGGCAAAATAACTCAGTGCTTCCCGAGCAGCACTGGCAGATGGAGGAAGGCCATGCCTTATAAAAAACTCAGTGTGTGATAGAAGTCATTCATGGTCATCCCTGTTGTCTTGGTGTTGGTATCTGTTCTGGTTTTATCCAGCGTCTCCCTGCTGTGTTTTCAGAAGGAAGTTATCCTGGAAGCTGCTTTGGGATAAGTGTATGTCCATGGCTGTGGGGGGAGGCTTTACAAGGCCCACGGAAAGATGCTTGCACCTGTGAGCACGGGCTGATCACTGGGCGCCCCCTTTCACTACACAGGCAGTTTTGGAACACAAGACATGACCCTTGTATCAGTTAGGGACCGTGAAGAAGTATGTTCCTGGTGCTCCCGTAGTTAGGACGCATCAGGAGGCATGATCAGAGGATTACCTATTTTGTGGTAGAGCTCTGGCAGCTGCACCTCCACCTTTTCTCTCTGGAAGAGGTGGTACTCTGCTTGTTCGCAGACGGGCGGGATCATGTTGAACTGCCTGGCCACCGAGTAGGCTTCCTAGGGAGAGATGAGACCCCGGGGTGGGGTGGGAGGTTGGTACGGGTGAGCACAGTAGGCCTGTTCACTCTTTCACATGCAAGATGGCGGTCAGTAAAGAGACTAGAGCTCACAGCACGCAGGGAGCCGGGTAACAAGTGAGGCCTGGGCCATTTGACTCCTCCCCTCATGGGGAAGTCTTTGTTCTGGGTCAAGGCTTGGATTGAGTCAGGCCAGGGAAAATTTGTCCACATGTGAACAGTCAGTTATTAGAAGGAAAATGTGATTTGATTATTATTTTTTTGTTCCTAAAGAAATAAAACTTACACTAGCATATACAAGTGGTTGGTATTTAAATGGGTTCTAAACAGAAGGGTTATTCAGTAATACAGTTGTTACAAGAAAACTGGAATACTCTGCCTCTCTGTCTACTAGCTGTAAACTGTCACCCTGCCACCAAAGAACATGCAGTCAGTCACAGCTCTGCCTGATGTATCCTGAGCTGCGCTCTCTCTCTCTCTCTTATCTATATCTTTCTCATGCAGGTACCAGGGCCTGGATCCAGGGTCTCAAGTTCTTGCTTAGGTTTTTTAATTCAAAGCTGGTACTCTACCACTTCAACCACAGCTCCATGTCTAGCTTTTTGCTGGTCAGTCTGAGAGAAGAGTCTTGGATCCATCTGCCTGAGCTGACTTTGAACCATGATTCTCAGATCTCAGCCTCCCAAGTAGCTTGGATGACAGGACTGAGACACTGACACCTGACCAGCCATCTCTTTAATGACAGAATTGATTCTAGAATTTCAGTTCTGTAGTGACTGGGAGAAGGGTTTTCAGAAGCTCTAGAAATGTGCCTCTGGGGCTCACTGGGCAGCTTGTAGGAGAGGCTATGAAGGAGCCACGGCCAGGAAGGGGCGAACGTACCATGATCTCCATTGCACTCCACCGCGAGGTGCCCCAGTACATGGCCATGCCTTGGTTGATCACGTGTGTCATGGCTCGAACAATTTCTGTGAAGAGTCAAACAGCATCGTCCCCTGATGCTCAGGGCCGGCCCCCTCTCCCGGTGCTTACCAATTTAAAGCAGTGATGCATGTGATTTGTAAAATTAATTGGTAGCAATGTTCGTAGTCTAACTGGCAGCTTTGATTCTCAGAGGCCACAGTACTTCCAGGTGAACCGACACTCCATTTATTTATTTGTTTATTTGTGCCAGTACTGGGTCTTGGACTCAGAGCCTTCCCACTCTGGCTTAGCATTTTTTGCTCAACGCTGGTACATCACTGCTTGAGCCTTGCCTCCATTTCTGACTTTTGGTATTAATTGGGGATAAGAGTCTTTTAGATTTGTCAGCCTAAGGCTGGCTTTGAACTACAATCCTCAGATTTCAGCCTCTTGAGTTGTTAGGACTACAGGCGTGAGCCACCAGTGCCTGGCTGATGCTCCAGCTTTTGCATGTAGTAGCAATACTCAATGGTATTAAAAGCATAGTAACTTTTAAGTTTTTTGAAGAGTTAATTTACTTTATTTCCCACATAGTTTTAAAGCGGCATCAAGTAGGGAGAAGGCATTTCGTTGGGCATGTTCTCACTCAGCTATTTTTTATCAGCAGAGGGTCTGCAGGGGTTTCACGGTGGCATTTACACATGCTTGCATTGTACTGGGGTCAGATTAACCTCCCCTGTCTCCCCTGCGCCCATTTATTTTCCTGGGTGCTTACAGTTAAGTTTGTTCTTGCCTTGGTTGAGGAGGAATCTCTTTCAACACAGAAGGGAGGGACAGCATTTGTTTTGACCTGGAAGGACACAGGGTCACAGGGAGGGAGGCCTGGCTTTCTTTGCACGTGGGCTGTGCAGATGCCAGCCTCATACTGGGTACTTGTTTAACAGAGATAGACTCAATAACAATGTGGTTAGCAGGAAGATAAACGCATTACATGCTGAAAAACAGCTGAGACCACAGCTTTCGCAGCTCCCAGGACGACACACACGCTGTCCCTCAGTTCTCAGAACCAGACTTCATTGTGAGACAGCCCAGTAAACTGACCTCAGCGGGCCCAGCCTTGTGCTCCAGCCTCGCAGCCCGGTGCAGCATTTCCTAATCAGGAAGCTGCCCCGCCCCAGGGGTGGAGCCAGAGCCAGGCCCCACCCAGGCCTAGCTCCGCCCCCACCACCTGGCATACAGACCTACCCAGCTTTCACAGTTACAGTTCACTCCAGGGAAAGTCACAGACAGGACTGGACTTCTTGTCTTTTAAGATGATCTTTAAGTGGTTGTACAGAGAGGTTTGAAGGTGACACATCATTTTGGGAGTACAGTGCACCTTGATCAGTGCCACCCTTCCTGTCATTCTCCCCACATCTAGCAACTCCACCCAGCCCCTCCCTGGAGGGAACCTGGTCCCACGTTCACATGAACCTCTCACATTGACTATTAACGACTGCATTCCTCCGTCCTTCACTCCATTCATCTACCCCCTTCCCGGGGGTCCCCTCTCCCACCAGCACGTTGTTAGACCGCAGGTTTGTTGTTCAGAGAAATCCTCTCCTGAACGTAGCAGGCTTTGGTCAGTACATTTGTACTGTGACCCTGCGTGTGTTTACACTCCTGTTTATAAAACTTGATCTGACTGCCACCGAGGAGAAAATATGTGTCCTTAAAGGCAGTGCTAAGAAGAAAGCTTATAGCCACAAGCAGCGTCTCCATCAACAAATTAGAGAAATTGCAAATCAATACTCTGATGCTGCACCTCAAGCTCGAAGGAAAACAAAAGAAAACCACCAAACCAGTAGACAGAAAGAAATAATAAGGATTAGATCGGAAATAAAAAAAAACAAACAAACAATGGAGACTCAAGGAACTATACAAAGAATTAACAAAGCAAAAAGTTGGTTCTTTGAAAAGATAAACCAAATTGATAAGCCCTTAGCAAATCTGACCCGAGGGCTGGATTTCTTCCACAAGACATGGCAGCCAGACTTCCAGAGTACTGGGTGATCGCCGCATACTTTCGGGGGTCACAGGCCTTGGGCTCCACTGTGGGTTGCTTGTCTCCGGTAGTGTTGGGCTAGATGTATTCAGACTCTTGCCTGTCATGAGCACACGCTGTCAGTATAGACAGAGGGTTTGGGAACGGCAGGCCTGAACCAGGTCTTCACTGTATGGTCCTTTGTGTGAGCAACTTCAAACTTCCCTGGGTTTGGAAATACTTCATTCACTATTGTCTGTCCAGCAGAGGTGGAATTTGGTTTCTAAGCACAGTATTTTTCTGTCTTGGAGAATAACTTGCAAATATGAAACCACAGCAGACAAACTATGTAGATCATTTTCACTCCATTAAAAGTACGGGAGGATGCTGGGCATAGGTAGCTCACACCTGTCATCCCAGCTACTCAGGAGGCTGAGATCAAAGAGGCTGAGCGCTGTCCTCAAGCTTTTCATTCAATGCCTGTGGGTGTTCTACCACTTGAGCCAGCTCTACTTCTGGCTTTTTGGTGCTTAATTGTAGCTAAGAATCTCATGGACTTTCTCACCTGGGCTGGCTTTGAACTGTGATCCTCAGATCGCAGCCCCCTGAGTAGCTGGAATGACAAGTGTGAGCTACCAGCTTCTCTGTCTGGTGAGGATGGGAGGTGGGGAAGGTACGCCGTGGAGTTTTGTTCTTAGAGCTGGCTGCACATGCAGCCATGAGAGAGGCTGAAGCTGGATATTTATGTGGACTCAAATGTTGATTTAGTTCTTATTAAATTAGCCAATTATTAATTTTTTAATGTCAGAAAAATCAGTTGCTTAGCTAGCTAACAGCAACCAACCACCAGTGTCTTAACCAGCTGTAATGTGTGTGGACACCGGAGGGCGCCATTGTCAAAAGAAAAAAGTCCACAGAGAGAGAGAGAGAGAGAGAGAGAGAGAGAGAGAGAGAGAGAGAGAGAGAGAATTCAGTTTTATCATCTCCCAGGCAGAGCATGGATTCTGAGTTAGAAAGATTATTGAGTACTACACAGATCTCTGAGCACCCCGACAAAGGTTAAATCTGCACCCCAGAACTTACCCTAACTTCCCTGTCCATGTATTTTCAAATACAGAAATCAGCTTGCTATGCCTGCTTATTTGGTAGAATCAGTGCATCCTCATTTCAGAGTAGCTAAATGAAATCATTATTATATGTCAGAATCCTGACAGAGGGTGATTTCTATAAAATGTCTGAGCAGCTCACAGAAAGATAGGGTGATGGAGTTTCTGATTCTCCTCCTTAATTAGAACCTTCTGGAAAGGTCTAACAATAAAAGATGACACCTTCAAGAATGAGGAGGGTTGTGTTTGTTGGTGCTAGTAGTAGAGCTTGAAATCAGGTCTTGGGTGCTGTCCCTGAGTTTTTGTCACTGAAGCTTGACACTCTACCACTTGAGCCACACCCCCATTTCCTGCTTTTTGGAGATAAGAATCTCATAGACTTTCCTATGTGTGATCCCAGCTTCCTGAGTAGCTGAGATTACAGGCGTGAGTTTGGGATGACAGTTTTCCTTAGTGAGCGCTAATGATGCCACTCACTTGTAAATGTGTCAATTAGAGATTTTACTCACCCTTTCTTATATTTCAGTGGTGCGCCTGTTCTTTTGACTGTTCTATTGGGCTCACATTGCACGTTAATAATGTCTGTACTGACTGATGAATTCAGCCTCTGGGCATGTTGGAAGGAAATGTATTAGGCCAAATGCCCACCAAAGACAAGTTTCCCAGATGCTCACTGAGCTGCTCAGCACAGCACAGCCAGGCCCGGGCAGCTCAGTGCCTGCTACTGCTGGAAGTTATTTCTGTAGTTCGTGGTGTCTGTCCTTGTACTACTATAGATGTCTGACTCAAGCCCTACATTATGTTCTAAGCTCCTCTGTTTGGTGGTTGTCATCTCATTGGTCAGACAGATGTGGAATATCCTGACACACAGCTTCCTATTCTAGCCTCTCATCTTCAGATTGTTATTTATATAACTGGGCATCAGCTTCTTAGAACAGACTTTTAAGTTAATTTGAAAAGGAATGTGAGCTTGTGGATGGAAGAATTCATAAGCCATTTGGCTGAGATTGAACTGAGTTAAAAAAAAAAAAAAAGATATGGACCCTCTTGGGATTTCCTACTGGCAAATCCAGCTTGTGCCTTAAGAGGAAGCATCTGCATTACTTCTTTACTCCTGCTGGGCTGGCCTTGGTCCCTGGGCAGTGTTGGGGAAGAGACGGCTCTTTGATGTCAGGATACTGAGCCTGCCTTCCACCTTCCATCCTTCCATCCATGTAGCTCCCTGCCTGGCTCAGGCATCTGATCATGAACCAAAAGGTGATGTTGGAATCTGAAGAGGTAAGCTGCTAGGCCAATAGCGTTTGACAGCAAAGCTGTACTGTGGTGTGCTTTGGAGCAGAGACACCCCTTCATGACTGGCTGGCTTGTTGCTATGGTTTGGCTGTGAAGTCTTCTCCTGGAAGATGCAGATGCTGAAGGCTTGGTCCCTAGTGTACCCCGTCTTTAGTGCCTAAGTCTTCCTCTGCCTTCATTCATGGATGTGTCTGCTGATGAGTGGAGACTTTCTAGACTTGTGAGCTGGTGGAGCCCTGGAGTTGGGGTCTAGGTGAGGCGGGTGGGCATGATTTTGAAGGGTGGATCTAGGCTCTTTGAAGGGTGGATCTAGGCTCTTTGAAGGGTGGATCTAGGCTCTGGTTCTTTCCGGTTACTTCTCTCTGCTTCCTGACCACCATGAGAGAGTCAGGTGTGCTCACCACAGAGTGAAAGTTTTGAAACTGAGCTGAAATACATCTTTCCCATTCCGGAATGCTTCTCTCAGGCCTTCTGGCAGACTCGGTGGTGAAAGGTTGTCTGCCACTCCTGTCCCTCTCCCTGTTCTGGTCTGGTCCTCATGCCAATTTCTCCATTCCTTCTCCATTCCTCTCACTGGGGACTTCCCTTTCGTTTCTGAGCTTTCTCCAGCCAGCGCCCAGAGATGGCCATTTCTCCTAACTTTCTCCAGCAGAATCTTCTTGCTGAGGAAGGATTTAGCAAAGGACTTCATTGATGAGCCACAATCCATCACCCATAAAGGCTAGCAGTATTAGATAGCTTTGGCTGTATCAGAAAAGTCCGTGCAAATGTCCTGTTCCATACGTCAACAGAGCTTTGAAGTAACTCCTTTCCCCTCACAAATTGCTGAGTGAGATGGTCCCAATGTCTTCATTAACTTAGCTTTATTTGGAGCTAAGTCTTCCCAAGCTGTGAAAAAGTGTACTTTTCCACACGGTCATTCTTTTTTTTTTGGTGGGGGGGGTTCGGTTGTGGGGCCTGAACTCTGGGCCTGGGTGCTGTCCTTCAGCTCTTTAGCTCAAGGCTAGCGCTCTACCACTTGAGCCACAGCGCCACTTCCGGCTTTTTTCTTTTTGCTTATGTGGTGCTGAGGAATCGAACCCAGGGCCTCATGCATGCAAGGCAAGCGCTCTACCACTGAGCCACCTTCCCAGCCCCACACAGCTATTCTTGTAACAAGCTTTTTTTCCTTTAGTTTTCCTGGCCACAATCCTTCTCTCAGTTTCCTCCCTGGTACTTCCCTCCTGGTACTTCCTCCTAAGTATATCCTTCCTGACATTTCCTTCTGGTACTTCCTTCTTGGTACTTCCCTTCTGCCATTTTGGGGATTCTCTCCTTTCCTCTAATGGCTTCCTCCTAATGGAGCATGGTTTCTGGGAGCTTCTGTGAAGCTGTGTTGGGAGACAGGAAAGCTGAAATGACATCATTTCTTCAACCTCAGGGATCATTTCCCACCCCACTCTTCCTCTGTGTTTGAAGGCCTGCTCTGTGTTGCTCAGACTCTCAGGGTTGTTGATGACAAACTGTCTGACCCTCCATGTGCATTCTTCCAACCTTCCAGTCTAGTCTAGGTTGCTCTTCTGGAATATTCTAGGTTGATCCCGACGTTTCAAATACATTTCACGGTGGAGCTCTTTGTGTGGGTCTCCGCTCATTTTTCTGGGTTATCAGCAAGCACTGTTGCCCCAGGGCCTGACGGTACTGAGATCCGGAGTTTTCTCCCACTGCTCTGTGGTGATCCCTCTCCGGTGTTTTGTCTGTTCTCTGGCTAGACATTCTTTAGTTGAGAAGATACTGACCCTCCTGGATAGAGCCTTAATTTTCTTGTCTTTCCCTTTCCATTGTTTGGGCTTTAAGCTTACTTTCTGGAACATTCTCTCAGCTGTCCTGTGCAATACTTTGCTCATTTAAAAATAGTAGCCATTATGTTCCATATATGTTAACTTCTTACTGTTTGCTTCCATCTCCTCTGCTTGGTTAGATCAGTCCCTGGGCAGGAGTCTGTGTTCTGTTCTCCGGGGTGTCCCTGTGTGGTATGGGGTGCAGCTGTCGCTCTGGGAACACCAGTGGCGTGTGAGTACGTGAGCGAGCCTCACTCAGCTTGGGTGTCATCCTCTCCCACATTCTTGGCCATCCTGATTGCCGGGTGGTGGCATTTGAAGGGCATTCCGTAGGTGTTTTCAGACGAGGTCTTGCAAACATTCATTTTACTCAGGAAGGGAGTAGGGGAAATGGGCGAGAGAAGCAGATTTTCATCCTTCTTTTCCTTAAAATTTTCGTTTTGATTTCCAATCTTCTTCCTCCTGTTCTTCATGCTCCTCTTCCTCCTCCCTTTCTCTCTCCTTTTCCTTCTCCTATCCTCCCACTCTTCCTCATCCTCCTCTTCCATCTCCTCCTCTTCCTCGTAGTTTTAGGTGGACTCCTTATGTCAGGTGGTTATTTTCTCTCTTGTCTCATTAGATGAGAGCTCTCACTGTCGGTGGCACTTTGGATCCTCAGGGCTTCAAGGCTGATGGCCAGGCACCTTCTCCCCACCCCTACCGCCAACGGAAGCGTCAATGATCAGATCTAAGCCTCCTAAGTAGCTGGGATTACAGACATGAGCCCCCTGTACTTGGCTCTTCTCCTTTTCTTCGCAGGATGTATTTTAACTAATTTTAATTGGCATGTCTGCTGGATTTTCATCCCCTTGTAGCTCCTGGGTGTTCCCTGGCTCTGGAGAAGAGATGTAGGGTGAGATGCTCAGGTGTGTGTGTATGGGTATGGGGGGCCTTTCGAGAGCAGGGCTCATGGTTCCTTGCACCAGTAGTAAGGGAGGTGCCCGGGTATTGTGCCCACCATCAGTGCTGCCTTGTTCCCACGTCCCCTGTGAGGGCGGAACTTCCACACGCACACTCTGACCGGCAGCAAAGCCAGGATTAGAAGTTGGTCTCTCACTTGTCTCCATTCTGGAGGCTTCTAATGAGAGGCTGGCGAAAAAGCTGCACAGGAGTTGGGAAGGCCCAGATGCGGCCCCACCGCCTCCTGTTGTTCAGGTGACTGAAGTGGACCTCCTTACTACTGCACAAACTGACAGTCTGTGAAGGGTAAAATGCCAGCCGACAGGATTTCAGTGCATTTGGGGGTGAATCCATATTAAAATGGAAGTAACTTCAGTAATCTTGGTACTTTTTTTTTCAATTTTTGTTTTCTTTTTTTTTTTCTTCCCACAGGCTCATCTTTATGAATATAAAAGTAATTTCCTCCAAACTAATTTCTTGAAAGCTGAGCTGTCCCAACCTTTCAAGCCAGGAGGCTAAATTGATCTGATAGACGCCGGTGGCCCTGGGAGCATGCTGGCCGGGTCGTCACAGAAATGTGCCCAGCGCTTTTAATTTGATGTGATGATTCCCAGCGGCACCTCCACGCTGGTCCTTGGTGTCAATCAGACTGCAGGGAGGGACCTAGCATCTGGATGCAGCACGATTGCTCAAGAGGAACAGCAAGAGGTAAGGGTGTGCAGGGCTGTCTGTGAGAACATCATCTTGAAATCTGATGAACCGCACCAGATGACAGACTGCTTCTAGATGCTAGGAAACTCAGTCCCCATTCCAATAGAGGCGAGCAAGTTATACCTCTTTAACTTTAGAACTTCATTCATTCAATTACTCAAATAGCAATTCACTTATTCATCTAAACACTATCCATGATATATGTGTGTATATGTGTGTGTGTGTGTGTGTGTGTGTGTGTGTGTGTGTGTGTGTGCGCGCGGCGTGTGCATCCATGCTAGAACTTGAACTCAAGGCCTGGGTGTTGTTCCTTTGCTTTTTCATTCGAGGCTGGTGTTCTACTGCCTGAGCCATAACTCCTCCTCTGGTTTTGTGGTGGTTTATTTGAGTCAAGTGTCATGGACTTGTGCTTGGGCTGGCTTTGAACTGCAATCCTCAGATCACAGCCTCCTGAGCATGAAGCCACAGGCACCTGGCTCCATTATTTTTTAAGTGCCTACTATGTGGCTCATGCTCTGTTAGACTGAAAAGAGAGCATGTGGTCAGATAATGTAGCCACTGACCATGTGTGGCTACTGGTCCAAGTTAAGATAATCACACTTGTTTCAAAGATTTCATATGCAAAATGTAAAAATATCTTACCAATAGTTGTTTATATTGAATACACACTGGAATGGTAATTTTTATAGAAGGGGCTAAATAAAATAAGTTACAATTCACCTTATCTACTAAGTTTTTTCTTTATAAACATGGTTAGTGGGATATTTAAATTGCACTGGTGGCTTGCACTGTGCTTCTGCTAGGAACCACTGTTACTGTACTTGCAGAAGACCATTATGTGTCTTGGGATAGGTTGAGGCCACTTTTGAGAGAAGATGATAAAAGATAAAGGCAGAGGGAAAACTATGAGAGAGTAAGGGAAGGGGATATATGGTTCAAAAAGCATTGTAGTCATTACCTGACTCATGTAACTATAACCTCTCTGTATATCTCCTCTACAATAGCAATAAAAAATAACAATAATAAAAAGAGGTAAAGGCAGGCTAACCTGCTGTGACTCAATGATACTGGTAGGTTTTAGGTGATTAAATATTTGTCACTTACTGGGCCCCGTATCATAATTTGGGATGCCACAATGTTTGATGCTTCCTGGAATTTTCTCAGTTGTTCTTAGATATTCTAGTTTCCCGAGTGTCTGCAGATGACTGTTTGCATAAAGCAATGCTATAAAAGATGACTCAGGAAGAAATAAATATGTACAGATTTCCTGATAATTTCCTGATATTATGGAAATAAAACAAAGTCTTATTAAATTTTAGTTTTTGTGGTTCTGGAGTTTGACCTCGTGATGTCACACTTGCTAGGCAGATGCTCTATTGCTTGAGCTGCAGAGTTTTGTTGTTGTTGTTCTGATATTTTTGAGATAGAGTCTCCCTTTTTGCCTAGGCTGGTCAGAATTGTGATCCTCTTATTTATGTTTCTTGTTGTAGCTGGAATGACAGGAGTGATTCACCATGTCCAACTTTTTCTGGTAAGATGGGGTCTCAAAAACTTGCATAGAGTGGCCTCTGTGAGGCTGGAGAATCCGCAGGGTTTGACAGCTAGTGTAGAAGAGGCAGATGGCCCGGCAGACGCTGCGAAGGAAAAACGACTTACCACGTGGCGAGCCATAGAAAAATAAACAAGGAGGATGGAGGGAAAAGTCGCAGTGCCTCGGCCCTGCCGTCAGGGTGGCTGCCTGTCTCCCCGGCGTGTTCACCTGTCTCTCTTGCTCTCCCACTGTGTGTGCATTTGGAGTTCGCAGCCATCAGTGGAGAGAGCTTGCTGTATGTCTGCTGGTGCCTGGCGGGCACGGACGGAAGAATGGAAGGTGCGGAGGGCTGGGATGCCTGGCACCAGTCCTCTCGGAGAGCATGTTTGCTGCCCTCCTCACTTTCTGGCTCAGTTGGCTGCTGTACTATCTGTGGAAACTGGATGAAGCTCCCCTCGGTTTATTTTAGAAGTGCTCCCAATTCACGTCGAGGCGGGGTACAAACCGCACAGATGGGAATAGCATTTGAATCCTATTTAAATGGCAGTGGTCCAAAGGGTGGCTTTGAGACAGCCAGCGTGGCCCAGACCCAACCCCTGACCGCGGTGTGAAGCATGGCTGGAGGGCTCTAGCGACCCTCAGTTGTCATGGAGAGGGGCTAGTGCTCAGGTGGGCCGGGCACCCTCTCCACCTTGCCCACCCAGGAAGCCCTGAGCAGTGGGGGAGGGAGCCTGTGTCCTGGCAGGGAGTAGTTAAAACCAATGAAAAGTGAGCCACAAGCTCTGGGGCCTGCAGTTCTGATATACGTAGACTTAACGTGAAAACCAGCCTGTGCCGGGCAAGTGCGGCCCTACCACCCACAGCAAGCAGGACGGATTCGATGGAGCCCACAGTGGACAGGCTTATTGATGAGCAAGGGCCAGGTGCTGGCTTACCCCGATACCCCCAACTAGGCTGGAGGTGGGGATCAAGAGAATCGCGGTATAAGGCCTGCTCAGACACACACACCAGAAGTGCCGGTACACACCTATAAACAGAATTACAGTCCTGGCTACTATGGGTGGAAACCTTAAGATCCTCTTCCCCTACTACCTGAAAAACAGAAGAAACCAAGCAAGCAAGCCAGCCAGTAACTTGGGAGGCTTAGCTCTAAGGATGTAGTTCTCAGCCAGCCAGACAGGAAACTCCGTAAAACTCTTATCTCCTACTAACTACCAGAAAATCTGGAAGTGGATCTGTGGCTTAAGTGGTAGAGCATTATTAGCCTTACCACAAAAGTTTGGGGACAGCACTCAGGTCCAGAGTTCAAGCTCCAGGTCCAGCACACACACAAAAAAAATTAATGAAAAATCATGCAAGAACATAACTAAAGCAGAAAGGGCTAGGGATGTGGCTGTCTAGCAAGAGTGAAGCTCTGATTCCAAACTCTAATAGTGCGCTACCACTGGAGCCATGCCTCTACTTCTGGCTTTTTGCTGATTAATTGGAGATAAGAGTCTCAGATTTGTCTGCTCTGGTGGGCTTTGAACCTTGATTCCCAGATCTTCTAAATATCTAAGATGAAAAGCATGAGCCCTCAGTGCCTGAGCATAAACATTTCTTATTCTAATAAAATGCTTATATGCTTTGCTTTACCAAATACTTCATATTTGCTTTGATAAAAACCACACATTTTCTTTGATTTTTCCAACACTGATATTGCCTTATAGTTAATTCTTGATTTAGTTAGAATCAAGAAATAAGAAAGTTTAAGAGAAAAATAGACATATACACATATGTTTGATGTATATGATACATACATGCATTATGTGTATGTGTATTTTTTTGTAGTGGAGAAAGCGATAAATGGAAAATATAGTTTCCGTAAAATTTTTCACGGTCAGAAACAAACTAAAAAAAATCATACGTACTTCAACCAGCTTTTGTAACTATACATCCAAAGTCAATCTTCACAGAACTGTGTTTTTTTTTTTTTTTAAATCGGTTGTGGGGCTTGAACTCTGGGCCTGAGCACTGTCCCTCAGCTCTTCAGCTCAAGGCTCGTGCTCTACCATTTGAGCCATAGCGCCACACCCGGTTTTTCTGGTGGTTAATTGGAGATAAGAGTCTCATGGAGTTTCCTGCCCGGGCTGGCTTTGAACCACAATCCTCAGATCTCAGCCTCCTGAGTAGCTAGGATTATAGGCATGAGCCACCAGTGCCTGACAGAACTGTTTTTTGAATCATCAAAGATGATTCAAAGTTACCTTCAGTGTAATATCATGTGGACTCAGCATTCTTATTCTTTGAAAACTGATAACCCATATTGTAACATAAAGCCCAAACACCCAAGGCACCTTCCCTTTAAAATTCTTTTCCTCAGATATCTCCATTCTTATTCTCCCCAGGGAAGTGCCGTAATCCTGGGATTACAGGTCTCAACTAACTGGAACATTCTCCCTGGTGGTCCTCCAAAACCAGTCATCCTGGGATAGGACAGTTGTAAGATGGAGCCGATCTGTAGGCAGGTTTGGAAAGCCTCCTGGGGAGAAGCTTACACCCCAGGCTAACCGCAGGAACAGAAAGAGTGGATGGTGCAGCTTCTGGAAGATCCAGTCAAACCTCAGAGAAATCTGATTTTGAGCTGCTCCCCAGAGCTGTGCCTTGGGAAGACCTCAGCGGACTCACTCTAGAGGAATGACACTAAATCCATTGGTTTAGTTGATGAGATCACATAAGCGAAGTGAATGAACCCTGGGATCAGCACCAGCCACAAGCCTCAAGCCTTCAACTGATGACAGAAAACATAGTTGAGAAGACTGCAGGCCCTTCGCTTTCAGGGTCAATATTCTGGCTAAGGGATACCACCCGTTTTGTTTTTCATACTCGTGCAGGTCAGGTTGCATACGTTTCCTCTCCCACCGTGAGTAGAGTACTCACGCTACTCAGTCACTCAGAGTGGTTCCGTGGGCGTCCTCACCTTCCATGGGCGTGTTGCCGTCAGGCCGATTTGCGAAGACCACGTCCACGTAGTCCAGCTGCAGCCTCTGCAGGGAGCCCTTCAGTCCTGCCAACAGAGGGGCATCAGGACAAAGCACAGACACTCTCAGAGCCCAGGCCCAGGCACTGCACAAGGGATGGGAATTTGCTTCAAACAAACACTGGAAAGGAGCTGAGCGCCGAGGCAGTGTCAGCGGCTCCAGGAGTAATTTCCCCCAGAAGTGCAATTCTATAGGGACTCAGGATTCATTTCCCCCAGAAGTGTGGTTTTACAGGGGCTCCAGGGGTCACTTCTCCCGGAAGTGCAGTTTTACAGGGACTCACATGTGAGACTGTCTTCCCCAGAGGACAGACAGCCTGGATGCAGCCCAGAGATTAGAAAGCAGATAGCAGGTGCCAGTGCTCATCAAGAAACACAAATGAAACAGCACATGGAGACAGTCTCATGCCAGAGTGGCTGCCACCAAGCAGACAGAAGTGCTGGTGAAGAGGTGGAGAATGGGGATCTTCACCCACATGGAGAGAATGTAAATCAAGGTAGCCATAATGGAAAGCAGTGTGGAGCTTTCTTTAAAAAGTTCCCTGATGACCCAGCACTCCCACAACTGACTGTAAACCCAAAGGAAATGAAATCACTATGTTGACAAGCCATCTGCACCCCCTTTCATTGAAGCAGAATTCATAACAACCAGGAAATGGAATCAACCTCAGTACCTTAACTGATAAATGAACAAAGAAAAGCACACTATGTGTATCACCCCACTACCGTGGACTCGAATGACATCGGTGTCACAGAAGTTAAGAGCAGCATCTTGGGGAGGAAGTGGGTAGGGGAGATGGAGAAAGCTTGAAACAAGGTCTAGAAAAGCTAGAAGAATGGGGTTTGAACATTTCCACCATACAGAAAGAATAAGTGAAATGGATATGCTTACTTTATGGTACCTAGGGAATATGTGCAGTTTTTGTGTCAGAACATTTTAAAATCGAGACTAAGAAGAATGACATTGTATGCAATGGTGTGTTTCTAGAACTGCTAAAAATGTGTGAAAGACTTTGTCCCTCAAAAGGAATGTCCTCAGATACCCAAGATCCCACCAGCAAGCTGAAGCTCCACAGCCAGGACTCGTGGACCATGTCCAGAAATGAAGTGTTGTGTAGCAAGCAGCTTCTCGAGTTTTCTGATCTTCATGGAAAATGCAAATTGATATTTATGTTTTGAATTACTTAGCAAGCCTGTTAGTGAGATGGACATATATTTATTGAAAATTAAACCCATTCAATTAGTATAAATCAGAAGAAAATGACTGCCTTGGCTCTATTACACATATAAATTTTAATAAAACTCATCTAAAATTCATTTCAATATCAAGTAGAAAGCAAGTGAAGACTCTGTTTCCTATTTTACTCATGTTATCAAATTTTACAGAACCTATGACATATAGCTGAGCTACATTTTTCATCTTTTGAGAAGAAACAAAAACACTAGCTGCTGTAAAGACCTAAGATGTATTATAAAGGAGAAAATGAGGGTCTGAAGAGAAAATCTGGAACCAATAGCCTAGGTTTCATTCCCAACTAGTTGGTCACATTCCTAAAATTAATTAATTTTAGTAAAATTAAAACATCCCTAAAATAGAATGCATTATGGAAGACATTATGCAGCCCAAAGCAGGGCGATGTTCAAGAATTATCTCCCCCATTTCCACAAGTCACTGCATTTTCTCATCAGCTTCTTTAGTTCCTCGGGAAGACCGGAGATTTTTCTCTTTTTTATTATAAGCATAAAATTAATTGCCTGTTAAATGAGGCTCTTATAAATTTAAATTTGGCTCACTTAAATTTGATTTTCAAACTGGTTTATTGGACAGTCACAATTACTTCCTTGACGGGAAAATGAAGTGCTTGAATAGAAATATTTTGCACTCACTGAAAAGGGTTGTCTGCAATGGCACTTGTTCAAAGCCTTCAAGAAGCGACTGAGGGCAGACAGGTGCGATGGGGCCTAAACCCTGCTCTTCCCACACCGCCACATCTCTCAGGGTTGAAATAGCACCAATGTCTGAGAGAGCTCGCCATTTACTTCACCTTGAAAAGTTGCAGGCTCTGGGTCATGCATTGTAGGGCATAGCCAGTCAAACACAGACACTGTTTGAAAGGCTCAGATTATGCCTGTCAGACATAACCAATGAAACATGTGACAGTGTTGGAATGGTTGGCCCGGTGCCTGGGAGCCCTTGGACGTTTTGTGTGACTTCTGTCATCTGAAGTGGGACTGACAAATGCATTGGCTTTCAGAACTACTCCAGAGATGGCTGCGGAAGACATTAAAGAGAAATAGAAGTGGCAGTTATAGCAGGGTGTTCACATTTAGGAGAAAGTGAGTCCAAGACAATTGCCACGTCCTTCTCTGGACTCCTTGGTTTGAAGAGAGGCAGAGGTATTTAGGTTCCTGTGCAGGCCTGGCCCAGGGGCAAGGGCCGTCCCTTCTGAGGACAGGCCCCATCGCTGCCCCACTGCTGCCCAGGGCTTCTTCCAGCAGCCCACCATAGGGAAAGTAGCTCCAAGAGGCTACAGGTAACCTGGCCCCATTGTGGCCAACACTTACAATCCAGCTCTGGTTATCGCTAGCACACACTGCAAGGATGCAGTGCGTCCTGACGGGATCCTGAAACGGTGCCTGCTTCTGTGAGTGAAAGATGCTTGGACACAGCCTTCACCCCAAGGATCTGACCTTGTACACTTTGACTCATTGCTCAACCTCATAATGCTGACCCATAAACAGTGGTAGAGAGAGAGGGGGTTCATGAAAAGACCAGTCTCCTTTGATTGGCCCTTCCCCCCACCTTTTTTTTTTTTTTTTTTAAGATAAGGTCTTTTGTGCAGCCCAGGTTGGCCTAGAGTTTGTGACTCTCCTGCCTCGGCCTCCAGAGCGCGGGCATTATAGGCATGTGCCACCACACTGGGCATAGGTCGTATGGATGGTATTTCTTCTGTGATCGGTCATGTGACTGCAAACTATCAGGACATTCTGTTCTTTTCTATCTGGATCATTTAATCTCGTAGAAACAGGCAAGTCATAGCAATGTAAAGTCGTACTCAACAACTGTCTCCTTTTGTCACATTTAGGGTTGTGCCAATAAGTTTTACCTCCACGTAGGAAGCATTCTGCTGAGCCCTGGCTAGGGGGCAGGTATTAAGTTTAAGTGGAAGGCAAAATGCATCCACCGCTCAGTTCCACAGGGGCAGCCGGGAAGCCAGGAACAACCTGAGGGACTAAATGCTCCCAGGCAGGGAACCCACATGCAGAAAGTGCTTTATTGTTAGTCTGACCTCAGCACTCTCATGGGATCTGTGGAAAGCAGTGCAGGAGGAGGAGGGGGTGTGTGTATGTGTGTGTGTGAATGCCCCGCTCTTGAGCAGATAGCTAGATAGGAACTGCAGTTCCTCTAGAGTCCATAGGATAATAACTCATATGCAGAAAATAGATTTCAATGGAGCATAGCAAAGTAAACCAAGGCCCATTTTTCATTTCTTTTTTTTTTCTTAGGTTTGGAGTATAACAAATATCATATTGTTTAGAAGGTACACTTTAATTCAATGTAAGCCTACAGATTTCCAAAGACTTTAAGCAGGATTGAAATGGTTAGAAGTGGTTGTAGGGATAGAAGCAAAAAAATTAAAAAAAAAAATTGGCGAGGGGCTGGGAAGGTGGCTCAGTGTTAGAGCGCTTGCCTTGCATGCATGAGGCCCTGGTACGGATTCCTCAGCACCACATAAGCAAAAAGAAAAAAGCTGGAAGTGGTGCTGTGGCTCAAGTGGTAGAGCGCTAGCCTTGAGCTGAAGAGCTGAGGGACAGCGCCCAGGCCCAGAGTTCAGGCCCCATGACTGGACCCCCACCCAAAAAAAATGGCGATTCTGCCAGGGCTCTCCTCCATCCAGTATGCCTTTCATCACCTTATGCTTTCATGTCTGTAGCATGTTTGCTTTCCTAACTATCTTGGAAAAAAATGTTGTTTTAAATAATGTATACTCCTATAGTATATAATTTCCAGTTTCTTTTAGTAGCTTCCTAGTCAAAATGTAAGACTTTCTACCTCCTCTTTCTGCTCCTCTTTTTTTTTTAAGGTTATGTGGTATAAGAATCACATGCATCTATACCTCCCACTTTAAAACATAGTTATCCTGGGAGAGTTAAGTTTCCACGAACATGGTATGCTGGAAAGGAATACTGGAATGAATGCTTTCATTCAGAACTTTGAGACGTCTTCAATTATCTTTTGAAGTTCTGAGAGTGAAGTTTAACTCCTGTCATTCACTAAAAAGTTTCAAGCTGATATTTTGCAGTTTATTTTTCTTTCTTGTTTATATAACCATGGCTGTACTTGGAATCACATAAATAAACTGAAGGCCAAATGCAGAAACAGAAATATCATTTGACTATAATATTCACAGCCCCATTCTACTTATGCTATGACTTGCAAATGACTCCTATTCCACACAAGGCACTCAAGGCATTCAATCTGCCAAATTCTAACACTGGCTGGGTGAATAAATAGAACTTTAGGGTTTGAAATGACCCTGGGATTCTGAGTGGATATAAAAGACCTATTAGTGAAATCTCTTCTCCCCCTGTTGAATTTAATGAGAACATTATACTAACTGGATCTGAGTCAAGGACTTGGGTCTCGTAGAAGAGTTTTTTTTTTTTAATAGGATTAAAAACAAAAAGGACTCCAAACTACATTAGGCACAAGCCAAATTCTTTGCATATTCTGTAAAGTAGTTTTATTCAAATGGCCACGGTCTCCCTGCATACAAGTGGGCTGAATTCTGTATGAACAGGACTCTTAATATCTAATGGTAATTCTCAAACATAATGTGCATGTGAATCCCTAGTAAGTAAGGTCAACTTCAACACAGGAAAACTCCCATAAAACCCAGGATAGCTATTTATAAACTTGTTCAAATTTTACCCTGGGTTTAGAAATACTATATATATAAAATTTACTTAATTCTTTACTTTCTGTTTTCTTAGAAATAGTCTCTGTGGTGTTTCTTGTACTCATGAGTCCTGGCTTTCGGCTGAAACTATGAACTGCAAAATAATACCAATAACACCAACAATGACCACATAATAACAAGTGACCTCCATCTCAAAAGTTTCAAATTTTGTATTAAAGTTTGAATCTGGGTCAACTTGGATTTCAGCTGAACTGGTTTATCCAACCTAAGAGACTGGTTCCTAAGAGAATTCCAGACTTAATTAAAGGAAGAAGAAATCTAAGCCATTTCTATTAAGTTAGATGAGGCCAGAAAACAGATTTAAAAAAAGGACAGAGAATTGTGAAATTATTCACGTGCTTTGGTAAACATTAAAACAATGGAGATTTGATGAGTGCAATGGCAGAACTTCTCCATCCTTTTTTTTTTTTTTTTTTTTGGGTCCGGTAGTGGGGCCTGAACTCTGGGCTTGGGCGCTGTCCCTCAGCTCTTCAGCTCAAGGCTAGCGCTCTACCACTTGAGCCACAGTGCCACTTCCGGCTTTTTTCTTTTTGCTTACGTGGTGCTGAGGAACCGAACCCAGGGCCTCAGGCATGCAAGGCAAGCGCTCAACCACTGAGCCACCTTCCCAGCCCCTCCATCCTTTTTTAAAACAATCTTTGTTTAACAAAGATTTTATAATCTTTGTTGCTTCCAGCGTGAACCATTTTCTGAACCTCTCTCCTTGTCAATCAATCAGCTTAAAAAGAAAATAAGGGAACAGTGGCCACAGGTCTGGGCAGGGACCCTGACCAGGACAGACAGTGGCATGGACCAGCACTGTGTCCAGACGCAGAAAACTTTCACAGTGCTGCTGGTCAGCTCAAAACTTAAGTTGCCACCAGAGACCCTCCCACGGGGAACCAGGGCTGGTGGAGACCCAGCATGCTGAGCCCAGACCCCCTCCTTCCTGCACGAGCTGAAGAGGTCAAAGAGGCCAGAGCCCTTCCTTACCTCCCTTCTGCTTCCTGTGGAAGACCTAGACCACTAGGTCTAAGATTGGTTGAGCTCTAGGGCCATGGACCCTCTGCAGCCCTGGCTGCTGACAGAAAGGCCTGAGCTGCTAAAGGAGAATTGGGACATCTCCCTGCACCACTCCATGGGAACTCGCCCCATGCAAATCTCACTCCTATCCCGGAGGCCTGAACTTAGCCTCCCCAACCCAAGGGAAGCAGACACCAGACTGGACCCAGCGCCTGCCTCAGACTGTAGCACACACTCGCCCAGGACTGGACTGTGAGCAGCCCGGGACCAAGTTTATGCCAGTCTGGAACTGAGTAGGGGTGATGTCCTGGTCCCTCCCTGCAGGAATCCACCTCCCGCAGATGATAACTTGTCCCAGAGTCCTGCATGCAGCCCTTCACCCTGTGGGAAGTAGAGACTGGATCAGGACCAAGAGGGCATCAGTCCGGTACTGGAGTGGGGTCAGTATCTCCCCACCGCCCGTGGGAGCCTGCTCCCTCTAAGGCCCCAACTTGTCCCAATTCATGTCTCTGGCAGGGATAACCTCCCACTAAAGCATAGTGGGCTCCCTCCCTCTTCCTGCCCCCCTCCCACTGCGGGGCTCAAATGAGAGCCAGGATCTAAACACCAGTCCAGGATGACCTCCTCACTATGGCTGGTGGGCATCTGCCTACCCCAGACACAGATCAAGGCCAGGACACTGGCTGCTCTGTGCCACATGACAGGACCCACCACTGGGCCTAAACCTAGGCCACAACACCAGACCACCCTGCACACCACAGAGCCCTAACAACTGACCAGGACACATTCCACTATCTGAACCACCCAGAGCTGAAAGTTGCCAGATGCAAACTCTGCCAGAGATCCATCCAGCGAGTCGTACATCCACCACCACACACTATCACAACCTGAACAATCGCAACAGTCCCTGAACCCAAATGCATAAATCACAACGGAAGATGACAAAATTCATGAAAAATCAAGACAGCAAGCCAAATCCAAAATCCAGCAACAATGCAGGGAAGAAACCCAGTGAGAGTGAAGAGGAAGACTTGAAGGACAAAAGAACCATTAAAGTAATGATGAGAGAACTGGCCAACAAAATGGAAAGGATATACAAAAACAAATAGAATGCAAGGAGGAAAGGACAAAGAATATACAGGTCACCTGAAAGATGGAGAGAAAGATAGAAACGCTACACACCTCATTAAAAGATGGAATTAACACCCTGAGAATGGACTTCAACCAAGAACTTGGAAGCATACAAAGTTCGATGTACTTATTGCAAACCACAGTTGAAATCATAACTAACAGAATAAATGAAGTAGAAAACAGAGTATCTGGATGTGAAAATAAAACAGAGGAATTAGCATAAAAAACAATCAAAGGATGAAAAAAACACTCAGAAAAGGGAAATCCAAAAATTGGCAGATTCAACAAAAAGATCAAATTTACACATAGTCTGGGAGAGATGAGGGGGAAGAATTCAAAACTAAAGGTATTGAAAACCTATGTAACAAAATAACAACAGAAAACTTTACCGATCTCAAGAGAGAAAATCCTGACAAAGGCATACAGACTCCCAGTAGACAGGATTCAAGAAGAAATACTTCTAGAAACATTGTACTGAAAACACTGGACTTAAAAAACAAGGAATTAATTTTAAATGCAGCAAAATCAAAGAAGGAGCTATCATAGAATGGAAAGAAGATCAGAATCATTGCAGATCTCTCCACACAAACTCTCAATGCAAGGAGAGCCTGGAGTGGTATAATTCAATTCCTGAAGATCAATAACTACCAGTGAAAACTGTTGTACCCAGCAAAGCTATCATTCACAATTGACGGAGAAACCAAAATCTTCCATGACAAACAAATACTAGTTTGGTAAGCACAGGAAAAGGAAAGAGAAAGGCTGGGAAAGTGGCTCAGTGGCAGAGTACTTGCCTTGCATGCATGAGGCCCTGGGTTCGATTCCTCAGCACCACATAAGCAAAAAAAGCTGAAAGTGGTACCATGGCTCAAGTGGTAGAGCACTAGCCTTGAGCTGAAGAGCTGAGGGACAGCGCCCAGGCCCAGAGTTCAGGCCCCACGACTGGACTCCCCCCCCCAAAAAAAGAAGAAAGGGAAAGAAGCAAAATATAGGAAATCAAGAAAATGGCAGGAAACATGACACATCTCTCCATAATAACCTTAAATATTAAAGGACTCAATTCCCCAACCAAAAGAAGAAGAGCAGCAGATTGCATTAAGAAACAAGATCCATCCAACTGTTGTCTCCATGGGACCCATTTCACAGCCAAAGATTAAAAAAAAAATTCCGAGTGAAGGAATGGAAAGAGATCTTTCATGCAAATGCATCCTGCAAGAAGGCTGATAAAGTAGATTTTTCATTAACTCAGTACGAAGAGACAATGAAGGTCATTACATATTAATAAAGGGAATGAAGAGGAAATCACAGTGGTCAATATGCACCACACAATGCAACACCTAAATATGGTAAAGAAATACTTTCGGACATACAGAACATGATAGACCCCAACACAATAACAGCGGGAGATTTTAGCATTCCACTCTCGAAAGGACAGGTCAACCAAACAAAATTTAACTAAATGACACCATAACCCGTGGATTTAACAGACATCCATAGAGCTTTCCACACAATGACCCAATTCACATTTTTCTTAGCAGCCCATGGAACATTCTCCAAAATTGATCACATCAAAGGACACACAAAGATTCTAAGCAAATACAAGAGAATTGAGAAAAGTCCTATCTGACCACAGTGGAATCAAACTGGTTCTCAATAACAAAACATATTGCAGAAAACACCCAAACCCATGGAGGCTGAATAACACACTACTGAATGACATGAGCCACAGAAGAAATAAAGGAGGAAATTAGAAACACATCATTTCGGAATCTCTGGTATCCAGCAAAAGCAGTGCGAGAGGAAAGTCTATAGCTCTAAGCACACACATAAAGAAAACAGAAACAGCTCAAGTAAATAACCTCATGATGCAACTAAAATTGCTAGACAAACAAGAGCAAGCCAAACCCTAAACTACTAGATGGAGAGAGATGGAAAAGATTAGAGAAGAAATGAATGAAATAGAGACTGAAAAAAACTATACATAAAATCAATGAAACAAAAGGCTGGTTCTTTGAAAAAATTAATAAAATTGACAGATCACTAGCAAAACTGATGAAGAAGAGATGAGATTCAAATCAATAAAACCAGAGATGCCACAGTTAACAACAAACATTCAAGAAACCCAAACAATTGTGAAGAGCTACTTTCAAAATCTATACTCTAGCAGAAATGGACATATTTCTAGAGACATACAAACTGCCTAAGCTGAACTAAGAAGATGTAAACTGGTTGAACAGGCCAATAACACTCAAGGAGATTGAGGAAGTAATTAGAAACCTTCCAACAAGGGAAAGCCCAGGCCCAGATGGATTCACAGCTGAATTCTGTAAGACTTTTAAAGATGAACTAACACCAATACTCCTCAAATTTTCCATGAAAAGGAAATAGAAGGATCAAATCCAAACTCATTCTATGACGCCAATATCACACTCATCCCAAAACCAGGCGAGAATCCAACAAAGAAAGACAACCACAACCAATTTCTCTGATAAACACATATGCAAAGATCCTCAATAACATATTATCCAATAGAAATCAGAAACAAATTTAACAAATCATACATTACGACCAAGTAGGCTTCATCCCACAGTTGCAAGGCTAGTTTAACATATTCAAATCAATAAATGTAATTCACGTCAACAGAGCCAAAGACAAGAACCACATGATTATCTCAGTAGATACAGAAAAAGCCTTCCACAAAATACAAAATCCATTCACATTAAAAGCTCTAGAGAAGCTAGGAATAGAAGGAACATTTCTTAATAAAGGCTATATATGACAGACCAACAGCCAACATCATACTGAATGGGAAAAATTAAAACCATTTCCCCTAAAGTCAGGAACAAGGCAAGGGATGTCCATTCTCTCTCCATGCCTCTTCAGTATAGTTCTGGAATTTCTAACCGGAACAGTAAGGCAAGGAAAAGACATAAAAGGGATTCACATAGGGAAAGAAGTCAAACTATCCCTATTTGCAGACAACATGATCTTATACCAAAAGAACCCAAATGATTCTATTCCAAGCTCCTAGAACTGATCAACTATGGCAATGTATCAGGATACAAAACTGACCCACCAAAACCAGTAGCCTTTCTTTATGCCAATAATATATAAGCAGAAAGGGATATAATGAAAACACCCCATTTGTATTAGCCTAAAAAATGAACAACTTAGGAATAAACCTAACCAAAGATGTAAAATACCTTTATAGTGAAAACTATAAAAATCTAAAGAAAGAAATCAAAGAGGATACAAGGGAATGGAAAGACCTTCCATGTTCATGGATAGGTAGAATCAATATTGTAAAAATGGCCATACTACCAAAATTGACATACAAATTTTATGTGGCTCAAAATCCTAATGAAGTTCTTTATTGAGATTGGAAAAAAATCCAAAAATTCATATGGAACAACAAAAATCCTGAATAGCCAAACCAATGCTAGGCAAAAGGAAGCAATGTGAGTGGTATGACAATACCAGACCTCAAGATCTACCTCAGAACTATAATAACAAAAACAGCTTGGAGTTGGCCCAAAAATAAACCTGAAAATCAATGGAACAGACTAGAAGACCCAGAAAAAACCCCATATACACTTACAGTTATCCGATATTTGATAAGGGAGACAACAACATCCAGGGGAAAAATAACTTCTTCAATAGTTGGTGTTGGGAAAACTGAGCAGCCAGATGCAGAAAACGAAACGTGGACCCCTGCTTGTCACTGTGCATTAATACCAATTCAAAGTGGGTCAGAGGCCTCAATGTCAGACCTGAAACTTAACCACTGCAAACCACTCAGAAAAATATTAGAACTTAGAGGTATAGTTTTTAGTTTCTGATGATTCCTCTTTACCTCATGTATGGTGTTCAAGTGTACATCTTTGGAAGGGTTGGGGGGAGGGTACAGAACTCGAAGGACAAGGGTGAGAAAGTGCAGCAGTAAAGCTCTACA
This sequence comes from Dipodomys spectabilis, assembly GCF_019054845.1. Lineage (NCBI taxonomy): Eukaryota > Metazoa > Chordata > Mammalia > Rodentia > Heteromyidae > Dipodomys > Dipodomys spectabilis. Next base: position 47,663,783 of record NW_024870772.1, on the reverse strand, counting down.
CACTGGTCATAGTGAACTCTACAACTCATGGGTGGAGACGGGAGGGAGGGACTGGGAGAGAGTGAGGGAACAGAAGACAATGTACGAAAGGAAATGTACTCGTTATGTAATTGTAATCTCTGTACATCACCTCTATAATAACAATAAAGTAAGTTAAGAAGAAAAAATGGAAAGACGGGAAGAACTTTGCAGGCAACCCAAGTGCTTGTTCGGGTGGACACTTCAAGTGACTCGGCTGTTGCTCTCTGACAAAGTGTCTGGAGGACACAAGTCCTGGGTCAGCAGGGAGGAGTCAGCCGGGAGGGAACCGTGTGAAGAGGCAGGCTGGGTTTGACTTTAGAATCCAACTGGACAAGAAAGCCAGAGAAGGATTCTGTTTGGAGGAGGAGTTAGGAAAACCACGGGCGATAAGAGCCGTAGCTTCCTAAAGAGCGTCCTTAGGAGAGAAGTTAGTAGAAAAGCAGGCAGGTAGGGAATTGTGCCCTATACAATGTGGCAGGACAGGCTGATAAATCAAAACCTGCCTGACAATGAAACAGCGGAAGGAAGGAAGACTGCTACATGAGGACACAGGCGGGAGGAAGTAAGGACTGACCCTGAGGCTTTGGTGCCACAACATTTTAGGCAGCAGCCAGGAAACCCAGCAATCAACCATTTCAAGGACTCCAAGTCTCCCTGTTGAACCCGAGCTCTGAAGCCCCCAGAATGGATGGGATAGGTGGAAGTGTTATCTTCCGTGGTGTGTCCATACCACCGCCCTCTCTGCTGTATTTCTCTTCTCATAAACCTTCCTGTCACCTTGACTAGGTTCACGTCTTTCCTGGAATCTTCTATGGACAGCTATAAAAAACAGAACAGTTCAGCTGCCCTAAATATCTGGTAACACTTATTCTGAAGTGGAGACTAGCAGCCGTGTGTATCAGGGAGTTTCTGGGTGATGATGATGACAAAGATAACACATATGAAGCATTCATGATGCAATGGACACGGCGCGTCACACAAACCATTAGGCTGCAATCTGTCTGCCGAGGTTCCATGCACAGGGATTTCTACAGTCTATGCTCGCATCAGAGACAGAGGCTTAGTGAGGATTTCTAAGAAACTTGCACAAAGCCACTCAGCTCATAAATGACAGAGTTGGCCAAACTCAGATAAGACTTTGGAAGCAATAGAATGATATACATACTATTGTTAAAAGTAGTGTGTGTGTGTGTGTGTGTGTGTGGGTGGGTGCGTGTGTGTGTGGGTGGGTGCATGTGGGTGTGGGTGTGCACGCGCGTGGGCCCACCAGTCCTGAGACTTGAACCCAGAGCCTGGAAGCTGTCCCTAAGCTTTTTTGTTGTTTTTGTTCAAAGCTAGCGCTCTACCATTTGAGTCACAGCTCCACTTCTGGCCTTTTGGTTGCTAAGTGGAGATGAGTCTCATAGACGTTCCTGTCTGGGTTGGCTTTGAACTGTGATCTCCATATCTCAGCTCCCTGAGTAGCTAGGATTACAAGTGTGAGCTACCAGCCCTTGGTGAGTATGTGTTTATTCTAAGATCATAGAAAGTCTTCATTTTAAATGATTAAATACTGACTTTTTTCTATGCCTTGTGTGAGATAGTTCTTGTTTTGTTTTTTTTTTTGTCAGTTGTGGGACCTGAACTCTGGGCCTCGGCACTGTCCCTCTGGAAGAAAGCATTTGTAGCACACACAACCAACAGGGAGGGACATGGCTCCCGTATGAAAAGCTCCTGTAAACGTTCAGCACCACACCTGACAACGCAAAAGAAAAATAGCTTAAAGCACAAAGGGCGAACCCTTAGAACAAGAAGAATGAAGTTACACAAAGTATGTAAGTAAGTAAAACCAATTTATCTAACAAGTTGGTATGTTACTTATAGAACATAGTTGTATTAAAATATGCCTTTTTCTTTGGCTTACTGATAACCTTTCTAGAATGGATCTTGTTTCCCCAAAATGGTTCATTTGGTTTGAATGACACTTGTAATTCATAAATGAAAATTTCTAAGAAAGGAGAAAATTATGTCTAATGGTTTAATCATGAATCTAAAGTTATAATAATCTTGAATCTTTATGAAGTCATTCATTTGTGATTACCATACAACTCTGTAGGTTGAAAAGTGGCACACGGTATACTTACACACATCAATAAAGCTCATCACAAAAGTCTTACAGGAATACTCTACCGTACTGGTATTAGCTGTACTGGAGGACTTGGAGCACTTGGCCTACTCCTCCTGGACCCCATCCACCCTGCACTCAACCCCAGGGAGGAACTCGGCTGACTGTGGCTCTTCCCATGCAGAATTCTTTCCTCATCTAAGGGGTTTTTGAACCTAATTGGTGGCTACTTTTCTTGACTCAGGGGCCCACAAACAAACATGAAGCCGAGCAGCAGAACTGACCTTCAATGATGTGCTTTCTTGACAACCCTCTTTCCGTCTCAGCTCTGCAAAGAGAAAGGAGTTCGTGACTTGACTGAGCTTTTGAAAAAAAATCTGATTCGAAATGCAGAGGAATAATAACTGTCACTTAGTCTGCATTGCTAATTTCCTACCCTGTTCTTGGTGGATTCTGCAGGAGTGGTTGTTGTGTACTCCTTTTCTTCAGTGATGCAAGGATTGTATTGTGTCCACAGCATTATTACCACTCCACTCCAGGTTCACATTACAGTCAGCCGTTTAATCTGCCAAGTACAGCCCAGCCCACACTTCCACCCCCTCAGCGCTTGAAGGAGGTGGAGGAGGTAGAAGGGGAGGAGGAGGAAAAGGAGCTGCTGATGTGAACTCTCCCAAGCAAATTTAACAAAGTCTACAAAGAAACTGAACAACTGTTTTTTCTTGAGAATGTGATGAGCCAAGTTTTTTCTTTGGTTTCCTAAGAAGACAAAACTTTTGAAAATGAACCATACAAGGGAAAACCTGGAGAGAGCAAGTGAGGAGGTGACATTGTTAAAAAGAAATGTTCTCTTTATCTGACTTATGTAACCCTTGTACCTCACTTCTATAATCATAATAAATAAATAAATGAAGACACACTGTGTTGATAGAGACTTTCACCCTCTCAGTTGATTCTCAAGCTCTGGACAATTAGAAAATAACTGTGGTGGTTGCATTTCACAATAGTCATGAATTGCTTCTTTAGCATCAATACTTTGGGAAGACTCTGGTTTTTGTTGTTGTTGTTGTTTAGTTTTTGTCAGTCATGGGCCTTGACTGGGCACTGTCCCTCAGCTCTTCAGCTCAAGGCGAGCACTCTACCACTTGAGCCACAGCACCACTCCTGATTTTCTGGTGGCTCATTGGAGATAAGAGTCTCATGGACTTTCCTGTCCAGGCTGGCTTTGAACTGCTATCTTCAGATCTCAGCCTCCTGAGTAGCTAGGATTACAGGTGTGAGCCACTATCACCTGGATTTTGAGCAGGCTCTTTAGAAACCATAGCTATTCACCTGTGTGAATGTGTCTGTACAAAGTATATTTATGTACTGTATGTACAACAGCACTAGGTAGAGTTCTTGCACATTATTTTGCTTCCAATTGTTTCACTTCCTAGTTCATCATGGGCAAACTTTTGTGTACCATTGCAAACATACCAGCCAATGGTATTATGGGTTATAAGACAAGTAAGAGATACCACCAGGTACCATGCGGTTTGATTTCTGTGGAAATGGCAAAAGGAATTAGAATGCAACTTCTAATGTCATGAATCAAATCACCTTGGGATTAGAGAGTTCCTACAGAACTGGCCCCTCCTGCCTCCTCTTTAAAACAAAACCACATACTCTCTGCCAATTATTGAGGAGTAGACAAGGTTTGGCTTGCTTCTGCTTTCTTTTCTTTTCTTTTTTTTTTTTCAGTTTGCTCAGATTTCAACACTCCTGGAGATTCTCATGAGTAGCGTGGTGCCAACCATTGCTCTGGTATTTGCACTGGCTTGCTGGTTTTCCTAAATTTGTCAGAAAAGGCCAGCCTTCTAGTTCTCGCTGGCTAGCGTAAACACGAGTTCAAACCCTAGCAGTCTGGTCCATCAGAAACCAACTCATCCTGTGAAATTGGTTCTGCATCCCACAGCAGAAAGCAGGCCTCTCTTTCATTTGGCCTGACAGGAGTGGTGTGGGTACAGCTTCCTGCCGTCTCCCCAGGAGATGGTCCTTTTGATCAGCCATCTCCCAGCCCTCTGCAGAAAGGACCAGAGTCTCACAAGTAAAGCCAGACAAGCTATTTTTATCTTTGCATTCCATGGAAGCCTCTGAGCTTTGGCAGATTTGAGTAGCTTTTCTTCCATTCTGATGTTTTAGTTTCTTCCTCTGAAATCTGAACTCTATTTTGGAAATGATTCTAAGTATGACACTGGCATTTGAAAATTCTGTATGAATCACTTAGTAAAAGTGACCGCATGTTTTTTATGCTCTAAATTTCTTTGGGAATCCTAGCCAGATTGCTATTTCTGTAGCATGAGGAGATAAAAGGCAACAACACATAGCTCTCTCTGAGCCAATTAATTTTAACACAACTCAAATGTAAAGTAGTTGTCTAGGAGAGAATAAAAAAGCACCAAGTACTAGTTACTCCCTTCCCGGGAGGGAAAATATAAAATGTGGAACTTACTTTCCGCCCCAGTAGAGTTTGGTTGTTATGACCAGGCTGGACCTCCTGCATACCAAACAGCCACAGAGAAACAGTGAGAACATTGCATACCAAACAGACACAGAGCAACGGTGAGAATATGGTATACTAGATAGACATAGAGAACACAGGCTTGAACTCAGGGCCTGGGCGCTGTCCCTGAACTTCTTTTGCTCAAGGCGAGCACTCTATCACTGGAGCCACAGTGCCACTTCTGGCTTTTTCTGTTTATGTGGTGTTGAGGAACCGAACCCAGGGCCTCATGCATGCTAGGCAGGCACTCTACCACTGAGCCACCTTCTGGGCCCCACCACTGGCTTCTTTGTAACAAGAAACATTTGTTGCACACATCGGCAACCCTGTCCCGCTGGAGTTACTTCTCAGAGAAGCAACTGGAGTGGGCAGAGAGGTCTGGAGATAGGGCACGTGGAGTGCCCAAGGGGCTGACTTTTGCTAGTTAGTCCTCCCACCTTGCATTCTGCACTGCGTGGGGTGGGGGGAGAACATTTTTCACCTTCAACTAAAAGCTGATTGGAAAGCTCTGAAGAAGGAACGCCACTCTCAGTGGTCCAGGGCAGTTGTGTGTAACTGATACTTCACACTCATTCAGTACCACCGCAGACTTGTTTTCCTGCAGTTAGGTTCCCTGCAAGTGTTGGCCATGTAGGGGTACACCCCAACGCTTGTGTTCAAGAGTGGACAGGGCCACGTGCGGTAGAGCATGCTACTGTGACTACCAGGTAGTGCGCCAAGGCCTTTGCACACTTACCACACTTTGTCAGCACGTACTCATGAGTAGTTATGTGGTCTGATTTAGTAGGTGGGGAAATGGAGAGTCAGAGCAGTGAAGCAACCCGCTTCTGTAATACACTAGGAAGTGACTGCCCAGGACAAGCAGCAGGGTGCGTTGCTGGACCAGCTTTCGTGGGTGGGTACAGTGGAACATACTTGTAATCCCAGCTAGTGGCCAAGTAGAGGAGAGTGGAGGAGACACAGGGGGAGGCCAGCTGGGGCATGAAGTGAGCATGGCCCCATCTCAAGAAAATAATCCACTCCGGAGGCCGCAGATAGGAGGATCGCAGCCTGAGGCTGGCCCCTGACACAAGACCCTTCCGAAAAATAACTATTTGGAAAAGGACTGGGAGAGTAGCTCGGTGGTAAAGTAAGGCAAAGTCCCGAGTCCAAGCCCCCAGCACCACAAAGAGAAAGCGCTGTGAAGGCTCCAGGACTAGGAGGACGAGCTCTATGTCTTCAGAGTCCCCGGGCAGGGGGGTGGTGTGAGTGCTCTCAGGCGGGAGGGGAACGGGCTGTTACCCACTGTGACATGGGCCTGTCCTCACCCCTGCCAACGCCACAGCCACCCTCATCACCACTAGTTCGGGGCACAGAAGGTGCTGGATGGGGCAGGGAGGCCCCTTGCATGGTAACGGTAAAGTGCTTTTCTGAGTACCTGAGTGATAGGGCACCACCGTGGGGAAAACAGGTGCTGTTTTCTGAGTACCTGGGTATAGGGGACAGGTGCTGCCTGCCTGTGCTCAGATAAGCTCCCACGTGCTTAGCCCAGTGGCTTCTTGTTTAGTCATTTGTTTACGCCCAGAGTCGTTAATCAAATGAACGGCGGCCGTACACCTCGGTGTGTGGGTATTCCTCTCCCTGAAGCTCGTTTTCCTTCACCTAATTACCACGAACGGCCATGAGAGCTATGAAAATGTCGCCTTCTTTCATGCACAAATATCTCATAAACACTCTCTTTCTCTGGCCAGGCCTGCAGTATTTCACTGTGATCAATGATCAGTCAATAGTATTTGAAGTGCACGTAATGAACGCTGACATTTGTTCTTAAACCACTGTGAATCATTTCTTTACCAAGGATGGATTTTTTGACAGCTCTTTGATTAAGCACATATATTATTTTTTTTTTCTCTTTGGTATACTCAATGGTAATTTTTTAAAAAGCAAACAGGCAAGGTGCCAGTGGCTCACACCTATAATCCTAACCACACAGGAAGCTGAGATCTGAGGATCACAGTTCAAAGCCAGCCTGGGCAGGAAAGTCAGAGAGACTCTTGTCTCCAATTAACCAACAAAACCCAGAAGTGGTGCTGTGGCTCAAGTGGTAGAGCACTAGCCCTGAGCAAAAGAGCAAAAAGACAGCACTTGAGCCCTAAGTTTAAGCCCCAGGACCAGCAACAACAATAACAACAAAGCAGACAGAGGGTAATAGTTGGGGACTGGTGGTACCTCCAGCCTTTCTTCTTGATGATGCTCCCCAGAATTGTCTCGGCCCTGGGGAAGAAGCAGAGAGTGTCTCAGGATGGGCAGCCAGGCCAACCCGAACCCCAGAGCCATTCTTTGCTGGCATCTCAGAGCCCGCATAGCCCGAAATAGAAGCGTTCTCTGTTGGTAGCGCACGCTCCACTGTTTTCTGCTTGTGCCAGCACAATCCTGCTATAGAGCATTCCAGAAGTGCCTGCCAAGTCCTGACAGGCTGGCAGGGGACCGCCTGCGGGCCTGATACTAAGAAACAGCAGAAGCATTTGGCAGTTTGGTGTTTTTCAAACCACCGATCCAGTGTATAAATATCCCGGGGTCCACCGAGCGTCAAGGTATTCTTTCTAACTGTGTGGCCGTGAGGACAGGGGAACGCACACTGTCTGGGCAGAAAACATGGGCTCCGGGGGGATCTGGAGGGAGGATGAGGAACCCATGACAAGACCCAAGGAGGAACTGCAGAGTGCTGTCCTGAGGCCGGGCCATGGAGAGCTCTACTGAAGAGACCTACTCCCCTCCCCTCCTCCTCAGTGGGGGCCCAAGATTGAGGAAAGGGGAACTTCCTTCCCCCGCCCAGGTCCCTGGCAAGACCCCTACTCAGCCCCAGAAGCCCCTGGCTGTCAGAGGCTTCGTGAAGGCTCAGTGCTCTGCCACTCTCCAGCTCGAGGGAGGGTCCCGGCTAACTGTCACATCACGTCAGCAGAAGTCCTGGTGTGTTTGGAGACACAGCCTGGAAGAAGTCATGATGTGGGGTAGCTGTGGCGCGGCCCCCACACAGCCTGGCACCGAGTGCCAGCGCCAGCCTGGTCTTTGGGAGCGCATTCTGCTTTCCACACGCCCTTTCTAACTTGGAGTTCACAGTGGGATGCTCAGTTCCACACTTCCATGGGTCAGCTCAGTAGGATTCAGTGATCGCCCCTCACAGGAGGGGTGTGGATGGGGGCCTCGCAGGGTCCACGCGCTACCGCACTGACAGCCACACAGGGCTGGGTGTGCTGGCCGGGCCGGGTGTGCTGGCCGGGCCGGGTGTGCTAGGGGGACTCAGCTCTCATGACTTCTGCTTTCTTTTCTTGGACTCACAGAAAACAGAAGAGATGTGGGCCCCAGCGTCCCCAGCTATGAACACCTGTCCTTGAAAAGCAGGATAGGGGCAGGGAGGGCTCCCACGGACTCTGTGAGGACCTTGCATGGGCAGGTCTGGCTCCTCTGGCCTCCCTGAGGGACTGAGGGGCCTGGGGCTGGATGTTGATTACAAGCGCGCTCAGCTTAGAGGTTCTTGGGGTTCTCACACCATGGTCCAGATACTTGGCTCCTTCGCTTCAGGAAGCAGACATCCGTGTCCACGCCACAAGGCCAGGACCCTCGGTCTGTTCTCCAGAGCACCCGTGCCCACTGTGACCTGGGCGGTATGGGTGCTGGAGGCCCCAGGGGACACTCCTGTGGGTGAGCTAGCTGCCCACATGGAGCCCCACACCGGAGCTCAGGTCCCAGGAAGGGCATGGTGGGAGGTGACTCCTCTCTGGGCCTCTCTGCCCTTGAGGTGGGCTGTGCAGGGTGCTCTCATGAGAGCTACTGAGTCACCAGCACCGCTGGTCAGCAGGGAGGGCATCCAGCCCTCGGCTGCTCTTCCGGACCTGCAGGTGAGCAGCCAGCTTTGACTCATGTTGGATGCTGTTCATCCATCTGCTTGCTCCCTCCCTCCCTCTGCTCCCAGACCGGTAAACCATCGCCCTGGCCCCCTAGCCCCGCCTCCTTCCCACCCACATCCATTCAGGGACAGTCTGGATGGCCAGAGAGAGCCAGGGTAGGCAGCACATCCAGGGCTAATGGTGGTGATGGAGGGGAGGGGCAGGGCCCTGGTGCCTGAGAAGGCAGCAGCCCTTTCCTAGCAGCCCCTGGAAGAGCCCGGAACATCCCAGGTGTCTTTCCAAGTGGACGCAAACAGGTCGAGACTTACTTTCCAGCGGCATAGACCTCAGCAGTGTCAAAGAGATTGACACCACTCTCGTAGGCAATCGTCATCAGCCGCTCTGCCACCTGCAAGGGGACAGGAAGGTCAGGATGGGGCTGGGGTGTCCCCAGCTTGGGGAGTCACCTGGAAATTTCACTGCAAGACTGGCACTTAGTGAGCCCTCTGCGGGGCCCAGAGGGGCACCGTGGCGTCTCCCATGCTGGACCCACAACGTTCTGTGCCATCTCCTCCCTCAGACAAAGCTCCAGTCCTATACAGCTGCTCACTTCTCCACACTCTTCTCTGTATTGGCAGCTGGATGAGGCCTGACCTGAAAGCTTGTCATTTTATTTTTTTCCTGGCTGCTTAGTGTGGATGCACCATCCCATCAGTCAGAGTCCAGGCTGTTGCAAAACTCCTGCAGCCCAGCCTCCTCACAGAGAGCCTGGATCCACACTGGGTGGAGGCAGCGGGTCACCTGACCACCACGATGGGGTCCTCCCTGCCCAGCCCCCAGACATACCTGAGACCTTGTCCTTAACGCGTGGGGTGGGGGGTAAGGGGGAGAGAGCCATCAACAGACCCCAGCCCTTGCCCTTACTGCATGGGACAGAAGCCAGGGCCGTAGACAACAGCTCAGGGATACAATAAGCAACCGAGTACAGGGAACATGTCTTCTTTCGGCCATCTGATTTATTCCTTGTTGGGCAAATACCCACTTCACAAATAATTACAGTTGGCTTTTTTACTGTGTATATTTTTTAATTAATTTATTTGTTTTGTGAAGGTGGGCTAAAGTTCCCTCATCAGCATTTCCAAGGTAAACTCCTGTTGTTTTGAAAACCAGGAGGCTAACAAGAGTCCATGCGGACAAAGCTAGCTACTCGGTGCTGGGGGGACTGGATTCCACTGTGCATCCACTCAGTACCCCCACCCCCTTACAGTCAGACAAGGTCAGAGGATACAGGGCATTAGCCTTGAGTGATTTCCTCCCTCCCTCCCTCCCTCCCTTTCTTCCTTCCTTCCTTCCTTCTTTCCCTTCTTCCTTTCCTTTCTTCCCTCCCTCCCTCCCTCCTTCCTTCCTTCCTTCCTTCCTTCCTTCCTTCCTTCCTTCCTTCCTTCCCTCCTACCATCCTTCCCTTCTTCCTTCCCTCCCTTTCTTCCCTCCCTCCTTTCTTCCTTCCTTCCCTCCTTCCTTCCCTCCCTCCCTCCTTCCTTCTTTCTTTTCTTCCTTCTTTCTTCCCTCCCTTGTCCCTCTCTCTTACCAGACATTTCCACAGGCATATACAATATACCACCATTGGCCTCACCCTCCGCCTCTCTCTCCCATCTCTTCCCCTTATCAGGAGAGTTGGTTTTCTGTTTCTCTTTTAGTGGGAGAAGAATGAGCTTTATTATCACAAAACCAGCAAGTGGGAAGATGGGGACTTCTTGCTTTTAAAAAGCCATCTTGGCTGGGAATGTGGCTTAGTAGTAGGAGTGCTCACCTAGCATGCATGTGGCCCTGGGTTCAATTTCTCAGTACCACATACACAGAAAAGGCCTGAAGTGGCACTGTGGCTCAAGTGGTAGAGTGCTAACCTTGAGCAAAAGAAGCTCAGGGACAGTGTCCCAGGCCCTGAGTTCAAGCCCCAGGACTGGCAAAAGAAAGGAAGGAAGGAAGAAAAAAAGGAAGGAAGAGAGGGAGGGAGGGAAGAAGGGAGGGAGAGGAGAAGAGGGAGGGAGGGGGGGAAGAAAGGAGAGGGAGGGTCATCTTGCTCATCCAGAGCCTCTGCCGTAGTTTGGGGAGGCATGTGGCAGACTCGCACCACAGAGGTCTGCTGGCTTCGGTCTCTGAGCTCACCGAGGGAAGAACCTTGGGACTCATGCTCGGTGCCTGTCCTCGAGGATTCGTGGTGCTCAGTGCCTGGCATCTCCCTGACGCACGCCTCACAGGTAAGGGTGACAGTGCCCTGAGTCAGGCCCTGACTGGAAGGTGCCCACTGGAGTCCCAGGGCCTTCACTGACTGTAATGACTACCAGAGCCATGGGAGCAAGTCTACCACCTCAGGCCTACGCAATGCATGATGGGTCAACCTCTTCCTTGGAATTCAGGATCAGCACAGTTATTCTAGTTTAAGGAGGACTGAGGCTCACAGACTTGCCCAGTCTGCAGTGACCAATGGTCTGCTCTGCCATGACTGAGAGGATTTCTGTGACTTGAGTTTTTTTTTTTTTTTTTTTTTTTGTGGCCGTGGGGCTTGAACTCTGGGCCTGGGCGTTGTCCCTCAGCTCTTCAGCTCAAGGCGAGCGCTCTACCACTTGAGCTACAGCGCCACTTCCGGTTTTCTGGTGGTTTATTGGAGATAGGAGTTTCACGGTCTCTCCTGCCCGGGCTGGCTTTGAACCGCGATCCTCAGATCTCAGCCTCCTGAGTAGCTAGGATTACAGGCGTGAGCCACCAGCGCCCGGCGTGACTTGAGTTTTTGTGGTGCTAAAAGGGAGAAAATCTCACGTGACCTGAGAGCAGCTGGCCACCCAAGTCACAGCTAAGAATGAATCAGGAAAGCAATCAATCAGCAACAAAAATCTTCTCATAACGTGACAGAAAATTAGTTAATTCCAAATGGTGTCATTGTCTAATTCCAATGGTTTCATCCATTCCCTGCCTCAGGGGCTATAAATAAATAGCCTAAATGTGAAAATGGCAGGAGGGAAGATAGAATTGGGACTGCTCTTCCAGTCAGTCTTACCTGTTTTCGGGATTCAATCCCCCCTGGCCAGAGAGGATCCCTCCCCCCTCCCCTCTCCCCCCCCCCCCCCCCCCCAGCTCTGAGTCTCCCTTCACAGTGGAGACAGGAAGCCACTCACCTCATCTGAAATTTGGCCTCCGAATGTCACCCATGTTCCTGGAAGAGAATGAATATTTACACATTATTCCTAATCTCTTTTCTAACACTGTGTCAATAAGAGGGAACCAAATCTTTTTACACCAGGGCCACCTCAACAGTTGTGCGAGTTCGCAGGGACGCGTGGAGGAGGGCGCACGTGCCCCCTGCTGCTGGCTTCTCCTCCTGCAGTGGACTCCACGAGGGCTCTGCACCCCTCTGGGGGAGGTGGGCGCCACTACCACAGCGGCCCCATCCTGAAGGAAGCTTCTCTCCCTCCGCAGGACCCGGGAGCCAGGGCTACTAAGCCCCTTTGGCTCTTGCCATTCTTGCTTTCACTTAGCTAAAAGCAGCAAGAGCAGGCAAACCACCAAAAGAGCGTGACCTTGGCTTGCCCTTGCCCTCTGCTCTGAGTCTAACCAGACCTTGATTCTGTATCCCCCACTACCCCTCAGAGGGGACCCAGCACTACTCGCAATAGGACACCACGCTGATGCTCTGATTGGCTTCTCCAGAATGGGAGTGGCTGTAGGTCAGGTGAAGGACACGAGGACTGGGAAGACCTGGGGATCGAGGAATGGGCAGAAGCCAAAGATGTGTATGTGCTTCTCTGAGCTACAGAGAGCCTGAGTCTGCACAAGGGCAGCACACCCAGCACCGGGGGCAGCGTCTCCGTGAGGGAAGGCCCACGTCTTCTGTGGTATTTGAGATGTTGAATCCAATAGCAGTTATTTACCACCAGGTGTTTACTTTCATGTTTCTTACGGTAAACTGAACTTGTACCTCTTCTGAAAAATAGCATCGTGCATTTTAAGAAAAAAGAAATAGAAGTGTACTTTCTTTTTGGTAAATGGCAAGAATATTTAAATGAAGACTGTTTGCACAGAAAATTCCCATCCTAAAGGCACCCTAATACAAACACCTGGGTCTTTTATCCAGAAAAGATGGGCTTTGGAAAACGTAATGAACTGAAGCACTGCAGCATTTGTTTTTGAGAGAGAATATGCTAAGGGAGGTGCTCTGAAATTCTGTTGTCTATTTAGTGAAAAAAAAATTGCCTGGGCATTAAAACCTTTAACAGATAACACGTTTATAGTAGAATCTTATCTGAATGCTGCTGGAAGAGGTGTCCACAGCCTACCTAACCTTCTGCAAACATTACATACTCATCAGCTTTTCAGCTCAGCATCCTGAAACATGATTACGCACTTTCAGGACAAGTTAGATTACTGGTGATCTTTGCTATTGCAGCAAGTGGAAAAACAATGTAGCAATTATGTATGAAAAAAAAACAGCATACTATTAACTGTATTTACTTGTAGAATGGTAAGGATTCTGAAGGGATCAAAGAACTTTTGGACAAGAAATTTATGAAAGGCCAAAACATGAGGGAATGGCTTGCCTTGTGTGATGACAAAGGTCTTCAACTGGTTGCCATTAGAAGTCACTGGTTAAAGTGAGTCCCTATTACCCAGAGGGAGGCTGAAGGATGAACAAAGCTGCCATCCAGCGTGGATGGGAGACGGCATGATGTCATAGGGACACTGTTTAATCTCTTACTTTCCTCATTCATCAGGAAGTGCCTTGGGCTAAAGCACTAAAGTGGGCCAAGACATAGATTTAGTAATTATCACCACAAATTAGTTATTCTTCATCTACATCTTCAAGTAAAATCAGGTCATTGTGTGCTTAATGAATTTTCTGGCTTACTTGTGCTGTGATGCAGACCAGGATTTTTTAAAACTCTTTTTTGTTTGTTTTTATTGTAAAAATAGTGTACAGAGGGGTTACAGTTACATGAGTAAATTAATGAGTACATTTCCTATCGAGCATTGTTACCTCCTTTGTTTATCCCCTGCCATCCCTTCCTTCCTCACCTCCCCAACTTCTCCCTCCTAGCCTCCAAGTTGTAAAGTTTGTTTTCAACATAGAGTCTTGTACATCTCATTGTTACAGTGGGTAAACCTGTATCCTTATTTCAGCATTTTAAAAAATCTCCTTTCCCCTCCCCAAATTAGAAAAATGTGTATACAAGATTTAGAGGGCACTGACATCAAATACAGTGAAAACAGGGGATGTACTGTGGGGGAAGCACATACAATAGAAGCAAAAAAAAATCACATAGTACATTTTAAATAAGCTAAAAACAATAGCAAGCAAGAAAAAAAACAGTTGTGTCCCTATCTTGAGGTTCACTTAATATCATCTTTTTTTTCAAATTTTTTATTCTGATTAACTGGTTACATAATTTCCCAAATTTCACAGAATTGTGGGATAGTGACGCTTAGTTAAAGTCACAAACACATTCTAACTTTCATAGGACAAATTGTCTATCATAGTCTATAACATTTATGAGTTCTATGAGCTTTGCAATACAGTTATTTCTTCCACATTGGGTGATATGTACACTTCTTTTGTTTGCATACCATCAACTGTTCCCTCTTTCCCACTTGTTCCCTCCCTCCCATCGCTGCCATTGAGTTGCTTAGTTCATTTTGGTCAATGTCCAGTGCAGCTGATGGGTCTCGCTGTTGTATGCTTTTCCTTGATTCCCTCTAGTTCTGTGTCGTCCTCCTAGTTTCCCTCTGGTGTGTACATATATACCATACATGTGACCAGCAGCATGGGGTTATTTAGTAGTGATTCAACCAGATGAGTGGAAGTCCTTTGTTTCTTAAGTCCTGTGAATTTTGTCGTATCACCTAACATTTTGGATTTAACATCCGCTTATCAGGGAGACCATGTACCGTTTGTCTCTTTGCACTTGACTTACCTCGGTCAACATGATTTCTTCTAGCTCCATCCATTTCCCTGCAAATGCCATTATTTTATCATTTCTAATGGCTGCATAATATTCCATTGTGTATAAATACCACAGTTTTTGGATCCATTCATCTGTGGTGGGACATCTGGGTTGTTTCCATATCCTGGCTATTGTGAACAGCGCTACAAAAAATACGGAGGTGCATGTATACTGGTTCCTGTTGTTCAGGATAGATGCCTAGAAGTGGTATGACTGAGTCATAAGGGAGGTCAATCTTTAGCTTTCTGAGGACCCTCCAGACTGCTTTCCAAAGTGGTTGTATAAGTGTACATTCCCACCAGCAGTGTAATAGGGTTCCTCTTTCTCCGCATCCCCTCCAGCATTTGTCATTGGCTGACTTGAGGATGTGGGCCATTCTGACTGGGGTAAGGTGGTATCTCAGGGTTGTCTTTATTTGCATTTCCTTCACAACCAGGGATGGTGAACATTTCCTCATGTGTTTCTTTGCCATTTTTACCTCTTCTTCTGAGAAGTCTCTCTTTAGTTCCCTTGCCCATTTAGTAATTGGTTTGTTAGGTTTGGGAGGGATTAGTTTCTTGAGTTCCCTGTATATACTGGATATTAACCCCTTGTCTGGTATATTGCTGGTAAATCTTTTCCCCAGTTAGTTGGTTGTCTTTCTAGCTTGGTTGCTATAGCTTTAGTTGTGCAAAACCTTTTTATTTTAAGGTAGTCCCATTTGTCAAGTCTCTCTCCAATTTGTTGTGACCCTGGGACTCTGTTCAGGAAGTTCCTGCCTGTGCCAATAAGTTCAAGTGTCTCTCCTACTCTGTCCTGCAGTAGTTTCAGAGATTCAGGTTTGATGCTAAGGTCTTTAATCCATTTTGAGTTGATGTTGGTGCATGGTTATAGGCTGGGGTCCACTTTTAGTCTTCTGCATGTGGCCGCCCAGTTTTCCCAGCACCAGTGGTTGAAGAGGCTGTGTTTCTTCCACTGTATGTCTTTGGCTTCTTTGCCAAATATCAGCTGACTGTAGGTATGTGGTTTCATTTCTGGATCTTCTATTCTATTCCATTGGTCTTCAGGTCTGTTTTTGTGCTAGTACTATGCTGTCTTTGTTATTATGGTTCTATAGTAGAGTTTGAAGTTCAGCATGGATATCCCTCCCATGTTGTCTTTATTCCCTAGAATTGTTTTGGCTATTCTAGGTCTTTTGTTGTTCCATATGAATTTTTGGACTGTTTTCTGCATTTCAGAGATGTATGTCATTGGGATTTTAATAGGAATTGCATTTAATTTGTATATTAATTTTGGCAGTATTGCCATTTTCTCTATATTAAGTCTGCCTATCCAAGAGCATGGAAGGTCTTTCCATTTCCTAGTGTCTTCTGTAATTTCTTTCTTTAACTTTTTATAGCTTTCATTAAATAGTTCTTTTACATCTTTGGTTAGGTTAATTCCTAAATATTTTATTTTTTGGGAGGTTATTGTGAATGGGGTTGCTCCCTTTATTTCCCTCCTATCTGCTTGTACATTGTCAGTGTACGGGAAGGCGACTGATTTTTGTGGGTTGATTTTCGGACCAGAAAGGAACTGGTCCTGGCTCCACTGAGCAAAGATGGGCCTGGCCCTGATCTTACAGGTGACATCACCACTAATCGGTACCTGTTCAATGGTTTTGTAGGGGGACCGTCACAGATGCAGATGTACTTTTGCTTACAGTGAGGTTATATCCTGCTGAATCTATCATACATTGAAAATAACACAGGCCATCTGCAGTTAATAGACTCAACCTGTCAAACAGCACAGCTTAGTAGCCCTGTCTCTGTAGAGTATGGGATGTATCGTTCACAGCAGCCTGGAGCTGGGCCTCGCTCCTGCTCCCGGCATCACGGGCAGTGCAACCCCGGGGGGAAATCAAAGTTAATGAACGGCGTGTTTGCCCAGCCGTGCATGAGGCTCTGGGTTTGACTCCTAGCACCACAAAAAATGGTTAAAAGCAAAAGATAAAGAAGTAGAGTTTCTACCTGAGTATATTACTTCTATGCCATCATAAAGCCAAAACAATGGAAGTCAGCACATTACAAGTTGGGGATTGTATTTGCACAAATAGAATCTTTTGCTTCTCTTTTTTGTCAGGTAAGCTAAAGAAATTGTTATTAATTATTATGAAGGGGTTTCAGGTCAGCAGGTCAGATTATGAGTATATGTTCTCTCTGCTCTTGACTGGGCTGTGGTTCCTTGCTCACTGTGGCCATGTGTCTCTGTCCTGTGCACCCTCGACAGAGGTCAGCCCAACCCTGCTCCACCTTACCTGCCCAGGCTCGGACTTTCAATCTCCAAACACATGGGGCTGACGTTTCTTCATAAGTAACTTGTGTCAGGTATTGTAATATAATTATATAATGTATAATGCATAACATTATATATATATTCCACTATATTAATCTATATATTCTATTATTTAATAGGTACCATTGTAGTAATATAATAATATAGTTATATAAATGCTATGTAATATAGACTAAATAGTAATATACAATATATAAAATATTATACATTCCACTATAGTTTTATATAGTATTTCATTCCATAATACGTATCTATTTCATAATAATAATATAATATATAATATGTATACTATATAATACTGTATAATATAAAACACAATAATTCCAATATAGCCGGGCACTGGTGGCTCACGCTTGTAATCCTAGCTACTCAGGAGGCTGAGATCTAAGGATGACAATTCAAAACCAGACTGGGCAGGAAAGTCTGTGAAACTTTTATCTCCTGTTAATCACCAGAAAACCAGAAGTGGCACTGTGGCTCAAGTGGTAGAGTGCTAGCCTTGAGCTGAAGAGCTGAGGGACAGTGCCTAGCCCCAGAGTTCAAGCCCCGCAACAACAATAACAACAACAAAAAAGAAAAGTGATTGGGGAAATGTGAAAAGAAGATTGAACACACACACACACACACACACACACACATGCTCACACACAGTCTCAGTTACATAATTATCTGTTGATTGCTCAGGCTAATTGCTTTTTATTTCTTTAAAAGTACAGGTATCATTTAACTGTCATCCTTGCTTTGAGAATGAAGACATATTTAGAGATTTAGGTGCAATGATGTAAACATTTTATATCACCCCAGTGCAATGACAACCAGGAACTAGGTTGCTAAAATTTAACCTATGAGTCTTTGAACTTCATGCCTCCTTTTCTGTTCTGGGATCTTGTGCAAAATGTAGCACTGTGTTTGTTGATATTTCCCGTGAATCTCCTCCGAGAGTCACATCTCAGCCTGTCATGACCTTGACATTTTAATTTCCTCCCCGCTCTTGAATTTCCTAAAAGCCCTACAATAACAAACATGTGCTTGCTCTTTAGATATATGCACCTCAGATCCTTTCTATGTTTATATTCATTTATTTTTTAGGTTTAGTGACCACATATAACAGAAGACATGTGAGTTTGTCCTTCTGAACCTGGCTTACTTCACTTAACATGATGAACTTCAGTTCCACATATTTCCCTGCAAACAACATAATGTTATTTTTCTTTATGTCTGAATAATATCCTCTTTTGTATGTATGTGTGTGTATATTTATTTATTTATTTATTCATTCATTCATTCATTTACATTTGTCAGTTGCATGGCATTGTGATCATTTCCATGCCTTCGCTATTATGACTAGTGTTACAGGAAATGTGGGCATGCAAGTGTCTGTGCTGTGTGTAGACTTACATTCTTTTAGACAAATGCCCAGGAGTGATATTGTTGGCTGGTATGGTTCTATGTTTAGCTTTTGAGGACTCTCCATACTGATTCCCATCGTGGCTGTACTGTTCACAGTCCTGCCATGGGCATGGACAAGCCTTCTGTTTCCCCCCTGCACCTGCTCTGGCATTTGTTGTTCTTTGTGTTCTTATGATGTGAGCCCAGATGCTAGTGCCCAGCTGCCTGTCCTAGGGAGCTTTAGCTGGCACTACTGCCTGCCCTACACCAGACCAACAGAATCAGATTTCCTAGCAGGGCTGTGTGGGGGCATGGCGTATGTGTGGGGTGAGGAGTGTGGGGGGCTTCACAAGAGTATACTTCAAAGTTCCTCAGGTCATTCTACTTGCAGGGTGAGCTGAGAACCACTCTAAACTCTTCATGGTGCTCCCTCACCCTTTTCTCTCTGCCCTCACTAGCTTTTCTCCATTTTTTAAATTCAGCTGCTTCTGTCCCCCTTTTCAAAGGGCAAATGACTTGTCCAAAGTTCATATAACCAGAGGCAACAGAGTTGGAGCT